>NC_133575.1:42331358-42956358 GCF_048773025.1 Camelus bactrianus
TAAAACTGAGTTTAAAAAAAATCCTGAGAGTGTGTGGTGGTAAAGTATTCAATGACCACTAGTACAGGTTTGTGCCACTGCTTTTATTCAAGCTAAGGTGTTAGCAGTTTTTTCTCTTGTTGCTTTAGCACTATCATGACAAATGTCAACATAAAAAAATGGCAAATAATGCCTTAATATTATACAAATAGTATTGATCACATAGACTCCCTGAAAGGGTCTCAGAGACCCCCAGGAGTTTGTAGACCTCACTTTGAGAACCCTGGTCTAATATATAGTCCTTTCCTTCAACAAGCTTGCAATCTGCCTAGATTGACAAGACTAATAAATGAAAACAGTTAATAAATATAACATATATATCATTGATACTACATGACTGAGCACTGTAAGTTTTGAAGGAATTTAGAGAAGAGGAAAATGAGTGAGGGATGAAGAGTCAGGGAAGGCTTTTTGGAAGAGGTGGGTCAGAACACTCGAGTTGTCATCTATCAAATGCTTTTTCTTGTCTTCTCTGATAATTCATGCCCCTTTGCTATTTCAAAATTGAGTTTAAGTTTCATCACCCTTAGGGCAATTCCCTTGATTAAACTCACCTCTGTCTAATTGCCCTCTACTTGGCACCTACCCTATATTTACATAATCATTTACTTATGCACAGTGGTATGCAGGTAAATGTTTAACAGCACCTAAAAAGTCAGACCTGATTTACAGCTTTTCCTGCTTTCTGTAGTGTAAATACTCTCACCATAACCAATTGTAAGCTATCAACAGTTTACGACATTCCTGAAATTTTAACAATTCCAACACACCACTGTGAGTCATTATACTATTTCCACTCGAGAGCAAGGAGGATGTCATCTATTCTATTCTTTCTATATATCCCAACTTATCCAGTGCAGTAAAAAGCAGAAACTCAAATACTGAGTGACTTAAAGATGTACCCAAAGATACACAGCTAGTTTGTGTTGCTGAACACAAATTAAATGATCTTTAAGGTCTTCTGGGCAATAAAATTCTATTATCCCAAGACACTATAAAATATCTGTCAAAGTTCTGTTCCTTCTAGATGTCATAGATACTTAAATGACAATAATAGTGAGTAAACAGAAGAGCATTCATTGAGCACTTTTTTCTTTTTTAAATTGAGGTACTGCGGATTGAACAGGACGTGGTGCATGCTAAGTATGCGCTTTACCATTGTGCTATACCCTCCCCTCAAGCACTTTTAATATGCCAGGTACTGTGTTGTGGACTTTACTTACTAATCTCTTTTAATGCTCATGATGATTTTACTTCGACATTCTATTATATTCACTCTGCTGCTGATCTCTAAAGTTCTCCTCCTCCTAGATTGTTGCTCTGCTGGTATTACTTCTTGGGTTTCCTTAAAGTATTGTTTCTAGTCAGTTCTTGTGATGTATTATAAAGAGCATAGGCTTTGGAATCAGATAAACTGGGTTTTGAATCCCATCTCTGTCTAACCTTTAGCAAATTCCTTAAGGTCTTTGAACTTTAGTTTAGATCTCTAAAGCGAGAAGAATGATATTTACCTCATAAGATATACCTCATGGGGAGAGACCCAACGGGAAAAAGTATCTAACACGTCTAGTGATGTGTACAGTTCAAAAAATCGTTACTTTCTCCAACATCCCAAAGCTTTTGAAAAACAAACCTTTGAATCACTGATTGATAGGTTCTATTTTGATTCAAGGCATAAATTTTTATAATGCCTTAGAGAAAGTCCAATTACCTGAGTTCCATTTCCGTCTCTAGGCTTTCAATCTGCTTTGTAATGGAATCCTCTGACTCAGAAACTTGACCACGCAGCTCAGCAAGTGAGAATGTACGCCTCTGTAAAGAATAGTGGGAATGAGGGTGAAGTACTAAAAGATAAGTAATTCTCCAAAGTAAAGTAGTGAGGGCTTCTGGGGAGTGCAGAGTCTTACCCGGAGTTTAGGAGGTGGATTCTCCCCAGATTCCATTTTTTCCTTGAGTTGAGCCACATCCTGAGCCAGGATCTTTCTATCTTCAAGAAGGTCATTCAGATGGCGTTTGGCTTCCTCAGTACTGACCATAACCTCTATTTCATTTCCTAGCCAACTCTAGAAGATAAATCAGTGATGTTGGATTAGGGATGAGGAATCTCTGGCCCATGGGCTAGATTAAGTTCCAGATTTAATTTCACTTGACAGAGCCCAAGTAACTAGAAGTGAGATTTCCATTTGTGCCTACACTCACCCAAAATCCCAATAGTTCTTTAAGAGCCTTTAACAGCAATATTCCAAAGGGTTATAAGAAACAGGTTTTCTGTGGAAAATCTTTTTCCAGATATCCTAGCATTCTATGTACTCTGTCTTTACTGTTTCCATTTTCTCCTTAACCTTTGTCCTTAGCAAGTCATAATATAGAACTGAAGTATATTTTGATTTATCTGTTCCATTTAATAAATAGATAACCATTATTAATTTTTAAAATAGATTAATGGAATTTTTAAAAAGGCAAACAAAATTAACTTTGGTTAATTCAGTTTTTAAAAAATTAACCTTCCCTGAGAAAACTTTCACTTTTGGATAAAGATATACCATGATAAGAAAGCTAGTGTAGATATATTAATATCAAATAATATAGAATTCACATCAAAGATTATCACGAAGAACAAAGCTAGAGGTATGTGCCCTGATTTCAAACTATACTACAATGCTACAGTAATCAAAACAGTATAGTATTGGCACAAAAACAGACACATGGATCAATGGAACAGAATAACAGCCCAGAAATGGGCAATTAATCTATGACAAAGGAGGCAAAAATATACCAATGAAGAAAAGACAGCCTCTTCAATAAGTGGTATTGGAAAACTGGACAGCTACATGCAAAAGAGTCAAACTGGACTACTTTCTCACATCATACGCAAAAATAAACTCACAATGGACTAAAGACTTAAATGGAAGACCTGAAACCATAAATCTCTTAGAAGAAAACATAGGCAGTAAGCTCTTTGACAACAGTCTTAGTAATATTTCTGGGGATATGTCTCCTCAGGCAAGGAAAACAAAAAAAATAAATAAATAAAAGAGGACTATATCAAACTAAAAGCTCTTGCACAGTAAAGGAAACTACTGATAAAATGAAAAGGCTACCAACTGAATGAGAGAACATATTTGCAAATGATATATCTGATAGGGGTTAATATCCAAAGTATACAAAGAACTCATACAACTCAACATCAAAAAAATGAACAACCAGATTTTTAAAAATGGGCAGAGGGAACTGAATAGACATTTTTCCAAAGAAGATATACAGATGGCCAACAAGCACATGAAAAGATGCTCAAGATAACTACTCATCAGGGAAATGCAAATCAAAACTACAATGAGATACCACCTCACACCTGTCAGAATGACTATTATCGAAAAGACAACAAATAACAAATGTTGGCAAGGATGTGGAGAAAAGGGAACCCTCATGCACTTTTGGTGGGAATGTAAATTGGAGCAGCCACTATGGAAAACACTATAGAGATTCTCAAAAAATTAAAAATAGAATTACCATATGATACAGCAATTCCACTCCTGGGTATTTATCCAAAGAAAACAAAAACTCTTACTAGAAAAGTTATATGCACCCTTATGTTCATTGCAGCATTATTTATAATAGCCAAGATGTGGAAGCACCCTAGTGCCCATCAATAGATGAATGGATAAAGAAGATGTGGTATGGATATACAATGGAATATTAGCCATAAGAATGAATTCTTACCATTTGCGACAACATGGATATACCTGGAGGGTGTTATGTTTAGTGAAATAAGTCAGACAGAGAAAGACAAACACTGTGTGACTTCACTTATATGTGGAATCTAAAAAGCAAGACAAAATCATTTTAAAAATAAAAAAAAAAAATAAAAAGCAAAACAAATGAACATGACAAAACAGAAACAGGTATAGCTACAGAGAACAAACAAGTGATTGCCAGAGGGGAAGGGGATGGGAGAGGGGGGAAGAAATAGGTGAGGGAGATTAAGAGGTACAAACTCCCAGTTGCAAAATAAAGGAGTAAAGGGTATGAAATGTACAGTGTGGGGAATATAATCAATAACTATGTAATATCTTTGTGTGGTGACATATCCTAACTAGACTTATCATGGTGATCATTTTTAAATGTATAGAAATATTTAATCACTATGTTGTGTAACAGGAATGAACATAGTGCTGTAGATCAATTATACTTCAAAAACAAACTAATAAACTCACAGAAAAAAATATCTGATTTGGGGTTACCAGAGGTGGGATGTGGGAGAAGGGGGAATCGGATGAAGGCAGTCAAAAGGTACAAACTTCCAGTTATGAGATAAATAAATACTAGGGATATAATGTACAACATAATAAATATAATTAACACTCCTGTATGTTATATATAAGTTAAGAGAGTAAATCCTAAGAGTTCTCATCACAAGAAATTTTTTTTATTTCTTTAATTTTGTATCTATTTGAGATGATGAATATTCACTAAACTTATTGTGACCATCATTTAATGACGTATGTAAGTCAAATCACTATGCTGTACACCTTAAACATATACAGTGCTATACCATCAATTATATCTCAATAAAACTGGAAGAAAAAGAGGAATATTATCAAAGATTAAAAAAAGATCATTTCATAATGGTAATTCAATTATTCAAGAGAACTTAATTTTTAGTGTTTATGCCCCTAATATACAGTGCACCAAAATACATGAAACAAAATCATATGTAAGCCAACAAAGGAGATAATATGGAATCATAAAATACTCAATTGACCCGAAAGAAGCCAGAAAACAAGGAAAAAGGGAATGAAGAACAGATGGGACAAATTGAAAAAAAATAGCAATATGATAAATTCAAACCAACCCATATCAATAATCACATTAAATGTAAATGGTCTAAATACCCCAATTAAAATGCAGACTGTCAGATTGTATTAAAAAAGCTAGACTCAACTATACATTGCCTACAAGAAACACACTTTAAAAACAAAGGCACAAAGAGGTTAAAGCTAAAAGGCTTTCAAAAAAAATGCCACACTAACATTAAAAGAAAGTTGGAGGGACTATATTATTATCAGAAAAGTAGATTTCAGAACAAATAATATTTCTAGGGATAAAAAAGATCATTTTATTATAATAAAGTGATTAATTACTCTTAAATGTTTATGGCCAAATAACAGAGCTTCAAAATATATGGAGTAAAGGAGGGTAGGTATAGCTCAGTGGTAGAGTGTATGCTTAGCATGTACAAGGTCGTGGGTTCAATTCCTAGTATCTCCATTTTAAAAGTATATAAATATATAGAACAAAAACAGAACTCTAAGGATAAAAAGACAAATCCATAATTCTATTTGAAGATTTCAATACCCATCTCTCAGTAATTGATAAAACAAGCAGGCAGAAAATCAGCAAGGATACAGTAGAAATGAGCAGTACAATCAATCAAATTGACATGATTGACATTTATAGAACACTCTATCCAACAACAGCAGAATATACATTCATATCAAGTACACACAGTGTGAACATCTGCCAAGATTGACATATTCTAGGCCATAATAAGTCTCAATAAATTCAAAAGGATTCAAGTCATATAAACTATGTTCTCTAACCACAATAGAATTAAATTAGAAATCATAACAGAAAGATATTTGGAAAAATCCCTAATATTTGGAAACTAAATAACATCTTTTTAAATAATTGTGGGTCAAAGAAGAAATCAACAGGGAAATTTGAAGGTATTTTGAATTGAATGAAAACTTAACTATCAAATTCGTGGGATGTCATTAAAGAAGTACTTAAGGAGATCTTTACAGCACTGAATGTTTATACTAGAAAAGAAGAAAGAACTCAAATCAATGACCTCAGCTTCTACATTCTACATAAGAAACTAACATAAATAAATAGAAAAAAACCAATTTAATCCAAAGCAGAAACAAAGAAATAATAAAGCTCAGATTGTAAATTAATGAGCTGGAGTTTTGGGGGTATTTTTTTATTGTGGTAAAATACACATAACATAAAATTTACCATTTTAACCATTTGTAAGAATAAGCTGGTTCTTTGATAAACCTTAGCCAACTGATAAAGAAAAAGGAGAAAAGACATAAAATATCAATAACAGGAATGAGATAGAGAACATTACTACAGCTTTTACAGACATTACAAGAAGAGAATATTATGAATAACTTTATGCCAATAAATTTGACAATTTAGATGAAACACACAAACTACCAGAGCTCGCTCAAGAGGAAATATATAATCTGAACAACCCTATATCTATTTTAAAAATTGCATTTCAGTTAACCACCCTCCACCAGAAGGAAAAACTAACAAAAACATCCTTCGGGCCCAGATGGCTTAACTTGTGAATTGTACCAAACTTTTAAGGAAAAAACAATATTAATTCTATACAAACTTTTCCGGACAATTGAAGAGGGGGCAATACTTTCAAGCCTATTCTAAGAGACCAGCATTACCCTGATACCAAAACCAGAAAAAGACATTACAAGAAAACAACAGACAAATATCCTTCATGAACACAGATGTAAAAATTTTACACAAAATTTTCATTTTAGCAAAATTTTAATTTTATGTATTATTGAACTCAACAATACATAAAAAGGATGATATATCACAACCAAGTGGAGTTTATTCAAGGAACGCAAGGCTGGTTCCATATTTGAACATTAAAGTCATCACCAGATCAACAAATTAGAGACAAAAAGCATTGGCCAAAATTTACATCCACTCAGAATAAAAACTTCCAGCAAACTAAGAATAGATGAGAACTTTCTCAATCTGATAAAGGGCATCTATGGAAAACCTACAGCTAACATCTTATTTAATGGTAAAGACTGAATATGTTCCCCCTGAGATCAGAACAGCAGAGGGGTCTCTACTGTCACTACTCCTATTCAACATCATCGTGAAGGTCCTAGTCAATGTAATAGGGCAAGTAAAAGAAATAAAAGACAGATAGATTATAAAGGAAGAAATAAAACTGTATTTACAAAATCCCAAAGAACCTACAAAATATCTATTAAACTAATAAAGTCAGAAGATCAAATTTAATACACAAAAATCAATTGTATTCCCATATACCAGCACTGAACAACTAGATAAACAACTTGGCAGTTTCTTATGAAGTTAAACATATACTTACCATGTGACCCACCAGTCCTACTCCCAGGGATTTTCCCAAGTGAAATGACTATCTTATTTTATACAGAAACCTGTATGTGACTGCTTTTATAGCAGCTTTACTCATGATCACCAAAAACTAGAAGAAAAACCCTCCCAGATCCTTTAACAGGTGAACAGGTAAACTGTGGAACATCCACACAATGAAATAAAACAGGCAACAAAATGGATGAATCTTAAGTGCACTCTGCTAAGTGAAAGAAGCCATACTCTATGTTGCTAGTTATATGACACTGATACAATGCAAAGTGAAAACAATAATGACAGAATACAGATCAGTATCTGTGAAGGGCCAGGGATATGGATGTGAGAGAGGCTGACTACAAAAGGTTACAGGGGAATTTGAGGGGATAATAAAACTGTTCTATATTTTGATTGTGGTGGGGGTTATACACCTGTATGTGATGTTAAAACTTGCAGAACTGTACATTAAAAAAAGATAAATCTTACTGTACGTCAGTTATACCTTAATAAAATAAATTGGAAAAAAATCAATGTCATTTGCCATACTAACAGAGTAAAAACAAACCGTAAGATCATCTCAAGAGGATTCAGAAAAAAACTTCTGGAAAACCCAACATCCATTCATGATAAAAACTTTCAGCAAACTAGGAATAGACAAGAACCTCTTCAATCTGATAAAGAACATATTTTAAAAACATACAGCTAATATTATACTTAATGTTGAAAGACTGAATGTTTTCTAAGACTGGAAACAAAGCAAGGATGTCGTCTTTCACCATTCTATTCTATATTTTACTGAAGGTTCTAGCAAGTACAATAAGGCAAGAAAGTTTTTTCTTTTTTAAAAAAAGGCATACAGAGTGGGTTAAGAATAGATAAAATTGTCCCTGTGTGCAGATGACATGATTGTCTATTTAGAAAATCCAGTGGCAGAAAGCAGATTAATGACTGCCTGGAGATGGGGAGTAGATGGATGGACTGGGGAGGGGAGGGAGGGATTACAAAAGTGTACAAAGGAAGTTTTGGTCCTCATGACACTGATATTATCTTGACTGTGGTGATGATTTAATGGGTGCATGTCTGTGTCAAAACTTATTAAACTGTACAATTCAGATATATATATAATTTATTGTAGGTCAAGTATAATTTAATAAAGCTGTGAAAAATTAACTGAACAGGGGCAGGAATAGAAAGGGTTTACCACTCCTGGTCTTTAATAACGGTTCAAAGACATTCATATTTTTAGAGGGGGAGGGTATAGCTCAAATGGTAGAGTGCATGCTTAGCAAGCATGAGGTCCTGGGTTCAATCCCCAGTACCTCCTCTAAGAATAAGTAAATACACCTAATTACCTCCCACCAAAAACAAAAACAGTCAAGCAAAACGTATTTTTAGGAAATAACGGTGTAGGGTAGAACTTCAGATTTTGCAGTGTTTACTTCTAAATGAAAAGAAAGCTACTTCTTATTTTTTCCTATTCCCAATGTACATAAGAAAAATGGCAGTTCAAGCTGTCCATACCTTCACTCGAGCTGCAGTGCCTTCCATTCCACGGCTCTGAGTCTCCCTCCGCTTATCTGCAACCTCTTTTTGTTTTTGGAGAGCATCCTTGAGACGCTTATTGGCTGCTGCTGCCTAAATAAAAATAGCTCATAGTAATGTTGAATTGAAGGGTAAAAAGAATATTCTAATTTCTAGCGTATTAGTCAAGAAACATAAAGAACATTCTATGGCTTTGAATTCTTATAGGAACCATATTTATAAGTCTCCATGCATATAACACTGGTGAACAGCTACTGCTTTAGAGCCCAAGGGAGGTATACATTTCAAGGAAGTACTGCAGACTGAAAGTGTCTGGAAATGTCACATATGAATATTATCCTGTGTTTTTTGGAAAGAAGCAAGCCCAATCAGGAAAAAATCCTTATTTGAATAGTGCCATTTTCATCAAGTTTTTATCTGCTCACAGTTCATGACATAAACAGGGATCAAGACTTAGGAATTGCTGCTCAAGATTGGTGTCCCTGGTTTCTCAGGACACTGGCTCATTTAAGGGATACTACAGCGCCAGCATCTAAGCCTGAAAATGACAATACACTTGACCTAGCAGATTGGATTTTCTTACCTCCTCAGTTTTACGTCTGAGCACATTAGACTGTTTCTGAAAGTTTCTTTCAAGTTTGAGCAGTTCATATTGCCTCTTACGGTCCTGAGAAGAAAGAGTCAGACTTTTAATTGCTATTCGGCTACCAATTATAATGGAACTGAAGAGTCTTTCAATGGTTCAGTTATTATGGAAAACAGTATGGAGGTTCCTCAAAAAAATTAAAAATAGAAAGATCATAATCTAGCAATCTCACTACTGGGTATATATCCAAAGGAAATGAAGTCAGTATCTTGAAGAGATATCCACACTCCCTATTCACTGCAGCATTATTCACAATAACCAAGATATGGAAATAAACTAAATATTGACAAATGAATGGATATAGAAAATGTGGTATAACAACATGGGGTTAGGGGTACCAACCCCACGCAGTCAAAAATCTGTATATAACTTTCTAGTTGGCCCTCTGTATCTGTGGTTCTCCATTCACGAATTCAACCAACTGTGGATCATGTAGTACTGTAGTATTTACTATTGAAAAAAATCTACATATAAGTTGACCTGTGCAGTTCAAACCTGTGTTGTTCAAGAGTCAACTTCATATACAATGGAATATTATTCAGCCACAAACAAGAAGGAAATCCTGCCATTTGTAAGAACACATATGAACCTGGAGGTCATTATAATAAGTGAAATAAACCAGACTGAGAAAGATAAATACTATATGATCTCACTTATTTGTAGAATCTAAAAAAGTTAAACTCATATAACTGGACAGTAGAATGCTGGTTACCAGGGGCTGTGGGGTAAAGAAAATGGGGAATGGTTGGTCAAAGGGTAGAAACTTCTAGTTATAAAATAAATAGGTTCCAGGGATCTATGTATAAAATAGTAACTGTAGTTGAAATAGCAGGACCCAGCGGGGTCCTCCCTGGTACACATCCTTTCCATGTTCCCCATGTCTTGTTTTTAGGAAATATGCTTCATGCAGACTCCTCGACCTTCCCTGAATTTCATAGGGCAGATTCAAACAGTTGCTAATCAGGGAAGGGAGGGAATGTAAAAACAAGGGAGCAACAGTCAAATAATAGTGCAGCCTTGGGGCAGGTCCTGGTTCTTTCTCAAGGAATATACATAATAATATTCTTGAGTTCTTCTGTAGGAACTAAG
Source organism: Camelus bactrianus (assembly GCF_048773025.1). Classification (NCBI taxonomy): domain Eukaryota; kingdom Metazoa; phylum Chordata; class Mammalia; order Artiodactyla; family Camelidae; genus Camelus; species Camelus bactrianus. The sequence goes on from NC_133575.1 coordinate 42,341,830, forward strand.
GCCCCCATCCAGGTAGAGGATGGTAACTTCAGGCTGAGTACAAGATTCCTGGCATACCGCCCACTACCTCACCACCAGCCAATCAGAAGAAAGTCATATACCCTGCATCCCTCACCTCAAATTTTGCTGACAAAAACTTTTCCCTGAAAACTATCAGGGAGTTTGGGTTTTTTGAGCATGAGCCATCTGCTCTCTTTGCTTGGCCTCTCAATAAAGCTTTCTCTGCTCCAAACTCTGACATTTTGGTTTGTTTGGCTTCACTGTGCATCAGGCACGTGAACTTTTGTTTGGTAACATAGTTAATAATACTGTATTGTATATTTCAAATTTTCTAAGAGAGTTGATCTTAAGTGTTCTCCCCACACTGAAAATAAAGGGTAACTATGTGAGGCAATGGATGTGTTGCAATCAGGATTGTGACTTCTATCTCCAAATTTATTCTTCTCAAGATTGTTACGACTATTCTGGGTCACTTGCATTTCCATATGAATTTTAAGATCAGCATGTAAATTTCTACAGATAAGCCAGATGAAATTTGGTTGGGATTGTGTTGCATCTGTAGATCAGTTTAGAGGGTATTCCATGTTAAGAATATTAAACCTTACCATTCATGGTCATGGGCTTGCTTTTCCATTTATTTAGATCTTTAATTAGTTCAGTGTTGTTTTGTAGTTTTCAGTGTATAAGTCTTACACTTTGTTAAGTTTATTCCTAAGTATTTTATTCTTTTCTCTCTCTCTCTTTTGTTTTTTTTGATGGCAATACTGGGAATTGAACCTAGGACCTCATGTATACTAAACATGCATTCTACCACTGAGCTATCCCCACCTCCCCCCAGTATTTTATTCTTATTGATGCTATTGTAAATGGAATTTTCTTAACTTCATTTTCAAACTGTTAGTAGGTAGTGAGTAGAAATATAATAGAATTTTGTGCATTGAACTTATATCCTGCAACCTTGCTGAGCTCATGTATTAGTGCTCACAGCTTTTTGGCTGTTTCTCTAGGATTTCTGACATACAAGATCATGTTATCTGCTAACAGATATAGTCTTGCTTCTTCTTTTCTAATCTGGATGCCTTTTATGTATTTTACTTGCCTAGGTACCCTGGCTAGAACCTCTAGGACAATGCTGACTAGAAGTGGTGAGAGTAGATATCCTTGTCTTGTTTCTGATCTGATGAAAATTCAGCTATTAATGTTATTGAGATTTCTTTGTATGTAATGAGTCATTTTATCTTGCTGCTTTTAAGTTTTTTTTTTTTGTCTTTGTCTTTTAACATTTGGACATGATGTGTCTTCGGTGTGGGTCTCTTGGCATTTATCCTACTTGTAGTTGATTGAGCTTCTTGGATATGTAGATTAATGTTTTTCATCAAATTTAGAAAGTTTTCAGTCATTAGATCTTTGAATATTTTTACTGGTTTCATTTATCATTCTCATGGAGATACCATCCCCTCTTAATTGCTCACCACCAAAATTTCCATTGTTTTTGACAGCACCTTTAAGTTTCAACTTCCGTAAACTCTGTCTCCAAATAAAGTCTGTCCCTTAGGGAGAGCTGCATTCCTATGGCTGCTCCTATGGCCTGCCTCTCCCCCTGGCAGAACTCCTCTGCACCACTGCTCAGGACCTAGGGGTGGGGACAGAAGCCCACTTCTCTCAGTGACATCTCTGTTCTATGAGTAGGATGCTGGGAAAGGGCAGCATACTCTATTTTTCTTGGCTTGCCTCTCCTGACATGGAACCTGCATCCTATGATTAGGTGGGTTAGGGTAATCAGGCCCTGGTATTTCTGGCCTTCTGCAGCAGGAGTAGACCTACCACCTTACACGTGGGGCTAGGTGGAAGAAAGGATCTCCAGAACTCTTGGCTGCTCTTGCCTGAAACAGAGCTTCAGCAACATGGAGCTGTGGGAGATGAAGGGAGGGAGTTGGTTGTGGCTCAAATGCCATAGACTCTTGCTGTTCTTACTGTGATTCAGTAGATTTCCTTGAATGATTGTTTATTTGCTGTATCGCCCTTATGACAATTTCCAGAGACTTTTAATGGTTGTTTTTATAAATTTCACCGATTGTGCTTCTTTTGTTGGGAAGAGTCTACAAAGCTCCTCATGCCACCTTATCTAATGTCACCATTCCTAAAGTACTTCTTGTCTCATTTTTTGACCCAACATACCACATTCTGGCCAATTCTAAGAATTACCCCAAATCAAGGTCCTTTCTATATGCTTTCCAACAGCACGGTTGCTACTCTAATTCTAATTCTAATATCTTCTTAACTCATATTCTGGCCTCCAGTTTCTCAATACTTCAGTTTGTTCTACACATGACTCCCAGTCATATATTCGTTAAGCAGTGCTTTGCTGATATCACCTTATTTCTCAAAAACCTTAAAAATCTTTCACTGCTAACAAAATAAAGTTCAAACTTCTTGGAACCTTAACAATCCAACTTCAACTCGTCTTTCCAATAGAATCTTCTCCTACTATCCTTCATCCTATCTGGATCATTTGCCATTCCTTGAATAATCCTATAAAGTTGCAATTTCTGTGTCTTTGTTCTTGCTGTTCCATTTATCTGGAATGCCTGCACTTACCTCTATCAAAATCCTCCCTATTATTCAAGGCCTGTTCAGCTATGATCTTTTCACTCCGACTGGAAGTGTGCTTCCCTTTCTTAATTACCTTGGTATTTTAGACTATTTGTAAAGCACAGATCTCTTTACTTCTTGTATTGGAGAAAATCAGGCTTATGTCTCACTTTTCCGTTTAGACAAGACATTCTTTAAGGGCAGAGCTCATATACTACCCATCTTTCTACTTCCTATGGTATCTGGCTGATAGTATCTTGCACATAGTAGACATTTAATAAATAGTTAAATTCATGAATGTGTTACATATTTTGAGATACCAGTTGTTTGAAGAGAAGCTTTAATGGTCTAATGTTAGTCAGTCCAGAGAAGAGTTCATTAAGTAGGACTTTGAGAAGCTGTAGTTACTTACTCGTTCTTTTAACTGGATTACTTCTTTGTCTTTTTGTTGCTTCCACTGTCTAAATCTCTCAGCATCCTCTTTCATCTGACGCATTAACTGTACCCGCTGGTTTTTCATCACCTATAAAAACAAAAACCAGTATGAATAGTCACCTGCACTTGTTCTGGCTGATGTGCAGATAGATAGACTAGCCATTAAGAAGAGAGGAAATCCAGGCTCTCCCTTCTGATTGAGACAGCCTACACTCTGTGGAGTGTGTATCTACTTTTACTTTAAACTGAGCACCCAACCCCCACATCTCATGGCCTTTCTCTTGCCTTCTGAAATGGCCTGAACTCTATGGAGTATGCATCTCTCTGAATAAATCTACCTTTACTCAAAAAAAAAAAAAAAAAAAAGAAGAAGAAGAGAGGAAATCCAGAGTTGAGCTGAGAAGGCTGCCAACAGAATTTCTGGTTATGCTGGCAATACCCCTTGCTATGCCTGCACAGGGTTTTCAACTATAGATTACACAAATGAACACTCTGAAGAAATAATAGGAAAAATGTACCTATAAGCTAAATCCAGCCCTAAATTCACTGCGTATAAATGACATTTCAAGGAAGCATCTACTAAGCCTCAAGGACAAATCTACCTAGCAACCACTGTATTTGAATGGTTTCAGTATAGTGACCTGTAACCCACTTTTCAGATGTCAGAAGTTAAAACATTCAATGACTGAACATTTTCTCTAGATGTCTGTCATTTTGCAACCACTACACAAAATTATTTCACATGTTCATGGAAAATGGTCAGAAAATCACCATTAAATATTAAGGTGCCTCTGCCCTTTGGTTTCAGAGAATCCAACATTAAACTCTCAATGTCAAAGCAGGGTTTTGTTATTCAGATTCTTGATGACTACTAGCACAATGTCCTACAAATGGGACATTTGTAGAGATTCATACTCTTGAAATGATGGGCCCTGCCTGCTCCTTTTTCACCTGAAAGCACCTTGGAAGTATAATTCTAAATAGAACACTTATGTTTATAAGTTTCTACAGGGTAAATGCAAGGATAGGAGTTTATTACCCGTATCTCCTGGTTCAGTTTGGAGACAGTATGCTCTGTGGATTCTTTCAGCTTCAGAAGTTTGGACTGTTCATTTAGTTTCTTCTTCAGATCAGCTATTTGACCCTCTAGCTCCTGGAGACGTTTCCGGCGGCGCTCACTCAACCTAAACACAGATGCTGTAGGAATGAAGACTAGCAGCAACAAAGACCGACTTCAAAAGACACAACCTTGATATATATAAAACAGGCGACCAGTCACATAGCCATCTTTAAATAATCAGTACCACCCAAACAACCAAAACTATCTCAATAATGGGAGCTTAAGACAAAGAACAAGAAATTCATTGGGCTATTAATCATGTGCTAAATTATGGCATTCTTTTACTGTCATCATGAGATATTGTTTAAAATCTCAATTCCTTAACCTATCTTTTGTTTTAGGTCTCCTCTCCACAACTAGGTTTAAATCTTATGGGGAAGTAACTCTTACTTCTCTATTTTCTCTACAGCTCCTCACACATAGTAGGGACTTGAAATAATATTTATTGACTTCTTTCTTACTTGGCTTGGTTGACATCCTTCTTTGTTGTCTGCAGTTCAAGAATCAATTCTTCCTTTTCCTTTTGCAGATTGGTAACTTCCAATTCTAGATTTTTTATGTTATCCTAGAAATGTTATAGGTCGAGAGAAAGAAGGCATTTTAAGGTAAAGGAAGAAAATCGCTTCAAGTTTACCACTTTAACTGCACACTAAAAACATATGTACTTGATTCAATGGAGATTAAAGTTATGTGGTGGGAAAAGTATGAACTTGGAATCCAAAGGCCTGGGTTTGAATCTTGAGCTGAGTACATACTATCTAAATATCTTAAGGAAAAGTCATTTCATCTCTTTTAGCCTTAGTTTCTGCTCAAAAAAGAGTTAATACAGCAGGCTTGAGACTGCTATCCCCCAAAACAGACCTGCTTGCAAGTTGGCCCTTGCCTCACATCTGGGAACTTGGATCTTGGCAGGATTCCCACCATTCCCTAACTGATAAGAGTGGTTCATTATGCCTAAACTGTGCAAACAATATGATTTATCCTGAACACATGCTTTCCTTCTGGGAGTCTAGAATTTCTGTATGTGCTAAGCAGAGAATGCCTATGTGAATTACCCCTGCTAAAAATCCTGGACTCCTAGGCTCAGGGGAGCTTCCCTAATAGACAACATTTCACATGTTGTCACAATCCATTGCTGGAAGAATTAAGTACATACTGTACGACTCTATTGGAAGATGACCCTTGGAGGTGTGGACCCAGTTTCCTTCAAATTTTGTCCCATGTGCCTTTTCCCTTTCCTGATTTTGCTTTGTCTACTTTCACTGTAATAAATCTTAGCTGTTAGTATGACTATATGCTGAGTCCTGTGAGTCTTCCTGGCAAATCGTTGAACCTAGGGGTGGTCTTAGGGACCTCCAAGAGTTTCCCTATCTGTGTAAACAATTAACAATACCACCTACCTCACAGGGTTATTAGGAAGATCAAATAAGACAAAAAAAGTAAAGATATTTTGTAAAATGTACTGAGCTGCACCAACATTCTTATATTCAGAACTTTCAAACATTTGTATTCAATAGCAACTACAGATCTGCATCATTTAGAAAAACAAATTCTAGAAACTAAAGTTTGATAGTTTCCAAGACTGGGAAAGTTCAATGAACAGATTCCTTCCTGTTCTTATAACCAAAAAAGATTAAAGGAAACTGGCTGAATGAGTGGTTGGTAGGCAAGAAGATATGAGGGCCTTAAACCAGTATTAAAATAACACAAAGTAAAGGCAGGTTAGGTAGGGCTGTATTGGAGAAGCTTTCTAAATAGGCAAGAGCTGTTTTCCATGAAATATACTTTTAGCCATTCCTATATAACCAATAAAAATCAATCTCATTGCTCTGTAGTTACTCTGCATATTTAAACTGGCAAAAATGTGTGTGTCTCTACTTATAGAAGTAATACATGGAAACACTCTTGTAAAAAACAATCCAGATATACATATAAAGGGCAAGTCCCCTGACTGCTCAACCCTTGCCAAAATTCCAGTTCTCTCTCTAGAAGTAACCATTGTCATCAGCTTGGGCCACATCTTCCAGACATTTTGTTCTAGACATTTACATACTATGTATCTGGATATCTATATATTCTACACATTTACATATAAATGTAAATGCCTAGAATAAATAAATATATACATATATGCACATATAATTAATATATTGTGGCAATATATAATAGAATATATAATAATATATGCAAATAAAGATACACATTTTATTTACACACATATACATGTGTGTATATGTATGTGTGTACCTATTAAAAAACGTTAAAGATACATAGTTATACTTTATGTAGATATTATTCTGTAACTTGTTTTTAAAAAAAAAAGAACTTGATCTTAGAGATTTATTTATATCAGTGCCTGCAGATCTATCTCATTCTTTTTTTTGCCATAATGAAATATTCTTGTACATGCCTTCTGTGCACATGTGCAAGGCTTTTCTAGGGTAGAGACAAGCGGAATGACAAGTGGAATTACAGGATCATGGGGGCACACATTTTCAATTAAGATACTGCTAAACTGTCTGCCAAAGTAGCTATTTCAATTTATACTTTCACTAGCTATGTGTGAGAGTACTTGTTTCCCTGCATCCTTGTCAACATCTGATATTACTACACTTCAAAACTTTTACCAATTGGCTGGGTAAAAAATAGTACCTCTTCATTATATATGCACATGCTGTCAATAGTTGTCTTACTGACTCCACAGGGGAACTCATGGTAATCTCCATCAGCCAGAACCTATACTTCCTCAAATTTTTCTACAGCATTTCTTCACAGTGATAGGAAAAATCTGTTTAGAACAGAAACCAACCTTTATTTCTTAGAAAAAGAGAGACTGGTTTATAGTGATTAAAAGGTACTGTTACATTAAGAATTTATTTCCTTTTAACTTTACGATTTGAAAGCTTAAGTACCTATGATTCCAAAGGGGGAAAAGGACAAGTTATCTTACTACAGCTACAGTTACAGCTCATCATCAGCACCCCCCCATAGGGTTAGAAGTTCGCTGGGGGAACATACGTCCCTGTGTTTCTAGGCAAGAGTACAAGAAGAGAGGAATAATTTTTTAGCTTTGTCATCAATCCTTTGTTTATCCTGGAAAGGCCAAAATACATTCGATCTAAAAAAGACTGGATTTTATGTCTTGTTAATATGAAGGATTGAACTATATACTTAACTTGCTCTCTCCTAAAATCTCACTAAAATGAGCCCCCCAAAAGGGTATATAAATCAACAAGGATGAAGAAAGAAGTTAAGAGATATAAACAAACTTTTGGAAGAGGAAAATAGTTGGGTAAGTGGTAACTGACTTAGCAGAATAGAAAAAGCTAAACTATGACTTCTATAGGGCAAATGCCAAAAAAACCCACACACATACAAAACAAAAAACAAAAAACAAAAAAACACCAAGCCGATTTGTACCATAGAACCACAGAGAGAAGCAGAGGTTTCCTCTCTGGAGAGGCTGAACCTGACAGGCTGGACTCATAGGCAGCAGACACCGTGAAAGGCAAGGATTAAACAACATACTACTGATAGGGGATTAAATAAAAGTCTGTATATGACTGGTGAGACACCAACTCCCTTATTTTCTCTGAGTTACCAGAAACAGGGCATATCACTACTCTGCCCACACAACTCCAGGCAGAAGAATGAAAGATTTCCTTATTGGAAACAGGTCAGCCCAGAGAAACCCATACATACAGAACTTCCTATTGTCTGTTTGTGTCTCACTGTTAAATATGAATGGACAATCAAAGATCACTGGAAATCTGAGGAAAGCTTACACGAAGGACAGACCAAACACACTAAAGAACGGAATTTGAAGGAAACAGAGGCAAGGCAGGAAGAAAAAAACCTTAACAAAATTTAATTTCTATCCTTAGAGATGAGAGCACTGCATCCATGAAAAAGAGAGGGCTATAAAAAGGAACAATTAGAGGATGAAAAAAAATCTTAGAAATAGGCAAATAAAAAAATTCACCAGAAAGAGTGGAAGGAAATCTCCTAGAGAGTGGAATAAAAAGACAAAGAAATAGAAAATAAGAGGGAGGAGACAAGAAAAGCAGAGACTAAATCTAAGAGATCCAATATCTGACTAAGAGGAGTGCTAAAAAAGAGAAAACAGAGAAAATAGAGATGGGGTATTGTTGAAGAAATAATAAAAGAAAACTTCCCATTAAAATAGAATATAAATTTCCAGGTTGAAAGGACCCACCAAGCACAATACATGAGCAAAGACCCACACCAAGGCACATCATTGTGAAATTAAAGAATACTTGGGGACAAAGAAAAGATTGTGAACGTTTCCAGAGTGGGGAAAAATACAGGTCAAATAAAGTCAGGAATTATAATGGACTTCTCAACGGCAGCATTGCAAACAGAAGACAATGGAGCAAAGCCTTCAAAATTCTGAAGAAAAATGATTTCCATTCTAGAATTCTAAACCCAGCCAAATAAACAAGAACTACCACCACAAAAACAAAAAGATATTCCCAGTCATGCAATGGTTTAAAACATTTTCCTCTCACATACACTTTCTCAGAAAGCCATTTGGGTTGTACTTCACCAACACAAAGGGGTATTCCAAGAATTAGGAAGACATGGAATCTGTTTCAACACACAGATGAGAAGTGAAGCAGTTTCCCAGGATGATGGTCCCAGGTTGATGGCTGGGCAGTAGGCCAAGAGAAAGCAAACCAGGAAAGAAGGTTCCAGGCGGGTTGTCTTCAAGAAAGAAACGGATTGATAAATTCTCTGATACGTTTGACTCTATGGAGAGGAGCTTTATAATTCTGTCAAGAAGTTTGGAGAGAAATTATTGACAGGTACACAGAAGACTAAGTGAATGAAAAAATGAGATTATTAACCTCAGGAAATGCAAAAAGCTGTACAAGATTGGAAATGGAATCATATTATACTATGTGGCTCAGCTGTAAAGCATATTTACATCATCATAAAAATTTAAACACTAAATATTCATTTAATCAAAAATTGTTTTTTTCAAACATAAATACAAAACAGAAATAGACTCATAGACATAGAGTACAAACTTGTGGTTGCCAAAGGGGAGGGGGGTGGGAAGGGACAGACTGGGATCTCAAAATGTAGAATAGATAAACAAGATTATACTGTATAGCACAGTGAAATATATACAAGATCTTGTGGTAGCTCACAGCGAAGAAAAATGTGACAATGAATGTATGTATGTTCATGTATAACTAAAAAATTGTGCTCTACACTGGAATTTGACACAACATTGTAAAATGACTATAACTCAATAAAAAAAGTTTACATTCCCTCCCCCCCAAAAAAGAAAGCAAAAGGTTGCAAGAAGAAATCCCAAGTATTTAGTTAGGGTTTAGTCGGGAAAACAGAAGCCTCTCTGAGCATTTTGAGTAAAGAGACTTATTTAATGTTGGGAAAAAAATTGTTTTTTTCTTTTTTTTTAATTGAAGTACAGTCAATTACAATGTGTCAATTTCTGGTGTACAGCACAATGTCCCAGTCATGCATATACATACATATATTCATTTTCATATTCTTTTTAATTAAAGGTTATTGTAAGATATTGAACATAGTTCCCTGTGCTATACAGAAGAAACTTTTTAAAAATATATTTTTATATATAGTGGCTAACATTTGTAAATCTCAAACTCCCAAGTTTATCCCTTCCCACCCCCCTTTTTCCCAGTAACCATAAGATTATTTACTATGTCTGTGAGTCTGTTTCTGTTTTGTGGATGAGTTCATAGTGTCCTTTTTTCTTTTTTTTAGATTCCACATATGAGTGATATCATATGGTATTTTTCTTTCTTTTAATCAAAAATTGTGATATAACCGTTTTGAAAGATAGAGGTGAGGCTGTGTGCATGGTGAGAGGTATAAGAGAGCTATATTCCGATCTCCCATAGTGGGAAGTCAATTGATAATGGCTAAAATTTTTTAATTAACACAATTATACTACCAGCTCTTATCTAGAAATATGGAGGTAAATGTCAGAAGAAACAGCTTAAAGTTTTTTAAAGCTTAAAAGTATAAGCCTAGGGAACAGGGGAGAAGATAGTAGGGTGGGAGATTGCTTTTATTTTCCTGAGTATTGTACTATTTGACTTGTAAAAATGATATACATGCATTTGTGTGGCATAAATAAAAAGTAAGTTTTTAAAAAGTTAAGACTGTGATAACAAAAAGGAAATAAAACCTCTATTGGCAACTCTGTTATTATTTCAGAAGCAACTTCTACCTTAGGCAAAAAAAGGCGGTGAAAATTATTTAGGAGAAACATTTTTCTTGTTCTTACTCTGAAAATTTAGGGAAGCTGGTGGTAGAAATGTATGAGTAATACAGCGACTTCTTGAGAACAGCATATAGGATTTTGGGGGTGGTAGGATATAGCTGGATGGGAAAACAATCCACCCTTCCCCCTACCAGTCCTGCTAATATCCCTTTGTGGATGGGAAACACTGGGCTACAAGGGAAAACAAGGTCTGGAGCAAGGGTAACCTTGTGGATAACCTAAAAGCAAAAGACTTGTCTTCAAGTAAAGACCTGATTATTAATTAGCAAGGGTCACTTAGGACTACCACTAGGAAAAGCAGGTTAGCCATTTGTCAAGTCATGTGACAAACACTACAAGTCTCTTCATAATTCTCACTATAACCCAGACCATCTAATAAGAGGTGTACCTTTCTGAGAATCCCAGCATAGTTATGATAACAAAATTTCTCTATAAGTAGGAACCACGATTATTATAACATGATCTATTAAATACCTGTTGCATAAATAAGGTGTTAGATTAAATGAAAGAAAATCACAGTTTCCTAATCCTGAATGTATCCTTTTCTTAAACCAACAGCACAACTCCAGTTGTACTACGCACATTATGTGGCCTTGTCATCATCAAAAATGGTGTTACCTGTTTTCTTCAAACACAACTAAAGAGAGGTGGTAGACATGAACAAATATGTGCTCTAGTAATTATTTCACCTGGTACTGGAACTGGATGGGTTGTAGTTGGCTGTCATTCTGAGTCATTTTCTTGGCTAGGGCCTCTTTCAGTGCAAGGGCTTTATTTAACTCAACCAGCTCCTTAGACATCTGAGCTTGACGTAGAGCATGCTGAGTGGTGAAAGCATCAGAAGACCTGCTGCTCTCTGGACTGATTTCCACTTGCTGGAAAAGATCAGGATAACGATTTGTAAGAGTACAAGCAACTGGAGCTCCTGAGGCACTGTTTCATCAAGTCTCACAGCCACTTCCCCATTATCAGTACCTCTGTTCTTTTAAAACTGTGGCTTCTCATTTAAACATCCGAAATAAATTGACTTATCCTAGTTCTCTGCTCTCACAAGCACCTTATTTCTTACATTCTTTAACTGACTTTTTTAGAGTGAACCAAGTTTCTTGCTCTTTCCTTCATGGGTCTGGCCAACATTTCCCCTCATTCTAAGGGGCCCTTAGAGTAGAGAGGGCTCTGGAAATGGCACTTTAGGAATGGTAGAAATGGAGAAGAGGCTTCATTTTTCCTCACAAAGCTGACCTCTGACACCTGAGTTATCTCTTATCTTTCTTTTCTCAGGCTATAAAAAATACCAATATATATTTGTTTTAGGGGGAAAAAGCTGTCTCAAGCAAACCATTGTCCAGCCTTTTATTTTGATTCTGATCTATAACCTTAAGCCAATATCGAATACATTTTATCTATTCTTGCAACTTGAATGCTCTAAATATTTTCTTAGTTTCTCTTAGCCCCTAACCATCCCATCTACAGAAGAGTATGCTGAGAAAAAATTCTCTTCCATTTCTTCTCTAATGCCTTTTTGACTTTGCCATAATTTCCTAATTTGTTTCCATCCTCATTTTAACTTGCTAGACAGTTGATGCAGAATACTAGCATCTAGTAAGAAATCAGTAAGCCAAACTGCAAATATGGAAACTGGCGTCCCTGAGAAGCCCTGCTACCCATTGCAGTCATACTATTAGAGATAGACCCTATCCAAGTGAGGGATTTTACAGTTAGTTGAAATTTACACTCAAGATTTCTGGATTTCTAAGGCATTCTATGGAGGATGGTAGCAATCAGGGATTCTCCTCCCTAGCTGAGTGATAAATCATAAGAAATGGCACAGTTAGAGCTCCTGGCTCTACACAAAGGGGCCAATTACTTACCGCTTCTGGTTCCACTGCAGTATCAATGGCTGCAGCCATGCAAGCAACAGTTTCATCCTGCCATGACAAATGACATGTTTCAGTTTAGGAAAAGATTCTGAAGTGGAGGTTACTAGTGGGTTTTATATGGGTTATTTAGTTTGTTCAAGTGTATATAGAGACCACTTAAGGTGCTAGACCAGTTTTGTAGTCACATAGACCCCAACAGCCACACGTTTCCCCCTCTCTTTTCTCAAGAGTCTATCTTCTTTATAAAGGTTGATTGTGCAGTCTTTGTAAAAGGGTCAAGTGGCAACTGACATATCTGCTGCACCTCTCCTGTTCTGCCAGAGATCACTGGGCCAGAGTGAAACATAGTCATTCCAACAGGCCAAAGTTTAACCTACTTTATAGACTCTACCCTTTCTTTTTATGTTTTTATTACTAAGTCTATCTCTATAATGTACAGGTCTAGCCAGTTCTTAAGGACATACCATTCTAAGACCAGACATGTCACATAAAGGGAATGCAGCAGAATAGTGAATAGAATGAAGGATTATTTTTGGTTTTTGTTTTATAGCCAGTCAAGGTAGCAACAGCCTACTCTATAAGGAAATAAATGCCACAGGCGAATGCCCCAGAAAAATGTGCTCATGAAGTCAAATATACTTTATCCCCTGTCCCTCATATAAATAGGAACCAATCATATGCAGCTATTCCAGGTAGTGGTTACTTGAAGGGAAAGGGTAAGCACTGATTTCCTCCGAGTGAAAGGCAAATTCCTTTTTGGGGCATTAGAACAACAACCACCTAGAAGGGAAACCTAAAACCACTTATTAGGACTAATTTGTTTATAGGCTATCATATGAGCAAGCCCTGTTCTCCTCACTGGAATTTAGGCTTTATTTGGTATTGCACCATAAGGATTATCACTTCTGTTTAAGTGATGCTGCAAAGCCCTGGGAAGAAAGGATTATTTCCAGGAAGTCACATGATTAAGGTCATAGGTGAAAGAGCTATTGGCTCAACAGCAAGGAAAGAATTTAGGGTTGTGCAGGGAGTATCTGCACCAGCCCAGTGAAACATTACGCAGTTGTTGAAACTTGAATCTCAGTACCTTTAAGGCGAGGAGTGAAGAGTCCCTTAGTAAATGCTGTTTGTAAAGCATTTCCCTTTTTCTGCGCCTAAATTCCCAACCAGTGAGACTCAAAGAGAATTCAAAGGAAGCTCCGGTATTCCTACATCCTTTCTCATCATGATTTACAATACTGGTGATTCTCCAAGGGCAGGACATACTAAATCCTTCTTAAAAAAAACAGAGCACTTCAATATATTATAGGTTAATGGTTACCCTTTTCTCCTTCTGGCGTTTTCAGTATCAGTAAAAGGACTAGTTATAGGCTTGTCCTAGATTAGTAGGGCCTATGACACTGGCTTTTGGAGACTTTTTCTAGGACTTTAGGATCAAAGTATATCTGATGCAGCATGTCTTCAGGAAGACATATTATTACTGTGGGTTTACCTTTTGGGTCTTGGCCCAATGAAATTTCACAATGCTAAGGTTTAAGCTTTGGTGACATTCTGCGTGAACATGGCAGGATTCTGAGTTTATAATCCTAAATGCAAATAGATAACAATAGGATTTATTTCAATCTAACAGCCTCTCTCTAACTCATTCTAAGGCTATTAACTATGATCTTTTGTAATAAAAAGCCATGATTTGCTGAAGGTGATGGTCACGGGAACAAGACTAAGGTACACTGAGCTACATCAACAAGCAACACTCTCCAAAATGAACTTTGTGCTTGCAGGCTGTGGGAACAGCATTACTGGGCATGCAAAATTCTTTTTATGGAACTGGTCATGGAGGAGGGGGTAAAAACAACAACAAAAATTTGATTTTGTTGGAGCTGAAAGGACTGCATGAATTTCCTCACAGGTAACTGCAACAAGGAGGCTTGCTTGAATTATATTTTAAAGGAAGAAATGGTACAGTTTAGTGCTTAAAGCCCCAGGAGAAAGGACTAGGAACAATGGTTGCCTTCATAACTGAAAAGGGGGTGTTCACCCATCACTTAAAATAAAAATAGTTTTAATCCAGAATGAGGGGCACAAGCACTTACATTGGAAACATTTTGCTTTCACTGTAGTGAGTCTTAATAAAAGCCACAGGATACACTGTTGTGTATTTCCAAAAAAAACATGTAGCTGGGAGGGTCTCCAAACAATAAAGGAGAGAACTCTGATTCAAGAGTCCAGCAGGAGCCCTGGGTAAAAGGGTTTACTCTACCTAACTGTGACAGTGGATGGAAGCCAGGGACTTTGTCAGCTTGCGGCAATCCCTAGCACCCTCCTGCTGCATGTGCCAAGTGAATTTTAGTGGCAGACACAGCGATTCTACAGAGTGCCTCTGAGCCAGCCACCACTAGCAACTTCCTTCATAGGCACACCAGGCACCAGTCATACTGCCAGATCCTCACTGAGGATATGCCTTCTCTTATTTTGTTAACTTGGTTCCATGGGTTTCCTTTTTCATCTTTCTCATGTGACTCAAAGCTCCAGAAATGAGGTGGTGTGAAATCTTTTCAGATCGGTGTGGTGGCCTTGAACAACGGTGCCCCGGATCACTCTTTTCTGATCTTACAAGCTTTGGATCCAGTAGGGTTCTGCAGCCTAAATTGTCTTAATTCTGAGGCAGTTCACACAAGGTTTCCATACCTAAGATGGGTCACCTATATTTAAGTAGAATTATAGATGGTGAAATTTAACCTTGTGATAGCCATTCTCAAGCACATACTCTATACTTCAGCCACAATGAAGTTCTCACCATGTTCTAAACTTTCAAACTTCTTTGCCTTCGCATATGCCTTTTCCTCTTTATAGATTGTCCTTTCCCCTTTCTCTGTGTGGCAAACTCCTACTCATTTTTTAGGACCCAGTTTTTTGTGTGTTGCCTTCCTGAATTTTCTAGGCAGTCAACTACCCCTTCCTTTGCGCTCCCACCACACTTAGCTCATACTGCCAATGTAAGAGGATTAAAACAGACATGAGAGAGGGTTCCTAGTTTTCCTTGCCTCCTTTCGCTTTCTCCTTCTTTGCCACCTCTCCCACCTGTGAACCTTGACCAACTGACAAACTACAAGTCTTGCAAGAACAACTCTTGAAAATAATCAGACATTTATCAGGATGAGGATTGCACCAACGTTCTTGAGCAAGAAGCAAGAAAATTGGAGCATCCTCCAATCAAAAATTTCACAGCACTTAACAACAAAAATTGCTACCTGAGCCAAACTACAAGGACATACTCCCCTTTCTTCTCACCCTATGAAACTTCAAGCCTGTTTCAACTTGGGGAGTTACCTAGAGTTCAGGTGATCCCTGAGTGCATCAGCTGGATAAATTCTTTTCTTTTGATATTAATACAGTACTTAGCAAGGTTACACAGCTAGTCAGTGGCAGAATGGGCTTTAAACCAGGGTCTGTCTGTCTCTGGAGCTCAGATTCTCAATTACTATGGCCTGTTTGTTAGATAAATGAACTGTCATCTTGGACTACCTGTAATAATTTGTACAGTACTACTTATTTTAAGACATTGCTTTCTACTCTTTTGGAATTTTACTCATTTAATTTTTTGGAACTGGCTATCCTAACCATTCCCCTCACATTATGGCTTTTTTTAATGGTATTGTATGGTATTTTTTTCATTGACCCTTTAAGAGTAAAATATAGATATGGATGATTCTGTCAACTTTTGACAACTCTAGAAAGTGCTGGGCAAGACCTGGGGCGGAGAATGACTGTTCTGGTAAAGTTAAAACCGCTGTTTCAGAGCGAGGAATTACCACCAGGCATTTACATACGTACTATTGCTTCAGAATAATAAACAAGAGAGGATAGATAGAAAACAAACCTTTGCCAACCATAACCCCTTCACATAATATGATTTCAATTTTAAAAAAGTATATATGCCTAAGGACTAAGATAGAGAAGGAATACCCAAAATAAAAAGAGATTTTTAGGGTGGAAGGATTGTAAGAATTTTTCTTCTGGGTAAAACAACAAACAACACCTACCCCACCGCTCCCACCAAAACCCACCCACAACTACTATAATAGTTTTAAAAATAGATAAATATGGGAACTTATAGCAGAATGATCATTCAAATTAATTTATTACTGGTTATAAAAGAGATCTGTGGTATTCCTTGGTGGCTCTAAGCTATCTGTCAGACCCCAGCTTATTTAAAATAGGGGTATGGTATAAGGCTTCTTATTAAAGTTAGCCTACACTGAAAGGACAGCAAATCAATGACTGCTGCTTATGCTACGCAGGCAGTTTTGCACTGCTATGTTGCTACTTCCAATGTTTGATTAGAATACTGAAATGTTAATGTGTCATTGCAAATGTAACCTATGAGTGTTTTGATTTAACAAATTCAATATTCAGATCATATCTAATGATCCATGATCCTCAAACAGCTCACAATTTAGTTGTTTCAGTAAAAGGTACAGAGTTAGACATGTTTATATGCACCAAGAGAAACAAACAAAAGCAATATGTCTATTTACACTGCCCCTACTTGGCTTACCGATAGCTGGGTAATCACTTGCTGCAGGTTACGAATTATCTCTACATTTTCTTTTAATTCCTGATCTTCCAAAGTCTCCACTAGCTTTTGAAGATCCACTTTGCAGCTGAAAATTCAAGCAAAGGAACCCAAGGGTTAGTCATACTGCAAAGGCCAGTGGGGCCATGATGATGTACTAAGGTGGTATAGGTTACTAACAAACATCCGGTAGGAAACTTACGCTGCATGCTGCCTGAGTTCTTCTAGCTTGGCGTTCATTTTTTCATTTGCTTGTTCTGTCTGCAACAAAGACCCAGGAGATCATCAGTGGCAGTGCCTGACAGCCTCACCTAATTATACCCCCCTTCCTATTCCTGTGGATTAAACCTAGGTAGAGAGGATGCCTTCTTTGCTGAAACAGAGGATTTAGTGGGCTTTGGTTATTTAGTGTGAAATGTGTTTTTTAACAGTCATGGAAATTAGCCCTCCAGTCAATACGAGATACTAAAAATAGCATTCAAGCAGCTGGGTCTTATGCTTGCCATGAAGTTCAGACTATGGGGTGGAGGGTGAAGCCTTAGTTCCATACAGAACTTTGCAACTGTGGGAAAAAGCAATGCTTCCTGGCATGCCACTCCCTGCTGTTTGCAAAAAACCCACTTGCTTTAAACTACCTCCTACACTACACTGTTCCCTAGTCCCAGAAAAAGGGCATTTAAAACATAAAAGGGCCTCACACTGAATATGAGCTGGGTTTTTTTTTTTTTCAAGTTACACTATCTGATTTGGTAGGCTGGTTTTAGCAGCAGAAAGCAAGAAAAAGGATGAGGCATAAGAATGGTGGCAGAGAAGAAGAAATGGCAGAGGCAGCTACCTTTGGGGAACGGTGATTGATATTTTCCATTTTATTTCAATCACATATCTGTAACTTGCTAGATGCTGCCACAGATTTGGGAAGGACAGTTTATATAGGACAAAAATGTTGTGCTTGTTATGAAGTTCTAACAGGACATCAAACAATAAAGCTACTGGGCAGCCATTATAAAACCTTATAAAGGTCAGATGGGTATGTGGCTAGAAAAAAGTACTGTCTGTTACGTCAGCCACACTCACATGTGAAATACAGCTTCCAGAATTTCTTCAAAGACATAAAATGCAGCACTGGAGATAGAAAACTGTATATAAAAATCCCTTAGATCTCAATTTCATCCTTCTGTTAGTAATGGACATTACAATGGACCTAGGATTTGGCCCCCTTTAACGAAATCTTTAGGCAGCTTACATTTCCTTGACTAGAGTACACTGATGTGTGAAGCTGTATAAATTACAGATGTTCACTTACATTTTGGTGGAAACTCTTTCACTTCTGGCAATAGCTGTACTATCAAAGATTGAGTTGTGTTTAGACTAGTAGAAAAATGTTAGTGACAGAGCCAGCATGCACTGATCCAGCAGCTTACTACCAGACAGGTAGAAGGATACAGAACTGGTACAATCAGTTACACAGTGATTCACTGTTTGGAAATTAACCATATGTAAAAGGAATTAAAATTAATTTCCCAGATGTTTTATCTCACCATGGCAGCTGTCGGAATGGGAAATGAAATGTGACAATGTTAGGGGAAGGGACATAGAAACTAAAATCTTAGCGAAGGGGCAGTTACTTGGTATTATGGATGATTAGGCAGAACATAAGGTGACAGAGGGACCTGGTTTTTCCTCTTTGATATTTTAGAACAAATCCATTTTAAAATGAGATTCACATAGATTCTTTGTGGTAGAGACATAGGTGTTCATGGTTTAATTCTTTTAATTTTTATGTATGTTTGATTATAAGCTCTTGGATTTTTCCCAGAGGGGCTCCATGGAGGATATGTAATACTAAGACATTTCTTTCCACATAACTTGTCTCTCATAAGGAGAAGCATGTTAAATATTTCAGAAACTAAAGCTAGTAAATGTCCAGACTGCTAGCAGTTGAGTCCTGGAGTCTCACCAAAATGATCCTCTCCAGCATCTGGGCTGTCTGACCAGCTGCCTCACTTAGACCACGACTTAATTTTTCATTCTCCTCTACCAGGGACTGATTCTTCTCCATTAGGGATTGTAGATTCTCTGACGGTTCCACACTAAAACAAAGAAAGCACCATATTAGAAAAATACCTGACTGATAATACCTATATCAAAGGTGGATAAAAATATATATCCCCTGGGTGTGTGGAGGGGTTGGTTCAAAATTACCTCTAAAAAGTCTGGGAAAAGTGTCAGTTCCAATCTACTTTCCCAGTCAGGTAGTATATTGGATAAATGAGAATTAACTGCTTTAAATGAACGGTTTGGAGGAAGGCAACAGTTCAGAGCCAGATATGGTTTCAACAGGAATGACTAACCTCTACCCTTGACACTTGGTGTAGGATCTTTCTATTTGTGCCATGTAGGTAAGAAGTAAAGACAAACCGTAGCTAAGATACATGTTCTCTCTTCTTCCCATTCTCAATCTGCCATTAAAGATTAGGGAAATAGAGAAGGAAGAGGTATGCAGGAGGTAGAAGTGACATTGCTCAGGGTCAAAATTTAACCTCATCAACATAAGTCAATTACCCATTTGTTGTAAGGTTAGGGAAATAGCATTTAAGAAGTCAAATATTTGAACTGTACAATTCCAACCAAATGACATTCTGGGAAAGGCACAGCTACAGAAACAATAAAAAGATCATGGTTTTCAGGGGTTTGGGGAGATGCAGGGAGGAATGAATGAGATGGAGCACAAGGGATTTTTAGGGCAAAGAAATTATTCTGTATGATACTATAGTGGTGGCTACATGTCATGCATTTGTCAAAACCCATAGAATATACAACTTCAAGAGTGAACCCTAATGTAAACTATGGACTTTGGTTGATAATAAATGTGCCCATGTTGGTTCATCAATTGTACCAAATATGCCACACTGATGAGGGATGTTGAGGGTAGGGAAGTATATATGTGTGGATGGGGATGGCTATGTGCAAACTCTCTGTATTTTCTGCTCAATTCTGTTGTGAATCTGAAACTGCTCTAAAAAAATAAACTCTATTACAAAACCAAATCAAATCAAATTAAAAAAAAGAAGTCAAAAAGTTGAAATGATGACCTGTGGCCACTAAGAGCACATTTCACAATTCTCCATAAATAAGTGCTCCCTTTTAAATGTTTGTCTTGCTTGAAACTGATGACCTATAGCCTCCTGTTCATTTGTCTATCAATTTTAAATGACTTAGAGTGGGTGGTGGCAACAATGGTGTCCATTTCAAATAGGAGTGGAAGGGAGGGACAGAAATAGCTTGAAAGATAAGAACCTGTGGAATTTCTACAGATTACTTGCTCTCAGTTCTAGAATGAAGCAGATCAATAAGAAGTCTGTATGTTTGTTTCTGTAATTTGCTGGGATTAATTGTTCAAAAGATTGGAAAAGACTGGTGAAAAAAGATCAGGAGAAATACGAAGATCTGATCTGAAGGAAACTGAAGGGGAAAAATGAAAAGTTGTCAAGAATACAATAAAAAGAAAAAAGGCCAGGGAACAGCTGTTCTTAATCTCAAGAAAGGCTAGAAAAGTACTTCAGGAATAGATGCTCTCTCACCCAGTTTAAGACCTCCACGAATTCTTATAGAAGATCTTAGCATGCTCTTTATCAAAAAAATTAATAGCAAGGCCACACCATAGGGTCTCATATTACACTCTTGGGAATTTACTAGAACTCTTATGAAGGAATGTTCAATTAAAATGTGGATTATAAAAATAAACTATGAGTAAATTTAGTGTTATTTTAGAGTGGTCTGATTTTCTTATTGTTATTAAACTGAAAACTTCCATGCATCATTCATGTAAGCTGACAAGCTCCAAGGTAATGATACTTTTAACATAACAGTTTTTTTCCTCTAAAAGTTTCCAAGGTTTCTCCAAATGGGGGATGGAAATCAATGTTTCCTCTTCCACATGCTATTTAATTACCAATGCTAGGAATTCAGGGTAGTTGAGTATGTACAAACTGACAAACATACATGAGACAGGAGGGAAGAGGGCAGGGCAGAGCCATTCAAGGAATGACAGCAATTAACACTAAGATGGTGGAAGATTCAACTCCCAGTAGGCCTTGAGGATTAAGATGGCAGGAGATTTGACTTCTAGTAGACCTTGAGCTTCATTATATGTTCATTGTAACATATTAGCATGATAAATAACATGCCCACAAGCGCCATGACAGTCCCAAGGCTAGCCATAGGAGGTCAAAGAGTGGTCAAATTCCTGAGAATCCCAGCCCCTTCCTCAGGGTAGCTGGAATAGTCCTCCCACTTGTAGGCGTGGACCTACTGAGCCCATAAAAAATGGCAACACGCACCTTATGGCCACTGCTCTAGCTCCCTCCTCTTTGAAGACAGCCGGCACTCTGTCTACGGAGTGTGTACTTACTTTTACTGAGCACCCAACTCCCACACATTTTTCCTTGCCTTTCAAAATAGCCTACACTATGCAGTACGTATCTCTCTAAATAAATCTACCTTTACTCAACTGTGGCTCATTCTTGAATTCTTTCCTACATGAAGCCAAATACCCACACTTGGTGGGGCATGTCCCAGGGAATCAAATGAGACCTGAGACATGGCCCTCCTCACGCACCACATCTGTTTTTCCTGCATCACACATAGAAAATCTATACAAAAGCTTCAATGACATACATTTAAAAAGAAAAGAACATAACCTAAGGAAAAAAGCAAAAAAAAAAAATTCATGTATATAAGCTGTACATTTTGTAAAAAGCCTTACAAAATGTCTTTAAAAATATAAATACACATTTTTGAGAAAAGAAGTAGCATCTTTATTTCTCTGAAAAACATTGAATACTTGAGTTCAGTTGTTTGATTCATCAACAGTTTCTTAGAATCTACTTTTGTAGTTGAAACTATATCCTATAGGATATTCTAGGTAGTTGGAAGCCTGGAATGGCTTTCACTGGTCATGTGTATGTTAGTCTTGTCTTACATGAAACAGGTCTGTGCTAAATTGAAAGAAAAGAGAGGGAGAGTATAGCTCAGTGGTAGAGAGTTCCTGGGTTGAATCCCTAGTACTGCCATTAAACAAACAAACAAACATAATTACTTTCCCCCTCAAAAACAAAACAAGTTGAAAAGAAAGGAAGATGGGTCAACTGCTTCTAAACTGGGTATATTAGAACAGGTCTTTAGGAGACCCTTTAAGAGATCCCAGCTTTCCTCAGTTTCTTTATCCAACATTCTTAAAATATTACCAGGAAACCAAGATTAAATTATCCAAAGAGGGAGAATTACAAAGAGAAAGGCGGTCATTTCTGGGTGATGAAATTATGGCAACTTTAAGATTTATTCTTCATACTTTTCTAAATGTCCTATAAGAAGCAATGTATCATTTTTATAATCAGAAAAAAATGACTGAGTTAATGAAAATAAGGATATTACAAAAAATAGGTTCACACCAAACACAAGTATAAACCACAAATGGGAAAATAAAATGTAAAAAATAAAACCAACATAAGTACTAGAAGAAACATGGGTGAATTCCTCTTTTATCCTGGTGTAGGGAAAGGCTTTCTAAGGATGAATCAAAATCCAGAAACATGAGAAGAATGAAAACAGCATAGCTACTTTGGAAAACAATTTAGCAGTTTCTTTAAAAGTTAAACATATGACCCAGAAATTCCACTTCTGGGTATCTACACATTAAAAAACATGCTCATACAAAAACTTGCAAGTGAATGTTCATGGAAGCATAATTCATAACAGCCAAAATGTTGAAACAACCCAAAAGTCCATCAACTGGTGAATGGATAGACAAAATGTGGTATATCCAGGCAATGGAAGGCTATTTAGCAATAAAAAGGAGTGAAACACTGATATACACTATAACAGGATAAATCTCAGAGTCATTATAGATGAAAGAAGCCAGACAAAAAGTCCACATACTCCATGATTCCACATAAATGAAAAGTCCACAGTAGGCAAATCTTGTAGAAACAGAAAGCAAATTAGTGGTTGCCTGGGGCTAGGAGTGGGAATAGGAGTGACTGTAAATAGGCACAAGGGATCTTTTTTGGGGGATGGAAATGTTCTAAGACTGGATTGTGGTAATAGTTCCAAAACTGTAAATTTACTAAAAATCATTGAATTGTACACTTAAAATGAGTGAACTTGATGATATATACATCATATCTCAATAAATCTAGAGGCTAAAAAATAAAAATAGAAACAAAATAAATATAATATATAATAAATATAATATAATAAAAACAGGGGCAATAAAAACTGATAAAGTTTTTACTACATAAAAATTAAACATTTTTGCATGACAAAAACACCATAAACAAAGTAGAAAACAAACTAGGAGAAAATATTTGTAACACACACTACAGACAAGAGACTGGTATCACTAATATACAAAAAACTATTGAAAATAGGGCCAAAATTAGGGATGCTATTATTTAAAAAAAACACACACAGAAAATAACAAGTGTTGGCAAGGATGTGGAGAAATCAGAACACTTGTACATTTCTAGTGGGAATGTAAAATGGTGCAGGTGATGTGGAAAACACTATGGCAATTTAATTTAAAAATTAAAAATAGAATAATTATATGATCCAGCTATTCCATTTCTAGGTATATACCCAAGGAATTGAAAGCACAGTCTTAAAGAGATATCTGCATACCCATGTTCACAGCAACAGTATTCACAATAGCCAAAAGGTGGAAGCAACCCATGTCTGTTGACAGATGAAGGAATACACAACATGGGGTATATACATACAATGGAATATTATTCAGCCTTTAAAAGGAAGGAAATTCTGACACAAGCTACAACATGGATGAAACTTGAAAACATTATGCTGTGTGAAATAAACAGTCAAAGAAAGGACAACTATTGTATTATTCTGCTGATATAAGGTACTTGAGTACTCAAATGAAAGTAGAATGGTGTTTGCCAGGGGCTAGGGAGAGAAATGGTGGGGGTGTTATTGTTTAATGAATATAGAGTTTCAGTTTTGCAAAATGAAAAAAGTTTTGGAGATGGATGGTGGTGCTGGCTGCACAACACTGTGAATATAATTAATGCCACTGAACTGTATGCTCAAAAATGATTAAAACGGTAAATTTTTTTGTTATATATATTTTACCACAATTTTTAAAAAAAGGGCCAAAGGATCAAGAAACCCAATAGGAAAATAAGACACACAGACAATTCATTAGAAAAAGAAGTTTTAAATCATGAAAAAAAGCTCAATCCACTCATAATTAAAGAAATGCAAATTAAAACAACACTGAAATAGAATTTCTCACATATCAGATTGGCAAAAATTGAAAAAAGTATGATGACACATTTCATTGGTGAGGCTGTGGGGAAACAAGCACTCTCAGACACTGCTGTCAGGAATGCAAATCGGCTAACCCTTCTGGAGGGTCTGGCAATATCTGCCAAAGCCCCATGTGCACTTACATTTTGCTCCAGCAGGCCCATTTCTAGAAATCTACCCAGAAGATAACTAAAAATAAGAAATAACTAACAATATGAAAACATATACACACAAGGTTATTCACTGCAGCATGCTTGTCATTGCAAAATATTAGAAACAACCTAAATGCCCATTCATAGAAAAGAAGTTTACTATGTCTGGCACATGTACACAATAAAAGTACCATGCAGCTATAAAAAAAGAATGAGGAAGACTTCTATGAACTGATAAGAAATGATTGTGAGAAAATACTGAAAAAAGCAAAGCCACAAAATGTATCTATCTATAGTATTACTATCATTCATATGAGAAAGAAGGGAGTATGAAAAAATACACAAGTATCTACTCATTTGTACAAAAGAAATACAGAAAGAAACTAAAGAGATTGGTTAAGCACGGGTGGAGGGAGAATAGTGGTGGTAAAGGGGTAGAAATAAGGGTGGAAGGGAACAGGGTAGCAGGCACAAACAGGTAATGACACTTCTCTGAGTATACATATT
The DNA here is from genome assembly GCF_048773025.1 of Camelus bactrianus. NCBI lineage: Eukaryota > Metazoa > Chordata > Mammalia > Artiodactyla > Camelidae > Camelus > Camelus bactrianus. The sequence goes on from NC_133575.1 coordinate 42,366,710, forward strand.
TTTTTCTCTTTAAAAAATATTGTGATTTTCTGGTCAAGGTGGTGGAGCAGTAGGACCATGAGCTCCCCTATCCTCACAACTACAACAAATCCACAACTGACTGTTAAACAACCATTGAAAAAAAAGACTGGAACATAGCAAAAAGATCTTCTTGAAGTGGAAAAATAAAGAGGAAACCACAGTGGCACGGTAGGGGGGCTGTGCTCACAATATAATTGAGCCCCATTACAAGGTGGGTGACCCACAAGCTGAAGATTAAGTTGCAGAGGCCCTCCCACAGGAGTGAGAGTTCTGAGCCCCACATGAGGCTCCCTGGCCTGGGGTTTTGGCACTTGGGGGGAGGAGAACTCAGGATATCTCGTTTTAAAGGCCACTGGGGCTTAGCTCCAGGAGCCCCACGGGACTGGGAAAAACAGAGACTTCATTCTCTTGGGAAGCATACACAGAATCTCACATGTGCCAGGTCCAAGGGCAGAGGCAGTGATTTCATAGGAACCTGGGCCAGACCCGGTTTTGGAGGGTCCTCTGGGGAGGCAGGGGATGTCTGTGGCTCACCCAGAGGACATAAAAGTTGGTAGCTGACATTCTGGGCGTGTTCATCTACATGAGCTTTCCGGGAGACTGACATCTTGATTGGATCATTGGCACCAAGACCTAGCCCCACCCAATAGCCTGTAGGCTTAAGGGCTGGGAAGTCTCAGGCCAAACAACATGCTGGGTGGGAACACAGCCCCACCCATCAGCAGAACCAGAGCCTTTAGGCACAACCCTACCCACCAGAGGTCCAGGACCAAGTTTCAACCAGCAGTGGGTAGGCACAGACTCCTCCTGCCAGGAAACCTGCATAAGCCTCTAGTCCAGCCTCATCCACCAGGGGGCACATATCAGAAATAAGAAAACAACAATCCCAAAGCCTGTGGAAGGAATCCACAAACACAGGCCAGACTCTACACTGGGACTGGCTAGACTCTGGCCCTTGGGTGACAAGAGAGGAGTGTACTGCTGGGACGCATAGGGCATCTCCCACAGGGAGCCACTTCTCCAAGGTCGAGAAATGTAACTAACCTACCTAAAAATACAAATAGAAAGATAGACAATACAAGGCAGCAGAGGAATATCTTCCAGGCCAAGGCACAAGATAAAATCCCAGAAGAAATAAGTGATGAGGAGATAGGCAATTTATCCATGAAAGTAATGATGGTGAAGATGTTCAGAGAACTCAAGAGGAGTATAGATGCACAGAGAGAAGTTTTTAGCAGAGTTGGAAAATATAAAGAATACCCAAACAGAGTGGAAGAACAAAATTACTGAAATGAATAACACACTAGAAGGAACCAAGAATAAATGAGGCAGAACGAATGGATCAGTGAGCTAGAGGACAGATTAGTGGAAATCACTACTGCAGAACAGAAAAAAGAAAAAAAGAATGAAAAGAAATGAGGATAGTTTAAGAGAACTCTGGGACAACAAGAAGTGCACTAATATTTGCATTATAAGGGTCACAGAAAGAGAAGATAGAGAGAAAGGACCTGAGAAAAATTTTGAAGATATAATAACCGAAAGCATCCCTAACTTGGGAAAGGAAACAGTCACCCAAGTCCAGAAAGTGCAGAGAGTTCCACACAGGATCAACCCAAAGAGGAACACACCAAGGCACATAGTAATTAAACTGACAACAATTAAGGATAAGGAGAAAATATTAAAATTAGAAAGAGAAAAGCAGCAAATAACATACAAGGGAACTCCCATAAGGTTAATCAGCTGATTTTTCAGCAGAAATATTACAGGCCAGAAAGGAGTGGCACGATATATTTAAAGTGATGAAAGGGAAAAGTTTACAACCAAGAATACCCTATCCAGCAAGGCTCTTGTTCAGATTTGATGGAGAAATCAAAAGCTTCACAGATAAACAAGCTAAAAGAATTCAGCACCACCAAACCATCCTTACAACAAATGTTAAAGGAACTTCTCTTGTCATCAAACCACAAGAAAAGGGAACAAAAGAAGAGAAAAAAAGACCTATAAAAACAAGCCCAAAACAATTAACAAAATGACAATAAGAACATATGTATCAATAATTACTTAAATGTAAATGGATTAAATGTTCCAACCAAAAGACATAGATTGGCTGAATGGATACAAAAACAAGACCCATATATATGCTCTCTACAAGAAACCCACTTCAGAACTAGAGACACATGGAGGCTAAATATAAGAGGATGGAAAAAGATATTCCATGCAAACGGAAACTAAAAGAAAGCTGGAGTAGCAATACTTGTATCAGACAAAATAGATTTTAAAATAAAGACTGTCACAAGAGACAAAGAAGGATACTACATAATGCTTAAGGTACCAATCCAAGAAAAGGATATAACAATTGTAAATATATATATAGACCAATCATAGAAGCACCTCAATATGTAAGGTAATTGTTAAAAGACATAAAAGGAGAAATCAACAAAAACACAGTAATACTAGGGGACCTTAACATCCCACTTACATCAATGGACAGATCATCCAGACAGAAAATCAATAAGGAAATACGGGCCCTAAATAACACATTAGACCAGATGGACCTAATTGTTACCTATAGAGCATTCCATCCCAAAGCAACAGAACACACTCTTCTCAAGTGCACATGCAACATTCTTCAGAACTGAGCACATGCTGGCCCACAAAGCTAGCCCCAGTAAATTTAAGAAAATTAAAATCATACCAGGCATCTTTTCCGACTACAAAGCTGTAAGGTTAGAAATCAACTACAAGAAAAAACTGCAAAAACTGCAAACACGTGGAAGCTAAACAATATGTTACTAAACAACCAATGGATCACTGAAGAAATCAAACAGGAAATCAAGAAATACTTTGAGACAAATGAAAATGAAAACACAATGAACCAAAATGTCTGGGATGCAGCAAAAGCAGTTCTCAGGGGGAACTTTATTGCGACACAAGCCTACCTCAGGAAACAAGAAAAATTTCAAGGAAACAATCTAACCTTACACCTAACGCAGCTGGAGAAAGAACAAACAAAACCCAAAGTTAGTAGAAGAAAACACATCATAAAGATTAGAGCAGAAATAAATGAAATAGAGACTAAAAAGACAATAGAAAAGATCAATGAAACCAAAAGCTGGTTCTTTGAAAAGATAAACAAAATTGATAAACCTTTAGTCAGACTCATCAAGAAGAAAAGGGAGAGGGCCCAAACTAACAAAATCAGAAATGAAAAAGAAGTTACAACTGACACCACACAAATACAAGGGATCATAAGAGCTACTATGAGCAACTACATGCCAACAAAAAGGACAACGTAGAAGAAATGGACACTTTCTTAGAAAGGTACAATTTGCCAAGACTGAACCAGGAATTAATAGGCAATATGAATAGACCAATTACCAGCACTGAAATTGAATCAGTAATTTAAAAATTCCCAACAAACAAAAGTCCAGGACCAGGTGGCTTCGCAGGAGAATTCTACCAAACATTTAGAGAAGAGTTAACACCTATCCTTCTGAAACTATTCCAAAAAATTGCAGAGGAACACTTCCAAACTCATTCTATGAGGCCATCATCACCCTGATACCAAAACCAGACAAAGATATCACACAAAAAAGAAAATTACAGGCCAATATCACTTATGAATATAGATGCAAAAATCCTTAACAAAATACTAGCAAATTGACTCCAACAATGCATTAAAAGGATCACACACCATGATCAAGTGGGATTTATCCCAGGGATGCAGGGATTTTTCAACATCCACAAATCAATCAATGTGATACATCACATTAACAAATTGAAATATAAAAACCATATGATCATCTCAATAGATGAAGAAAGAGCTTTTGATAAAATTCAACATCCATTTATGATAAAAATTCTCCATAAAGTGGTCACAGAGGGAACATACCTCAACATAATAAAGGTCATAAATGACAAACCCACAGTTAACATCATACTTAATGGTGAAAAGCTGAAAGCATTTCCTCTAAGATCAGGAACAAGACAAGGATGACCACTCTTGCCACTTTTATTCAACATAGTTTTGGAAGTCCTAGCCATAGCAATCAGAGAAGAAAAAGAAATAAAAGGAATCCAAATTGGAAACAAAGAAGTAAAAAACTGTCACTGTTTGCAGATGACACGATACTATACATAGAAAACCCTAAAGAAGCAACCAGAAAACTACTAGAACTCATGAATGAGTTTGGTAAAGTTGCAGGATACAAAATTAATATATAGAAATCAGTTGCATTTCTATACACTAACAATGAACTAGCAGAAAAAGAAATTAAGGAAACAATACCATTTACCATTGCACCAAAAAGAATAAAATACCTAGGAATAAACCTACCCAAAGAGGCAAAAGATCTGTATGGCACAAAAGTATAAGACACTGATGAAAGAAACTGAAGATGACATAAACAAATGGAAAAATATACCATGTTATTAGATTGGAAGAATCAATATTGTTAATATGGCCATACTACCCAAGGCCATATACAGATTCAGTGCAATCCCTATCATATTACCAATGACATTTTTTTCACAGAGCTGGAACAAAAAATGTTAAAAAATTTGTATAGAAACACAAAAGACTCTGAATAGCCAAAACAACCTTGAAAAATAAGAATGTAGCTCAGGGAATTATACTCCCTGACTTCAGACTATACTACAAAGTTACAGTAATCAAAACAGTGTGGTACTGGTACAAAAACAGACACATAGATCAATGAAACAGGATAGAAAGTCCAGAAATAAACCTATGCTCTTATGGTCAATTAATCCACGACAAAGGAGGCAAGAACACACAATGGAGGAAAGACAGTCTCTTCAATAAGTGGTGCTGGGAAAACTGGACAGCTACCTGTTAAAGACTGAAATTAGAACATTCTCTAACACTATATACAAAAATATACTCAAAATAGATTAAAGACTTAAATGTAAGACCAGATACTACAAAACTCCTAGAGGAAAACTTAGGCAGAACACTCTTGGACATAAATCACAGCAATATATTTTTTGGACCAGCTCCTGAAATGATGGAAATAAAAGCAAAAATAAACAAATGGGATCTAATTAAACTTAAAAGCTTTTGCACAGCTAAGGATACCATCTACAAAACCAAAAGACAACCTACAGAATGGGAGAAAATATTTGCAAGTGATGTGACTGACAAGGGACTAATTTCCAAAATATACAAACAGCTCATACAGCTCAATATCAGAGAAAACAAGCAACCCAATCAAAAAATGGGCAGAAGACCTAAATAGACATCTCTCCAAAGAAGACATACAGATGGCCAACAAGCACATGAAAAGATACTCAACATCACTAATTGTTGAACATGGATGGACCTGGAGATCGTCATTCTAAGTGAAGTAAGTCAGAAAGGGAAAGAAAAATGCCATACGATATTGCTTACATGTGGAATCTGAAAAAAAGGACACAAATGAACTACTTATTATTTATAACTCAGATGACTGATTTCTTGAATATGTGTAAGCACATTTGACTGTCCTTTATGATTGGATTACTGCATTCTGTCGATTCTTATTTTGTGGTTGGCTTTATTCCTTTGATAACTATGTAAGTTTAAAAAGCTAAAGCTCTAAACTGTTATTAGAAATAATGAACAGTACATATATGTAGATTAAAAAAAGAGAAATATCCAGAATAGATAAATTCAAAGGGAAAGAATGCATATTGGTGGTTACCAGGGGATGGGAGGAGGATGCCAATGGATGGAAACCACTTAATGTGTAAGAGGTTTTATTTTGGGTTATGGAAATGTTTTGGAACTAGATAGAAGTGATGTTTGCACAACTTTGTGAATGACTGAATGCCACTGAATGCCATTTTAAAATGGTTAATTTCTGGATTGTGAATTTCACATCAGTAAATTATTTAAATAAAAAATATTGTGGTAAAGTAACATGAAATTTACCACCTTAACCATTTTTAAGTTTATAGTTCAATAGTGTTAGATATATTCACACTGTTGTGTACTGGATTTCCAAAACTTTTTCATCTCATAAAACTGAAACTCCATACCCATTATTCAATAACTCCCCACCCCCTAGTCTATTCTGTTAGTTTTTTGCCATTGCTTTTATTTATAGAATGCTCTTTATCTTCATCCATATGCATACAGAACTTCGCTTATATTTTTCTTCTAATTCTCTTGTGGGTTTTTTTTTTAAATTGTGGTAAAAAAAACTATAATTAAAATTTACCATCTTAATCATTTCTAAGCATATAGTTGAGTAGCATTAAATATATTTACATTGTTGTGAAACAGATCTCCAGACGTTTTTTATCTTGTAAAACTCTAATTATATATGCATTAAACAACTCCCCATTTGTCACTCCCTCAGCCCTGGTAACCACCATTCTACTTTCCATTTCTATGAATTTGAGTACTTTAAATTCCTCATATGAATGGAATCATACAGTATTTGTCTTTTTGTGACTGGCTTACTTCTCTCAACATAATGCCCTCAAGTTTCATTCATGTTGTAATATGTTAAAGGATTTCCTTCCTTTTTAAGGCTGAATAATATTCCATTGTATGTATATGCCACATTTCATTTACCCATTCATCCACTGATGTACATTTGTGTTGCTTCTACTTCTTAGGTATTATGAATAATGCTGCTATGAACATGGGTATGCAAATATCTCTTTGAGACTCCGTTTTCAATTCTTTTGGATATATACTCAGTAGTGAGATTGCTAGATCATATGGTAGTTCAATTTTTAACTTTTTGAGGAAACTCCATACTATTTTCCATAGCAGTCATATCATTTTATAATCCTTCCAATAGTACACAGAGGTTCTAATTTCTCCATATCCTCCTCACATCCTTTGCCAACATTTGTTATTTTCTGGTACTTTTTTGTTGCTGTTGTTGTTGGTAGCCACCCTAATGGGTGTATGGTGATATGTCATTGTGGTTTTGATTTGCATTTCTGTGCTCTGAGTATATATTTTTGTATAACTCTGACTCTTAGACCATCATAATGTTTCATATACTTCACATACTCAAAATATAAACAATTAAAACCAACCAAGATATACGGGGGACCCAAAATGTAATACAAACAGTAAATCTGGAAAACAGTATCTTGCCTGGATACTCTAAGCCTAAATACAAAAAGAACTGAACATAAATGCTGTAATCTAGCTCCTAAAAGTGTTCCTCACAGGGGTGTGGGCTAGCAATTCTTAAATTATTTTATGTGTATATTAGAACTGAACAAGTAGCAAATAGGCTGCAGATAATGAGAGCTGGTTTCTTACTTTGGAGAAAGAAGTTTAAATAAGGAGAGTGAGAAGATTAAAATGAATCCTGTAGTGTTGGACTGGAATCAGAGGTATCAGTCTAAAATCATGGTTTTTAATATACATACAGATATAGATACAAGAATACAGATATGAGTATATGTGTGGGTACTATACATACAGATATTTCCTAGCTCTACTCACGAGAGGACCTGGAAGTAGTGACATCCCAAGAACAATGAGCACACCTAGCATCCAGATCTGGTTTCTAAACACCATTTTCCAATTGAAAAAAAACAAACAAACAAACTCAGGGCTCTTTGGACATATGGTTGAATCCAGAATTGGGGCAGGGAAAATACAAGATGAGTGTCTAACATCTGGTGGAAATGCTTAAAAACTTGATCGCATGTTAAAGAACATAAGAGCCACCCTGAAGGAGATCTTAGTGGACAAAGCAGAAACAATTTGAGCAATAAAACAAATAATGATAGTACTGGATGTTAATGCATAGCATAAATACCCACGAGTCTATATGGATATAAACACATAATCAAATAAATAAAAGGGGGTGAAAAGACAGCTCTTCCTCATAGTAGAATTCTAATCAATAAATTCCTGAGGCTGGAACCCATGCTTTTTCTATTACATCACACTGCCTGAAAGCTAACTAGCTAAGCCCTAAATAGTCAGCAAGTTTGTTAAGATCCCTACCTTGATACCAAGTGCTACCAAAAACTTTAGAATATAAGGGGAAAACAACCATAGGGAGAAATAGGCTCTGCTAGAATATACATTTAAAACTAGTCTATGACTCTTACTTTATAGATCCTGGCAGGGTACCTCCATGGGCTTGCAGCAACAAGACCTGTAGCTGTTGTACCTGGGAAAGGCAATGAAAAATAGTCAGCTAGTTACCAATCAAAAGCTAGTTATCCCTTATCAGCAAAATAACTATAATTAGCAGCATCTATTTTAAAAAAATCAAACTTAGCACTGGGCTAGGCAATGTCAGGGGTTACAAGAATAAATTCTTGTGGTTTATTCTCAGGTTTACAATCTATTTGACGAAGACAAGTGTAAGGCCTGACAAAAGATGCTGTCATCAAGTATAGTTAGGAACTTTAGGGTTCTGAGAAGAAGCAAATTAATGAAATTCCAAAACAGTCAAAAGGAGGCTTCATGGGGATGAATCTTAAACCAGAGTACACGTGCAATCATCCTCTCCATTCCCTCCCACAACAAAAGAGGAGCTGATCTGCCTGCGCTTTGGATCCCAACTCTTCTTGCTTCCTGATAAATCTTACTCTATTTGTTCTCCCTTCTCTCTTCTATATCTTTGACTTCTCCCCTTTTATAGGATCCTTCCTATTAAGAGTAAAACATGTTCAAGTCTCTCCCATCTTAAGACAAAAGCACACTTCCCAATTCCACTTATCTCTTTTGCCCGATTTCTCTCCTTCATAAAGATCGAGAGAATAGTCTACACCCACTGCTTCCATTTCCTTTTGCTCTTTTCTCACTTGCTCCTTAATCTAGTCCAATCTGATTTCTGCCCACAGCATTCCACTGAACTAACTCTTACTAAGGTCATCAATAATCTGCATGTCACCTCATCTCATGGGCATTTTTCAGTCTTCATTTTATTTGACTGTTTGGTAACTTGGCTTACCAGACACAACACTTTCCTGCTTTTCCCTCTATTCTTTAAGCTGATCTTCTAAGTCTCTTTCTTAGTTCATCTTTGCTCCAATTGTCCTTTAAACGATAAAGTTTCTCAAAGCTCAGCATCAGTCTTCTCACTTTGTACTCTCTCCTTAAAGTCTCAACTCTGCCTGTGGTTTCCATGACCATCTATAAACTGGTGACTCCCATATTTATCTGAAACACAGATCTTTCTGAATTTAGAACCTCTATATTCAACCATCTACTTAATATTTCCACTTGTCTGCTGTCCCAAACCTGTTCCTTCTCCAGTGCACTTTAGGTCAGTGAATATGAAGCTTCACATGCCAGAAAGCTGGGTGTCATACTCACCCCCTCATCTAATCCACTGGTCACTTCTTTCTCTCACCAACACCACCAACACCCTAAGTCTAAGTTCCCATTTCTCTCTCTCCTGGATCACTGCAGTAACTTCTGAAGTGGTCTCCATGAGTCTACTCTCGCTCCACTAGAACCCATTTTCACATAACAGCCACACCATCTTTTAAAAATGTAAATGATCATTGTGGCCACCTTGCTTCAAGTCATTTTTAACACAGTACATGAAGTCTCGATCAGGCCTCTGCTTCTTCTCTAGGCTCATACTGGAATACCCTTTCCTTGCTCTCTCCACTCCAGCCACACTGGCATTCTCTGAGTTCTTCAAATGAACTATACTCCTTCCTAACTCAAGGCCTCTGCAGACTTGCTATGTGCCTGGCATTGTTCTAAGTGCTTTACATGTATGAACTCATTTAACCCTCACAAAAACCCTATGAAGTAGGTATTATTCTGATTTCCATTCTATGGACAGGGAAACTGAGGCACAGAGAACTTGCCCAAGGTATATAGCCAGTGAGTTACAGAGCCAGGATTTGAACCTGGGCCGTCTGGCTGCAGTGTCAATGCTTGCTACCATTGTACTTTGCTATACATGCTATTTCTTCTCCCTGGAATCCTCTTCCTTCTTTTCTGCATAGATGATTCCTACTCAGTCCCTCAGATCCAAGCTCAAATGTTGCTACCTCAGGGAAGCCTTCTCAAATTAGATACATAACAGAAGATCCTGTTCCATACTTTCACAGCACCCTATAGCACACCATCCCAGTTTACAAGGATATGTTGGTATGATTATGTGTTTAATGTTTGTCCCTCCCACTAGGCAATAAGTTCCATGAAGGCAGAGACTATGTCTGCTCTGCTCAACAATGTATCCCAGCACAGTAGCTGGCACATAATAGCACTCAATAAATATTTATTGTTGGAATGGAAGAACAAATAAATGACTAGGAAGAAGAGCATTTTTGGCAATAGGAATACACATGAAAGAGAACAGAGGAGCAGAATTGAATAAGGTATTTGTAATTGAGAAGATTTTGTGAACAGGTAAATTACTTATATTTTCTACAGTGACCCTTAGGAGGGAAGGAAATAAAGGAGAAGGGGAAGCAAGACAAGAGGTTGGCTGAATAGTAATAATTCTCACTGAGGAGGAAGGCCAGAGACGGAGTGAGCACTAGACAGTTGGGAAACAGTAGATTCCTATTGGAAAGAGAAAAGTTGATCCCCAAGGAGGTCAGTCCAACCTCCTGCCCTCTCAGCTCCTCTGCCAGGGTTACTGAGCTGCTGCATAGCCAGTCATACTGCTACCACCACAAATTCATGCCCCTAGCCAGCTACTTCTATTTCCATGATTGTAAGCCTTCTGTGGTCACCTCAATCCCTCTACCCTATGATCTGCTTGCTTGCTCTTAGAAGATGACCTCACCTCCTACTTCACTGCAAAGAGAAAGATCATCAGGTTAAAAATCCCTCAATTTCCCTTCTTTCTCTAAATTAGTGTCACTGTATTCTCCCTATCTTAACCTCTTTTCTTCTAGTCGTGGGGGCAAATACCTCTCTACTATTGAAAGCAAATCCCTATTTATTTGTGCTCAGGATCTCAACTGCTTTGAGACAACCCATTATCAACCAGTCCCTATTCTCAGTTTCAGTCTCTCCCAACTGGTTCTTTCACATGTTCAAGTCTCTTCCATTTTTAAAAACAAATAGACCTACATCCTCTGACCCTTGACTACCAGCTATTGACTTCTTTCATCTTGCCTACTTGAAAAAAGAGCCTTTCAACTCCCTCCACTTCCTTATCTAGCATTCACTGTCCAACCCCCAGCAATCTGTTCCCATCACTCCCCTGACCCTCTTCTCACTGAGGTCACCAGTAGCCTCCTTTGTTGATTAAAAAAAAATCAGTGGACACTTTCCAATCCTTATTCTACTTTACACGTCTTTATAAATTTATACTTTTGACAGCTCTCCTTGAAACTTTCTTCCCCTGTCTTCCAGGACACCAGTGATTTTCTTCCTACCTATTTGCTCCTTCTTTGTCTCTCATCGTCCCTCCTTTCTGCATCTCTTATATGCTGATGTTACCCCTGAGTTCTGTCTACATTTCTCTCTTCTTGGCCATTTGATCATTCAGGAAATATTAAGTGCCTTTAACATGCTAGGCACTCTCTGATCTCATCCACTCCATAACTTCAGATACGTCTAAACGGTGATGACTCTCAACTCTGTAGCTTCAGCTCAGACCTCTCTACATTACCATTTGGCCAGCTCTACTTGAACAACTCTACTTAGAGGTCCCCCAAGCCCTTCAAATTCAAAATGCCCAAAACTAAATTTCATCATTTCCATTTTCCTACCTGACCCCGTTTTTCCTCCTGTATTCCCTGCTTCCATGACTATTACTATCATTTATTCAATTGTCCAAGCAAGAGACCTGGGAATCAACTTTGATTCTCCCCACCCACCCTTCCCTGGTTTTTTTTTTAGGTTTTGTTTCTAATTTGTACCTTTCTCTTCAGCTCTATCACTACTGTCTTTAGTTCAGGCCATAGTTCTCACCTAGGTTATTGTAATAGCTTAATTTATTTTCCAACTTTTAGCCACACGTACCTCAAATCTGCTGTCTCTATACTTGCTAGAGTAATCTCCCTAAACCACACATTTCGCCATGTCACCCTGTTACTTAAAATCTTTCAATGGCTCCCCATAGCTCTCAGGTTGAACTCCAAATTCTTTAACAAGTCCTATAAGGACCTTCAGGATCTGATTCTTGCCTACCTCTCTTGCCTCTCGCTCACTGCTCACTTCTTCTTTATCAGTGAAATCTCCAGTGCCATCCTCTAATCTTAAATATGACCAAAAAACATGTTAATAGGAGTTTCTTTAAGATTTATCCAAACTAACATAATGCTTAACCAACATCTCTAAACTTCTGGTAGAGGAGAAGTTGAGAAACAAAAAGTTCTATCATTCCACTCACATACTTGTAATTTTCCCCATCAAATGTTGTCCCTTCTACCTGTTGCTTCAGATGATTAAGTTCAGCTGTCTGGGGATCAATATTAACAACAGGTTTGTTCTTGATTTTTCTTGCTCTGTCAGCATAGCGAAGCGTATTTAATGTTTCCTCTAGATTGGAGTCAGCAGGACTCACACAGGCTATCATAAGAGTGTGGCTATTACCACCTAGAGAATCTGAAAGAGAACAATGGAAGGAAATGAAATTGAACAAGTAGGATGCAAACAAAGCTGTCTATTTGGGTTGGTGACTTCCACATCAGAGCTATAAGAAAAAAAATTTTCTATTGTGTCAATATAAAAACACTAAGATTTCTGTTGTGTAAAATGATATCATTTAGAATCCTATTGTATGTGTCCTCATTCTCAACAGAGACTGTTATTTGAGCAGTTAACCAGGTTAAAACAACTGAGCCCTGGCTCAAGTAAGTTAGGAGCCACTGCTAGGATTAAACATTCTTTGGATGCCCCCTCTATGTAGATTTTTAACTCTTTAGGGAATTCTGCTTATTAGCACTGATAAAGACAGTAACCAAGTTCATTTTCAGGTACAAAGTACTAAGTACAATTGGCATTCTACAGATTTCTTGGCTCTCAAAGCTATATATGAAGACATCTTTCCATTAACTTAGAAGCCTGCTTGCCAACAGGTCTCTCTCCTGTTTATCAATTAGACAGCTCTGTATGTGATAGTCCAAAAATTTGGCTTTTTACCTGTTCCATCTTTGCTTTCTGAGTACTATCATTCTGAGCTACTCTCTTATTTTTAGAGGCATTTTGGGCTTACCTTGAAGCAGTCGAGTCAACTTGGAATCTCTGTAGGGCACAAAGCCACCCTTTTTGTCATCTCCAAGAGCACTGATTACATTTCCCAAGCATAGGAGGCCTCGGTTAATATTAATACCTAATAGCAGGAAATAAAATTTAAATTGTCTGGTAAAACATCTAACATATATCTACACTTATCCTGAGAAAGAGAAAAGAAATAAAGACCCCACAGAAATACTAAGTCACAAGTCTTAAGGAAACTTCATCCTGTTCATTTTTCTGAGAGTGCCTCTTTAAGTAAAGTTCAAAGGACAAAGGTGAGTGAAAAATTGAGTCTGTTGGCACTTCTTGTCCTTTCCCATGGAAACAAAGCAGACAGACAGATAACTATCACCATGACAACAACCATCTGTACAGTTATTCACTTTTTATATACATTGTCACACTTAATCTTTTAATGCTGTGTAATTAGATTAGTTATTTTTATTATCATTATTTTTACCATCATTTTCAGTTTACTGATAAGGAAATTAGCTCAAAGGTTACATGACTTGTCTAAGGTCAAACAGCTGGTAAGTGGTAGGCCTGAGATTCCATCTCAAGATTGCAGTCAAATCCTATGCTCTTTCTATTACACCACAATGAAATAGCTTTCCTCTTGTTGCTTAAATAGGGTAAAGATTCTTTTCCACTTCTTAAATTCCAAAGTTTACTTTTTAAACATTGTTGTAATCTCTGAGGTCCCTTTAAAGCTCCCAACCTTCCCATGGTTATGTTTATCATGGAAAGTCTATATAGTATAATGGTTAAGTGCACAGGCATTGGAGTCAGATAGACTCTAGGGTTGAATCCTGGTTCTATCACTGACTAGCTGTATGATTTTGGGTAAGTTCCTCTATTAAATGAGACAAATCAACCCAACTTATTGGTTGTGGTGGGGAATTAACAAGATACTTTATACAAAACAAAGTTAAATGATATATAAACGGTATCATTGTTACTGCTACTCTACCTTCTATTTATTCAGCTATACTTTGGACTCCTTGATAATCTGAAACAGTTACATCTAAAAGATCCTGAACTCCAAAATTCCTCTCTGACTGCATTCTACTATCCTTCTGTTTCTTTCATGGATCCTGTTCTTCACCCTTACTGTGGCTACAAATTTACTGACAATTTCTAATACTCCCAGTAGATCATCTTTCCTGGGCCTTAAGCTACGTCTTCTGGACCCTGTGGTCAATCATTTTGGTTATGCTTTCCCAAGCATTCACTGGACCCATGATCTTCTGCCATTTCCACTATGTTAATTCCCAGCCATAGGTTAAATCAACTCTGTGTGTAAGTTCCTGTAGGCTGCAATGCTGAAGAAAGTCACGTAACCAAATGGACTAGATCCATCCGTGATAAAACATGTTATCTGACCTTAGCTGAACCCATAGTCAATTAACAATCTTCTCTTCCTCATTCTTCTTCATTCCTACTTCATCACAGCAGCTATTCTAAACACTCATCATATCCAAGACTGTAAATCTACCTTCACTCTATTAGTAGATGATTTTAACATTACATTATGGTGATCAAAATTAGTCACAAGGGCTCCCTAACCTTCCCTCTCCTCACTTCACAGTCTTTCCTCTGCTGTTACTGATTCCTTCATTCTTCTTCTTGTTTCAGAGGAGAAAATAACCACCTTTATTTTCCCTTTAGCCTCTGCCAGTGTTTCTACTCCCTCTGTTTTCCCAGGGACCCTAGATCCTTCCATCTTCCCCCTCTTTCTTAGATCTTCAATTTATTTTCCGTTCACAGATTTCTTCTTTTCAGTCTATACACATGTTCAAATCTCCCCAATCTGAAATAGAAACAATTCTCTCACGGAAACATCTCTTTCTTTTCCTTTTATTGCCAACTGGAAGGGGTACCATTTTTCAGGGCCATTTATTGCTTCCAGGATGTGAAGGAAAAAGAACCTGCTGAGACTGATAAAACCTCACCAATGCCTGTACTAATCCTCGTATCAGTTCAGTCCTTTCTTTTCTTTTCCCTTTTAGCCAAACAGAACACTGTGCCATCTTATTGGCCCACAGCCCATCTGGGATGTGAAGGAGAGACTGCTAAGGTTTTTCAAACCTGCTGAGCAAAACGTCCATCTGTAGTTTCCTATAGGAACAACAACAAAAGTCCAGATGAATCTTGAGAAGAAATTATGGCTGTACTGTGATCTAAGCAAAGAACCACAGACTTGAGGATAAAAAGGCTGTTCTTTTTTCTTAAAATGAGAGTTGGGGTTTTGGAATAGAAAGGAGCAAGGGAAATTAATGTCTCTCTGGAAAGAAATCATCACAAAATAGCATTTCATTTCGGGTTGTTAACAGATTAAAATTCTTTTGGGGTTTTTTTAGGGGGGCGGAATTAGGTTTGTTTGTTTGTTTGTTTGTTTGTTTATTTATTTATTTTTAATGGAGGTACTGGGGGCTGAACCCAGGATCTCATGCACGCTAGGCATGCACTCTACCACTGAGCCATACCCCTTCAAAATGATAAATTCTTGACATGGATAGAGTATATACATCATAAAGACTGGGAAGAATATGTTTGCAGAGACTTAAAAGTTCTGATCAAGGATTACTACAGAGAAAACTGCCCAGATAAAATTATCAAGCCAGAAGTTCTCTCTAAAAGACTGAGAACAGATCAAGTGAAGAGAGGATCAAAAATACTACTCAACAGCTTTGGGTATTTGTTCACTATGGCAACAAACAAATAATAAAGTAGAGATTTTAACTTAAAAAGGGAAATGTAACTCCACATGTATCATGGAGGCACATTACAATGGGTTTCACAACTAGAATAAAACGGTATATTTGTAATGGGGGAGAAAAAATGAGGTAGGAGAGAAATGAAGTAGCTATACACACATCAGCTCTCACCTGGGGACAACTGTGCTTCCTACAAGACTTTTGGCAATGTCTGGGGACATCCTGGTTGTCACAACTTGCTAGGTTGGGGGCAGTGCTACTGGCATCTTGTGAGCAGAGGGCAAGAATGCCACTAAACATCGACAATGCACTGGACAGCCTCTGTCCCCCAATATTAGACCAAAAATGTCAATAGTGCCACGGCTGAGAAACCCTGCTCTCTGTGTGAAGAAACTATGTATGAGCTTAACGCAGGTAGCATAGCCAAGTAAATTAGGGTGAAAAACAGAAGTAATATTATGGCACAAATTTGGCCTGCCTAGTCAAAGAGGAAGGGAATAATCTATTACTGCAACAGATCACAAGACTTAGAGGAGTAACTAGTGAGAGGGGACAGAGTGGAAAGGAACTTGATTAGGAGACAGAATTTTACTTCAAACTTTGCCTCTGCCACTTACCAATGTGTGTGACCTTGGACAAGCCATCAAAACTCCTTTATCCACAAACCAGGTATAATACATACCTTACCTCAAGAGGCTATGATAAAAGTCAAAGGTGATCTATAAAGCGCTACCTACATGTAAGTTACTAATAATAGGGTCGAGAAACTTAGATAATTTGGATATTTGCTAAGTTACATGATGCTGAAAGCAGAGCACCTGATAAATTCCTTATCTACTCTGATGACAATTTCTTCACCCAAAAGATACTGCAAGCGGTGGGGAGGGTATAGCTCAAGTGGCAGAGTGCATGCTTAGAATGCACGAGGTTCTGAGTTTGATCCCCAGTACCTCTTCTAAATATAAATAAATACATCTTAATACTTCCCCCTCAAAAAACAAACAAAACAACAACAGCAACAAAAAGATACTGCAGGTTAAGAGGAAAATGGCTGCTTTGGTTTTCAAGCTGACACACATGGAAGAACTAATTATGTAAGTAAAATGATGAGAATCTAGTTGTAGGGGACCAAGGCACATGGTCAGACCACCAGTATGCAAGATGTTACGAAAACAGATCTCCAAAATCCAGTAAAAAAGATAGTTAAGTTTTTGGGTACAAAAAGTCGAAAGGGGGGAAACTATAGAAGGCTTTCTAAACATAAAATTGTAATTATCTAGTCAGATATTCTTCTAACAAAAATTGATGTAGCTTCATAGGAATCAATGTAACAAACTCATATACAAAAAAACCACAGCCTTACAGGAAGTTCTGTTCAAAGATAGGAGACTGACTGCCAGCATGTCTTTCCCTCCTAAGATATCGCTAAAAGGAATTTAAAAAGTACTAACCCACAAGATCACAGAGAATAGGAGAGGAAATATCACAGAGCATAGGAGGCAAGAGGTTTCAACATGTTTTTAGAGTACAGGTAAAGAAGCAATAACTGACTTAGCCAGATGGAAGAGCCTCAATGTAAAGTGCCTGCAGAGGGACAGTAACAGTGATGATGGTGATAATAATAGCTAAGTTTATATAGTGTTTACCTAAGCCAGACACTGTTCTAAGAACTTTATACTCATTACCTCACTTAGTCCTCACAATAGTCTTATAAAGTGTGCATAAAGTATGACTAGCCCTGTATTGACAGATATGAGAACTGAGGCATTAAGAAGTTAGGTAACTTGCCTAAGATCACACAGCTAATAAGTGGCAGAGTCAGGATTCAAATGTAGGCAGTCTGGCTCCAAAGTCCATGATTTTAACTTCTGTGTTCTATGGAAATGAGCTAATTTCCTCACTTAGAGGTACCAGGTACCTTGGAAAGAAGGGAAACTTGAGGCTGAAAAGAGGGGATTGGTAGAAAATGTGTTGAAAGGAATCCTGCTGATTCCCTTTCTGATGTAATGTCTGTCCTATGTGTCCCTACACAGTATAAATAAATACATATACACATAACTATTATCTTTTAACCAGACTGCTATTATTTCTACTCACCCTATTTAATGTTTATATTTCCTGTCTGTAATTCCAAAATAAATATGGAGAATGGCAAAAAGAAAGAAATCCTGAACTCTCAAGTGTCCCCTCCAGAGCCATGTGATTACTGTGTCCCCCATTCTCAATCATTCCCAGTCTACTTAATGGGATAGTCTTTCCAATATCCACCTGTTACATGTTGATCTTCTCCTGGGACTGTCTTAAGCTTTTTGCTTACTATATATACTTTCCTGGGTTATCTCATTCTTACCTAGAGTTCCAATAAGTACCTAAATTAGTGACTCCCTCAATCTGCATCTCCAAACCAGACCTCTTTCATGTTGTCCAAAGCTATATTTCGGCTGCCTACTGAATAACCTCCAGCGGGCTGTGCCCATGTGGCCTTGCAGAACACAGAAGTGAACAACACAGAATTCATCTCTCGGTGCAAATCTATTTTACTTCCAGCACTGTTCCTTTTCATGGTCTCACCATCTAACCAGTCACCCAACAGCAAACCTGAGACGTCCTGGACTCTTCTTCTTTTCTCATCCCACACATGTGAGTCCTTTTCATCATTTAGCGAACATGTACAATATTCTAGGCACTGTACTAGGTATTAGAGATACAAAGATGAATAAGTCACCATCTCTACTCTTGAGGAGTTCATAATCCAAAGGGAGACAGACAAACCAACAAACAAAGGACTGCAAATATAATGTTAAATGAAGAGATAAGTATAACAAAAATGGGTTCTCACAGGAGGGAGTGGGAATCGAAAATCTCAGTTGAATTGTGAAGGATGACGAGGACAATGCTGATGAAGGAAGAGTAGGAAAGATGAATGTAAGGGCATTCCAGGCAGAGAAGTAACATATGTCAAGGCACATATTTATGAGAAAGCATTATACATTTAGGAACTACAGGTAGTTCAATATGAATACAATGCAAGTTACGAGATAGTGACAAATAATGAGGCCAGAGGACAGTAAGGAACAGATCACAAAAAGCACGACAGATATGTCATGCTCAGGTATTTGTGTTCATCATGTAGGACGGTGGTTTTCAAACTGTGTTCCTCAGAACCTTAGGGATTCTTTAGGGACCTTCAGAAATACTTCAGAATTTCTGCAACTGTAATTTGGATCTTGTTTTAAAAATTATTTTTATTGTGGTAAAATATATATAACATAAAATGTATCACTTTAACCATTTTTAAGTGTATAGTTCAATGGCATTAAGTACATTCACATTGTTGTGCAACCATTACCACGATTTACTTTAACTATTTTAAAAACTGCATTTAAATGGCTCATTCCAATGTGCTATAAACCCAAATCTTAACACACTGGAGTATACTGACACATTATGTCGTGCAGCAGGTTAATGAATTTTTCTGCAGTCTTTGAAAATACCTCTATTATTTGTTCATATGTTTGAACTTTTTGCAAATGTGTAATTTAAGGTTGTGGCTTTGTACTAGACCTCTTCCCAGTTCACATGCACACTCATGGAAAATCACATAAATAATTATATTGCTATAGCATATGAGCTTGTACTGAAACACCAGACAGAGGCAGTTACTGAATTCATGTGTTCATCACTGCATTATAGTCAGTTGTGTAGTACCAAATGAAAATGGAACTCAAACTGTTGAGATCATATGCTATTAAAGATCGTTTCACAATCTAAATGCCCACTGACGGGTGAATGAATAAAGAGAATGCGTTATGTACATATACACAGGAATATTATTCAGCCATAAAAAAAAGAAGAAAATCCTGCCTTTGGCAACATGGATGGATGGACGCTGAGGGCATCATGCCAAGTGAAATCAGATGGAAAAACAAATACTATATGTCCTCACTTATATGTGGAATCTAGAAAAGCTGAAATCATAGAAAGAGAGTAGAATGGTGGCTTCCAAAGGCTGAGGGATACAGGAAATGGGAAGATACTGGTCAAAGGGTACAAACTTCCAGCTATTAGATGAATAAGTTCTGGGGATCTTGTGTACAGCATGGTGACTATAATCAACAGTACTGTATTATGTACTTGATGATTGTTAAGAGAGTAAATCATCTTTTTTTAATTAAAATTTTACTGAGATAACACTGGTTGATAACATTGTATGTTTCACATGTACAACATTATATTTCTACTTATGTATATCCTACTTCATGCTCACCACCAAAATTTTTAGTTTCCATCCATCACCATGTAGTTAATCTGGTTCTCTCATTTCATCTTTCTCCCCGCCCTTTCCCCTCTGGTAACCACTATTCTGTTCTAGGGAGTAAATCTTAAATGTTATCACCACACACACACACAAATAGTAATCATGAGAGGGGATGAAGGTGTTAACCAACCTTATTGTGGTAGTCAATTTGCAACATATACATGTATCAAAACATCACGTTGTACATCTTAAACTTAACATATACTATATGTCAAGAATCTATCAATAAAGCTGGAAAAAAGATTAAATGTGATAGTGCATATGAAGCATTTAGCCAATGGCATTCAAAAAAAAAGATGGTTTCGGTGTTTCTTGTAAGCTTTATTACATAACATAAATTAGGAAAGATATTGTTAGTGATCCAACTTTGAATTTAAATGTCCCATCACTCTTCACTGAAGCTTCTAGATCAGTTTAATAATTGAAGAGCATCCTGAGACTGTAAAGTGAGCTGTTAAAAATGTTTGTAACTCACAACTATGTGTCAGTATGAATCAGGATTTTCTTGATGATGTATGACCAGAACAAATTATAGAAAAAATTAGATATAAAACCTTAAATAAGATTGTAGCTGTCATCCAGTATCCCCATTATGTCATGTACTAAAAATTAAGAATGTTCAATGGAGTCTAGTGTGTAATAGCAAAAGTCTGGAACCAACCTACATGTTCATAAATAGGGGAATGGTATAATAAATACAATGGTATATCTATATAATATATGGACATGAAAAAGAACACAGTAGAGATATATATGCTGATAAGGAACAATCTCCAACATACATCATTTAGTTGAAAAAAATAAAGGGTAGATTAGATCAGAGTATGTAGTATACTTCCATTTGTACAGGCAGAATGTCTAAAGAAATAGCCTGGGAGGGGAGGAAGGGTAGAGCGCATGCTTAGCATGCACGAGGTCCTGGGTTCAATCCCCAGAACATCCATTAAAAACAAACAAACAAACCTAATTATCTCCCCCGACAAAAATTTTTTAAACAAACATGTAGACAAGGGATTTTGAGAAAGAGAAAAAATTACTTATCATTATACTACACTAAAAAAACCTTTTTATCTTGAAATAATTATAGATTCACAGGAAGCTGCAAAGAAGTGTACAGGAAGGTATTGTGCATCATTCACCCAGCCTCCCCCAGTGGTAACATCTTGCATAACCAAAGCACAATATCAAAACCAAGTTAACGTTGGCACAATCCCTAAATCTTATTCAGATTTCACCAGTTTTTACACATACTCTGTATATGTGTGTGTGTGTGCATGCAGTTCTGTGCAATTTGATCACATGTATAACCTTATGTAATGATCACCAATATCAAGCTACAGAACTGTACTATCATCACAAGGCTCTCTTGTGCTATATTTTATAGGCAGACCTACCTCATTACCTCCTAATCTCTAATCCCTGGTGACCATTAATCTGTTCTCCCCTATAATTTTGTTATTTCAAGGATGTATAAATGGCATATACAGCATGTAAACTTTTGAGACTGGCCTTTTTTTCACTCAGCATAATAATAATCCATCCAAGTCATCTGTTTCATTAGTTCATTCCTTTTTACTGCTGAGTAGTATTCCATGGCATGGAGGTACCAGTTTATTTAACCATTTGTTCCCCTGCTGTTGGACATTTGAGCTGTTTCTGGTTTGGGGTTATTACAAATAGAGTAGCTATGAACATTCATGTACATGTGAACATAACCTTCTCTGGAATAAATGTCCAATAGTGCAATATATGAGAAATTCAATTTCTACACATTCTTACAAGCATTTGCTGTTGTCACTATTTTTCTTTTTAGCTATTCTGAGAGGTGTACAGTGATACCTCCTTGCGGTTTTCATTTGTATTAATCCTTAATAATTAAGGATGTTAGATATTTTTTCATGTGCTTATTGCCATCTGTAATATCCTCTTCAGTGAACTATCTGTTTGTGTGTTTTGCTCATTTTCTATTTGGATTGCGTTTTACTATTGAGTTTTGACAGTTTTTCATATATTCTAGATATAAATCCTTTGTTAGATGTATTGCATTTTTTACCATGAAAAATTTTATATGTGAGTTGATATAAAGAAATTTGTGATCATAAAAATAGCCATAATATTCTTATTGTTTTGAAGACTGACTTAATGTATAAATTTGAATTTATAAGATAAATTTATGTGAATTCAAAATCTGTTTTTTAATTTATTTCAACTGTTCAAATTTAAGATTTCATTTAAAAAGAGTTCCTCTGCTTTAAAAGGAAAGCAGATTAAAATAAATAAATAAATAAATAAATAAATAAATAAATAAATAAATAAATAAATGGCAGATTAAAAATATCTGTTGTAGATGATGGATACAAATGAAAGATTTTAAAGAGGGGGTAAACATGAGCAAGTTTAGATTTTAGAAATATTACTTTGATAGTCATTTGGAAGGTAGTTGGGAGTGAAAAACTGGTGTTTCAGAAATCATTTATTTCAATAGTTCAGTTGAGAGATCTCCAAGGCCTGGAACAATCGGAGAGGAATGAAGGAGACAGAAGTCAAAGGTGTTTAAGACATAAAAATGACATGACCAAGAGACCTTTTGGATATGAGAGATGAGAAAGAAAGAGAATGAGTACAACATGTGCTCATGTTACAGGAATAAGGCAGAGATTTATTCATCCGGCCAGCCAACTGTTACGGAACACCTATTGTGTGCCAGGCACAGTGCTTGGCACAGGTGGCAAGAAAACAAGAACTTATCTCTACCTTCAAAGAACTCAAAGTTTAATGAGAAAAAAAAGACAAATAAATAATTACAATGAAAAGGAAGAATGCTGAGACTTAGTAGGGTGACAACTGACTGAGAAGAGAGGTAATCTTCTATATCATGATAAGGCTTTGGATTACAGGCTTTTAGGTACATGTATTTGTCAAAACTCAGCTAACATACACAAAATTTATGCTTTTCATTGCAAATTTTACATTAAAAATTGAAACAAATATTAAACTCCAGTTAATAATACGTAAGCTTAAGTATTTGGTAGGAAGTACACTAATGTGTGCCATTTACTTTTAAAATGCATTTTAAAAAAGAATGTGGATTAATGAGTGGATAAATGAACAAATATGTAATAAAGCAAATATAGTAAAAGGTCAATGGTGGAATCCAGATGTTAGGTATAGGATATTCCTGTAAAACCTTACAACTTTGCTGCATCTTTGGAAATTTTCATAATAAAATGTTAGGAAAAAACACTATGGGACCACCACCTGATAGAAGGACTTCAACTCAAAGTAGAGGTTTCGTAGGTCGGCGACATCTGAATTGCAAATTAAAATATTAGCAGGAACTACCAGTCAGACTAAAAGGGAAAAATAACTCAGGCATTCAATAAGGGCCTACGACGACATGTCAGGCACTATGCCAGGCCCCAGGGATTCAAAGATGAATAAGACACAGTTCCCACTTCTGGTTGACTTGCTGTCAACTGGGAGTCAGCCAGGTAAGGAGGTGACTGCAGTGCAGAGTTTAGGGTAGTGTTAGTGTAGGAAAGGGGCAAGCACTAGATTTGGGGGGTGGGAGTGAGAGGAATTGGAGGTAGTCAGAGAAGGTCTCCTCCTGGAGATGAAACTGGAGCTGAGTATTGAAGGGCAAAATAGAATTAGCCATGTGAAGACAGAGGGAAGGCATCTCTGGCAGAGGGAGCAGGATGTACAGAGAGAGAACTTAGCACACTCAGTGTGGCTTAGCAGAGTGTGAGGAAGGGGTGGGGAGAGGGGAAGCTAGCCAGGTAGGCAGGGCTAGAGCACAAAGGCCACACTAAGCAGCGCGGTACAAAGTGAGGAGCTCTGGGAAGAACTCTAAGCAGGGATATTCAGTTTAGGAAGAACATCCTGGCTCCTGGTTAGTAGGTAACGTGAAAGGGTGCCTGACTGAAGATAGGGAATCCAGCTGGAAAGCTTGCGATAAGCTAAGAAATGATGAAGGCCTGAACTAAGGTAGTGGTAGTAGGGTTCAAGGAAAAGAAAGTGAGAAAGGAAGACTGACAGGACTTGGTGACTAATGGGATTGGGAGGAGCCAGAGTGAAGGAAGAGTATGGAATGATACAATGGTTTCTGGCTTGGATGACTGGGGAATGTTGGCATTATTTAATACAGGTGGTGGAGGGGTAGATTTTACAGAGGCAGGAGGTGTGAGGAGTTTAGTTTAGATATGTGGAATGGGATTCATGAGATGCCCCACAGGCAACTACATTTATAGGCTGAAATGTAGATGCAAGATATGAGCTGGAGATAGGTTTGGGATCAGTAGCATGTGGGTAGGAGCTACAAGCATCTAAGTGAGTTAGACCACTTAGGGGGGTGCAGAGGTGGCAAGGTGATGGGCTTGAACAGTGGGAAGAGAAAGGAAAAAAAAATCCCAGGACAGAATCTGGGCTATGTTTCAAGTACGGGTGGGTAGAAGAAGAGGAGCCTGAGAAAGAATCCTCAAGGAACCCAGGAGAGGGTAGTGGCAGAGATCCCAGGGAGGAATGAGACTCTCCAGAAAAAGGGGCCGGTGTCAGACACAGTGGAGTCACTAAGGAAGAGGAGGACTGAAAAGAGACTAATGGATTCAGTTATTCTGGTCACTGGGTGATCTCAGCACGGACAGTTTCAATGGGATGAGGATGGAGGGCTGCCAAAAAAGCAGAGTGAAAGGAAAAGGGAAAAGAGCAGTGGTAGGAGGAGGATGAAGGATTCTGTTTGTTTTAAAATGGTATGCTTCTATGCTGACAGAGAAAAGCCAGTAGAGAGGGAAAGGTTAAAAAAACATAGGAGAAAGAGGGATGCTTAAGGAAGAAGGTTTCCGAGGCAGTGGGGGAAAAAAATATCCAGCAGAAAAAATACAAGTACAATGCGTAAAGATCTGAAACAACAGTACTGTTTGGAAAACAGTTAGTAGACTGCTATGGCTGGATCCCTGTAGTTTGTGGGGAAGTGGTAGGAGATGAGGCTGGAAATACAGAGGGGCCAGAAAATGACAAAGTGGTCCCCCAGTACTACAGAATTTCAGAAGAGAAAAAGTACATTAGAAGATGAAATGATTACAAAAGGTGACATTTGAAAACCTCAAGACTTAAGTTGGACCCTGAAAAGTGGCTATGTTGTAGAAAGTTTGACGGGGGGATGGGGAGAACAAGTGCATTCTGGGAAGGAAGAGGAGACAGCTATGATGAAAGTTCACAGAAGCCAGAGTTAGCAGGGCACATTGTGGAGGCCAGGGAGCTGGAGTGGAAAGTGGGGACAGGGAAGCTGTCAGAGTCAGCAGAGGAAGTAGGCTGGGATCAGGGTATAAATGCTAGTGTCAGGGTACAAACTTGCTACGGTTTTTGGACTTCACCTGTAAGCAGTGATGTGCCACTTAGTTTCTAATCAGGAAAAGTACCATGTACAAAGTGGTATTTTAAGGAAATTAACATAGCTATGGTATTTAGAATGAAATGTCTCCTATGAGCCAAAGTGTTAGAAGGCTCCTTGCCAGGTGTGCAGGATGAAGGCTTGGACTTTGCAGAGGCAGCAGGAACAGATTGGAAGTGGGTGCTTCTCCACTATATTACTAAGGAAGAACTAACAGCAGGTAATGGATACTCATTCCTAATCAAGGAAATTATGCCGAGTGCAATAATTAGCATATCATTAGGAAGAGGAAGAAGAAAAAGCAAAAGAGACTGAAAAGGAATAGTTTGAGTTAGGAAAAGAACTAAGAGAGAATTTACAAACCAAAAGAGTTTCAGGAAGGGTATGCTCAAGTGTCAATGTCATAGAGGGGTCAGGTAAGGTGGACACTGAAAAAAGTCAATTTGTTTTGGTGATTAAGATATCACTGGTGATCTTTTATATAGTGGTTTTAGCAAGATGGGTAATGACAGACTACTGAGAGAGTGAATCAGGTTCCTAGATACAAAACCTATATTAAAAACTGAATTTTATTTCCACATGCCAAAAACAAAGTTATAATATAACAATTTAAAAGACTCTATTAATGCTGGTTACGTGGATTTGTTCAGTTTGTGAAAATTCAGCAAGCTACTTGCTTATGATATATGTACTTTTCTGTTTGTATATTATACTTTACTAAAAAGATTTTAAAATATCACTTCCAATCAAGTCAAAATACAAATTATCTAAGAATAGAACAAAAGATGTATAAGACTTCTACAAGGAAAATTATTGGGAACTATTAGAGAAGTCGAAAATAACTGAGGAGATATATATAGATTTACATAGATTTGGAAGACTTAATTTGACTTAACCAAATAGAGTACCCAGAAACAGATCAAGGCATATTTGAGCACTTAATATATGACAGAAGTGGCACTGCTCATCAGTGGGGAAAGGATGGACTTTTCAATAGACAGTGCTAGGACAAATGGGTATTTACATGGAAAAACAAAATTGGACCCCTACATCATACCATGTACAGAAAACAGTTCCAGGTGGATTAAAGACTTAAATGTGAAGGCAACGTTGTGAAGCTTTTATTGGATAATACAGAATATCTTTAAGACCTTCAGAATACTGAAGGATTTCTTAAATAAGACGTAAAATAAAGGAATCATAAGTGAAAAGAGAAGCCAGAGACAAAGGAGAAGATATTTGCAAAACATGTTGGGGGGAAAGAAGTTTGCAGTAAATAAAACCGAACAGTGACTAGACTGTACAGTATATAAAGAACTACTTTTTAAAATCAGTAAGAAACAGAGATACAATAGAAAGATGGGCAAGACTAGAACAGGCATTTTACAAAAAAGAAAATATACATGGCCAATAAACACATGAAAAGGTCATCAACCAGTCATCCAGGTAATGAAAATTAAAACCACAATGAAGTTCATCACTCCACACTTACTGGTTGGCAAATATTTAAAATTCTGACAAAACATGGGGAATACAACTACATGGGTAATGTGGAGCAACAAGGACTCTCATACACTGGAGCACTTTGGAAGATAGTTGGGTGTATATGTACCTGATGACCCAGTAATTCTACTTCTAGGTATATACCCCAGAAAATTCTTACACATATGCTTCAGGATACATGAACAAGAATGTTCATAAGGGCATCGTTGATAATAGCCAAAAACTGAGAACTGAAATATTCATCAACAGTAGAAAGAATAAATGGTGGTATAGTCACACAATGAAAAACTATACTGAAATGGAAATAAAAGAACTACAGCTATACGCAACTTAGATGAACCTCTCACATACAATGTTGAATAGAAGATGTAAGACACAAAAGATAATGTACAGGATGATTCCATTTATATAAAGTTTTAAAGTAAACAAAACTGAATTATGTGTTTAGAGATGTATACACAGGTGGCACTACTATCAAGGAAAGAAAGGGAATTGCTATCCTAAGGGTCGGGAGTGGTTACCTCTAGAGGGCAGGGTAGTGACCTGTGAGGGGTATACATGGATGCTGGAAATGTTTTGTTTTTCAATCTAAGTTTAACTACATGGGTGTTCACTTTTTAGGTATTAATAAACTACATACATGATTTATGCAATTTTCTGTATGCATGCTATATATCATCAAAAAAATGTAAGAGTGAATCACATGTGTCATCCAGCAGTGCAAACATTTTTGAGCAGCTTAACTCTAAAGGGAGGGAGATAGGGTAGCAGTTATAGGAGGATTCAGGAGGATTGAAGGAATTTGTGTCCATATGTTCACCAAAATATATGTACAAGAATATTCATGGCAGCACTGTTCATAATAGCCCCAAACTGGAAATTACCTAACTGCCCATTCAATAGTACAAAGAATAAATAAATTGTGGTATATTCACCAATGGAATATGTGTAGTAATGAAAATGAATGAACGACAACTAAATGCAATAACATGGATGAATCTCACAAGCATAATGTTGAGTTAGGGTTACTAGATTTAGCAAAAGAAAAAAAAAACACAAGACATCTAGTTAAATTTGACTTTCAGAAAAATGAATCATTTTTAATATAAGTATGTGCCATGTAAAATGATTCACCGTTTATCTGAAATTCAAATTTAATTGGGCATCCTATATTTTTTTGGCAACCTTACATCGAATGAAAGAAGTTAGACACAAAGTTTACCCTCTGGGAAAGATAGAGGCTGGAAGTGGGCATAGGTGGTAATTCTGGGATGCTTGTAATATTGTTTCTGGATCTGGGTGCTAATATAGGTGTCTTCATTTTGTGAACATTCATCAAACTGTATAATTATGATTTGGGTACCCTTCTACATGTATATTATACTTCAATTGAATAATCTATCTATCATCCATCTGTAAGCTATTTATAATCTATCTAGCAGTGATCTAAACATGTTTTATTTATTTGTTTGTTTGTTTGTTTATTATTTTGTGGGGGGGAGGTAATTAGGTTTATTTATTTAATGGAGGTACTGGGGATTGAACCCAGGACCTCATGCATGTTAAGCAGGCACTCTACCACTGAGCTATTACCTCCCCGCTGAACATGTTTTATATTCAAAGTCACAACAAAAAGTAGGGATAAACTTAACAAGAAATGTACAGCACCCACACTGACTAAAGGGAAAGAAATACCCTGAATGGGTAATTTAATCCAGAATATAAATTGTCTATAAATATAAAAGTATGTTCAATTCACTAATAACTACAAAAATGAAAATGAGATATCATTTTTCACTTATCAATTTGGTAATAATACTTAGCAGGAAAGCGAGAAAACTTCAGAAAAATGAATAATCTCATGCCTTCATGGGAATTTTGAAAATGTAGATGGATTTGGGGAAGATGGTAGGCTAAAGATATCCCAGATGCCCTCTATGCCCAAGTCTGATCCATCTAGTCTTGATCTTGAGCCACGTAGGTACTGTAGTCACCAAGAGAATGAGGTCACAGGATGGGTCTGAGAACTGAGGGTAAGGGATGATGTAGGGGTTTTCATCTCTGGAACAGATGAGAGCTCTGGGCCACTGGCCTGGGGTCTGATGTAGGAGGGCCAAAGTGCAAGGATGGGAACACGGCTCCTGGTGAAGGCTTGGCCTGTAGGACTCTGTGAACTCCTAGGGGATAGTCGATATTGCCCATGTGAGTGTGCCAGGTTTTCCTGGATCTGAAAATACTGAGAAGAAGCTGAAGAGTTGGGTTGGGTCTCCTCTATCTTGAGACAAGGACAGCACCAGGGAGCAAGAGTAGAGAGGCCTGCTCTTGATGCCTCCCAAGGGTGTGACAAGCTGACTGACAACATGCCTGCTGCTCCAGTCCTGGCTCATGGGCAGAAACTACTGTGGCTTTTCCACTTAACATGGCTGCTGCGATGTAAGGCACCCCAGTATTGGACTTGAGCTCCAATAAGTAGACGAAGGAAAATAACAATACATATAAGGAGACCCAGAGGCAATAAGAGGAACAAGCAGAACACAGAACAGGCCTTTAATGAAATAGAGTTGCTGAAAGGAAACAGACAACTTGAGCTTTAAAAAAAAAGATCTCTCAAGGAGATTAAAGTACAGCATAAAAAAGACTCTCTGGAACTAAAAGAATTAAATAGCATTTACCAAAACCAGAAGCAATTATCATTCTAAATATTAAAATACTAAAACTATTTCAGTTAAAATCAGCAACTAGACTCCTCTCCAGGAAAGCAACTTTACAAGCCCAGGATTATCCTTCAACATCCTTCTCCTTGCTAATAAACAAAAAACAAGAGAATGAAATAACAGAATAAATATTGGCAAAGAGATCATTTTCTTTTTACTGATATGATTTTATACTAAGAAAACTCAAGACTCCAGTTTAAAAAAACTTAGAGCAGAGCTATATGTATT
This sequence comes from Camelus bactrianus, assembly GCF_048773025.1. NCBI lineage: Eukaryota > Metazoa > Chordata > Mammalia > Artiodactyla > Camelidae > Camelus > Camelus bactrianus. The sequence continues at coordinate 42,396,744 of NC_133575.1, forward strand.
AAGATGGATGGATCTCACAAACATAACATTGAAAAAAAATCAGTGATGAAAGAACATACGTTATGAAACCACTTAGGAAAGTTTAGGAACAGGCAAAATACCACCACATATTGTTAAGGGATACGAGAATAAGGAAATTAATGGAAAAGATAAACACATTCAGAATGATGTTTGCATTCACACCTAAATCTGACACAATCTGCCCTGATTCCTTACCAGTCCACTGACACAGCTCTGGTAAAGATCACCAAAAACTTCAGTGGACAGATTCATGTTTCTTCTCAGTCCTTGTCTTATGTAACCACTCTGAAACATCTGGCACAGGTGACAATCCCTTCTTCCTAGAAATTCTTACCTTGGTTTTTTAGCTACTTACTATCCTGTGTATCTTTGACCTCTTTGATTGGCTCCTTTACCCTTGACTCTTAAATATTAGTGCTCCTCATTCATTATCTAGTCTTTCTCTACACAAATTTCCCTGGGCAACCTCATCCATAGACTCCAAATATTTATCTCCAGTCCAGATGTTGCTTTTAAGCTCCAGTTCTGAATTTTCCATTTCCTCCTAGGTTTTTCTAATATGCATTCCAAATCTGATCTAAAATCAAACTCATTACCTTTCTCTCTGCTGTCTGCTTCCTATACACCTATGTCTTGTTTTCTCACTAGCTTCCCTTTCAGCTAATGACATCTCCCACTTGATCTAAGACTCAGTCATAATTTTGTCATAAACCTCTTTGCTTCATAAATCAAACTGGACACTTGAATACGCCTCCTTCCTCCACCCCCAGTAGTAATGCAATATGCAATAAAATTCTGATGGGCCACATCCACCCTCTGAAAATATTTTATAGGGGATAGGAACCTTCCTAGCTCTCAATAGATGGAAAATGATTCCCTCTAACAGTAGAGGGCTTGGCTTTGGGAATGATATTCTGTTAGCTAAAGAAAACTTAATTCCACTGGTACAACTGACACCCTCACAAGCCTCTTCCACCCTCAAAATCTATCTCAAATGCTGACAGGTACCATAGCAAGCTCCTAAGGGTCTTAGTCCACCTGGGCTTGTCTATAAATATCAGTAGGGCCCCTATATTCCTTATTAACCACCACTCAGAGCAAGTAAAAACATAGAAGATGGAATTAATAATTATTAAGAGGCTACTATATACTAGGAATTATGCTACATTTTTACATATATGAGTTCACTTAATCCTCACATCTCTCTGGGGGTACATATTCAAATCCTATTTTACAAATGAGGAAATTGAAGCTCTGAAGTTAAAATGGGCAACCTGGAATGTGTATGGAAAACTCTAATGAAACAGTGAAATTCCTTTGAGAGCCCCTAAAAGCCTTTGAAGATGCTGCCAAGTGAGAAAGCTGTGAACCATTTGTGAATCTATCACTGGTAAAACAGAAATGGCAAAATCCTTGAGAGACTAAAAGTGGATGAACCAGACTAGCAGAAAAAATATACAGGAGAGAACCACTGTAAAAGGATGGTACCAACTCTAAGGGTAGAGCAGACTTGAAAGTAGTGGATTCAGCAAATAAGAGGGAGTTTTGGGACAATAATTAAGATAATTGGCTGTGGTACCAGAGTAGGAGTAGGCCAATGGGCTATTAGTCAATGATATGGTAGGAATAAGTCCAAACACAAACATAAAAATATGTAGAATAAAACTCTTTTGTTAAAAGAACATCCCATTGGGTATAAATGAATGAATGAATGAACTCAAGCTACATAGTTTCAAAGAAGGGATGCAAAAAGACATACCAAGCAAGGGCTAACAAAGACAAAGTAGGTGAAGAAATACTAATCAGACAAAATAGATACAATCCTCTAAGAAGATATTATGCCATCATACTTTATGCAGCTAGCAACATAGCTTCAAAATATGTAATGCATAAACAAAGAAATACAAGGAGAAATGGACAAATCCTTGGTCATAATGTAAGAAAATAACAAGTAAAACAACAAGACAGGACCTAGAGACTCCGAATAATACAATTAATGAGCTTATCTAATAGGTATATATAGAACTATATACTCAACAGAAAACACAGTCTTCAAATGCACCTGAAATATTAACAAAGATCAAACAAGAATCAGGCAAAAACTTCAAAAAACAGATATCACATACATTCATTGATCACACTGCAATAAATCAGAAATTAACAACAAAAGAATACATAGAATTACCTTCTACATAACTCTTAGGTTAAAGAGAAAACTAAAAAGGAAATATCCTATTTAAAAATGAACAGTTAAGGGGGAGGTATAGCTCAAGTGTTAGAGCACATGCTTAGCATGCACAAGGTCCTGGGTTCAATCCCTAGTACCTCTAATTACCTCTCCCACCCCACCAAAAAAATAATTAAGTAATACAATAATAAATAAAATATTAAAAAATGAACAGTTAAGAGTATTATTTTTCAAAATTATAAGATTATACCCAAGAGATACTTAGAAGAAAATGTATAGTTTTAAATATATCTTTTTAGACAGGGACAACTGAAAATAAATGAACTATACCACCAAAAGAGACATAATCAAACAGTATGTACAAATAAAATTTAAAAACGGATCCTAAATGTGATTTAGCCTCTAGATCCAACTACCAATTTGTAGGAAATACAAAGGAAAGAGAAACATATTAAAGAATAGATAAACAAGATTATACTGTATAGCACAGGGAAATATATACAAGATCTTGTGGTAGCTCACAGAGAAAGAAAATGTGTAATGAATATATGTATGTTCATGTATAACTGAAAAATTGTGCTCTACGCTGGAATTTGACACAATATTGTAAAATGACTATAACTCAATAAAAAATGTAAAGAAAAAACTATATGAGGATGCAATCAATGAAGTTCAGACTACGAGAAATCCTACAAGACAACCTGTTTTCTTTAATAAATAAATTCTAGGAAGTTGAGGGGTAAGGAGAGATAGAGAGATACTTATAGGTTAAAAGAGACTTAAAAAAATAAAAATAAAAAAAATAAAAGAGACTTAAAAGACCTACCGAATAATAACAACATGTGGACTTTGTTTAAATCCTGATCCAAATAAGTAAAATCAATGAGACTTGGAAATTTGAAAGCTGACTAGATATTTGATAATATTGTCATTATTATTAATTTTTAAGAGATTATATTTTTAAAAGAGTTCTTATTTTTTTCAGATACAGACTGAAATAAATAAAGCCATATGTCTGGGGTTTGCTTCAAAATAATATCACAGGGAAAAAGTGGTTAGGATACAGATAAAACAAGACTGATCATAAATTGGTCACTGTTGAAACTGTGTGACAGGTACATGGAGGGTTCATACCATCCTGACCTCTTCTGAATATTCTTGAAAAGCTTTACAAAAAAGACAATGAAGTGAAGAAAAGAAGAGAACTAAGCTTTCAACTCAGGAGGCAATAAAAAGAATACAATAAAACAAAATAAAACAATCTGGGAGGAAGTCAATACCTGAGAGTAAAAAAAATAAAAAGGGGGAAAAAAGTAAAATAACAAATCTGTCAAATATGATAGAAAAAATAGAGAAGATATATAAACAAATGAAATGAAAGTAGAAACATAATTATAGATATCAAGGAGATTAAAAACAAAGTAAATCTATATGCAATATTATACCAATAAATTTGACAATCTAGACAAAATACATAATTTTCTAAGAAAATATATATTACCAAACACTGGCTCAAGATATAGAAAATCAAATCTTCAAGAAAACTTCAAAGATAATTTCCATGTTATAGAAACTATACCAGAGCACAGAAAAAAAATTGAAAGCTTCCCAACTCATTTTATACATTTGGCAAAACTTCAAACCAAAACAAGAAGAACATACATACAAAAAAAGTTGTAGGCTACTCTCTCACAGGAACAGATATATAAATGTCAGAACAAATATATAAATTGGAACATGGTACATGAAATCCTGCAATGCACAGAAAGAATAATTTATCATGGTCAACTGGGGATGATTCAATGACAGAACATTAATTTTTACAATTCATTCTATCAATAGGTTAAAAAAAGAAAAACTACATGTTCATTAATTTCTAATCAATGATAAAATGCAATACTCACTTCTTATTCTAAAAATACGTAATTCTTAGCAAGCTAGGACTAAAAAGTCACTTCTTTAACTTGATAAAGGTTATCTGCCAGAAATGTACAGTAGACAAAGGTGAAACACTAGCAACATTCTGGTTAGAGCAAAAACAGGAAACAAAAGATGAGAATGGCTATTATCATTGGTACTATTTAACCTTATACTGAAAAGAAATGAGATACAAATGTTGGAAAAGAAGAGGCCAAAGTGTGTACTTGAAAATAATGTGAATACCTACCTTGGAAATCCAAGAAACAAAACTGACAAATTATGAGAAACTAAGAGAGCAATTTGGCAATGTGGTTAGATATAAGACCAAAATTTGAAAATTAATACTTTTCCTAAACAGGATTAGAAAATAAAATAGAAAAAGAAGTATTCAAAATAGCAACAAAAACTTTAATATTCCAGAATAAGCCTACCAAGATATGTGGTGTAAAAATTACATTAAGAAAACTACAAAGCTTACTGAAAGACATAAAGAAGACTTGAATAAATGTGGTGAGACCATGCTCCTGGATGGGTAGGCTCAGTTATACTTAGTCTATAAATTGAATTCAGTTCTCAATAAAAATCCCCAAAATATTTTTCATAGAACTTGATAACCTGAGTCTAAAATTCACCTGGAAGAGAAAATATTAAGTCAGTTCTGATGTAAGAAAAGTGAGGGGAAACTTCCCCTCCCAGAGATTAAAACATACAATAAATTAGACTTATTAAAAGTTTTAAGAATAAACAAATTCACTAATAGGGTGGAATAGTGTCCAGAAATAGACAAGAACACATATGGTCAGCCCAGTACACCAAGACACTAAGTCAATTTAGTGGGTAAACGACCTTCTTTTTACTAAGTGGTGCTAGAAGAACTGGATATCCGTGGGGGATGAGGGATGATCTTCAACCCCTATCTCACTTTATAACCAAAAACTAATACAACATAGATTACACAACTAATGTAAAAGCTAAAACAATAAAGCTTCAAGTAGAAAACATAGGAAATTATCTGCATGACTTTGAGTAGGCAAAGATTTCTTAGATAGGATACCAAGAATGCTAAGCATTAAAGAAAAAAGTTGATAAACTGGACTTCACCAAAATTAAAATGTTTGCTTATCAAAGATATCAAAAAAGATATACAAGCCACAGACAGGAAAAAAAAATTTGCAACATACGTTATCTGATGCTTGAATCCAGAATATATAAAGAACTCCCACAAATCATCAATAAAAAGATGAATAACACAATTTTTTTAAATGGGCAAGAAACTTTAAGACTTCAAAAAAGAAGATATATGACTAGACTGTAAGTATATGAAAAGGGGCTCAATGCTGTCATCTTGGAAATGCAAATTAAAACCATGATGAGATGCATTTGACATCCACTTCTAAGATAACATCTATCTTTGTTTATGAACTTGTGTGATAAACTGGAACTCTCATATATTGCTGGAGTATAAAATGGTACAAACCATATTAGAGAACGGTTAGGCACTTCCTCATCCAATTCAGCAAACACCTACCTCTTCCACTCCTAGGTATTTACCCAAGAGAAATAAAAATATATGTTAACAAAAAGACCTGTACATGAATGTTCATCAGGGCAGCCTTATTCATAATTACTAAAAACTGGAAATAACCCTAGTTTCCATCAATAGGAGAATGGAAGAACAAATAGTGGTATAATCATATAATGGAATATTATGAAGCAGTACAAAGGAACACATTATTAATCAAAGAAAGAACATGAAAAAAACCTCCCCCTCCAAACCTTATGTTGAGCAAAAGAAGCCAGACACGTGAAAAATGGTATGATCCCATTTATATGAAGCCTACATGTAAAATTAATCCATGGTGATAGAAGTAAAGTGGCTGCTTAAGGTAGAATATGGGAATGGTGGACTGACTGGAAAAAGGCACAAGAGAACTTTCTAAGGGAGATGGAACTTTTTTTTTATCATGTTTTGGGTGGTAGTTATATGAGAGAATACAACTATTAAAACCCAAGAAATTGAGCATTTAAAATATGTGCATTTTATTATATATAAATTTTACCTCAAGAAAAAACTATATAGGAAGAAACACTTAAGACGTGAATGAAAAGATTAACAAAGTTAAAAAATGAGACTGAGAAAAATATATGCAATATGCGTAACAAGGGATTAATATCTAGAATATATAAACAACTTCTAAAGTCAACAAGAAAAATAACAAGAAAAACAAGAAAAAGTCAACCTGAAAGGAAAAACAAAAAACAAAAAACACAACAAAGGATGTGAGCAGACAATTCATAGAAATGAAAGCGAAATGGCCAATAACTGAAAAGATGCCCAATTTCACAAGTAATTGGGGAAATACAAATTTCAAAAACTAATATGCAATGTTTAAGATAAGCAAAAATAAAAAAGGTCAATCATATCCAATATTGTCAACAGTACAGGGAAACATAGTCTCATATATTGTAGGTGATGTGCATACTGGAATAGACATTTTGTAGGACAATATTTAGCAGTATTTAAAAATCTCAAATGTTTATACCCTTCAAACCAGCAATTCCTCTTACAGGTATATAACCTAGAGAACACTCTCACTCGTGTATCATGTGCAAGGCTATCGACTGAGGTATCATTTTGCAATAGCCAGGAACTAAACAACTGAACTAAATGTCAATCAAAACAGGAATAGTTAAATAAACAAGGTAGACTTTGTATACTGTGGAATCCTAGATAGCAGTTACAAAAATGAGGTAGACTTGTATACTGATATAAATTTCAAACATATATTGTTGAAATAAAAGCAAGTTGAAAAACCATATATGCAGTATGATAGCATTTATCTTTAAAAACAACAGGAGAACATACACACACACACACACACACACACACACACACACACACAGACATACAGAAAAACATCTTGAATGCTACCCACCAGGCAGGTAAAAGTAGTTACTTCTAGATTAGGATTAGGTGATAAATCAAGGGGGATTTTATCTTCATCCGTATTGTTTATGTTTTTATACTAGAAATTTATTCATGTATTAAATACATAAATAAATTTAGAAATGCCAAAATTTTAAAAGGCATATAACAAATGTATTACTAAATGTACATATACATATGTGCATAGAAAACTATCTAGTGATGATACACACCAAACTTAATAGCCATGGTCAAACAAGAGCCTAGCTGAAAACTTAAAAGGAAGATCTGGGGAATGAAATGTCCATGGGGGACTTTAAAAAGCTCTGATATATTTCTGGAGAGCTAGAAAACTGTGTGCATGCTCAGGAAAGACCTGAAAAGGTTAGGAAAGACCTAAAAGGCCTTCATCTTGTACCTCTGGCTGACTTTGAAGCCCTGCTCAAGAAGTAAATACAAATACTAAGACAGAGTTGTAAAGAGCCTGAGCGTTGAAGGCAAGCCCCAACATATACACAGAGCCTTAGAGAAATGCTGGAAGAGTTGCAGGTTCAAGGCATTTAAGGAAATGAGACCAATCATTAGCTAACCACTAAAGTAAGTGAGCAGACACTTCTGTGATCACAAACTACAGGGAATTAATAGAGTTGGTCCAGTAAAGTCACTAAACGAAAACAAGTTAGATTTATTTTAGGAATATAAGATTTGTTTAGCATCCAAAAATCAATTAGTACAATATACCATATCAACAGAAGAACAAAAATAATGTGATCATGTCAACAGATGATGAAAAAACATTTGACAAATTCATGATAAAAACACTCAACAAACTAGGTATAGAAGGGAATCTCCTCAACCTGGTAGGGGCATGTATGAAAAATCCACAGCTAACATCATACTTAACAGTAAAAGATTGAATGTTTTTCCCCTAAGGTCAGGAACAAGACAACAATATCTATTCTTGCCACCTCTATTCAACATTGTACTGGAGGTTCCAGCCAGGACAATTAGGCAAGAAAAGGAAATAAAGGTATCCAGACCAGAGAGGAAGAAGTAAAACTATCTCTGTTCACAGATGACTATCTTGTGATCTACCTTGTATATAGAAATCCTAAAGAATCCATTAAAAAAACTATTAGAAATAACAAGTTCAGCAAGCTTGGAGACACAAGATCAATACACAAAGCTCAATAAACAATTTGAAAATGAAATTAAGTAACAATTCCATTTACAAAAGCATTGAGAATAATAAAATATTTAGGAATAAATTTAATAAAAGAAGTGTAAAACTTATGCTCTGAAAATTTTTTTAAATTACTATTGAAAGATATTAAAGAAGACCTAAATAAATGGAAAGACATCCGATGTTCATGAATCGAAAGGCTTGAAAGATGCCAATGCCTCCTAAATTGATGTACAGATTCAATAAAATCCCTGTGAAAATCCCCGCTGGCTTCTTTGCATAATATGACAAGCTGATCCTAATATGCATATGAAAATGCAAAGAACCTGGAATAGCCAAAACAGCCTTGAAAAAGAACAAAGTTGGAGCACTCACATTTCCCAATTTCACAACTTACTACAAAGCTACAGCAATCAAGGCGGTGTAGTAATGGCATAAGGATAGACATATAGAGCAATGGAATAGACTTGAGAGTCCAGTTGCTTCTTGACAAGGATGCCAAGACAATTCAATGGGTAAAGAATAGTTTTTTCAACAAATGATGCTGGGATAACTGAGTATCTACGTGCAAAAGATTAAAGTTTGGACTGCCATTTACACTATATACAAAATTAACTCAAAATGGATCAAAGACCTAGATGTAACATCTAAAACCATAAAACTCTTAGAAGAAAACAAAGGCATAAATCTCTGTGACCTTGTATTAGGCAATAGTTTCTAAAGATATGACACCAAACACACAAGCAGCAAGAGAAAAAATAGATGAATGACTTCATCAAAAAAATTTTAAGATGTGTGCTTCAAAGGACACTATCAATAAAATGAAAAAAAACCCCAAAGAATAGAAGAAAATATTTGCAAGGCATATAAATGATAAGAGGTTAGTGTCCAGAATATATAAAGAACACACACAACTCAACAATAAAAAGATAAATAACCCAATTGTAAAAATAGGCAAAGAATCTGAATGGACATTTCTGCAAAGAAGATACACAAATTGCTGATTAGCACATGAAACATTATTAGCAGTCAGGGAAATACAAACCAAAACCAATATGAGACACCACTTCATACACATTAGGATGGCTAAAATTAAAGACATGATAAAACTAAGAATATGGAGAAATTAACAATCGTTATATATTGCTGGTAAGAATGTAGAATGGTATAGTTGCTATGAAAAACAGTCTGGCAGTTTTTCCAAAAGTTAAACACAGAGTTGTCATATGACTGAGCAATTCCACTTAGTTATATACCCAAGAGAAGTGAAAACATACATCCAGATGAAAACCTGTACATCAATGCTCATAGCAGCATTATTCATAATAACCAGAAGTGGAAACAATCCAAATGTCCATCAACAAATGAATGGATAAATAAAAATAATATATTAATGTAGTGGAATATTGTTTGGCAATAAAAAGGAATGAAGTACTGATGCATGCTACAACATGGATGAACCTTGAAAAGATGTAAGTGAAAGAATCCAGCCACAAAAGATCACATATTATATGGTTACATTTATATGAAATGTCCAGAACAGGCAAATCCATAAAGACAGAAAGATTAGTTATTGCCTGGGGGTGGGGTAGGAGGGGTGGGTAACGGGGAAAAATGAGTGACTGCTAATGGGTGTGGGTTTCTTTTTGCGGTGATGAAAATACTCTAAAATGTATAGTGGGGATGGTTATACAACTTTGTGAATATACTAAAAAATCACTGAATTGTACACTTTAAAAAGAGTGAGTTTTGCAGTCTATTAATTCCATCTTAATTTTTTTAAAAAAGAAATTTAAACAGTTACCATATGATCCAGGTATTACACTCCTAGGTGTATACCTAAAGGGAAATTAAAACATCTATCCACACAAAAACCTATACAAGGCTGTTCATAGAGCAATATTCAAAATAGTCCAAGTGGATATTACTGACGAATGGACAAACAAAATGTTGTATATTTGTACAATGGAATATGATTTAGCAATAAAAGGGAATGAAGTAATGATACACACTATAAGATGATCCTTGAAAACCTTGTGTTAAGTGAAACAAGGCAGTCACAAAAGATGTCATATTATATGATTCCATTTACATGAAATAGAGGTTAGTGGTTGCTGAGGGCTAGAGAAGGGGGTGGGAATGGGGAGTGACTGCTAATGGGTATGAGTTTCTTTTGGGGGGTGATGAAAATATTCTAAAATTAGATTGTGGTGATGGTTGCACAACTCTGAATAACTAAAATCCATTGAAATGCAGTTTAAATGGGTGAATTTTATAATATGTGAATTATATCTCAATAAAGCTGTTAAAAGAAACAATTCAGAACTGTACACCTAAAAAAAAGATTTTAAAAAGGCACAAGAACCTTTGAAAATAGTCTTAAGAAAGCTAAATCTCAAAGTACAAACATAGAACAAAAAGGGCACTTTTAAATACATTCAGAACAAAAAGCTGGAGGGAGAAATAGGTCTCTGCCTTGTGCTAGCAGTATAATACTGATAAATGACAAAGAGGTAAAATTCCTCAATTACCATTTCTGCTTCTGCCTTCTCAGTCCCCAAGAGGGAACTGAAGCCCAACAGGAGTAAAGAGGTAGTAAGTAAGAACTCAACTATTTTAATAAGAGTTCACATATCTTGGACCAGATGAATTATAGCTGAGGGAACTGAGAGTAATTTCAAACAAGAATGCTGAAGCTATGTCAATGATATTTGAGGAATCACAGAGAAGGATGTTCCAGAAGACTGGGCAGATGTAATTTCAATTTAAAAAAAAAAAAAGAGGTAAAAGTTAATTCCATAAATTACAGACCAGTAAGTTTGATATAAGTCTTCTAGATTATTACAGGGATGGATTATTACAGGGACGGCTTGCAAGAGCCTAGAAATGGAATAAGCACTAGAAACCAGCTTGAATTCACTAAGAAAAAGTCAATTTAGGCTAATCCTTATTTCTTTTTTGTACTGTTACTAAGCTGGTCACTATGAGAAATATGATAGACATAGTATATCTGGACTTTAGCAAGGCATTTGATGAAATCTTTTATGAGATCCTTAAGTACAAAATTGAGAAATGGGAGCTGGTTGTTAATTTTTGTTAGATAGATTAATAATCGCTTGAAAGACCATTCCCAAAGCATGCAGATTACCAAATCACTATCATGCTAGACAGAGGTTTCTAATAGCATACACCATGGGGTTCTTTTAGCCTTAGGAGCTTCATTATTTATCTCCAACAACTTAAAGGAAGATATGGAAACCATGCTGATGAGGTTTATAAGTGACAACATCTGGGAAGGGCAGTGAATACTTGAGACGACAGAATCAGGATATTGATTTTAATTATAAGTAGTTGGGGGTAAAACAAAACAAAACAAAAACTAAAACTTGCCTGGGCCAGATGAAATCAAACCAAGGGCCAGATGCAAATTTCATACCTAAATTAAAAAATGAGTGCAAGGGAAAGAAACAATTTTTCACTATTTCTGAAATTAGCCTCAAGCTTGAATTGTAGCTACTGTTAGAATGTGATCTGAAATGTCCCAGTCAAGACACCAACAATAGCAATAAAAGGACTAGAAGTTTTTATCAACAACTGTGGCCTTAATTACTCTCACCTTCTTTTAGACGATCACCTTCAGCCTTGGTTTTCTTCTGTCTTTCTGATCCAGCAAGGTCTACAAGATGCAGCTTGGAGCGAAAACTGCTATTCCTGTGATCACAACAGGACCCAGTGAGAATGGTACACAAGCTAGAGGGTAGCTCAATAGGAAAGCTCACCTGCCAGCTCTCACCTTCTTTCAAGTCAGCCAAAATGGCTCCATTTGTTACTAGTATTCAGAGTACTGATGCCTGATCATTTGTCATATCAATTGAAGAAGCAACCTATTAGTCAACCTTAGTAGAACTAATGTTAAAAATCTTGACTCTTTAAATTGTAACTTACTTGTCACTTTTCTTTCTTTGCTCTATGGAGATTGTAAAGATGGCATGAGATCGGGATGACTGGGAGTTCATAGCTGTGGAGGCCACAGTCCTACAGTTGTTGCCCTGTTCCAAACAGGAAACGGTATCCAGGGCAACTAAAACAGTCTTCTCAGTAAGTCCCACAATCTAATTCAGAGAAAGGAAAAACTCTCTTATGATTCAACTTCAAACACTTCATCAGAAATATAAGGAATAGTGGTTGAAAACAATACTGCCTTGATGTTCTAGTCATGCTAATGTTATGCTAATGAGGACCATTTTAACTAGCAACTCTGTGATCACTGCAAACCAAGGTTTCCAATCTCCGCTAGGGACCTAAAGTAAGGATGCTAATCAATACTGGAGCTAGAGAAGATCTCTAGATTTTAGGATAGCAATGGATAGGTGCCTTCCAGGGAGCCCCAAGTGAAGGAAAGCTTTGGCCCTAAGGACAGCAAGAGCAACACAAATAGCTACGGTATTTCTCTTTGCTACTTTCTCCTCCGTGTGACCCTATATTCCTCCTGATATCTCCGACCCATTTTATACCTAATTTTCACCAGGGGAAATAGCATGTTACTGTTTCCATTGGATTAGGAAGCCAGGAAAACAGGGTCCTAGGCTTGGTACTGTATCTATCCAGGAGAATTTATACAAGTCAAGAGGCTCTTGGAGGCTCTGGAGATTGAACTAGAGGATTAGGAAGTCCCTTCTAGCCCCAATATGCTATGATTTTATTACTCTATAGCTTCCAAATCTACATCTGTTGCCCTGATTTTTAGTCCTTTATTTCAAATTGACTGCAACTTACACTTTGAAATCAGTAAATGATAAGCCAAAATCATCTTCCTTCCACCACCACTGATTCTTGCCACCATTTCTCCATTTCTGTTAAGATCTCTATTCTCAAAACCTCAGATTCACCTTCAGTTCCTCCAAATCTCATCTATCACCAACTCCGAGTCATTCTTCTTTTGAATCCATTGCTTCCTTTCCCTTTCCACATCTACTTGCCTAATTCAGGCCCATATTACTTCATCCTTGAAAAATAAGGTAAAGTTTCCCCACTTGGCCTTCCTCGTCCTCTTCTTTCTCTTTTTCAATCCATTCTTGTTTAGTCTTCTGAAAATCCTGATTCCTAAAATGTCACCAAACTCCTAAGCCTTGTGCTAGATAATGATAGTACAAAGAGACTTTAAGATACTCTCCTAACCTCCCAGGAGCTAACTTAGTTGGAGGTATACACACAAGATAAAAACTTGGTAAAAGTAGCCACCACAGTCCTTCATTTGGCAGTATTAAATAGCTTACATACTATTCAAAGGGATAAAAACTAAGCTCTTTAGTCCAGTTTCATAATCTGGTCCTAACATATCTCCTATTACTCGCCAGCCCATATCCTTTAATCCAGACAGACTGATCTAGTCTTATCATCCCCATGAGTATATTTTCTGCTTTCCTGTTTAAGCTATTCCTTACTACAAATATACCCTTACTGCCTTTCTCTCCGCATCCTTACATTCCATCCATCCCATCTGAAGAGTGTTTACCAACTTGTCCTTACCCACCTCAATCTGAGTCAGAAACTCACACTTCTCTGTATTGCAAATTTCACCTCAAATAATGCTTGGGACTTAATTCCTGCCTTAGTATGGGGGGCATATAAAAGATCTTAGAACTGGGTTAAGGGCCAGCTCGGTACCAACCTTCTTTCTGGTGAAAGCATGCATATTACCCAGGTTTCTTATCCCAACTATCCAAATTATCTTCCTGTATTCCATGTTTATCAGGCTTTCAAAATAGGTCTGATCCTTCAAGCCTTGCTTTAGTGCCTGGCTAATGACTTAATGACCCAGAAGGAAAAAAAATTTCAGAAGCACAGGCACCTGCCCCTCAAGCACCTGTACCCTAAATTTCAACTTTCTATGCAGGGATGAGAAGGAGAAGAAGATGGGCAAGGTATTATTTTACCAAGTTCTCCTCAGTCTGTACTACCCTATTTTTATCCACTTCCAACATAAATTTTCCCACTCCTGAATACTCAAGCTGGTGCTAGAACCAAATTCTGCCTGTTTTCAACACTGGCTTCTGGATTTGGCCCACTCTCATATACAAAACTCCCAACCTTGCCTCAAACTTTGTTCAGCTACGGCCTCTCATCCTACATCTATCTATACCTTGTAACAGAAGCCTCTCAAATAAGTGATCTCTTCTTCCTATGGTACTTATAAGTTTAAAATTTTTTATATTATTTTATTTTTAAACTATCATCCCAGAGATCTAGCACAATGTCCATTACAGTGCTGTCCAACAGAATTTTCTATGACCATGGAAATGTTCTATATCTGTGCTATCCAATACAGTATCCACTAACCACATGCAGCTACTGAGCACTTGCTATGTGGCCAGTGTGACTAAGGCACTGAATGTTAAACTGTATTCAGTTTTAGTTCATTTAAGTTTAAATAGCCATTTGTGGCTAGTGGCTACCATACTGGAGAGCTCAGCCTCAGAACTCTGTAAATAGCTAATAAACACATAACTGATATTAGCATTCCCTCAAGGTGGGGAGAGTACAGCTCAGTGGTGGAGTGCATACTTAGCATGCACGAGGTCCTGGGTTCAATCCCCAGTACCTCCATTAAAAACAAACAAACAACAACAACAAAAAACTAAGCATTCCCTCAAGAGGTAACAGAAAGGTCTAAAACTTCCTTCTCTGCAAGAGTTCCCATCTAGGAATTCTAGATTAATAAAGGGAATTAGGACTACACAAAATCTGAAAGACTGAGATGGTAATAGTCATTTAAAACCACAGGGGCAAATAAAAGGAGTGTGAACTTCAGTAGTGGCCAACATTTTTTAATAACATCAAATGAGAGGCAAACACACCTTTATGCCTTCCTTAGGATCCTCCCGTATACTTATTTGAGGGGCTTTCTCACGAGATGGGCATAGAAGATCCAAGATTTCTTCATTGTAAATCTGGTATTATTGAAAACAAAGTGGTAAAAATAAGATGTTAACAGTGATCATTGAGGAGTGGTGGGGTCACAAGTGATTTTTTAAATTCTTTGTGATTTTCTCTATTAAATATTTTTTTGCAACAAATTTGTTGTTTTTATGATTAAGAAAAGGATTTTAACCCTGCACGTAATCATTTGATACTTAAAAGAATAAATTTATATATTACTTATACCAAAATTGAGACTGCTCTCTTAAGACAGTCTCCTAGGAATAGCAGACACAATGAAAAGTTACATGGATCCCAAATTCAGTTCTTTGATGGTGTCATAACAATGTCACCTTCACCAATTTTGTTGAAATGTAAGTAACAGGTCCTTAGTGGAGGGCGGAAATGGGAAGCAAAAAGGAGTAGAAATCAGTATTTCAACAGCAACCAGAACTTAAAGTACTAAAACAGTGTTTGCACATGGTAAGCACCATGTTTGTTTGCTATTATTGCTGTTGCTAGTATTTAATATATCAGGCTCCTAAGTTATTTTCACATTTGGTCAACTTGGACACAAGTGGGTTAATCAAGAGATTCAAGAAGGCTAATCTTAGGCTAATCTTAATGATGTTTAACTCCCCATCTTCCAACTCTACCTCATACAATTTATAATTGCATTCTTAAATTATATACATCTAATTACTGTTCTTTAAAGCTAAGACATCTTATCACTTCTATGGAATTAACCAGCTAGTTTCCCAGAAGCTGTAAGTTTCTCTGAATATGTGTTTTTGGTGCCATGAGGCTAAATATAACTGGTCAATCTACTTGTAATACTGATATATACTAGAATGAAAATACGCACAAAGGCAGGGACTTTAACCTGTTTTGTTCACTGATACATCTCAAGTACCTAGAACAGGGCCTGTAACATAGTAGGTAGTCAATAAATATCTGTTGAACAAACACACTCTACTGTCACTTATGCATCTCAGTAATTCATCCAATTTTTCTAATATTCTTCATGGAGTGGTAGTATTATCACTCAAACCTCAAAACAGTAAAGGGATAGCAAATATTTCTCTACAGACTCTACAGGGGATCAATAATAGAGGTCAAGTTGGAATTAAAGGATTCCTATCATCTTTTTATATGGCAATGCCAACTGCTCTAACAATCAAACAGACTATTCTGACAACAAGGAAAGAACTGGGTGGGAGCCAGATCTAACTGAGCCAGTAAGTTTTCTCTATCAATTTATTAAAATGTAACTTACTAAAAATGCAATTTATTAATTTGAGTCATGCCAGGAAAAATCTGATTTGTATTTATTTTTCTACCCAAAGATAAATTTGAACTCAAAATAATTAAATATAGATCATTTACCTCCAAGTATGATACTTTCAGAGTGAATTCGAAGTCACTCTTTTTATCAATTTCTTTGAAGAGCAGTTGTATTACCCTAGGAATGACCCCAACTGTTGGTTCATTTTCTTGCTCTGCAGTATAGGCACCTCCCATCGAATAGGTTTTTCCAGAGCCAGTCTGCCCATAGGCCAGGACGGTTGCATTGTATCCTGGCAAAATAGAAGTCACATGCATAGTGGTGCTCACATATTTTCATCCAATCAATATACTTTATTTCCTTCAGCAATTACTTGTTACAAAATTGAGACTGCTCTACAAAGACAAGGGTCTCTTAGAAATGTCAGACACAAAGAAAAGTTATATGGGTGCCATGAGTTTGCACTACTCCAAATAAGGAAAGAGGAAAAATACCAACCCCAGGATGTATGCCTCTCTTGACAGCCCTTAAAAGCTAGGAAGTAAAACACTTGATATGACTGAGATAATGAAGGTGGCCAAGTGATCGTCTAAAACTCATTCAGAGCTTTATAAAGAATTAGTAGAATTAGAAGCTGCATATTAAACAGAAGGGATTCCAACATATATTTCTTTTAACAGTCTTCATTTGAAAAGGCAACAAAGTTGCTTTTTACAGTCAATGAAAGCATCCACTCCTTATTTGAATTCTCAGACTGCATTTGGACCATATTATCAGCCTCCTCACAGAAATGTCATCATTTAAGTATAATTTAATGTGATATATACCCTTTGCTTTTTTCCTTTTTGAAAGAACTTGTTTGTCTAAATGATGTTCTAGGAGATGGTAAGATGTTAAATTGAGGTTTTCACTGTAATAGATTGCTAATATCACCTGGCCTGACTATGGGGCAAGAGAGTAACATTCCACAATCTTCTGCAAAACCACAGATATATATTCATAGTAATAACTAGGGAAACCAAGTTTCAGTAGTTTTTACAAAAAACTTGGGGTGCCGTTGAGTTGACTGAAAAATACTGGCTTTATCTTTGCAACCGAGAGCAATGTTAAACAAACACGTATACATTGGAATCACTTTCTACTTTATATTGCCTCTAAAGACTATAATTTAATTCTCACAGTTTTCCAAGTTAAGAATATGAAAGTAGAACTATAGTGTTCTTACTAAGCTGTGAAGGTACATTCTGAGGAAAATGACAAGACAATGAAAGAATGTCTAAGGGATGTCTAAAGGAAAGGAGGGATGGTTAATTAGAATAGACTTCGACAGAATCAAATAATGGCCCTCCAAATATGTAAATAGGAAAAAGATTAACTTTATAGTAGAGAAGCCTGGCAGATATCACCTTAATCAAATGATCAAAATTAACATCAGCAGTAATGGAACAAATCAAAATCGTGTGCTGCCAAGTAGGATGAGAAGAATACAACACCACTTCTGTGATATTGCTGCTGAAGATTACAACCTGAATCTAATCATAAATAAACATCAGACAAACCAAAACTGAAAAAGTTTACAAAATAACTGGCCTGTGATCTTCAAAAGTGTTATGATCATGAAAGTCAAAAAAAAAAAAAAGACTTAAAGGAGTTTTAGAATGAAGGAGAATACAGAGGCAGTACAACTAAATACAACATATGATTTTGAACTAGATCCTTTTGCTATAAAGGACATTATTGGGACAATTGATGAAACGTGAATGAGGTCTGAGGACTAGATGGTAGTGATGTAGCAATGGAAATTTCATGATTTTGATGGTTGTATTATAGTTTTGTAGGAGAAACTTCTTGTTTACAGCAAATATACACTGAAGTGTTCAGGGGGCCATTGGGTCAACAACTCACCTTAAATGGTTCAGGAAAAAAAAGTGCTTTATGCCATCCTTGCAACATTTCAATAAGTTTGAGATTATTGCTTTAATATTAAAATTAAATATTAATATTATATAACACAATATACAATATAATAAACATACAAGTATATACTACGTAATATTAACTTAATATTTAATAAAAATCTGAAACAAAGTGTTCAATGTACCTTGAGCCATGACATCATTTTTTTAAAAAGTGAAAAAAAATGTGAATAGCTGTTGCCTGGAAGAAAGCTTCTGTTTGTCCAGAGGGATGAACTAACATCACTGGGTAGAAATTATTGGGAAGCAAATTTCATCTCAATATAATCTAACACAATTATAATCTAACACAATTGGTCCCAAAACCAATCAACAGGACTACCTTGTGAGTCAGTGATATCCTTGTCAAAGAAAAAAAATTTAAAGACATGCTGGGAGTTCACTTAACAGAGATATTGCTAGAAAGTATTTTTTTGGGGGTGGAAAGTTAGATTAGATGATGTACAAATGTCCCTTTCATCTTTAAGGGACCAGTATGTCACAGTTATGCTTCTTTTAAATAGCCTTCTGCTTTGAATCCTGAATAACTGCTGTGCTAGAATAACAATTAGACACATCGCAGGCACTGCTCCCCTCTTCAGAACCTTGCAGTGGTCTTCAATAACACAAAAGTTTTAGCTTCCACAGTAAAGATTTTTAACTGGCCAGAGTATTCAGGGGCTTTAGGAAACCTAAATGAATTCTACTCATCATTCAAGACTTACCTCAAAGCTTCCCTATGTTGTGAAATTCAGCCCAAATGCCCCAAGCTGAGTTAGTGTCATCCTTTTTGTTTTTATCCCATTTTGTATGAAAGCACTACTATTTCTATTGTATATTTTTAAGTTTTAAAATATTTTTCTTAAAGATAGAAGCAAAATTGGTTTTAATTTTTTATGTATTTAAAACTACGTACATAGTCATCTACTTGCACTCCTACCCCTGGACTTTGAACTCCTCTGGGGCCCGGAAGCTATGTTATTTATCTCTGAATCCCTCAACAGGCTCTGCAGTGCCTGGGCCTCAGGTAGATTGGCACACTGATCATCATCAGCACCCATCAAAGAGCTTAGAATCTAACGAGTTTCCAGGACAAACAAACAAACAAACAAAAATATATACAGGTTAAAGATGAGCAGAGCCATAGAAAGCTAATATAGTATAAAACTAGTTTCAAGGGTACAGATACTTTCACAAGTAACATTGTGTTAGTCCCTAGGTTATGGGCTTTTTGAAATCAGGACTCATGTTTCATTCATTCCTGTATTTGAAGCACCCAATCACAGTGCCTGACACAAAAGGTATGCTCAAGAACCATTTGAAGAATCAAACAGCCTCACCTTTAAATATGCCTTTTATAAGTGGAGCTACTGCTGTATTGAAGACTTCTTCCTGTTCAGTAGAGGGGTCAAACACAAAATCGTAGGTAAAGGATTTGTCAGTACCAACCACCACCTAGAGAAGGCAAAGAACAAGAAGTAAGTAAAAAAACGAAAGGCCAGACCACGCCCCTCACTGCCATTCGGCCCCAGCTGTTAAGAGGCAGGCCCCGGACTTCGCTACGCACCTGAGGTTCCCCGGGTACGAAGGAAAGGCACATCTGGCAGCCCTCACTTATCTCTTTGGGGACCAGCGGGCGACATCGCAGGGCCACTCTTACAGGAATTCCCTTCACCTCTTCCTTCATGATCCTAACTCGACACCGTCTCTGCGGGGGAAAAAAAATGCTTGTTGATGAATCTTGGTGGGTCAGCAGGGGTGGGAGGGCGTCCTCCCTCAGTTCTGGCCCTCCTCGGGGGGTGGGGTGGGTTAGGGAACTCAGCGGTAGCCTATGGTGGCAGCCTCCCCCTACCAGCGGGATCGCTGCCTCAGGGAGGTCACTGTCCCTCGGACTTGGCCACTACAGGACTGCCCGTCAGCCCGACCCTCTGAAGAGAACGAAGTGGCGTCTGAAATGGAAAGGAGAAGCCCAACGGAGATGGCGACAAAGAACCAAAGTCCCAGGGTGCCGGGAAAGTCAGATCCTGAACTAAGGTGTGCCCCCTTAACTCACCAAACTAAACGTCTCTTCTCTGGTCTCCTGCCGCCCTTGTCCCAACCGGAGATTTAACCGCCAAGTTTCAAATCGGACCCGGAGGCGCCAGCCAATCGGAGCGCAGACAGCCTGCAGGAGGAGCACGCACGCGGCGCGCGCAAGAAGACGCTTTGGGGAGGAGGGCCCGCGCGCCGCACTCTGATCCCGCCCCTTTCCGATTCCGCCCCTTTCAGACCCCGCCGAACATCCGCTTCCGGTTCCCAGACAGAATTGGCGGTGAGCAGAATCCGAGGTGGCAGAGGCCAGCCAGCGGGAGAGGTGGTACAATATTTACCGTGTCGTGTTCGCGGGACTCAGGCAGGATGCGGGACGGGAATCTGGAAGGTGGCTGGTGGTAAAGGAAGGTCGATCTGGGGACCCTCCCCCCGACCGGTACTGATCACTTTAGGGAAGCTGGGGGCGGGGCCTGGCCCTGAGTCCCTGTGGAGAGTTGAAGTCTGCATTCCCTTGGATTTCAAAAGTAATCAGATCTTTTTAGACGCAATCCTGGTTTCCTTTTCTTTAAGATGAAGACGGTAACATCTGTTTCCCAGGATTGTTGTGAGGAAGGAGATTATTTCTATAGTGTGCCTAACAGGTTGCTTGGCATCCAGATACTCAGTAGATAGTTTTCTCCCTTCTCTCCCAAAATCTTTATCACCTAGAAGTGGGCTGGGCCCGTAGACTGACAGCCTTGGAATGGGTTGGAGTTGTTTTCTGAAACTTCATGGGCTACTTGCCCTTCTGAACCATTTTCACCAGCTTTTTTTTCTCTATATATATTTTTTATTGAGGTACAATGTTATGTCAGTTTTTGGTGTACAGCGTAATGCTTCAGTCATACATGAACATACATATATTTGTTTTCATGCTCTTTTTCACCATAAGTTACTGCAAGATATTGAATATAGTTTACTGTGCTATACAGTGTGAACTTGTTGTATATCTATTTTATATATATTAATTAGTATCTGCAAGCCTCAAACTCCAATTTATCCCTTCCCAACCCCTTCCTCCCCTGGGGAAGTTTGTTTTCTATGTCTGTGAGTCTGTTTCTGTTTTGTAAAAAAGTTCATTTGTCTTATTTTTTTAGATTCCACACATAAGTGATATCATATGGTATTTTTCTTTGTCTTTCTGGCTTATTTCATTTAGAATGACAATCTCTAGGTTCATCCGAGTTGCTGCAAAGGCATTATTTTACTATTTTTTATGGCTGAGTAGTAGTCTATTGCATAAACATACCACAGCTTCTCTATCCAGTCATCTGTCGATGGACACATTTTATCAGCTTTGATTCACCCTTCCATTATAGGGCCTTACCAGAGATGGACAGCCGGATTCCTTACGATGACTACCCAGTGGTTTTCCTGCCTGCCTATGAGAATCCGCCAGCTTGGATTCCTCCCCATGAGGTGGGAACCATCTATACCCTTGAGTAGGGGATTTTTCCCCATAGTAATGGGATGATATACACAAGGTAGGATGTCAGGGTTAGAAAGCTCAATGGAGAGTAAACTTAACCTTTGTTATAGCCAGGAGACCCACAGATTAGATTCTGAGCAACTGGGCCCACTGGGAGCTTCTTATGGAATCCTCTTGATAGAATCCATTTACATCAGAGAATTTTGGAAATTCGGAGCCCTAATTTCCATTCTGTTGAAGTAAAGAAGTGGGGAGCTGCTGGGCTGCTAGCATTTCCCCATGCTATCCATATATCCATTTGGACAGTGTTACCTGTTCTCCTTAACCTAAGTCTGTAACTTCACCTTTTCCTGACTTCAGGGTGATGCATTTGTGTTCTGGATGAAGGTAGTAAGACTGGTAGTAAGATTTGGGGGGTTGCTGTGTCTTGCAGAGGGTATACCACCCAGACTACAACAACGAGTTGACCCAGTTTCTGCCCCGTATCGTCACACTGAAGAAGCCCCCTGGAGCTCAGGTGAGCTTATGGAACAATTGCATCTTATTCCAGGCTAGATTTGGTGGTACCGGACCCAGAAGTTGGCCATGGTTGGGGGGATGGATTGGGACGCAGGCAGGGAAGTAAAGAAACTTCCTTTTGTGGGCAGAAAAGCTGAAATACCACTTCCACAACTTCTCACTTCTCTCTGAGGGATACAAGCCAAGCTATCATACAGTGATGCTACTAGATGCCCCTATTCTGTGCTCTTTTCTTACAGTTGGGATTTAACATCCGAGGAGGAAAGGCCTCCCAGCTAGGTATCTTCATCTCCAAGGTGGGTATGCCTGGTAGGCAGTATGGACAGCAGCTTCCCTTTATTAAGTTATCAGACTGCAGAACCCTGATGTCCCAAGGTGGGGAAGCAGGCTGATTCAGTAGACTCATTGAAGGGGCATAATGAGGATACCTTTGCCCACTTAAAACTTCCCACCTGGCAAGCCATCTGTTTCCCTACATTGTCATACACACACACACACACACACACACACACACACACACACAAAACAATAGTACCTTACATTTGAATAGCACTTAATTTCACTTACAGTCTTTGAAATTATCTATTCTCTCTCACATCTATTTTCTCCTTACCAACAGGTGATTCCTGACTCTGATGCACATCGAGCAGGACTTCAGGAAGGAGACCAAGTCCTAGCGGTGAATGATGTGGATTTCCAAGATATTGAGCACAGCAAGGTGAGCACAGCACCTGGGCTGTGGTCAGGCAACAAGCCATCACAGGTAGGACACATTGGACAGGATTAGCCTAATCTGTAACTTGATAGGAAAGAATCTCTCTTTGATAAGAGGGAAGCTGCTATTAGTGACCCAGGAGGTTGGAGTGGCAAACTACTTTCCTCCTGTTGTGCTTCTGTCCTGGGTTATATCTCTTCATTTGTACAAGCTGCTGTGTTCCTTCCAGGCTGTTGAGATCCTGAAGACAGCTCGCGAAATCAGCATGCGTGTCCGCTTCTTTCCCTACAGTAAGTGCCACTCTTCGCTTACATGGCAGGGCCCTCAGTAGGAACTCTTTAAATGCTGATTACTAGAGGCCCCACAAGTTGGAGATGGGCGATTGGGAGCTCAGGCCAGAAACTAACCTGCTCTTTTCCTCCTTTTTGTTCCTCTTTTCCCCAGATTATCATCGCCAAAAAGAGAGGACTGTGCACTAGAGAGTTGGAACCCACAGCCCTCCCTGTGGAATCTTCCAGGAAAAGCTAACTAGACCTCAGGGAAGCCACTTGGGGAGCTCTACTCTCAGCCCCACCCTGGCAGAGTGGAGGGGGAGGATGGGGAGACACGAGGCCCTGCACTGAGCAAGCTAGCCAACTGCATTATCCAAACTGTACTGCACTTTCACTTCCCCAGTTTTCTAGGTGAGCTTCATTCCTGGAAAGGAGAAGGATGACAATGTCTGGGTATAGCTTAGCTTTTGGAGAACCCTGCTAGAAAAGGCAACTGACATTTATTAAATACCATGTGCTAGGCAGTTCCACACATGTCATAGCATTTTCATCAGAGTATAGAAATCAGTAGAAAAAGAGGGATTTAGTAGGGGGGTTCTCCTTCTCCCATCTAATCTGCCTGGCTTTCTGATCCCATCCTTACACTACCAGTCTCATAAACTTTGGAGACTCCAGTGGAACCCTGTTTTTCCCCCTCTCTCCTTCTATCTCTTCCCCCCAAAAGTAAAACACAATGCTGAGGAAATATTGGTGTGACTTTTGGATGATACTGATTGGGTGTCAAATGCTTTTGAGGAAAAATAAAAGCTCTTCCAAAGAGAGGAGCCACTAAGCAACAGAGCAGCACTGTACCTACTTTGCAACTATCTCTGTCTGGCCAGAACATTAGGGAGGCCCAGGACGCTTATCTGCAGTATAACCAAGGAATGGTATAGGGTGAGGGGTACTGGAGGAAACAGTGCCCCTCCCCCCATGAACTGTGGACATTTCTCAGCAAGGGGGCAGTATTAATATAATTCTGTCTTCTCTTTTCCCAGATTCATCTGGAACATAAACTAAGGGAGAGACTTAGATGCACTTCTTTTCAGGGACAACAGTAAGAAATTGGTTCCCAATTTCCACCTCATAGGTTGAGTATTATTGACCTCTGACTTCTCCAGTTTTCTTCACCTCAGCCCCCAAATAACCTTCTGCTCTATTCTTAGTTCTTTCGTACCAATCTGTGTTAGAGATTCCAGGCCACACCTTATGCCATTTCCTTGGCGTGTTCACAATACCCATTCAGAATAGAAAGTTTTCTAAAGAGGTATGGGGTGAAGTAGGACCCTGGAATAAAAGTCTCAAATTTGCCTTGAAAGAATCCTGGGAAGTGTTAGTATATATTTCAAAGCCCTTCCTCTGGAGAGTGATTCTTTTGGTCTGAGATGGAGCCTGGAAATCTGAATTTTTGAATAAGGTGAATAACAAACATAGGAAACAGTTCTAAATACTAGTACTATATCTGTGAGGAAGTTCTGGTTTTTCCTATAAATCCCACCCTAGCTCTACGATGGGCCCTCTTCTGTTGGCTCAATCCCATTGTTAGGTAGCAGCATCCTGGTGAACATTGCGGGAGGTAGAATTAATCTAGCTGTGTCTATGCCTCCTGGGAAATTCCCCTCCCCCACCCGATATAGACTATATGGTAGTATTTGCTCTGCTGCCCCCCAATGGCCATCTGAGGAAGAAACTAGTGGCAGAGATACACAAAGGCATATTGGCTGAGTCTACTGAATGTTGAGGTCCAAGACTCTCCCTGTGGTTAAAAGGCTTTAAAACAACTCATATAAGAAGTGTGGCAAACAGGGTGAAAAAAACAAACAAACCCAGACAGATGCCAGGGGCCTAAGAGGCAAAATCCCTCCTGCCCAAAATTGGTTCTCACTTTGAGGTATTTGGAATGGTTCTGTGTTGGGGCACCAGCATGATACAACTGCAGGGTGGAGGTACAGGAAGAGCGTACTGAAGCTGCAAGCAATCAGAGGCTAAGGTGAAAGGACCAGTCATTTATTGAGTGTGTAGATAAGAAGGAACTGTATCAGCCTGTGAAGTATCCCAGCTGCTATAGAGCTATATGCCCTAGAGATTGTCTTTTAGTAGTCAGAGGAGGTAAGTTGGGATTCCTGGGCCCTGTAAGAACTTTCCACCCAGGAGCTGTGAGAAGCAGTCAAGAAAAAATGATAGCATTTTCAAGAGTTCCATTTTACTCCTAAGCCTAGGAATTGGACAAGAGCTTACTTACTTAGTGGACAAGTATTTAAACCATAAATGTGAGGTTGGGGGAGAAGGACTGGTACTGGGAAGCCCAAATGCAATGAATTTATTAAATTAGGCAGAGAGACAGCCTAAGCTATCAACAGGAATAATGGCTTTTGATATCTGGCTCATTGGAGGGTGCCAGTTGGATTTTACCATTGAGGTCTGTGTGAAGGTAGGAAGATAATAGAGTGTGGTGGCTGGGGTCAAATCTCAACTCCCAGGGGCATCTAGGAAACACAGAAAAGGAATTTTTATCCATTTCACCTAAAGGCAAACCAGGGAGCTACTTTGGGCTGAAGTTAGTCCCATTTTCCTTTAAGTATCAGGCAGAAAAATTGGCAGGGCCATCAACTCAGCAAAGGAAGTTTGCCTTCTCCCAGCTTTGCTGGGAGAAAGGATCCTCTCTTCCCTCAGTGGAGACGAATTAACCTCCGGCAGGAAGGGCAAAAGCTGTGCACTGGAATAAATGTGCGTGTGTGCTCAAAAGAAAAAAGGTCAAGTTCAGAGACGTGATTCCAGGCCTTTGCACTGCATGATGGGGAGATGAACCTTACCCCCAAACCCATGATAGGACAAGCCAGGTTATCCAAAGAGTAAGCAGTGGTGGGTAGCTAGAGATGAGTGCATTAGAATGATCATAAAGAGAAATGAGTATTTTTCACATTGTAACTGGTTTTGGCACTGGTCTCAATAAACATCACATTGAGATCTCTGAATTTTTCTTCTGCCTCCTTTGTAGAGACTTGTCTGGATAAATGAACAATGATGTAAGGGACCAGATAGTGGTAAGACCCCTTCTGAACCAGAGTTCTGGAAAGAAATTGATCCTTCTGAGTCATAATGATGCCTCCCTAGGACCAGGAACCCTCAAAGCCCTGAACCCATGACCTTTCTGATCCCTGACATGAATAACTCCTCCCAAGTCAATAGAGCAGAGTAGACCCTCCCAGCAGGGATTGAGCTCTAAGTATGCCAGGAGCAGCTGTAGTTATACCTTTCCTTTTGTTGTTCAGGTCAGTCTAACTAGCAACATGATGATGCTGTAATTGCCTCTTTCTGCCTCTACATCTTCTACCCACTTATCTGCCTCCTTAAAATAATCACTGTTTACAAGAGAATGTGTTGCAGAGATTTGAAACATTTAGTAGAGGGTTGGAGAGAGAATGTACCTGTCCATCCTCTCTGCTAGTTTTACCAACCTTTCTATTGCTTCCCTCAATCCCTTTTTCAAGTAAAACATGGCTTAACACCCACTCGTGATGTTATAGACAACCACGGCTATTGAATCATGAATGTTGCTAGAAATTAGGCTACAAGAGTGCTCCTGGCCAGCTGTGTTCCATAGCTGCAGCTGAACCTGCATAAAACAGATGTTTAGAAAGAAGGCAGAGAAAGAAACAAAACTTGCCTCTTAAAGGCTAGAACTTAATAAAGGCAAAATCAAAAGAGTCAAGGAAATCGGGTTCCTGAAAAGTGGCTGGCATGACCACAAACCAAGTGCCTACCATCCTAGGTCAGGTCCAATCCCAATAGACTGTTTCGATTAAGGAAGACTATAGAGCAGCAGATTTAAGGAAGCAAGGCCTCTTGGACTTTGTTACTGTTAGCTGGAAATAAGATGAGGGCAGAGAGAATAAGAAACAGCACAGGGTTTGGTAATTTGAGGAGGTTTCATATTTTATTTCCCCTTTATGCACAGATAATATGGGATGGTGATGAATCGATTGAGGTATAGGGTTAGGACTATGAGAGTGAACACACTCTTCAGTCCTCCAAGTACATGATCTTAGTCAATTCCAAAGGTTACCTGCAAAGGAGAGTCAGATACTTAACTCTGTACCTCTCCTCTACCCCCAGTACAGTCTTAGAACCGGAAGTGGAGAATGGCCCTTGAAAACAGTTTCCTGACTCAGCTTCTCAACATTTACAGTAGATAACTTTGAGGAGAAGAATCCCCGGGTAAGTCGGCCAAAGAAGGGGGCAAAAATATACTGTGTGATGCCTTGGCAGGTGCCTTCAAGCTGTTGTACATAAACTAAGTGATGATACGTAGGCCAACTGTCACCCTGGGCCAGGAGGAAATTAATCAATTCCCTAGAGAACCCACCCCCACTCCATCTCACCTCCCTATCCCCAAAGCCCAACCCAGGCCCCCACTGCTCTGCTCCCCAAGGATTATGCAGTTTGGTTTCACACATAGACTGGTACTCAAGTGAGTCTGATGGTTTCCAGGCCGAAGCCTAGTCTGTGGGCCTCATAGTATGCGAGGCATGTGGGCAGGTGGGCGGCACCTGCTGCCTGAGGTCACATGGTGCTCTCTATCCAACCATCAGCATTGCCCCCAGGCTTAGGCTCAGGGCCATGCCTCCTCAGGCCCTGCCCTCAGCTTCTGTGGCTCCCATGGTGGGGCGGCTGGAGAAGCTGGGGCAGTGGGTGATTGTGGGAGGGTGATAGTCAGGCGGGGATGGCCAGGACTTGAAGGAAAGCTGAAGGACCCACAGAGGGCGAGTGGCCTTGCCAGAGGGAAGTCAGGACTCATTTTGAGGAAAAGCATGTGCTACAGGAGATCTCATCACTGATAGGGGTGGAGGGGCTCATTCTAGGTAGTTTCATTACCCTCCGGAGGAGGAAATACAAGAGAGATCACAAGGCACATCTGGACAAGCTGATTTATTAGAGCGTTACAGTGGGGCTCCCACACAGAGGCACCAGAGCCAGGCACTCAGCTGCCCTCATCCCCCTCAGCTGCCAAAGCCTCCTGGCTCTCCTCGCTGCCAGGCTCCTGCCGAGCAAACTCCTCGATGACTATGTCCTCAGAGCTTGCAGAAGCAGCGAAGGGGAATGGAGGGTTAGAAACAACTGTCTGCATGTCTTCCACATTCACTACTAGCTCCTGATCCCAGAGGAGTGATCCCTTCCCTGCTTCCCAGCTCAGATCCTCAGCCCCGCGTCAACTGCACTGGCTTGTTTCCTTCGCTCCCTCCCCAATCTCCCAACAGGAAAGTCCCCCCTGAGGGCTGGAGGGGAAATAAGAATGGAGGGTAGGAAGGAGAGAAGGGATGGAAGCATGAAAGACAGGAGAATGGCGAGGGGGCGGGGAAACGGAAAAACAAAAATGACAGCGATGAGGGGGAGGGATGATTGGGAGAAGAGCAGGAGGTGGAGGGCGGGGACTCAGGAAGGAAAAGGCGGGCTCATGAAAAGCACTGAACTATGACACGAAGCTAAACCACATGTTGCTACTGCACACCTATTGTAAGCAAAACTCCAGGGAACCTTTTTTTACACTGCCATCATCATAAAATAGTGCAATGGGGAAAGGAGGGTGGGGTTTCCAGGCCTCACATTTTCTTACCAGGTAGCCTCTGTAACAAGCATGGAGAGGGAGGGAAATATGGAGCTGAGGCTGATAAGGGACCCTTCAATTCCCAGCAGAAATGTCTAGTTCTCTTCCTTCGTCCTTTTTAACGCTCTTCCTCCCATACGCACAACATACAGACACACACACACAACTTCCTCTGAAAACCTAGACACCCAGCCTACCTACTGCTATTCAGTCTCTATCCAAACTGCCAGTTCCCGATTCACAAGATCAGAACTGCTTGGTCCCCGTCTGTTCCTGTGAGTCCCACCAGGTCACTTACCATTCGATGGTTTCGGATGCATCAGGATCAGGGGCAGCTCCACACCAACATCACTGTGAGGATCCCAAGGTGGGATTACAGATTTCCCTCCATGTCCACACCCCGAACCTCTCTCCCTCAGTTTTCCGATCCTGGGTTGCCCTCAGATTCTCCCTCATGTCTCTTTTGGTCTCCTGATATCATCCTCCCCTTCTTGCCCCTGTCCCCCCTCCCTGCATTCTCTTACCTGGCTGTCAGGTCGCCTAGGATGCTGAGGGCAGAATGACACCCTAAAATTAGCAGCTGGAAATGGAAAGGGGCAACCTAATTTTACTGGGGGATGAGGGATCAAAAGGCCAACTCAGCCACAGAGTGGCTTGTTGGCTTGCTCATAGAGCGCACAGGTTTGGGAAATGGGTCCAGGAGAAGGAGTGGGGAATAGCTTGATTGGCTCAGTCCAACTGGGAGGAAAACAGAAGTGGCTCCCTAGCCTCTGCCCAGATGGACCCTGCACCCTCACTCACCCTCCACAGGACACCATCAGGTTGACTCTGACTTTGTAGGACACCAGGATCCCCAGCAGCTCTTTGTCCACTCCTGGTCGAAGACTAAAGCGGGTAGTATTCATTGTTGTGTGTTGGGGGAGGGTAATCCATTCAGTTCCCCCATCCCTTCCTGTGCACCTTTTGGGTTTTTTGGGGTTTTTTTTGTTTTTTTGAAGTACAGTCAATTATAATGTGTCAATTTCTGGTGTACAGCACAATGTCCCAGTCATGCATATACATACATATATTCGTTTTCATATTCTTTTTCATTAAATGTTATTACAAGATGTTGAACATAATTCCCTGTGCTATATAGAAGAAACTTAAAAATATCTATTTTTATATATATAGTGACTAATACTTGTAAATCTCAAACTCCCAGATTTATTCTTTCCCACCCCCTTTCCCCAGTAACCATAGGATTGTTTACTATGTCTGTGAGTCTGTTTCTGTTTTGTGGATGAGTTCATAGTGTCCATTTTTATTTTTTTAGATTCCATATATGAGTGGTATCATATGGTATTTTTTTCTCTTTCTAGCCTACTTCACTTACAATGATGATCTCTAGGTCCATCCATGTTTCTGCAAATGGCATTATTTTATTCTTTTTTATGGCTGAATAGTCCTGTGCACCTTTTGTCATCTAACAAGTCTCCCAGGCTCAGATCTCCTACTCTTGGGGACTGCTTTTCTGTTCCTCAAATCTAGTTTTTACCACGTCACCCTCTGCTTAAGAGCCTACCTTTCTGAATGTAACTACTTCACTGCTTGACTTTCACAACCCTTAACAATTTGGCCCCACCTAGCCTCTCTAGAACCTTCCTGCCCTAACTTCCTGACACCTGGATTACAACCTAAGCCGATCCATCTCTCCATGCTCAGAACATGCCACGCGGCTTCCTGCTTTCCAGCCTTTGTCCATGCTAGGCTCCCAATCTGGAATGCTCTTTTCTTCCTCTGTTGCTCTCCAGATCCAACACATGCTTGAAGATCTAGCTCATTCTGTCTCCTCCAGGAAGCCCTCGCCAACTACGCTGGCTTCTTTGACTCCTGTTTAATTTCTAGTCTGAACTGCATATACTAACGTTTAACTGTTAGATTGCATTTGCATTCCTCTTTGTTCCCTATCTAGGCCACAAATTGACTGAAGGCGGAGAGTCTTAAACTTCTCTGTGTCCTCCCACAATGCTTTTAGCATGGGGATGAGCATGTAACAGGTGTTCAGTGGAAACCCACTGACTGAAAAATAAGACACAGAAAGCAATATGATCTTGGGAAAGTCTCTTCATTGCTCTGGGATGCTGATCCTCTGTCTATAAAATAATGCTGTCTGGATGATTTTGCAGGCTCATTCTAACAGTAACAGTCTATAGCTACATGTTTGATAGGGCATAGAGAGAGGCAGTGGGAATTAACGCTTGACAGAGGGTGGCAGATGGCTTTTGGTGGGAGACACATACAACACTAGGGCAGCCAAGTCTTAGGCATAGGACCAAATGAATGATTTGATAGAATTCTGTCAGTTCCTATTGTATTATTCTCCTTTTTTGTCTTCCTTTCCCTCCATTTCTCACCTCCTAGTTTTCCACTCCACTCCTGTCTTCACTGGAGAGTAGCTGCTATAGAGATTGCAGTGTTAGAGCCAGATGACGTGAGATAGAATCTGTTCCACCTCTGCCCCTTATTAGCTATGGAAGCTTGGACAAGTTCCTTCATCTCTCTGAGCCTTAGGGTCATTAAGTGTAAAACAGAACAAGAACACGTATCCAGCCAACTTGAATGAGTTTCTTATGAAGATGACATACTACCATATGTAAGGCCTTTGTGAGCTGTAAAATATACAACATAAGGAATTTTTCCATTCCACTTTTTCCTTTCTTGTTGCCTAGGACCTAAACCTGCCATTGGTCCCATGGGTATTATTTAGCATCCTGTTCCTCCAGCCTGGAGGGATGTCGGAACACTGGCCTAGGGACATTCTTTAAACTAGGTAGGCTTCATTGAAGACAAAACCTCAGGACTGTATATATAGCACACAGAATGGGTTGGGGATAGAAAATGAAGGTTGGGAGTTACATTTGAGCTTACATTGTGCTAGAGGCCAGATTGGTGTCACCATGCTTAAATTTGCCATCTAGTGCCAGGCCCTGTTTCTCGCAGTTGTCAGCCAGGAGTGGGGTTACTTCAAAGCTCTTGGAGAAGGTGGAGTTAGCAGCTATAGTCTCCCTTCAAAAGGAAAAGAAGAGAAGATCTTAAGCTAGGCTTGCCAACTAAGTAATTCTCATCCTCAAGAGCATTTTGCACGATTCCGTGAACCTACTAGAGTATCCAAGGGAGTTGGCATGTCTAGCTGTGGAGAGTAGGAACGATTCACTCCGGTCAGAGATCCTCATGCCCCTGCCCTCTCTCAGCATTTCAATGATCCTCTTGGGGGTATCCTCCCTCTAGTTCTCCTCCACATCAACCCTCACCTTGACTTTCCTCAGTCCTGGGCTCTTCTCTGCTTCCTTCTTTCCTCAACCCCCTCCTCTGCATCCAGACCCCAGCCCCCTTCCCACCACCCTACCCCTCAGCTCTCTGACCCTGGCCCCAGCCCCAGCTCACGTGAACTCCTGGATGAACACAGTCTTGGTGTACTTGTCTAGTGAATACAGGACAACATCTGTGATCTGATCAACTGAAGAGCCAGGAAAAAGCACATGACTACAATTAGTCAGTCATCTTCAAGACCCCAACTCACGGCCCTCAGATGTGACCTTATACATAGGCACACCATGCATTCAGCACAAAAGATATGTGTTTTGATGAACCTGCATTGGAGGGAAAGCCTAGATGAATGCAGACTGGGGAAGTGGGGCAGTTTTGGAAAAAACCTGTGGCTTTGGGACCAAGTACCTGGGGATAGGACAAGAAGCTCACCTGAAATCTTGATTTTTTTGATGACCTTGTTGGTGGAGTTGTTGATGGAAACATTGACAGAGATGGCTTTGCCGTGGTAGTGAACCTGAAGCAGGAGGGGAGGCTCATGGCGAGGTTGGAGGGAGAACACCCAGATCAAGCCCTTGAGTTTGTTTCCTTAGTGCTGTTGCCACCCTGGCTTCAATCCTTGTCTTACCCAAGTAGGAGATCAGTGAAGAAGGGGTTTCAAAGGGGTTTGTGGTAGGGGACAGGAAAGGCGGGTAACGAACCTCCCTGTCCATCCAGGCCTGGAGTTGTAGGGGCTGAGCTGACAGGAGGAAGCGGCGCACGGTCTGAGCCCAGGGGCCGGGGCCTGGCTCCAAGGGTGCAAACTGTATTTTCCGAATCACCAGCCGCACAGAGTCTCTGAGTAGAGGCCAAGAGGTCAGCTAGAACGTCTCCTTAGGACCCACAGACCTTTCCCATGCCAACCCCATAGCCCAGTCCTTGCTTGCGGGGTGGAGGTAGCAGAAAACCTCGCTCCAACAACACCTCTGAACCCTCAGTGAGATATCTAGACCACATGTCAGCAAACTGTGGCTCTCTGGCCACATCTGGCCTGCTGCCTGTTTCTGTATGGCCTGCAAGGACAGAATGGTTATTACATTTATAATGGCTGGGAAAAAAATCAAAGAACAATACTACTTCATGACATGTGGAAATTATATAAAATTCAAATTTCAGTGTCTGTAATTAAGCTGTATTGGCACACAGCCATGCTCCTTCATTTACGGACTGCCTGTGGCCGCTTTCATGCTACAGTGGCATGGTTGAGTAATTGCAATAGAAACTATATTGCTCACAAAGCCGAACTATTTAGTTTTTGGCCTTTGACGGGAAAGTTTGCTGACCTTTGCTCTAGAGCAAAGAAGAGAAGTCAGAGGGGACTCAGAACTGGGCATCTGAGCTGGTGGTGATGGTGCTGTGGAGGTTAGAAGTAGGTCTGTTTCTGTCCTGAAAGCGAGATCTGTTTCCTGGCACAGGCTGGAGGCAGGGGTTTTGGAGAGGACCAAAGAATACCTCTTGGAGACTTTCTCCTCCAGGTTTTCAGCACAGAAACTCTTCACTTCAAAGTCAACACCACAGGACTGCAAAGGGGCAGGGACAAAGAGAACTTGTTTCCAACACTGCCCCTCTCTTACTTGTGGCTCTATAAAGATACCTGATCCCATCCCTTAGCTGTCCATTTCTCCAGTCTTGTCTGTTTATCCCTCTGTCCCTCCTCCCAGCACTGACATCTGCCCCTCTTTCTTAGAACCCAGACCTCACCTTTCCTGTATCTTCAGGACCTGGCTGCAATGCCACTGAACAGGGCAGGTTGACAACCATCTAGGGGATCAGAAGGAGGTCAACAAACAGAAGAAGTAAGGACCCCATTTCTCTGTTCTCCTTCTGTAACTTCCTCTCAATCTTCCCTGAAAGCCTTATCCAGGACTTGGGGTCAGTACCTGCAGGGTAAAAGGGTAGGCATTCTCCCCCAGTTTGTGCAGCAGTCGCTCCTGTAGGACTGTGAGGGGCCCCTGCGGGCTGCTGGGCTCAGCTGGGACCACTTGCTGGACCTGTACATACAGATCTTTGCGGAACGTCAGACCAATCACATCCAAATCATCATGGCCATAGCGAAAGGCACATGTCAACATGACAAACACTGTAGGCAAAGGAAGAAGAGAGTGACCTGTCAGGCCTGAGAGGGAAAGGCGATCTTAAATGGCTCACAGGAAGACATGGAGAGACAATGTAGTATGATCAAAACAGTATGGCCTTAAAGAAAAGGATTAATGCATTTGACTATAGTAAAACTTAAAACTTCTTTACATTGAGTCTTTCTAAGTAAAACAGATAAACAACAAGTTCCTACTATATAGCACAGGAAACTATATTCAATACCTTATAACAGCCTATAATGAAAAAATATGAAAAGGAATATATGTATATATCTCTATATATATATCTGTATCTGAATCACTTTGCTGTGCACCAGAAATTAACACAACATTGTAAATCAACTATACTTCAATAAAAAAATTAAAATCTTTTAAAATAATGAAACAAATAAAAGCCTGGGAGAAAACATTTGCAAAATATATCACAAACAAAAGTTTAGTGTTCATAGTATATAAAGAACTCCCACAAATCAGTGATAAAAATAAAAATGTCCCAATATAAAAGTGAGCAAATTATGTGAGTAGGCTCTTTGCAGAAGTGCAAAATGGGGAGTGGCCAATAAGACATGAAAACATGTCTAGTCTCATCAGTAATCAGATAAATGCATATTAAAAACAACAGAGATAACATTTCACACCCTTGGGATAGTCAGCAATTTTTCAGTCTGATAGCAAGTATTGAGCTGTGCTCCAGATGTGGAGCAATAGGAGTTCATTACACACTGCGGTGGGAGTATACATTATATAACCACTTTGGAAAACTGGCGCCATCCAGTAAAAACTGAATCTGCTCATATCTTATGACCTAAGGAATTTAGAGGAACTCTTGCTCATGTCTATATGGAGATACACATAAGAATGTCCGTTGAGCCAATGTGTTTGTCATAGCATAAAACTGGAAACGATTTAAGTACCTATCAATGGGAGAATGGGTAAACAGTTGTGGTATATTCATATAATGGAATACTAAACTGGGGATAAAACAAATGAACTTGAACTCCATGTATTAACATGGTTAAATCTCAAAAACTGTTGAGTTAGAAAAAAGAGCTAGCTGCAGAATGATATGCACAACCTGAGATCGTGTATATCAAATTGAAAAGCATGTAGAACAATACCGAAGTTGCTCACAGGTATATAAATGTAGAGTAGAAGTGTAGAAACATCATGGGAATAATAAACACCAAATTCAGGATAGTGGTTACCTGGGGGTGAAGGCAGAAAGAGGAGGGAGGGAAGAAGGGGCATGGGATCAGGGAAGGACACATGGGAGACTTCAGTTTGTTTCTGTAATTCTTTTTAAAGCTACGTAGTGGGTACAGGGTATTCCTTACGCAATTCTCTAGGGTCAGAATACCTGGGCTTGAATATGACTTGTATAAATCCCTCGAGTTGTCTTAGCATCAGTTATTTCACCTGTCAATAATAGGAGTGCACTAAAAGCTCTCCATATGTTATTTAGACCTCACAATAATCCTCTGAAAATGAGAGAAAATGAGCTCAAAGCTGTCAAGTGACAGCCCAGGATTTCAATCCAGGCCAGTCTGACTCCAAAGCCTCGACTCGTATGTGCCCAACTTAACTCATAGGATGGCTGTAAGGAGTTGATGTATAAGAAATCCCTTTGGAAATTGTAATTATAGATGTGGAGGATGAGGACGATGTTGATTATGATCATCAGCATGGGAATATTGGAGAAATGGAACTTATACTTTGCAGCTAGTACCTAAGATTAGGGGCAAACAGAAAGCCACTTCAATGCTCTAGTGGATTTTGGGATGGGGTACAGAGGACAGTAACAGAGATGGGGGGAAGGAAAGATTTAGAACAAGGGTGGGGAATCTTATTTTTATCAGGAGCCCTGACCCAATGAAAAGAAAACTACCAAAAGCCACACACTAATAGAAAGCAATCTATTTTTGTGTTTTTAAGAGATCAGAATATCAAAAGTCAGATTATCTGATTTTAAAATTACAAACAAGCAAAGAAAATGAGTCTATATTCAAAAGATACAACAAAGACTGAAAGTAATGATAATGGTAGTGTTTATAAGGACACAGGCAATGGGCAGCCTTGTACCCTGCAGGAGGGAGAGTTAATTGGTACAATCATTTTGAAGGGCAATTTGGCGATAGAAAGCTTTAAAATTGTGTGACTGCCCTTTGGCCATTCATTCTTTTTCTGGGCGTTTAGTCTAAAGAAATAATTGGACAGGTATGAAAAAAATCTATACAAGTGTGTACCTTCCAGGGTTGTTTATCATAGCAAAAAATGTTCAACAATTGAAGATTGGCTAAATACATTATGGTACACCCATACAATATAGTGGTAGGCATCTTAAAAATTTATAGGTTTTTATATATTGACATAGGTAAAAAAGGAGATTAGAAAACATTATTTATAATATAGCATTTTTAATAAAATATAGATTTTTTACACAGACAATATGACTAAATATGAACTAAAATATTAGTGATTGTCTCTGGAAGATAGGATTACAGTCTTTTCCTCCTTCATCTGCACTTTGTAATTTTTCTACAATGAAGAAAAACTTAATTTTCAAAAGATCAACAACAGATAAATTCACCTTGGTTCTCAATTATGCCAATTAAAGTGGGAGAAGGGAGAGAAAAAGAAAAGCAAAAGAAAAGAAGGGAGAAAGGAAAAGAAAAGACAGAGAAGGTGAGAAAAAGAGGAAAAGAGGTGGCTGGAAGGAAGGAGGGAATGGGAGGAAATGAAAGAGATGAGAAATAAGACAGGAAACAATCAGGAGGGGCCGGGCAGAAGGGTATCTAGTAGCCCCTAACGTGAGGATGTTAATCAGATGAGTTGTATTTGGCACATCCTCCTGTTGGCATGTGGGGAGGACATCACTGCCCCCCAAGATCTTATTGGCTCTTGGGCAGTTTAGAATCATCTTTTTTTTTGTTAGTAAATAGCTTGCATTTATTTTTTTAATTCAACATCTATTATAAAGTCATTAATTTAGATTTGTGTTTATTACACAAACAATACGTACTAACTGTGTGACAATCAGAAAACACACACCAAAAGGGAAATCCAAGCTCTGCCATCATACATGATATTCCAGAGATAACTATTATTGATGTCTGTTGAGTTTGCTCCCCAAATTTGTTTCTGTAATTAAACATAAGGCCACCTTAGGTATTTATGACTTCTCTCTCATTGCCTTTTGGAAATTAAACATTTTATTTTCAGATCATTGTAGATTGACATGCACTTATAAGAAATAATACAGAGAAATCCCCCAGAGATTTTTGTTAAACAACACTTCATTCGCACAACCACATATGCTGCCCTACAACCGGCCGTTTTCATTCAGTGGTATAGTGTAAGCATATTTTACATCAACAAATGCACCTCGGGAAAAAAAAAACATTTGAAAATACGATGCAAATAAGATTATATTCATAAAAGTAACAAAACATATAAAATAGCTAAGGAATAAACTCCAGAAATATACACAACTTAATAGTAATATAAACCTATTAAGGGACATAAAAAAGATTGGAATCAAAGGAAAAAACACATCTTATTCCTGGATCAACATTCTTTTTTTTTAAACTAAAGCTTTCTTTCTGTACATTATTCTGAAGATTTTGTAGGGCTGTAAAAAATGATTTAGATTTTAGAACTACAGAGTAATTGAGAGTCTTAAATAAGTTGGTTAATTTACTGGCTAGTTCCCAAAGTTCCTCTGATATTTAAAACTGGGTGGACTGCCTTTCCATACTGTTTAATCTGAGAGATTCAAGTCTGTTTTATTCCACAACATCTAAAGATTATATCTGAACTAGTATTCATCAATTTGTTCTGAGACTTTTTCAAATCAAACTCAATTTCAATCTAGTTGGATCACAGAGTAAGAATTAAAAGAGAAAAAAGCAGTAAAAAAAACAATTCAGTGTAATATTGATCTGTAGTATCTTATTCTGTGGCCAGAGCAATGTCTCTTGCTGTTACTTGCTGTAGTTATTGTTTTGTTTGTTTATTTGGGATTTTTTTTTAATGGAAAAGATGGCTTCCCTACATAAGGGAGAGATGGAAAGACATATGCCAGAGACTGCAAAATGTCAGCCTGAGGGCCACATCCAGCCTATGAAAAAATAAAGTTTTCTGACCTAGCCAGGCCTTTCAAAATCTTTTAATTAGTTGCTAACACTTGAAATTCAGGAAATTTGCATAAAAATCTCAATCTCTGGTGTATTGGATCTTCCTATAGGCACAGCAGTGAAGGGGGGGTACTACCAACAATAATGGAGAAAATCAGAAATTTTAGGGAAAAAAACTATTTTGATTTCAACACATATGCTTTAGAAATATATTTATTTTTAATGTCACTTGGGAATGAATGGGGCATTATAATCTTTTTCAGACTTTGGATCTCTAAAGGTCTTATTCTGAGCTTTATTTCTGATTCCTCTTTAATAATCAGAAAATTTGGCCACACTGGGCTGAAATTCCCAATTGTTGACCTCCACCAGGTGAGACATTCACAGTTCTCACCACTTTTTAATTTTCTTATACCCCTCTGGTCCACTCGTCCAGACCATTCTTTCAGGTTGCTTGTCTGGTATGCATGACATTTTAGTTTGGAGTCCCTGGCACATACACAAACAAGGAATTTTACTTACTCTTTCGACCTTTTAAGTAATCAGGGTCAACCAGGACTACACCATCTGTGGAGAGGGAGAGACAACAGGCACCCTGGTCAGGAATAGTCCTCAAACCTTGAAACAGAAGTTGATCCCTGAATGGTTCCTCCGATTTTCCCCTTTAATTGGCCTCCTCTTCTGTGTGGTCCTTTCTTGGCTTTCCTTTACTCCCTGACTCCCATTCCCTTCTCCCCAGGCTCTTTCCCTTTTTAAACTCACTGACCAATGGGTTCCACCATGTCCACATGGTCCACGAAGTCCCGTTTCCCCAGGTAGATGGAGAGCTGTTGTGGAACAACCTCCCATGTTACTCTTATAATCATCTTTGAATGGATTCCCCTGATGCCCCCAACCCAAACCCCTGAGACCTCGAAGGATGTACCCACCTATCCCTTTTGCCCTCTCATTTGCCCAGCTGGGCCAGGTTCTCTCACCTTGCCATTGGAGCAGGTCTTCTTAAATACCCTATGAGGAGGAAATCATAGGATAGGGAGGGGGATTGGAAGAGAAAGGAAGAGGAGAAGGGAAAAGAAAAGCAGGGAAGTGGGGAGAAAACGAAATATTTCTAGGATTAGAAGAGGCCCAAGGAGCATGAAATGGCACAAAGGTGGAGGTAGTTGCGATAGAGTCCAAGACACAGGTTGAGGAGAGGTGTCCAACCCCTCTACCTTAAAGGCAACTACTTGAGTTTGGGTAAGTGACAAGTGACAGCATCAGCAAGTTAGGAGATCTTACTTACTTGGACGTGTTGGCCATGGTGTTGATGTTGAGCCTTTTCTGGCAAGAGGGAAAGAAGGAGGAAGGCTCAATCATTTGGTCCCTATTCTCCTTACCCGACTCTGGTATACCATCCAGACATGTAGTGTGATGTACCCTTTCCTCCTTAGATAGACAGCTCACCACCATCAAGCCCGTTCTATTCTCCCTCCTGCCAAGATTTCTTAAACAGCCATACTCTCAGCTATCTGAGACACAGGAAGAAACCTTCCCTATTTTTTTTTTAATGAATTGTTGACTAACCATACTGTCTATTCTCCAGAAAGGGGAAAGCTTCTTGAAATAGCTGGGACACTCTTGAGAGCCTTCAAAGAGAAGGAATTCACCTGGAAAGGGGCTGGAGAAAGGCCCCTCCATCCAAGAAAGTATGAGGAAAATTGGACTGGATGAGGCTAAGCATCACCTGGCACACGGTAGGTGCCAAGACATGTTTGTTAGATACATGAATGAATGAATGAAAAACCAGATTCTGTCTGCTTGTGCTCCTGCAATGGATTCTGAGCCTGAGTTCCCCTCACCGCGGCCTTAACACTCAGCTAAGAAGGGAGAAAGGTGTGGGAGAGAAAAGGTTGTTGCCTTCATGCTCTTGGTTGTTGGTGGCAGAAACCTCTATGGAGGTTGAAAGCCATCCTTGAACCTATTCATTTCTCTCATCACCCTCCCCAGATTTTCCCATCCTTATCCCCATCCATGGCCCAAGGTATTAGGCCTTGGAGTAGTGATCCTTAGAGAGAGAAAGATGTCTCTCTAAGTGTTTCTCTTTGATGCATATTAGGTCTGGCCCGAGGGGTGAGCTTAGGGGAGCTTCCGGAGGTCTCTGGCAGGGTCTCTCAGCCTGAGTGCCTGCCAGCTGTGTCAGGAAAGCTGCCCCTCAAGTGCTTCTTGATATATTGAGGGGGGTGCTAAGGGGAGGGGATATGGGACCTAGTATGGGCTGGAAATAGAGGATTTTGGACTATTACCTTGGGAGGGAGATGAAGGTCACATCCGTCTCCAGCTCTGGTTGCTATGCTCGCCTCCCCAACCTCTTATACCCAAGGTCCTCTGAGTTTTTAGATTGGTGGGGGTCAGGGGAGAAGAATGGGGTTCTTGGGGGGGGCATGAAATACTGCTTTATAAATAGCTCAGGTGCCAAGAGTTTGGAAAGCAGATTAGAGGCCTAAGATTAGTGGCTAAAAGATTAGTAGGCTCTTGCTGCTGGGACAGGGTGGGGGTCAGGGGTTGAGTCTGATGGTGTTAAAGTGAGGGGAGCTTGAGAAGGGGAACTACAGGGTTTTGGCCTTGTGAGGCCTTGACCCCGAGGACCAGGATCAAAAGGGGAGTCAGGGACATTAAAAGAAAAGCATGGTGAGGGATAGAAATAGGAAGGCTCAAAGTATAGGCCTTTGTGATTCTGAAAGGAGCCTTGTGTTACACTCCAGTCTTTCTATATCTCTTGATCAGCTATTACAGGCCACACAAAAGCCAAGGATATGGGAAAGAGCACCCCTTCCCCAGCCTCCAACTACTGGGGACTTGGGACTCTGGAAGGGATGTTTTGAAACCCTGATTATCCCAGCTTATGTGCACAGCAGGAGTCAATCTCCTGTAAATGAGGGTGGGTTGGGGGAGGGGCAGCTGAGTGTATTGAGCTGTGCGTGCACCCATCCTCTGTGAGCCTTGAACTTCTTTTCTTGTTGGGGAGGAAGGTAACAAAGGATTCTTGGCCCAGGGGCAGGTTCTCCTGGTAGGATGTTGCATTTGAAAGGAAAAAGCAATGGACATCTTTATCACCCTCACCTAAAGTATACCTTCCCCGCCCCCCAGCCCTTGACTCTTTCCAATCCCTAAAACTAAGTCCACGCTATAGGCTCTAAGCAGCTTCCCTTGCCTCATATGACCACTCATGGAATTAGAGATATTTCTGTCCAACAGCTGCCAGGACCCCCACAATGGTAGCAACAAAAGTAATCTTTCTTTCTTGGCTGTCCTTCCCATAGGGCTCAGGCCTGGGCTTCATGGACATGGAGAATATATCTTCAAGCTCTGGGGAATACAGGACTCTACCCCCTTCACCTCGCCATAGTGCTGGTCAGTCTTTAGTATCTATCCATAGATGCAGGCCTCAACCCTCCACGACAGGCTGTGGGTTCCTCAGAGGGTAGCTATGGTTGTGGTTCAGAGGGCTGGACCTTCCCTACCTCCCGCTCCCCACTGTGGGCTCTGGACAGCTGTCCTGTAATCCCTTTGCGCAAATAACTGCTAGCCTTTGCCACTCTTTGTTAGTATGTGCCCCAGGGCTTTTAGTTGTTGTAACTCTCTCCTCAGGGATTTTCAGCTAGAGCCAGAAGACTGGACTCTGCAGGGAAGGTTGGTGTCTATGGGGAAGGTGAAAAGTCCGAATGAATGTACTTTTGGACTAGCCTTCAACCCGTTTTTGTCTTGAGACCTACCCTTGAAGCTTAGGCCCTCTTTTGACTCTGATCCCTGGTCTTCTCAGCAGGAAGAAAGTAGATCTGGTAGGCCTTTCATTCGTTATTATGATTGAATTTAAATAATTCTCTTTTTCAGGAGTATGTGCATTTCTTGACTGAGGTATAATTTAGAAAAAGTAAAATGCACAAATCTTAATTGCACAGCTTGATGAATTTTTACCTACTGTGGAAAGCTGAATAATGGGCCCCCAAAGATAATCAGGCCCTAATCCCCGGAACCGATGAATGTTACCTTATATGGTAAAAAGGGATTTTGCAGGTGTGATTAAATTTAGGATCTTGAGATGAGGAGATTATTTTGGATCATCCCCGTGGGCCCTAAAGGTAATCGCTAGTCTCTTTATAAGAGGAAAGCAGAGGGAGATAGAGGGAGATAGCAGAGACAGAAGGCAATATGAGGACTGAAGCAGGATGCTATGCTGTTGGCTTTTTTTTTTTTTAAATGAAGGTACTAGGAGTTGAACCCAGGATCTCGTGCATGCTAAGCACACACTCTACCACTGAGCTATTACCCTCCTACCCTATGCTATCGGCTTTGAAGATTGAGGAAGGGGCCACAGTGCAGGAATTCAGCTCTAGAAACTGGAAAAGGCAAGGACACGGGTTCTCCTATTCTCCTCTGTAGTCTCTCATGGTTGCAAGGGGGCTGTCGCATTTCAGGCATAATCCTGCTACTACCTTGATTTTGGCCCAGTAAAACTGATTTTGGACTTCTCACCTCCAGAACTGTAAGAGAACAAATGTGTGGTTTTAAGCCACCAAGTCTGTGGTAATTTTTTATAGCAGCAATACGAAACAACTACACCTATGTCTACACACAGGTAACCACCACCCAGATTGAGATACAGAACATTTCCATCTCCCCAGAAAATTCCCACGTGTTCCTTTCCAGTTAGTAGTCTCCCAAAGAGAACAATCACCATAGTTTCATTTTGACCAAAAGTATTTGCATTTTATGAGGAAGCAAGAGTAAGAAGAAAAAGGGAATGCATCTCTAATGGTGGAGTTTCTGGCCCCTATGATAGATTGATGGTAGAGGTATTTTCAGGTCCTTCCGAACCCTCACTCTGCACACTCCAATGGTATTCCCACCCAGGCTTTCCAGTTAGAAAGTGACTGATGATCAGATCTCAAGTGAGGAAGGGCTGGGATATTCTGTAAGGGATTGTAGCAGACAGGATTGTTGATCAGCTCAATAGGCATCTCTTCCTTCCTTCTTGTGGGCAGAATCCCCAATTTTTTAGGTGCTCCACCCTCCTCCACATGGCCCTCTGTTCCTCTCAGCCAGTCACGATCATTTCATCCTCCTTGCCAGTGGTTGGTTTAGTTATAGGCATGATGAAACTCAAGCCACTGAGATATGAGGGGACGCTTGCTAGGGAGAATCTGGGAAAGATTTCAAGGGCGATAAAAATAAACACACAGTAAGAGAGGCCTCCCTCTCCTACCGTTGGATATTTCCATGTTTGGATACAGTGCCTGAAATACAACAGCCACCTTGTGACCGTGAGACTCGCTGAACAACATGCTGAGGGTGGCAGATCAGAAGGATGGAAGGAAGAATCAAGATTTTTAAATGACACTGTTGAACTATTGAATTAGCCAATTCTAAAGCTGCCTGCTCCTGGACTTTGATGCAAGATAACACACTTCCTTATTTTAAAGTCAGCTGAGTTAGAATTTTCTGTTATTGTAGCTGAAACCATACCAGCTGACTTAAGTGAGATCTGGACAACGGCATTGACTCTGTTGGGGTGGATGGAAAGGAGACAGATGAATCAAATGGTAGAAACGGAGACTTCCACTGCTGTCATAGGTACTGGACACAGCGGTACTGATCTCTTCTAAAGTTGTTAAGAGCCTTGCTGGAAATAAAGAACAGACATTCAGAAAGACTAAAAGGGTACAGTACAAAAACGACACCTGGACAAGGCTACCTTGGGTGCATTTACATGGAGCCAGTCACTTTACCATGAATTTATTGGTCAATTTGGATTATCTGGGATTTCCGATTACTGCTCCTTTCCATCAAGGTTGTGGTGACTGTTTTGTTCCACTCATTGCATCTTATTCTCCTCAGCTGGTGACCTCCTTTTTTCACTTCATAAAGGAAACCCAGGCAATTGGGGTGAGCCTCCCCATCTCCAACACCCTCCAAATTCACCTATATTTTAATTCCTAATGATGAAGAGGCTGATAACTGCCAGATACTCTGCATTCATGCATTGCCT
Organism: Camelus bactrianus; assembly: GCF_048773025.1. NCBI lineage: Eukaryota > Metazoa > Chordata > Mammalia > Artiodactyla > Camelidae > Camelus > Camelus bactrianus. The sequence continues at coordinate 42,441,391 of NC_133575.1, forward strand.
TATTTTTCTCCTCACAGCAGGATAGGTGCTGGTATCTTCCTTCTACATATGAGGAAGTGGAGGTTCAGGAAGACTTATCCACAGTCATATAGCTGTGGTGATGGAGCCAGGGTTAAACTCAAAGTCTGTCTGATTCCACTATTTCACTTTCCTTCCTTCCTTCAATTCTTTCCTTCCCTCTCCCTTTTCTTCCTCCCTTCCTTCTTCCTCCCTCCCTCCCTTCCTTCTTTCCTTCCACCGCACCCCCCACCCCAACTCAGAGAAAGAGATTAGAAACCATGCCTTTCCCCCTTCTCCTTCTTTAGGCCCCAAGGAAACAGCAAACATTGCAGACAAACTGTCACCAAGATATTTCTGAATATTAGATGTGAGGAGCCAAGAAGGGGAAGGCTAGAAAAGACTAGAGGAGTAGGGGAATGGAAGGCTCTCGGCACTAGTGGTTTCCATACAGCTTATTTATCTCTGCCAGGGAAAAGAAGATAATAAACTTTGGGGGGAGGATATAGCTCAGTGGTAGAGTATTCACTTAGCATGCATGAGGTCCTGGGTTCAATCCCTAGTACCTCCATTAAAAAATAATAACAAATAAATAAACCTAATTACTCCTACCCCAAAAATTATTTAAAAAAAGATAATAAACCTTGCCTGACACACTAAATTCTAGATGTCAATGAGATACCCAAGTGGATATGTCCTACAGCAAACTATATATAAAGGGCTTAGATTATAGATGTGGAAATCATTCAGTTCAACAAACTATAACTGAGTCATTCATCCATTCAACACACATTGATTGAACACCTACTATGTGCAAGGTATCTATTTTCTTAACTCTGAATTGAAAGGCATTTTTTGGACAACAAGGTATATAATTTGGAGAAAAAAAACTGAAACATATATTATCATAACTTTACCTGGAAGGCTGTGAGAAAGACAGAAGTAAAACCAGGTGCTTGTCCTCAGGGAGTTCTGGGTATGGTTTAGGGGTGGGAGGATCGGGAGGAGATCAACAAAAACACAAATGAGTACAATTCCAGGCAGTCTGTGGTATGTGCCATAATCTCAGTAGAAATCAAATGTGGTAAGAGTGTGAGAGAAATTTTGATTAGAGAGACATCTTTATGCTGAAATCTCATTGGTCATTATAATTATTCATAACTTCTAAGTTAAATCATGAGAGTGGATGGAGAGAGAGGTAGAGAAGGAGACAGAGAGAGGAGAGAGAGAAAAACAATGGAGGAGTGGAGAGGGAGTGAAGAGATTCTGGAAGTAAGCCCTGGGTAAGGGTCACGTTTGGAGGAAGGAGAACAAAAAGGAGCCAGGGAAGGAGTCAGAAGGAATGTCCAGAGGAACAGGAGAATCAAAGCAATGTAAAGTCACAGAAATGAAAATAACGAAGAGTTTCATAGGAGAGAGTCTGTTCTGAAGCCTTGCATAAAGACATGCGTTCCTTTTGGCCCTGGTGATGTCAGAGGAAGCTCGATTCCCGTTGGGGCGCGTTGGAAAAGCTCTTTTTCTGAAGTGGCCACTGGGTGGCAGTGGTGGCAGCAGCGGCAGCTACAGCTGTGTCCAGGGACTAGCAGAACAGAAACCTAGCAGAACCAAACCAGCTTGAAACAGTAGGAACAGGAAGCAGGCTCAGGCCGGGGCTTCTCTGGTGTAGTAGACGCTTGGGGTATCCCCTTGAATGTATGCCAAGCCTCAAATCATACCTGTCCTCTTCTGAAGAGGGCAGCTTCATCCCTGGGAGCAAAGTAATAATACAAAGTACTTTATAGATTAGCAGCATTTTCTGGTTTACAAAGTGTTTTCACATCTATTAATCAATTCAGTATTCAGAAAACCCTGAAAAGTTGGTATTATTATTTAAAAAATTTTTTGTATTCGAAGTTTAGTTGATTTACAATGTTGTGTTAGTTTCTGGTGTACAGCATAGTGATTCAGTTATAAATATATATTGTTTTTCATTATAGGTTATTACAAGATATTGAATATAGTTCCCTGTGCTATACAATAGGACCTTGTTGTTTATCTATTTTCTTTAATTTTTAAAAATTTTCTATTGAAGTATAGTTGATTTATAATGTTTTATCTATTTTATATATAGTAGTTTGTATCTGCTAATCTCAAACTCCTAATTTATCCTTCCCCCTACCCTTTCCCCTTTGGTAACCATAAGTTTGTTTTCTGTCTGTGAGTCTCCTTCTGTTTTGTAAATAAGATTATTTGTATAATTTTTTTTAGATTCAAGGTTGGTATTACTAACCCCATGTCACTAATGAGGAAACTCAGTTACAAAGAGGTGTCCAGGATTTACACAATGAATACGTGAAAGAACAAGGATTTGAATTCAAGTCTGTCTGGCTCCAAACACCTGGGCCTTTTGTGCAATATCACAGTGATCAGCTGTCCAGGACTCAGGCTATGACTGCTTCTTCCACGCCTACCTTTTATCTACCCCCACTTACTCCCCACCACAGGGCAAGGATCTCCAGGGTTCCCCAATCTAGGTTTCTGGGCCTTCCAGAAGATCTAGGTTCTGGAGCCTCCCCTGTGAGCCTGCCTCCTCTTCTCACTCCCAGTATCCTGCTGGGCAACATTCTCAGGACCTGAAGATCAGATTCAGAGTCCCCATTGCCTCCCAGCTCTCTTCAGAGTGGATGCTGTTCCCGCCTGCTCCCCCTCCCTGAGAGCACCTCCCACCTCATCGTCAGAGTCCTCCAGTCCCAGAGCTTCCTTCCTGTGCCTAAGACTTCCATTAATCGCAGAGCCTTAGTTAACCCCAGGAGACTCAGGCCCAGAGCTCCTGCCAGCTTGGCATTCCCTAGCACTTGGCTCTCAGTCATCTAGGCTTGGTGTCTGTACTTTCTCTGCTGTATTCAGACCAGGGTCTCCTGGAGTGATAGAGAGAGATGGGTTGTGTGTAGGAAGGGGTGGAGTCTGTAAGGGAAGCAGGTTGGCCATCATCTTTGGGGAGGAGTGAACTGCCTCCTCGCCACCTCCTCTTACATATGTAACAGGCATCTTGAAATTAACAGGTGGAAAAACGAACTCCTGATCTTTCCTCAGACCTGCTCCTCTCACAGCCTTCCCTGTCTTTGTCAACAGTAACTTCATATATCCAGTTGTTCAACCAGAAATCTTAGAGTCATTCTTGACTCCTCTCTTTTACATCCCGTATCGGTAAATATTGTTGTCTCTACTTTCAAAATCTAGCCAGAATCTGCTATTTCTCACCACCTCCACCACCCTGGTCCGAGCTACCAGCATCTCTGTTGGCCATAGCCTCTGATCTGGTCTTCCTCCTGTGTCCCCAGCCCTGCAGTCTATTCTCAAGATAGAACTAGCCAGTGATCCTTCTAAAATGTAAATCAGATCCTGACACTTGTCTCTTCTAAACCCTCAATTGTTTCCCAGTCACTGAAAATAAAAGCCAAGGAGTCCTCACAATGGCTTCCAAGGATCTTCATGATCTGGTTTGTGCCAAATTCTCTGGCCTCATCTCTGTTTCCTCTTCCTCACAACCATCTGGTCTTTATTCAGAAGTTACCCTAATAATTTAAAACAGAAACCTGCTGTATTCTCTTTCCCTCCTTTATTTTTCTCCATAACAATGATCACAATCTATGTATTTTACTTGTTAATTTCATGATCTTTTTCCCTCCCACTAGTCTGTAAGCTCCATTAGAGTGGGAGTTTTTGTCTATTTTGTTTACTGTTTGTGAACTACTAGTGCCTAGAACTGGACCAAGCGGCTAGTAGGCTCTTGGAAAATATTTGCTTATCCTTTCCTGGATTATGGCCAGTGGCTTTGTGAGGTCACTAAACATAGCAGTTAAGTCCATGGATGGGAGAGCCTGGTTCAAAGGCAGGTCTGCCTGGGTTCATATCTTGAGTTTACCACTAATTAGCAAAATACTTAAACTCTCTGTGCCTCAGTTTTTCTGATCAGCAGTAGGAACAATAATGGTACCTACTTCCTAGAGAGCCTGTGGGGTCATTAATAAGAAAAAAAGCATTTAGAACAGTGCGTTGCACGAAGTATGTGCTATATATACATTTCTTATAATTGTCTGCACATGGAGTTAAGATTTATATCAATAGAGTTGCTAAAATCTTTCAATGTGCTGTCTTACACTTGCCCATGTTAACATTCATTTCCCATGTTTCTGCTCACAGGGGTTTCTGTGATCTTCCTGGAGTTTTAGTTATCTCCGGTGGCTTGGCTCTTCATCTGTCAACTTGGACATTTCCTTGTGTACTCTCTCTTACTGTCATTTAGAAGCTGTTAAATAGTAATCTTACCGGGCCCCAGCTTCCCAATCTGTGCAGTGAGTGGGCTGGACTAGATAATCTCGCTGGGCCTTTCTAACTCTGACAATCTCCCAGGATGGGAGAAGGTACAGGCCCTACCCCCAACCCCGCCCCCTTGGATATGCCCTCTGGCTGCCAAGGGGAAGGGTGACAGAGTCAGCTGGGCTCAGCTTCAAGGTGACCAGGTAGGAGATGTGCCAAGTTTCTTGGGTGAGGGTGGGGATGGGGTTCCTGGGCTGGCCCAGGCTGGGGGAAGGCGTCAGAGACCACTGTGGTACAGAGAGACAGGGACCAGGGGAGAAAAGTCACTGTGTGGAGAGATACCCTCTTCACAGGGATGCAACTGTTGCAGTGCTAGCAGCCATTTTGGGTCTGGGCATCTTCCTACACAGTCCCAGTAGGGCTCTACCCCCTTCAGCCAAGCTGTGAAGGACAGAGTCAGCTGCAGAAGGAGAACAACCTAAACCCACTGACTGCCCTCCTGAGCCCCGGCACTGCCTGCTGCCCCCTATCCCCAGGGACTGACAGAGGGAGCTCTGGCGGGGTCAGGCTGGCCTAGGCTGCACTCACATGCAGCCTCTCGACTCCCCCTTGGGCTTCAAGCATCACCTTCCCTGTTCTCTGCTTTTTTACCCCAGGTCAGAGCTAAAGGGCTGGGGAAATCCAGCCACCCTCACTTCTGCCCTTTCCACTTCTAGGGGGACCATGACCAGTACAGAGTTCTCACTGCTCACAACCCTAGGCCCCTACCCAGATCCTGAGGATGGTGAGGTAGAGCTGGACTGCTGGTTTAATGAGGAGTTCAAGTTCATCCTGCTGCCCGTGAGCTATGCAGTTGTCTTCGCGCTGGGGCTAGGCCTCAATGCCCCAACCATCTGGCTCTTCCTCTTTCGCCTCCGACCCTGGGATGCGATGGCCACCTACATGTTCCACTTAGCCTTGTCAGACACTCTGTATGTCCTGTCGCTGCCCACCCTCATCTACTATTACGCAGCCCGCAACCACTGGCCCTTTGGCACGGGGCTTTGCAAGTTCATCCGCTTTCTCTTCTATTGGAACCTCTACTGCAGCATCCTTTTCCTCACCTGCATCAGCGTCTACCGCTACCTGGGCATCTGTCACCCACTGCGGGTTCTCCGCTGGGGCTGCCCGCACCTTGCCAGCCTTCTGTGCCTGGTAGTTTGGTTGGTCGTAGCCGGCTGCCTCATGCCCAACCTGTTCTTTGTCACAACCAGCCCCAGGGGGGACACCGTCTTGTGCCACGACACCACTCGGCCTGAGGAGTTTGACCACTATGTGCACTTCAGTTCGGCCATCATGGGGCTGCTCTTTGGTGTGCCCTGCCTGGTCACTCTGGTCTGCTATGGGCTCACGGCCCGGCGCCTGTATCGGCCCTTGCCCGGGGCTGCCCAGTCGCCGTCTCGCCTGCGTTGTCTGCGCACCATTGCTGTGGTGCTGACTGTCTTTGCCGTCTGCTTCATACCCTTCCACATCACCCGCACCATTTATTACTTGGCAAGGCTGTTAGAAGCTGACTGCCGGGTGCTGAACATTGTCAACGTGGTCTACAAAGTGACTCGGCCCCTGGCCAGTGCCAACAGCTGCCTGGATCCTGTGCTCTATTTGCTCACTGGGGACAAGTATCGACATCAGCTCCGGCAACTCTGTAGGAGCGGCGGGCCCCAGCCCCCCACGGCTGCTTCCTCCCTGGCACTCGTGTCCCTGCCTGAGGACAGCAGCTGCAGGTGGACAGCCTCCTCCCAGGACAGTGGCTGCTGTACTCCTCAGGTAGAGAGACTGTGACACTGGAAGCTGGGAAGCGAGAGGAAGGGGGCGCGTTCAGGGCAGAGGAGAGGGAACGTAACAGTGACACTTGATCTGGTTGCTTCCTCTTTTCGTCCAGGCTCTGGAAAAAGGCCCTCACCCTGAGGTTTAGGGGGAGCCAGAGAAATCATGGGAGACCCCATCTTTCCCAAACCCTTCAGTTGCCCTCTCCTATTTAGCCAAAGGTAGCAGCAGCCACTCTTTTTCCTCTGCTTCTTCTTTGTTTCTGTCCCCTTGCTGGGGCCAGTGGTCCTACCAGACTGCCAGAAGTGTTCCCCAGTCCTCCGTCTCGTGCCCTTTCCCCCTATATCCTTGTATAGCATGTGTTCTTTTGGCCAGACCAGAGCATGCAACTGGAGGGGTGGAGAAGCTGGGATCATCTCAGGATTGGCCTGACTTATCTGACGGTGAGAGCCAGAATCAGGAAGTGGGAGCACCAGCATATCACAGATGCCTGGGCTGTGACATGTGTAGCACCCACACTCACTTCCTAGTTTCCCCTGGAAGACAGGATGGTCTTGCCTGCCAAGGGGCTGAACAAGTGCCCAGAGAGCCTGTGTGCCAGGGTCCCCACGTGCAGCTGGAGGCATGGCCCTGTTGAACTGATGTGTGTAGCCACGAGGTAGAGAGGGAGCCCTGAGTCTTCCCATGGGGTGGCAACCTTGAGGAGGCTGAGGGGGCAGGACCCAAGCAGATAATGGCCTTTGGAATGGGAATGGGACTGGCCCTCCTGTATGATGTTTGCTGAGAACATATTTGACAGTTCTCCCGTACTTAATGAAAGAAAGTGTTGACGGCTCAGAACAAGAGGGAGGAGCTCTCTAGTCAATGGCCATGAGTTCCATCACCAAGTAGTAGAGCCGGTTCGTGCAGAGATTGGGGTGGTGACAGGGACCAAGGCCCAGAGCTGGCTCTTCACTGGTCTCTCAGCTTTTTCTAGCTCCTGCCCTAGATAAATAATCAGTTGTGTCACCAGCTCTTTCCGATCAGGCTTTAGGGCTTCGAGGCCAGGGCTGGGCACTGAGACTGGGCCAGCTTCCTTCAGCTTCCCACCCAGTCACTCCCCTCCAGCACCATCTTAGTGTTTACGGGCTTCCTGGAGTAGGGGTGGGGTGTGGAACTTGGGGAGCTAACCCCTGAGCCTTGGGAAGTAAGAGTTTTGGGGCAAGCATTCGTGAGAAGAGTAGGCTTACACTTCCTGGCACCCCCGCTAAAATCGCCTTCCAGCCCATTGGTCTCCTGAATCCCCAGACTTCCTTTTTTTTTTTTTCGCCCCACCCTATCTCTGATCCCTTTCTTGTCTATTGAATTCTAAGAGGTCTCTCTAGAGAGTAAGTTTAGGACTAGTCTACAGAAAAAACAATGACCTCAATGCCCCGAGTCCCCTTTTGCATTCTTTTAAGTGCTCCCTCTTCCTCTCTAATATCCAGGCCCCTTCCGCTAGGAGTAAATGAATTGGCCTTCTTCTTACTAGTTTCCCAGTCTCATGGCCACTACCTCGATGGTTATGTACCCTGTTCCTCACCTCCCTTTTATTCCTGTGATCACAGCCTCCCTGCCACCACGGCCTCCCTGCCTATCACTTGTCCTACTCAGCAACCCCACCCAATAAAGCTGCTCTCTTCATCACACAGTTGACCTGGCCTCGTCCATTTCTCCAGTCCACTCCCCTAGGCTAAATTGAGATTAACTGCCTAGACTTTGTGGTCTGCTACTTTTGGACTGTGTTCCCTTACCGTCTAAGTTTAAACACCTTGACTTTCACTTTGGGCCAGTGTTCTCTCTCCTAGGACTAGAGGGGATTGTAGATGAAGACAGAGGACAAGGCTGGCTTGACCCACTGAAATTTGATGTCTTGGAACTTCATCTAAGCCCTCATTCCTCTTAGCTTGCCAAGTTCCTAGTGAACATTCCAGAGCAATTGTTTTCTGTCTTTTTTACCTTCTCAAGGTCCCAACTCCATCCTACCTTAGGACCTCTTAAGAGTTACCTTGCCTCCTGAAAAACTGAGAAAATCTAATACCTCAACTTCCCTCTGTTTCATTCACCATAAGCTACTTTTATGTCTTTCTACCTTTCTTCCCTGCAGTCCCCAGAATAAGAGGTGGTCTTCTTTCCTGTTCATTTGCTTATCCCTCTTCATCATTTTCAGTCTCTCTTGTAACTGATTTCATCCCATCTTAAAAAACAAAAACAAAAACAAAACAAAACAAAACAAAACCCCACCTAACAAAAATAAAGCATTACCACGGATACCTTGACCCTGCTAGCTCTTCTGGGTGCTACTCTATCTTATTCATTTCACTGTCAAATTTCTAGTAGGATTACCAGGAATCCCATTTCCTTACCACAAGGTCACCCCTTAACTCTCTGAATCTGGTTTCCTTCCTACACTTTTCTGTATCTAGAACACACATTACCTCATAAACCAGACCTTTTCTTTGCCCTCATCCTCTTTGACTTCTCTGCTTCACTTGACCCTACTGTATATCTTCTTTAAAACTTTTGGGAGGAGGGGATAGCTCATGTGGTAAAGCACATGCCTAGCATGCACAAGGTCCTGGGTTCAATCCCCAGCACCTCTAAAAATAAATAAACATAATTACCCACCCCCGCAAAATTGGGAGAGGGTACAGCTCCAGTGGTAGAGCACATGCTCAGCATGCATGAAGTCCTGGTTTCAATCTCCAGTACCTCTTCTAAAAATAAATAAATAAACTTAATTACCTATCCCTCATCAAACTTTTTATAAAAGTACAATTAAAAAATTCCATTATGACAACATTAAAGAAAAATTTGAACGAAAATATTTACCTATACTTCCCAACCCAGACAGTTGTTTCTATTTTTCCTTTTTCCATGATTTTCCAGTTCGTATAATACATATACATATATATATATTTACATAAGTGCAATCATAGTGTACATATATTTTAAATTCTTCTTTTAAAAAACTTTGTATTATAAATGCTCTCCTTGTGTTACAGTCTTTACTATTTATCATTTCAGTGGCTGCATAAAATTACATCCATCAGTAGATTATATTTTATTTTACTATTCCCATTATTGGACATTTAAACAACTCCTAGGTTTTCTGTGCTTTTAATATTTTCATGCATATAGCTTTTTTTCTTTTTTTGTAATTCGCTTCCTAGGACAAGTTCCCAGGGGTGGGGTTACCAGATCAAAGAGTATGAGTGTTTCTGTAGAGCTTGATTTCCCAAAGGACTGCACACATTTTTGATACCACAATGACATGTGAGTGTTCCAGTTCCCTTCCATCTCTAGCATTGGACTTTATAAGAACTTTTTTGGGGTGGCTTAAACATTAACTTATTAATTTCCTTTCTTTGATTACTCATGGGATTGAATACTTTCCCATATGTTCACTATTTACATTTTCTTTTGGGTGAACTGTCTGTTTATATCCATCTCCAATTAGTATCTTAGTGGTATTCTTATCTATCTGAATGTATTCTTTATTTAACACACAGGTTAACCTTTTGTTTTATTTGATATAAGGACCTCTTCCATTATTGTAATATTTTGAATTTTAGTTCCTTATTTTAGCCCCTTGTTTTAAAATTTCTCTCTTCCTACTCTTATCTCTTTCTTTTAATTCTTTTTATTTTTAAAATTGAACCTTAAAATTCTTTTTTTTTTGAAAGTTTTTTTTGGGGGGGAGGTAATTACATTTATTTATTTAATTAATTTTTTGAAATGGAGGTACTAGGCACTGAACCCAGGACCTTGTGCATGCTAAGCACGGGCTCTACCACTGAGTTATACCCACTCCCCCCCTACTCTTATCTCTCTTTGCTGGCTTCTCTTTCTCTTTTACTCCCTAAGTGAACAGAGTTCCAAGATCTGTCAAAGTCATAGCATTTGTCCCCTCCCCCCATCTGACACTTAATTTTCTCTTGGAGAGAACATTTATGCATGTGAATACAATTCAGCTGACTCATAGTCCTTGAGAGTACCTCAGAAATCTTCTAGGGCCTGGGGACTGCCTCACTTTACAAAGGAGGAAACAGGCGCAGAGAGATGACCTGCCCATGACTTAGTAAGTTAGGGGCAGAGCAGAGTCTAGGCCCTAGGTGCCCTGACTTCCAGAGCTCCTTCCATGACACCATGCCAACACAGTTCTGGGCCTGCCCTTTCTCCCAAGCTCCACCTCTATGTCTTCAGTTGTCCACTGGACAGTTTCATGGGGATCTTCCATTGTTACCTTCAGCCCAGGAGGTCAAAATCTAAACTCCCTGGCCCAGTTTCCCTACTCATCTTGCTCATTTGTGTTTATGGCATCTTCTTTCCTCAAGTCACATGACCTAGGCTCGAAAACACTTAGGCAACTTTGACTCTTCTTCCTCCCTATTTCATGAGATTCTGACATTTCTTACTTCATCATGTCAATTACAGTTTGCCTTCCTTTATGGTCCCAGGGCTGTCATTCTACTACTGGCTTTTGTTACCCTATCCTCCTTGACAAACCGTCACTGCCTCCTAACTGGTCTTCCTTACCCCAGTCTTTCCTCACACGATATATAGGGTGCATACTGCCAGATTAATTGGCCCCCAGACTGCTTTCACATTCTCTGTCTCACTCAAAACTTTCATGGTTTCACATTATCCACAAGACAAGTTGAAATCCTTTTGTCAGAAATTCAAAGATGGCTTTTCAGTCTTATTTTCCATTTCTCCCCAATACAGATCTCTCTTTTCCAGCTAATTTAATCTCTTCGTTATTTTTCCAAATAAGACTTGTGCTTTCTCGTCTCTCTGCCTTTATTCTTCCTTTCCCACACACTTAAGTCCCACTTCCTCTTTGAGGCCTTCTCTGCTGACTCTTACCTACAGTGACCTCCCTGGTCACTCCTAGAGTAGTTATTGTCTATATCAGTTATTTGACACTTTTTTGTCTTTTGATATCACTTATACTATTATCTTAAATTGTTTACCTCTTTATGTGTGTTTGTTTTGAGTTCCTACCTGTAAACCCTTTGAGTTACTGTGATAGAAAGGAAAGAGCATAAAACTGAAAATCAGAAGAACCAAGTTCGAGCCCTGGTTGTCAAAGTGAGGCTCAGGTGTGTCACTGTGTCACTTGAGTGAGTCACTCAGACTCTGAGCCACAATTTCATTATCTGTAAAATGAAGATCATAATCTCAGTACTCCAGATTGTGGTAAGACTCTGCAAATCTAGAGAGCTAAGCAAATATAAATGATTGTTTGTATATCATTCTATTTACTCAATAAGTGGTGCTTAATAAATATTTGTTGAATGATTGCATGTCAGTAATTCAGTTGAATGTTTTTTCTCCTGGGTATATTTCCGTGTTAAGAAGCCACAGGAGCCCCAAGGAGCAAAAAGATCTAGGGACACTTTAGGAGCGATGGAAGTAGGGAGGGTATTGGAAAGATATTTTGAAGGAAGTAAGTCCTGTCCAACATATCTCACTTCCCACTACACTGGCTACTCACTGCTTGGCCCATCTGAAGGGGTAACCTGGATGTGGAGAGAAGATGGTGATACATCTGTATTTCTTTTTCCTTTTCTTTTTCCTCTTTTTTTTTATTGAAGTATAGTCAGTCACAATGTGTCAATTTCTGGTGTACATCATAATGTTTTAGTCATACATATACATACATATATTCGTTTTCATATTCTTTTTCATTATGGGTTACTGTAAGATATTGAATATAGTTCCCTGTGCTATACAGAAGAAACTTGTGATTTATCTATTTTACATATAATAGTTAGTATCTGCAAATCTTGAACTACCAATTTATCCCTTCCCACCCTCTTCCCTGCCAGTAACCGTAAGTTTGTTTTTTATGTCTGTGAATCTGTTTCTGTTTTATAAAATAAGTTTGTCTTTTTTTTTTAGATTCCACATATAAGTGATATCATATGGTATTTTTCTTTCTCTTTCTGGCTTACTTCACTTAGAATAACAATCTCCAGTCCATCCATGTTGCTGCAAATGGCATTATTTTATCCTTTTTTATGGCTGAGTAGTATTCCGTTGAATAACTATACCACAAATTCTTTATCTAGTCATCTGTTGATGGACATTTAGATTGTTTCCATGTCTTGGCTATTGTAAATAGTGCTGCTGTGAACATTGGGGTGCATGTATCTTTTTTAATTAGAGTTACCTCTGGATATATACCCAGGAGTGGGATTGCTGGATCATATGGTAAGTCTATTTTTAGTTTTTTGAGGAATCTCCATACTGTTTTCCATAGTGGCCGCACCAAACTACATTCCCAACCAACTGTGTAGGAGGGTTGCCTTTTCTCCATACCCCCTCCAGCATTTATCATTTACAGACTTTTGAATGATGGCCGTTCTGACTGCTGTGAGGTGATACTTCACTGTAGTTTTGATTTGCATTTCCCTGATAATTAGTGATATTAAGCATCAAAGTGTAAATTATTAAAACATGGGAACTCTCCAAGATAAAGAAGAAGATGAAGTCCTTCTTGAGGCTGGCCAGTTATTACTGTAAATTTGTATCACAGTGTGAGGCCCTTGGATCTACTGCTGGGAAGGAGAAACTGGATGTTCTTGGAAAACTTAAGAGAAAAATCAACTAATGACCTCTTAGGTGACGTTGTGCTGCTGGTACCTACTCAATTTGTGTACTTCTCACTGACATTTAACTTATTGCTCATTGTAAGCCTCATTCCCTTTACTACACAAATAGCCCTTTACCTCCAATGTGAATTAAACATTTCTTCTTACCCATTCTGAGTCTTGCTGGATTCCTTTCCAGAGAGTAGCCATTGCACTGGTTCTTTGAGGATTTAAGCTAGTTTGATTCTTCAAGTTTTTGTCTTTATTCATTTCTTTAATGGAGTTTCCCAAGGCACATGTTCCAGGATAGTAAGAGGTGTTACATGTTTTTAAGGAACTGGGTTAAACAGTGTTAAGCAGCCTTCTCTACTACAGGATTTATTCAGAGCCTTTAACATCATATTGCTCACCATGGGTTTCTAAGAAGAAGGGTTTCTATATGCAGTATCTACCAAACTTATTGACCAAGGAAACTTTTCCTTCTTTATTTTTTTCCTGAGGTTCAGAACCTACCATGCCAAGACACATTTTAGGAGACACTGCTCTAGTAAGGGAACTCTAATATCTTGATCCCACTTGGTCAGAGGATAGGAGTTAGCTTATGTCTCCTTCTCCCCTAGATTTCCTGTCTTCCACCATGGGCAGATACAGACCCAAAAAAGAAAAGTACTTCTCTTTTTGCAGGAAATCCCATTGCTTTTCAAATCAGAAGACTTTTTCTCCTGCTAATAAAAAGTAAAATATTTTTCCTGCAAACCTTTCCCTTTTGAAATAGAGTGTATCAGTTAGGACTGCATTTGATTGCATGTAACAGAAACCTTATTGTTGATGACTCCATAAAATAGGTATTTTGTTTTTAACTAAAAAATTCTGAGGTAGGCAGTCCAAGGGTGGGTGTGGCTGCTCAAGATAATCAGTACAGCTTTCTATTTCACCATCTTTTTAGTGTGTGCTTCTCATCTTTATGGTTGTAAAATGGTGGCTCAACTTCCAAGTACCTTGACCATGTTCTATGTAGGAAGAAAGGGGTAAGAACATAAGTCAAAAGCCCAAAGGATCTGGTAAACTAAACTGTTTTTCTTTGTTAGAAATACAGTAACCCTTCTAGAATCCCACTCAGTTTGATTTCAAACTCTATTGCAAAGCTATAGGAATTAAAACAGTATGGTATTAGCATAAAAACAGATCAGTGGAACAGAATTGAGAGCCCAGAAATAAACCCATACATATTCGGTTAATTAATTTATGGCATAGGAGCCAAGAATATACAGTGGAAAAAGGAGAGCCTTTTCAATAAATAGTATTGGGATAACTGGACAGGCACATGCGAAAGAATGAAACTGGACCACTGTCTTACACCATACACAAAAATTAACACAAAATGGGTTAAATACTTGAATGTAAAACCTGAAACTATGAAACTCACAGAAGATATAGGTTGTAAGCTCCTTGATACAGGTCTTGGGGATTATTTTTTGAATTTGGCATTAAGAACAAACAACAAAAGGAAAAATAAACTTGTGGGACCACATCAAACTAAAAAGCTTCTGCATAACAAAGGAAACCACCAACAAAATGAAAAGGCAGCCTACTGAATGGGAGAAAATACTTGCAAGTCATATACCTGATAAGGGGCTAATATCTAAAATATATAAAGAACTCAGACAACTTCATGGCAGGAAAATAAAACCCCAAACAATCTGATTAAAAAATGGGGAGAAGATCTGAATAGATATCTCCCCCAAGAAGACATCCAAGTGGCCAACAAATACATGAAAACATGCTCTACATCATTAATAATTGGAAATGCAAATCAAAACCACAGTGAGATACCACTTCACACCTCTTAGAATGTGTGTTATCAAAAGGACTAGAAATAGTAAGTGTTAGCGAGGATGTGGAGAAAATGGAACTCTCATGCGCTTTTGGTAGGAATGAAAATCGGTGCAGCCACTATGGAAAGAAGTATGGAAGTTTCTCAAATAATTAAAATGTAACTACATATTATCCAGCAATTCCACTTCTAGATATTTATCTGAAGAAAACAAAAACACAAACTTGAAAAGATATATGCCACCCCCATGTTCATTACAGCATTATTTCCATATAAGATATGGAAACAACCTAGGTGTCCATCAATGGCTGAATGGATAAAGAAATTATGAGACACACGCGTGCACACGCACACGCACACGCACACACACAAAATGGAATGTTACTCAGCCATAAAAAGAGTGAAATCTTGCCACTTGTAACAACATGGATAGACCTTGAGGGCATTATGCTAAGTGAAATAAGAGAAAGGCAAATACCATATGATCTCTCTTATATGTGGAATCTATAAATACTTAAATACATACATACACCCAAGCTCATAGATACAGAGAATAGATTGGTGGTTGCCAGAGGTGGGGGGTAGATGGGAGAAATGGGTGAATTGTTTTTGTTTTCTCTTTTATTTTAAATAAATTGATTTTTTTTATTGAAGTATTGTCAGTTTACAATGTTGTGTCATTTTTTGGTGTACAGAACATTTTTGAATTCAAATCCATGAATAAGTTATGAATGATTCTCATGTAATTCCTTGTTTTAGTCAGTAAGTTCTTATCATTCAACAGCCTAGTATTTATTAATTTATTGTATTGTTCAGCTCCATACTTTTTTGAAAATCAATTTTTTGTTTCCTTGATTTGTTATATTCTGATAACAGAGTATTGAAGTCTTTAATTATATTATACAGCAGACCCCTGATGTGTGAGGAATACATCCCCAGACATGCATCCTAAGACCGTATGATTTTTATCCGTAAGTGCAGTTATAACTGAAAAGTGGTAACTGAAAATGTCAAGTTTCTCCTTCACACCTTTAATGGGGTGAACCATGAGTTGAAAGTGACAAAACCCTGTTTACATTTTGATACAGTTGAGTTCATTCACTAGCTAAGTCGCTTGTTTCAGCAGGATTAGAGATTGCTCACATGTCATGAACTTTCTGGATTCATTCATCCAACAATGATTTCTTTTTTGTTTGTTTTGTTTTGTTTTTTTGTGAGGATGGGGGATTAGGTTTTATTTATTTATTTTTAATGGAGGTACTGGGGATTGAACCCAGGACCTCGTGCATGCTAAGAATGCACTCTACCACTGAGTTATACTCTCCCTCCAAAACAGTTATTTCTTTAAGTGCCCACAGTGATGGAGGCACTGGGCTAAGGGGTGGGGATACAGAGATGAGCTGCTCACTCATAGCCCCTGTGCTTACGGTGCTTCAGTGTAGTGCAGCTTACTTGCAGATTGTTGAAGCTACATTAAATCTGTAAATTTCAAAGTTCTACTGTATGTTTCTTTTTTCCTCAAACTTCTTTTTTTCACTTTTTAAAAGTGTACTTTTATACTAGCTTATTTAGCTTATTAGACTTCCATTGTACAGAATACTTTTGACCCATTTGCCCCTACTTTATCTATCTTTTTAGTGCCTTTCTTCTGTGAAATCTCCTATGAAACCCCTTCTTTCCTTCCTGGAAATATATATTAGGTGGTTATCACATGCCAGACATAGTTTCTATTCTCAAGAAGCTCTCAAATTAGTAGGAAAGACTTGCCTGGAAGCAAATAATTATGCTGTAATATAATAGTTAAATACCATAGTAGAACCAACAAAAGGCTATGGAAGAATGGAAGGAGGGGTTATTAATTCTGCCTGGTGAAGGCTTCACTGAGAAGGTGATATTTGATGTAGACTTCAAGGAAGAATTGACTGTACCATGTAGAGAGAACATGTGCCAAGACAAAGAAATGTGAAAATGTTCAGAAACCATGAAGTAGTCCAGTGTGCTACTTTAGGCCATGATAGGGAATGCTTGGAAATTAATAGAGGCCAGAGTGTGAAGGATATTTATTGGCCTTCGTGATGGATCAATCAACTATTATGTGTATGGAAAGGTGTTGAACTCCAACAGATAGACAGCCTGGGTCCAAAAAAGTATGACCAAGTATAGTTCTTCCTCTGTCGGGGAGCCATCTGGATATCACTTGAGTACTGTGCTCCCTTTCTGCCTCCACAGTTACCTCAGACAGATCCCTGGCCATTTGGCCAGCTAGGGTCACCATCCTGGCCACTCTTTAGAAATGCTCCTTCCTGCCCTCATGTTCCATGATTAAGTCCTGCTGATCAGTTCCCTTGATGATCATCACATACAAAGTTACTGTGACATCCAGAGTGTGGAGCAACAGCTTAGAGTATGAGTATCTCCAAAATATTCAGAAGGAGGAGGAGGAAGAGAGCAAGAGATTTTGTTGTTGGGTAGAAGGTGAGGGTGGTAAGAAAAGATATGAGGGGAGTGAATTTTTCAGAAGGAACGTGTAGCTAGTGCCAATAAGAAAGCAAAGGCTTAAACTGCAATCCATCTGTTGTACTCTTCCAGGTAAACTTCCTTCCCATGTGTGCCCTTGAGACTCTTCTGGAAGAAATCTGCTCTCCTTTCCTCTTCCTGGACAACCAAAACAGGTGGGAGCAATTCAAATCCAATTCTCCTTTTATTCAGTTGCCTTCTGATCACCTCCTATGAGGTTTTGACTCATCCAGTGAACCTGTATGACTCTTCCCAAGGCTTTTCTTAATCTGATGGACTCCAAAATCAAATCAGCTACCTTCCCTATAATGCCAGCAGCCTTCTCTGCCATGCTAAGGAGTACAAACTTTACCCTGTAGACCAGCATTTCTAGGACTATATTTAGAGGAACTTCCAATGTTTCATGAGATGGTAATAGGTGTTATTTAAACAAGGGTTCCTTTGTCAGATAAGTTTGGAATCCTGAGTAAAATGCCTTTGATCTGTCTGAAAGTTGTACTTGTTAGCTTAGTGGTGTGGACATGAGGAAAGCCTTTCTATTTGAAGACAGCAGATTACCACACAAAAACTTGTATATAAATGTTAATTCGTAATAGCAGAAAACCCCCAAATCCATTAACTAGTGAATGGATTGAAAAATGGGATATATGCATACAATGAAATATTTATTCAGTCATAACAAGAATAAAGTACTGATAGATGCTACAACATAGATGAACCTTGAAATCATTATGCTAAGAGAAAGAAGCCAGTAACAAAGACCACATATTCTACGATTCCATTTATATAAAATATCCAGAATTGCAAATCCATAGAGATAGAAAGTAGATTAGTGGTTGCCAAGAGCTGAGGATGGGAGAATGTGGAGTGACTGCTAATGTGTATTGGATTTCTTTTTTGAGGTGCTGAAAAATGTTCTAAAATGAGATAGTGGTAGTAGTTGCACAACTCTGAATATACTAAATACTACTGAATTTAAATGGGTTAAATTTATGGTATGCAAATACGTCTTAGTTTAAAAATGCATGAATGGGGTGGGGCCTGGGAAAAAATGCCTTAATACAAAAACAACAACAACAACAACCTGAGTGGTGGCTACTCAGGATGCCTGACCATCATCTGAGTCCTTCAGGCCCTGGTGGTTTGGGCTCTGAGAGGAAATCCAGTAGGGGGTGGGGCCTGAGGAATGACTGAGTGAAGCTCCTCAGGGGCAGTGACTTCAAGGGCTCTGTGGCAAGGATGGAATTCCTCGTGCCCTTCCTTTCCTCATTTAGCCCTCCCGCCTCTCCATTTCTCCCCTTTTGGTTAGCAGTGATTGAGTCTCCTCTCCAAGGCATGCATTCCTGAGCATGCAGCTCCTCCTGTCACAGGAAAAGCAGCTTTTGGGTCTCTGAGCAGCCGTACTGGGTCTTGTGCTGATCAAACAGTTTGTGCAGGGCATCCATATAGAGTGCATGATATTTGTCCACCACCTCCTGGCTTGGTTTTTCAATTTTGGGCAGAGGCAGGGGCTCCCCAACTGCCAAGAGAGATGGGAAGAAAGAAGGGGCAAGTGTCAGAATCTTCTCTTTCTTTAACCTCCTTCTCCTTCCCTGGGCAGTGTCCTGTCACATCCCAAGATGATTCCCAGCTTCTCCCCTTCGGCTGCCCTCTTCTTCGGTGGGGGCGGGCTGGGGAGGCCAGAGGTTGAGGTTGAGAAAGAGCTGAGGTAGCCTTGTGGCTGAGAGCAGCACTCACCCACAGTGACGATAGGCAGCGAGTATGGCAGGAGCCCAGTGGAGCCTTGGCGGAAACCTCGTCCATAGAAGACACAAAAATAGAAACCAAAGATCTGGCGAAAGTGTCTCTGAAACTTGTACATACAGCTGTCCTTGTGGTACAACACCTGATCATACACCTCAGTTTCTCCAAAAGTGAAGGTGGGTACCAGATGAGCCCTGGAGGAAAACCCTGATTTATTTCTCACACACAGGCTAGGGTGGAGAACACCCCCCCCCAAGAAAGAACATTTGTTCCTGGCCAGCTTCCCATCTCTTATAAAATCCCTGTGGTGTAAAGTGTTTCTTCTTGCACTGAACACAACTCTTGTATTTAGTGTCTCTTGTCCTGACATTTTCAAGGCCAGTGAGAATACTATCCCTGGGCTAGGATCACAGATCCTAGGGGCAAGATATAGGGGTAGAGATCCACAGAGACCCATCAACTAGACAAAAAGCTTCCAGGAGGTGTCATGAAGGGGAATATCTGATTCTGTTTCTACTAGTAGGAAGCACAGAGAAAATTATGGTGATTTGCACAGATGTGTTCAAGGTATGCCCCTCACCCACAAGGACTGTGTGTAACGTATTCTGTCTGAGGGTCTTGAGATTAGAGCAGAGAAAAGTTGTTTCCCTCTCATAGACCATGGAAATCCATCCTGACCTGGAAATCCAGCCCTAGGTAGAGAAGCAGGCTCCTTAAGCCTTCCTGGGAGAGAAGAGGAAAGAGAACACTGTCTCTTACACAAATCTTTCTGAGTTATTACTCGTAGTCTCGGCACTCTGACATATGTGACTTTACTGCTTCTTCACGGTGGAGACAGTGGAGAACACCCTGAGGGGTTATTTTCTTTTTCTTATATATTCAGAAGCCCGGGGTCAGGAGGGATGGAAGGTCACTCAGGCAGTCAGTGAGTGGCAGGATCTGGACTAGAACCCAGGACTCTTTCCTCCCAGCTCAGAGCTCTCTCTCCTACATTATGCTCCAAACTGGTGACCAGACCACTCAGGCAAGGCCCTTAGAAGAAGTACTTCTCCTCTTCTGTGAGTCTGCTATGGGACAGTTGTCCTGTGTCCAGTGAACTGGCCTGCTGATTTGATGCCCACCCTCAGCTCCAGCCTTGGACTCTTGCTCTTTATGCCTCAGTCAGAGTGGCTAATGTTTATCTATCTCTTATTGTGTGCCAGCCACATGGTGGGTGTTTTATGTAGAAGAACTCCCTGAAACCCCACCATAATCCTGTGAAATAGGTACAGTTATTAGTAGTCACATTATGAAGATGAAAACACCAAGGCTCAGAGTGATTAAGTAACCTGTTTCAGAGTGCACAGTAAATCGTGGAGTCAGGATTTTAAATGAGGCCCCTAATTCCAGACCCTACACGCATACTCACCATACTGTACTGCCTCTTGCACTTACCGTTAACAAACAGATGTCAATATCAATATTGCTAGAGATGATGTGGGTGTCATCCAGGTACTAGGGAAGCCCTAGCCAAGCCCCCCTGATAATCAGTCTGGGTCTCTGGTTTTGGTTTCCTCTAGCTCAGAAGGAGTGGATCACCTAACTCGTTTTGGAATTCTATGGCCATCTCTTCTACTCACTAGGAAGTTCCACTGGGGTAAGACTCATGTCTGATTCATCTTGGCATCACCTACCAGGTTGTGCTGCTCAGAGAAGGACACCTACTCCTGCCCAAGGAGGGACACCTACCCGTGCTGGAGGGACACATACCCGTGCTGGAGAGCTGTGCGCACAAAGCCCTTGTGCTTACGAAGGATGAGGGTGGTAGTGTTGGGCATGCTCTGCAGGGCCTCTCCCACCCCTCCCACTACAATGCCCACGAGGTTGCCGGTGCCGTGGCTTAGCAGGTAGTCGATGGCTGACCGACTCACAGAGCACAGACCTGGGGAGAGCCAAGGAACAGAGAGAGGAGCGACATGATCAGGAGAGAGGGAAATGGCAGAGAGGGAACACCCTCCGCTCTACTCACTGGCTTGTGTGTGTGCCCTCTGTTCCCATGGGTCCCAGGAGGAGAATCAATGAATGGGACCAAAGGTGTGGAGAAGAGATGGCTGTGGCCGTCAAACACAACACGTTTCAATTTGAGGCCATATCTCCACTTTGCAGAAGGCACTGGGTGGAAACTATAGTAGGAGGGTTTTCAGTGGGATAACCAGAAGGACTTTCTGCATCCCAACTGTAATTCTCCTCTTTACTTCTCCTCTGTTGCTGTGAATAGCCACAGCACTGGAGCACATACTCTTTGGCAGACACTATCTTGGATGTTTTTACTTGTATTATCTCATTTAGTCATCACATCACATCTGAGGTTAGACTGTTACCATCAGTGCTACTTTACAGATGAGGAAACTGAGACTCTATAGGTTCAGTAGCTTGCCCAAGACCACACAGTAAGTGGCAGAACCAGTTTTCAAACCAAGGCAGTTTAGCTCTGGAACATATGCTTTTAACTACTATGCTATGATGTTGGGGGTGGGGAGGGGAGAGGGGACTCAGAAGGAGGGGATGGGGCTTTAAAATGTGCAGCTCCAAGCAGAGAGATTGGCCAGAAGCTCTAGTAAATATGGTCAGAGGCACCTTTGGCCATGAGGTAGTCCCTAAGAAAGGGGACCTTGAAGAACCAGGACAGCGTGGCCAGATAGGGAGTGATGCCTGGGAAGATCTTCGAGAAGCCTGTGGCCTCAGTGCAGAAGTTGCAGACACCGCCAAACGTCAAGATGCCATGGGGGTGAACCCCCATGAGGTAGTTGTGTTCAGGTGACAGGTCTTTAGTCTTCAGGATCTGCAGCCATGGAGAGAAATGCCAGAGGTCATGACATGAGATCACACAAGAAAGCAAGGGCAAAGACACTTCAGGGTTCAGGGCACTCTCCAAAGCAGAGCTTTTCAATAGAGGTGCCAGGAGTGGCTTTCAGGGGGACAAGATGGCAGACTCCTCTGCCCCTGGGAGACCAGGTAGGATCTGGGGAAGCTAGAACTGCAGGACCTCCTGCCTGTGGCTGCAAGCAGTCTCAGCCATGTATGCCAGTGCCCCGTAGGCATGGGATCATTTTCTGGGAGTGCTGTTACATGAAAGAGGTTGGCAAAAATCAGGACAGTGTTTGCTGCCTATTCCAAAGAATACTCAGAGGATCAGCATAGCAGTACATTTCTAGAACCTCCTCCTGGTATTTTCTCCCCTCAAATCCCTTACAGTGCCAGTATAAGTAAGTTGCTTTTTTTTTAATGGAGGTACTGGGGGTTGAACCCAGGACCTCATGCATGGTAGCATGCACTCTACCACTGAGCTATACCCTCCTCTGAGACTAAGTAACTTTTATTGAACCTTGAAAACCCTGCTTAGCTATCACCATGTCTGTGAAGCCTTTCCTTAGCCCATCATCTGAACTCCTTGTGTACCTTGTCTTCCTTGTTGGATGTGAGCATTTTTAAAAAATTAATTAATTATTGTATTGAAGTATATTTGATTTGTAATGTGTTAGTTTCAGGTATACAGCAAAGTGATTCAGCTATACATATATATAATATATATATATATTATATATATATACTTTTTCAGATTCTTTTTCATTATAGGTTATTACAAGATATTGAATATAGTTCCATGTGCTATACAGGAGAAACCTACTGTTTATTTTGGATGTGAGCTTTTTAACGGCAGATGATTGCATACTACTCACTTCTCTGTACCCCAAACATGCATAATGGAGTAGCCTTTCTTTTTTGGGGGGAGGATGGGAGGTAATTAAGTATACTTACTTATTTTCAATGGCGTTACTGGGGATTGAACCCAGAACTCATGCATGGTAAACACACACTCTGCCACTGAGCTATATCCTCCTCCTGCGGAGTAGCCTTTCAATCAATGTTTGTTAAACTGATCTGTATTTGCCTTTCTGCCTGCGTCATCTAGTGGGTCATGCCAAGGGCATCCAAAGTATCCTGGCAGTGTAGCGAGTGCCCAGTAGCAACGTTGGCTGAAGTCTGTCTAACCTGCTCTGAGATGTCTCTGGGATGCTCATTTTCCTGATGGATGACCCTAGTCATTTGGTACAATTGCTAGTATTTTGGAAACTGTGAGGGATGCTGAGAAAGGGACACTTACCGAAATGGGGAAATAGTCCCTTATGTGGGTCCAGGCACACCAGTTCCTTACCCAGGCTGATCGCCTGCCACCTGAGATAAAGATACCAATAGGGGATGGTGTTTGTGTGTGCCAAGCCCACCCCTCCTGCTCACCCAGGGCTTCCCTAGCAGCATGGAAGGACCACAGCTCTGCTAGAGAGGTGGAAAAGCCAGAGACCCCAGGACAGACCCAGCTCCTGTGGGTCTAAGAACTTGGATGAGAGGAGTGGCATGGTAAGTGAGACTCTCCGGTTACAGGTTAAGATGGAACATTCTTAGGTTCTGTTCTTTCTAGGGTCCATGAGTCTTACCTTGCTCTGGGGTCTTCCAGTCCAGGAAAAACCAGGCAAAGTAAAGAGCTGATAGTGGCCACCAGGATGTAAACAGCAGGTAAATGGACAATGGCGGGAAGATCCAAACTGATGGGGGAGCAGGTAAGACTGAATTTGTGCTACCAGGAGAACTCGACCATGTCCAGCCCCATTAAGAGCCCTCCAAACTCTCTAAGCCTCTGGTCCTGGCCTTCTGCACAATCCAGCTCCTGCCCATCCATCATCCAGGTCCACTTATCCTTCAGACTTTCCCTGTATCATCCATGGTACATACCAGCCCTATTTCTCTGCTTACCTGTCACCCCTGTCCACCTGCCTCCTTGCCTGCTCGCCACCCCTGTACTCCTGCTCCCTGCGTGCCACCAGCTTTATCCCCACTGCTTCACCAGCTTTCCCTTGTCTCCTGTCTCCCTCCCTAGTCACCTTCCCTGAACCCTTGTTAACCACTAGCTCATTCTCCCTTGCCCATACACTATCCATATCTCCCCATACCCCAGGCATACAGCATCTGCATCCTTCTACTGTTTCCCATTCTTGTCCTCTTGCCCCTTCTCCACTCCTTCTGTTATTTCAGTTTCCCCCACCCTATGCTGCTACTACCCCCTCCCTATGGAATGGGGGAACCCTATGGTTCAAACACAGGCTGTACTTCTCTAAGTCTGGAATGCTAATGCTTCCTCTGTCCCACTCCCCACACTTCCTTATGATTATGGAAATATCGCGCCTGTTTCCGTGGGCCTCATTTCTCCTCTCCAGAGAATGAGAGTTAGGAAGTGGCTGAAATTAGCTAGATCCACTCATTTCCATGATGACCCTGTTCCACCTCCCCTCATCCCCTCCCCGCCCCATCCTCACTGTCCCCTGCGGCTCGGTCTCTTCCTTCTCCAGGGAGCTCATGGAACTGGAGACTCCTTGGCTTTACTCTGTAGTGCCACCTGAGATCTTAGATGATCAAAGGCCAGAGATAAGACCTCCCATGAGCAGAAAAATCACCCCAGATCTAGCCCTGGCTTCTGCCTCTGGCTTCTTGCCACACACTTATCGGTACTCACATAGGATAAGGTAGCTCAAGGGCCATTGCAGAACCATCAGACTCTGGAAGTGATTAGGCTGCTTGAAAGAAAGCATGATGCCCAAGAGCCTGAAGGAGGCGAAAGTCCCAACACAGTGTTCCAACCAAAGGTGCCACCAGCCTTTGGAAGCTCACTTGAGAGTGAATGTGTATGGTTATGAGGATGTTCACCTGCCTCTACCCTTCCTTGTCCTGCCCCACACCTACCACCCACTGAATGGGGCAGTCTCTGGAGTGCTAAGGACTGCCCCACCAGGTCTGAGCCCTGGGTGCTGCCCATTTACCCTTTGACTCTCTTTCCTGGGATTATTAGGACATCAGGTTGGAGAAAGGTGAGAAGGGCTGCCATCTAGGCCTAGTAACCCAGAGGTTCAGAGAAGGGAAACGCCCCTCACATCACAGGCCACCCTGAGACTACAGGGGTTGTGAGCTCAGGGAGATGCCTGGTGGAAAGGGAGCTCTGTGGGTTTGTGGGGTGAAGAGCACCTGGGATCAGGTCTCTGTTGAGACTGACTGGTGCCCTGAAGCAGCCTGGTTTGAGGCTGTCCCCCTTTTAAAATTTTCTGTTATAAAAATTTCTACACACACACAAATAGAGAATGCAAGAAATGTTCATTTATTTTATTTTATTGTTTATTTTTGTTTTTTTACTTTGGGGGAGTAATTTGATTTATTGATTAGTTAATGGAGGTACTGGGGATTAAACCCAGGACCTTGTACATGCTAAGCACGCGCTTTACCATTGAGCTCTACCCTCCCTGCTAAGAAATGCTCATCTTTGTGTTCATGCTTTATGTTCATCTTCAACAACTATTAACATTTTGCCATACTTGTTTCATCTGTCTCACACTCTTTTTTTTTTTTCCCTTGGAGTATTTTAAAGGAATTCTAAGACATCATGTCATTTCACCTCTAAATACTTCACTATGCATCTACAAAAGATGGCCATTTTCTTCCATAATAACAATGCCATTATCACCCTGAACAAATGTAATATTTCTTTAATAATATCTAATAAGCAGTCCATATTCAAATGTCTCTTTCTAGTTGATTAATGTGAATCAGGATCTGAACAAGGTCCACTGATTATATTTGGATATTATGTCTCTTAAGTCTCCCTCTTTCTGTTTAATTTTTCATTGTGAAATAAAACCCAGATACAGAAAAGCACCTAGAACAAATGTATGGCTTAATGAATAATTACTAAAAAAAAAACAAAACAAAAACACCTCGCAGCCACTGCTAGATCAAGAAATAGGGCTTTTCCACCCATCCCAGAAGCCTCTCTTGTGTTCTGTTCCAGTAACAACCTTCTTCCTTCTCTGAAAGTAACCATTATCCTGACCTTTAGAGGAATCTTTTCCTTGCATTTCTCTGGTTTTATCACCCAAACATACTTCCCTAATGACTATGATTTAAGTCTTGTCCATTGAAAAAATTCGTATGTCCCTTAAATTTTCTCCTTCTTAAACTTTTTATTTTGGAATAATTTTAGATTTATAGGAGAGTTGCAAAGGTAATGTAGAGAGTGTCCTGTACCCTTCACCCAGCTTCCCCTATGTAACTATGTTATATAGATGTTACCATCTTGTGTAACCATAGTAGAGTTATCACAGCTAAGAAACCAATACTGGTACCTTACTATTAACTTAACTCCAGCCCTTATTCAATTCTCCTAATGTCCATCTTCTTTCTGTTACAGGATTCTATCAGGTCCCACATTGTGTTTCATCATCATGTCTCCTTAGTCTCCTCCAATCTGTGACAGTTTTTTGGTCTTTCCTTGTCTTTTATGACCTTGGCATTTTGAAGAGTTTAAGTCTGTTTTCACCTCCAGGTTCCCCCTCCATCCATTCCTTTTCCTGACTATTTGTCTGTTGAACAACCCACATTTGACCTGGAGAATCTCCCACAGCCTGGACTTTGCTTGCTGCGTACTCATGGTGTACCTTAGCAGCTTCCTCCTTTGTTTCCGGGAGATTGGCAGCTGGATTCAAAGACTGGATCAGACTTTGGTTTGAGCCTTTTGGCAAGATATTCATTTACTTTTTTAAAAAATTGAAGTATAGTTGATTTGCAATGTTGTGTTAGTTTCCAGTATCCAGCAAAGTGATTCGGTTCTATTTATTTACTTTTTTGGGGGGGGCCAGTAATTAGTTTTGTTTGTTTGTTTGTTTATTTAATGGAGGTACTTGGGACTGAACCCAGGACCTTGTGCATGCTAAGCACGCGCTCTACCCTCCCCAGCTTTTCATTTACTTTTTTAACACAGAACAACCCCACTTCCTACCCTCCTTTTTGCCTGCCATTGACCTGCTGAAGACTGTTCTCCCTTGGAGTAAGCCAGTCTTCCACCCCTCAGCACCAGCTCCCACAAGCAGGGGTGAAGATGTAGAGCTGGGTTCGGAGGTGAGTTCCAAGTCCAGGCCAAAGTGAGGGCTGGGGCAGCAAAGTACTCGTTTCTCTCTCTGACGCCCGTCTCTTATCACGTTATAACTTCATGCCCTTTGAAGCAACTTGAGTTATCGTGGGTTTTTTTTTTTTTCATTTTGTTCTTTTTTGTTTCTGTTTTTGTTTTTGTTTGCTTTTCACACCTGAAGACTGTAGGCTTCTAAAGGGGTAGGGACCATATCTTATTTGTCAGTGCATCTGCCCCTAATGCCTGGAACATCCTAGGTCCTTGGTATTAAATGAACCGTCAATAAGTTAGTATCTTAGTTTGAGGTCTGTGATCAGGATGGTTACTTATGGGTAATGAGACCACAGGAGTCCTGTGGAGGAGTGTGTTCTGGGGACATGCGTGGGGAGGACAAGAGGCTATATAGAAATAGAGAACAAGGGACACACTGCAAAAGAGGAAAAGAAGAATGAGAGAAAGGAAGGCAAGTGCTGACCTTTAAGTCAGTTTGGCATAGGACAAAGTTCTACCTACTTTGCCTTCCCTGCACCTGGAGGGCCGTCCCCACTCCAGCTTTTCCTGCTAATTGAATATCAGCTTGGCCCTCAAGCAAAAGTGAGCATTCAAGTATTGCCATCTTCTGTAATCCCTGTTGACATCCCTGGGGTTGAGGGTGAGGACTAGCCCCTGGCAATACAGGGACGATTAGCATTCTGTCTTTCCAGAATAGAATTTTCTGGGCTAACACCAACTCCCTCTCCGTGCTCTCTTGTCCTAAATTGTCTTCTTTAGGATTTTTCCTGGATGAACTTTATTTTTTTTTCCTTTTTAAGGTTTATTTTTATTGAGTTATAGTCAGTTTACAATGTTGTGTCAATTTCCAGTGTAGAACACAATTTTTCAGTTATACATGAACATACATATATTCATTGTCGCATACTTTTTCACCGTGAGCTACCACAAGATCTTGTATATATTTCCCTGTGCTATACAGTATAATCTTGTTTATCTATTGAACTTCTAATAATTTGTGCACTTTGTTTCCCCCCTTTATTTCCTCTTGCCCACCCCCAGAAAAAAGGGAAGTAAGTTAAGAATCCGCTCAAGCTACAGAGAGTTGATCTGTATGTATATTTTCCCTTTTAGCAGCAGACCTGATCCTTTGCTTTAGTATTTTAAAATGTCATGGACTTCCACAAAATAATAGTTGTATTGTTAATATCCCTTGATTGAGAACTATATAATGAACTAAAGCACTGTGGCTCAACATCATGATAGTATATATCATGACATTTGAAAAAAATGTGTAAGCATTTTTTTATTCATTCTAGACAGTGCTTGGGCCATATCGGACTTTCCAGAATCCTTGTAATAATTAAGTTACTCCCTGCAACCCCCCAGTGGTTTGCTGCCTACTGGTAAGAAGCAATGGCTGGTTTGCTTTTTTCAAAATGGAAATGGATTTATCGTTTTTTCTGATTATAAAAATAAGCCAGAGAAATCATAAAACTTTCAGACTATGCAGGAAAGCATAAAGGGAACAAAAGTCACTTATAATCTCACCATCCAGAAATAACAACTGTTAACTGTTCACATCTTGGTATCTCTCTTTCTTGACTTTTTCCTGTATAAATGTAAAGATAGAAATAGTGTCACTGTCACTGTAGAGAGCTTGGGCTCTTGAGTCCAGCATATCTAGGTCTGTAGGTAGGAGGACACTGAAGCACTAAGATGAGTAAATACCTACCTACGTCATAGGGTTGTCATGAGAGTAAGTAATTAACATAAAGCATTTTCTTCAGTGCCTTGTTCATTTATATGCTCATATTTAAAGCTCTCTAAATGTTAGTTACTATGTATAATTTATTGGTCTTTTTTAAAAAAGTATAGTCAGTTTACAATGTGTCAATTTCTAGTGTATGGCATAATGTTTCAGTCATACAGATACATACATATATTTGTTTTCATATTCTTTTTCATTATAGGCTACTACAAGATATTGAATATAGTTCTCGATGCTATACAGTAGGAACTTGTTTATCTATTCTGTATACAGTAGTTAGTATCTGCAGATCTCCAACTCCCAAATTATCCCTTCCTATCACTTTCCCCTCCATTAACCATAGGTTTGTTTTTTATGTCTGTGAGTCTGTTTCTGTTTTGTAGGTAAGTTCATTAGCATCTTCTTTGTTTTTTTAGATTCCACATATGAATGATATCATATGGTATTTTTCTTTCTCTTTCTGGCTTACTTCACTTAGAATGATAATCTCCAGGCCTATCCATGTTGTTGCAAATGGCATTATTTTTTTTTTACAGCTGAGTAGTAGTATTCCATTGTATACATATACCAGAACTTCTTTATCTAGTCATCTGTCGATGGACATTTAGGTTGTTTCCATGTCTTGGCTATTGTAGCTAGTGCTGCTATGAACATTGGGGTGCATGTATCTTTTCACTATGTATAATTTCTTAATCAAAATGGAATCATATTCTCTGTACTATTTTGTAACCCACTTTCTCACCTAGCAGTATATCATGGACATTTTTCATGTCAGTTTTCTTTCTATAACATCAGCATTTCATTGTATGGCTATGCCATGATTCATTTAACCAATCTATTAAGGAGGAAGCACTAATTTTTAGATATTCCTCTTTCACTATCTGGTCAGACTTCTAGGTCTTTTAATGGTAGGTGAAAGGTCACTGATTGGAAACCCTCACTTACCTGCAGCCCTTTCAGTGGGCACCGCTCAGTTTCCTCTCTCCCAGCAGTTTTTAAGATTTACTGGTGCAGAAAGTGGAATATTCTCAAGCCTTTGTTAAGCAGGTACGGTCCAGGAACCAGGTAGCGCAGTCAGCAGAATCAGTCTCTGTCTCCAAGGAGATGACTGGGTCTGAAAAGAGGGCTTAACCCTTTTTTCCAAACAGCTTAAGAAGCAGGTTTCTTGAAGGTCTCCAATACCACTAGACCTGGCAGGGCTGCCACTTAGGTTCACCTCCACTCAATCTCAGGAACATTTAAGCACAAGCTAAGTCCAAGGCCAAGGTGAGGTGTGGAAAAATGAGTCTTGAGAGCTGTGGATCACTGAGATCAGCCTGTACCCAGGAAAAGTCAGGACAAGAAATCTGTTTTATCAACATATTGGTTTCTATGCTTTCATATTGTTTTCTTTTTCTTTTTGAGAAAAAAATTTTTTTTCTAATCTCACCTGAACTAAGGACAAAAGTGACTGCAATTTCCTAGACCAGGAACTTTCTTGGTATGTGGGTGGTCCTGACTGCCATGAATGGTATCAAAGAAAATGGAGCGATAGCCAAAAGAAATTAGGAAACATGGGAATGTGAGAACTGGTTGTAAGTACACTGATCCTTTCTTTTCTTCCTTTTTTTTAAAACATGACCTCACATAATTGTATTAATTATAATACTTGGTTGATGACACACTCTTCATTGTTTTATGGATGTCTCTCTTCTCTATTTTTCTATCTTTTCCTTCTTTCTATCTTTTCATTCATTCATTCATTCATTCATTTTTCCAGAAGGGATTGCCCTCTTGAGTACTACACATGAGAAGTGCTGTCTTGCCCCTGGGTCACAATTTAGCAGCTAATTATCTGGTCTTGGCCTTCACTTCCTTCTCAGACATCTGAAGGTATTTGCTACAACTTTGGTCATACAGTTCTTCTTTTCCTTCTCTTCAGTCCCTGGCCTGGGAAGGATTCATCAGAGTGGCATCAAATCCTTAAGTGAGTTCCATCACAATAGGATGTGGGCGGCAAATAGCCAAAGCAGTTCACAGGGAAGGATTAGCAGGCATTAATAATTCCCCAAAGCCAATGCCTGGTCCTATGGAGATCTGGATATCAGAAACAAGTTGAAGTTCTAAGATCTGAAATGGCAGCAAGGTGTGGAGATCAAGGCAAGAGTAAACCAAAAGATAAGGCCATTCCAAAAGGTGACACAGCCTGTTGAAAACACCCACATGTAGTCCTAGATCAAAGGTGAAGAGAGGTCAGAAGGACAAGTGATCTTGATCTCTCTGTCCAGGTGATTAGGACAATCAGACAGGGGTCTTGCCCTTTCCCTACCTGCTTTGGCATGCTGGTCCAGCCTGTCATGCAGTGTCATCAGCCCACCTCAGTTTATCCTGCAAGTGATACTGCCTGCTCTGACTCTCTGCCTATTCCTTTTAAGCCTGTTTTGCATGCTGAACAATTGGATGAATTCATTCTGCATCGTGTGTTCAGAAATAGCCAAGCTGGGGGTGGCAGGAATCAAGGATTTGTTTAGTGCAGCATGAGAGCTGCAGGAGTGAAAACCAGAGTCTGCAAAGAAGGAACCTGTCATATCACCAAGTAAGGCTGGGCAGGTGCTAAGCTGCTTCTGTTTCCCTGATGCCATTGGACTCTGAGGGACTAAGAGCCGATCCATCTGAAGAGGAATGGTTTATTGGTTGCAAACACTCTGGTGCCTGAGCATCCTCAAGGGATTCTTTCTAACTCACAAGTCCAGGCACTGATAACAGCCATTTATCGCATACATTATATCCCTGTTACAGTCGTTTACCTTACAGGCCCTTTGATGTTGCTGGAAGATCTGACTTTCCCATACTTTTCACCTTTGATGCCAGTCATAAAGAATCATAAAAATTCTTCATCTTATCTTCTAGGGGGAGCTAGCTGGTGTGGCTTGATTCTTTCAAGGCCCCACTTTTGTCTTATAAGGTATAGTACACTTGCCAAAGTGTCTGTAGCTGCTGGGAGGTGGGTGGAGAGGGCTTTGCTGTCTACTCAGGGTAGTGGGGAATTACATCAGCCTGCACTGTCCTTACCTGTTCTAAAAACAAAACTTTGCATATGGTTTTTGTGGCCTACGGGAAGGGCTGGACAAACATGTACGCACAGGGGTCAGGGAGATCCAGGAGGGGCCAAGACCTACATGCTGAGCCACAAGTTGTAAACTCAAATGTCTCTAGGGACCAGAGGTACCAGAAATGAGGGAACAGGCTGAGAGTGTAATAGGAAGTGGCGGCGATTATGGTGAACTAGAGAGGACATGCTCCTTCTCAAAGCCTTCAGAGTTAGTTTTTCCAACTTCTTCTTGTGAAAAAAAATCAAACATATAGGAAAGTGGAAAGAATAATATAGTGCACACCTGGGATATCATCTACCTTTTCAATTCAACAATTGTCAATATTTCGCATATTTATTTTGTCTCTCTCTGTATGAATGTATGTACATAGGTATGTATATATGGATGTGGGTTTTCTTTTTCTGAACTACTTCAAATTTTAAAAACAACGACTGGACTGTCTAAACAAAACACAACTGGCAAATAGATTTGGCCCAACAGCTGCTAATTTGTGACCACTGGGGAAAGACTGGTAGGAAGGGCACAGACCAAGTGGGGAGGTGCCAGGAGGAAGTCCTAGGAGTCCAGTTAACCCTGAGAGATCTGACAAGGAGCAAAGAGGGGACAAGTGGAAATGGAAGTGGCCTTCCGCTACTCCCCAGCCTTCTTGTTTCTGAACAGAATCCATAATCTTTTTCAGATCAGCTAGGGTTTGACTTCTTTTCTTTGTGTTGTGAAGTATATCAAATATATCATATATAAGAGTTGAAATAATAATAATGAAGACATTCTTATATATTGTTCTATATTATTTATTATAATTATATATTAACTATAAGCAATATAATTATATTAATTATAATTATGGTTGTATTATATGTATTATGAATTATTATAATTAATATACAATTATATATTATTTATAATATTATATAACAATAATGAGAACACGTGTATTTACCAACCAGCTAAAGAAATAAGCTACCAGTAGCTTCGAAGGCCCCTGCGTGCCTCTCCCTAATCTCATTCCCCTCTTCTCTCCCACTTTGAATAACCTCTATACTGACGTGTTTGTCTATCATTCCCTTTCTTTTATTTGTAGTTTCATCACAATGTTGTTTAGTTTTGCCTATATATGTGTGTGTGTGTGTATGTGTGTATACACACACACATACACACACACACACAGATAATATGGTATTTCTCTGACTTGATCGTTTCCACTCAACTCTAAGATTTGAGTTTTATGTTTGTTGACATATGTAGCTCTGCTTTTTGTATTCCATTGTGTGACTATAGATGGATGTACTGTGCTTTATTCATCCATGGTCTTATTAGATGGACATTTGGGTTGTTTCCAGCTTGTTTTTGCTTTTATGAACCCTGCTTCTAGGACATTCTTAAACATGTCTTGTGCTCACGCATCAAAGTTTCTCTAGGATGTATGCCTTGGAGTGGAACTGCTGAGTCATAGGTCCTGTTCAGATTCAGTTTTACGAGGACATGCTAGATTGTTCTCCAAAGTGATTATATCACGTGCTTTCACCAGAGTGTGACTTCACATTGCTTCATATCCTAACACTTGGCTTTAACTGACTTTTACATTTTTGCCAGTCAGTTTCACGTCCAGTGCTACCTTTTTGTGGTTTTAATTTGTATCTCCCTAATTACTAAAGAGGTTGAGTATCGGTTCATATATTTATAGGCTATATTTCTTCCGGAAAATACATGCTTGTGTCTTTTACTCTTTTTTTTTACTTATATGTAGATGTTCTTGATACAGTCCATATCCTAATCCTTTGTCAGTTAGGTGCTGTGAATATCAATATGTGAAGTTTCAGTAAGGAATAGAAGGCATGGCCTCTCTGAAGCCACACTGTCTGGGTTCAAATCCCAGCTCCACCCTTCACTAACTGTGTGGTTTCAGGCAATTAACCTCTCTGTGCCTCAGTTTCCTTAACCTCTTTGAGCTTCATTTTTCTCATCTGTGGAGTACCTAAGCCATAGAATTATTGTGCCAATTAAATGAGTTAATATATATAAAGCACTTAGGATGGTGCCTGGCCCATATTAATTAACATGTGCATTTCAATAGAATGTTCCTTAAGGGCAGAGATTTGGTTTTGATCTGTTTATTGATTTATCCTAAGGACCATTAACAGTGCCTGGCACGTAGTAGGTGTTCAGTGATATTTGTTGAATGAATGATTTTTCTCCTCATTTGTAGATTATCTTCACTTTCTTTAGAGATTTTTAAAATTTCTTAGTTTTAGTTTGTATGTTTTGTGTGCTATTTTAATAAATTTTTCCCCTCTCTGAGATTATGAAGATATTTGTCTGATTATGAAGATATTTTTCTTTTCTTTCTTTCTTCCTTCCTTCCTTCCTCTCTCTCTTTCTTTCTTTCTTTCTTCTTTGTTAATGGAGGTACTGGGGATTGAACCCAGGGCCTTGTGCATGCTAAGCATGTGCTCTACCACTGAGCCATACCCTCCCACCACTTGAAGATACTTTTATGTACTTTGTTCCAAAAGTTTAAAAGTCTGTTGTTCTTAATTTTTATAACTTTGGGGAAAAGACAGAAATGCAAAAATAGCAGGTTTAGTTAGTTACAGAAAACGTTAAAATCTCCACAGAAGTTGATCTGAGTGCTTTTCAGTCTGTAAATGGGGTTGAGCTGAGCCTTTTAGCTCCTCTTCAAGCTCCTTCCCCCGTGTTCTTAGTCTCAGGGCTGAGTTTTCCATCCTAGTCCTCCCCTCTTCACCTCTGTTGCCTCACATTTCCTCTAAGACTCCTTGAAGTCAAGTACTAGTCAAAGGAATTCAGTGAAATCTATTTTCTATGTCATTCATTCATTCAACAAATATTTATTCTGTGCTAACTGTATTTTGTGCAGTTTTCTAAATGCTGGCATTTCAGCTGTGAACTGAACAAGATCCCTGTCCTCCTGATGCTTATATGCTAGGGAGGGATGACAACAGCAAACAAATAAATATATGATGCTAAGTGGTGATAGATTCTGTGTTCTGTGGAGTAAAATAAATCAGAATAAGAGAGATGGGAAGTGAGCTCCCATTTTAGGTAGATCGGCCAGGGAAGGCATGTGGCTATCAAGGGGAAGAGCCATTCCAGACAGAAGGAGCAGCAAGTACAAAAGCCCTGAGACAGGGGTGTACTTGTTCAAGGAATTTATTCAGGGAATAGCAAGCAGGTCCTGTGGCTGGAGTGGAGTTAGAAACAAGTGGAGAAAATAGTAGGAAGTGAACAACAAGGTCCTACTGTATACCACAGGGAACTATATTCAATATCTTATAGTAATCTATAATGAAAAAGAATATGAAAAGAATATATGATTGTATATGTATGACAGAAACACTATGCTGTACACCAGAAACTAACACAGCATTGTGAATCGACTACACTTCAATTTAAAAAAAAAAGGAGTTATACCAATTACCTTGGCAGGATTTTTATGAGGTAGCCTTGAATGAGTAAAATAAGATACAGAAAATCTAATATGGTCTCATTTTTATGAAACAATAAATGGAAAAAACTGCTGTAAACAAAAGAAAAGGAAAGAACATAGTAAGAAGTGGAGTCAGAGAGTGGTATGGTTAACCATGGTAAGTCTTTGAGGAAATAAGTTATCTTGAGTCATCAGTGACTACCTGTTGGGTAGAAGCGAGGCCGAGGGCTGGGCTCCTATTCTGGTCTCCTGGCCTCTGGTTTCTCTTCCTTTCTCTATTACTACCCACTTAATCTTTAGAAAATTCCTCTGTGCCATCACTTTCAGGGGTTCTTTATTGCTTTTGAGATAAAGGCCAAATTACACAGCCTCTGAAACCTCACTCATGCTGTTCCTCTCACCTCTTCTTTGCTCAAGGTCCAGTTAAGACAAGAAGCCAGTTGTCTTGACTTCCAGTTGTAACAATCAGAGCATGTTAGGATAAGAATGATTTGTTAGTTAGGATGTAGGTGCAGTGCTTGCGACAGAGATATAAAATAAAATGTGGCTTAAATAAGGTAAAGATACATTTCTCTCTCTTGCAGGCACCGCAAGGTGGCTATTGTTCTGGTCTACTCAGTGAAGTTGTCAGTGGCCCAGGCCCCTCCATCCCTAGGGAGTTGCCTTTATTTGCCCAATCCAAGATGGCAGCCTCTTAATACTCTCCCTACTTTGGTATTTGCCCTTTGAAATTCGATTTTTTACAAGGAGCTGAAGGAAGGAACTTCTAAACTATAAGTTGAATTTTGCCTTTCCCCTGCTCAAAACCAGTAATGAGGAAGATCTTGAAACAGATATGAAGTGATTTCCAGGATATGCTTTAAGTGAAAAAAGCAAGATACAGAATAGTACATATAGCAATGCAACCTTTGGTTAAGAAGAGGGCGAATGTTAATATATATATATGTATACATACAAATATAGCATATAAATGCTTCTAATTGTAAAAAGAACTCTAGAAGGAAAAAACCCCAAAGTAACAAAAATTCTTCCCTGTAGAGAGAGGGAAGGAATAGGTTAAAGAGGATGGAGTTGGAAGTGAAGCTTATCAATAGACTGCATTGTGTGTGCTAATATGTGTGGATGGAATGATAGAAGTAGAAAAACATCATTGTGCAACCTCTGATGAAATAATTGTGTCATACAACGATCATCACTAACTGCTAAAACCATGAGGTGAAGGTTCATGGGGAATGTTACTATCAACAGGTCAGAGTCTTACCACCCACTCTTAAATCAGTCTTAGAAACACTGAAAGGGGGATATCCCCGATGTAAACTACCTACCTACCAAGTACTCTTACCTTCAAAATTGAACCTGAATCTAAACAAGCCTCTGGCTACCTTCCAGCTTATAGGAAATAGAAAGGATAAAGAACGACTTAAAGGACACTGAGGAAGCTAACAGACAAATCCAGAATATGGGACCTTTTATAAGACAGTGGTAGTTTCTTCAAGAAGTCAATGGTCTGAAAAAAATGAGGGAGGGGAGAGGGAGGATGGCTCCAGATGAAAATAATTTATGGGACATCATAAACCAATGTAAAAAAATCTATTTTGAAGGCAATTAGGGAAATTTTACCATGGACTGAGTATTAGATGATACTATGGAAACTAAGGACCTTAATCATAGTTAATTTTTAGGGGTGATAACGACTCTATTGTTATGTGAGAAAATGGTCATATTTTTAAGATTTGACATGTTTAAGGGTGAAATTTGCTTTAAAACACTTCAGCTTAAAAAAGGAAAAGTTGGAATAGATGAAGCGAGGGGTAGTATCTTAATGTGGAATCTCAGTGATACATTTATGGAGGGTCATTATTACTGTTCTCTCTGGTTTTGTGTATGTTTAAATTTTTTCATAATAAAAAATATTAGACCTCCCAACAACTCCTCATCTCACTTAGTAGAAAATCCAAAGCTATCATCACATTGTCTTATGAGGTCTGACTTGATCTAGCCCCCATCTACCTCTCTCACCTCATCTTTTTGGTGAGGGCCGGGTCTTTGTTTTATTCAGTGCTCCAATCCCAGCCTCTAGAAAAGGGCCTGTCACATGGTAGGAACTCCATAAGCATTTGTTAAAATAGCGAAAGCACAGGGTCGTGATCAATTGTGGCACAGAGAGCAATTCAGGCTGACACATTTGCTGAACTGCTAATCCTCTAGGAGCAGTGTTTGCTGTAATGACCTGTATATGTCATATGGTGTGAGAGATCTTGGGGATAAGGACTGAGGCATCTCCCAGACTCTGCTTGCCTTCGGGGAGGTCTTGTTTACACAGATGTTTTGGGGCCGTGTCTCCAAGCTACTGGGTTTGTCAAGGGGGTGGAGTCCCCCTGCAGCTATCAGCATGACTGCTCTGTTTTGTGACTCACCAGTTCCCTGTCCTAGGCCGTCCCTAAACTCAGTTGTTTTCCAGTTACTGGGGAAAAGAGGAAAACTAGTTATTGAGAAAAAGGTCCACTAGGTCCTGAGAGCCAGAGATTAGGCTCTAAAAACTTAGCTTTTCCTCAGACACTATGCCTTGAGACTGGTGGTTTCTGCTGCGGAGGCCTAACAAAGGGCAGTCTCCCTGTGATAGTCTTGAATCTGGGGGTGGCAGTGAGTCTGAAGGTCTCCTCTCACCCCACAACAAGGAACCCTCCCCCTCATCTATTTTCCCTCTCACTTCTTCACCTTCTCGTGGTACCCTCTTGTTAGGCAGTCACAGGATGGAAGTGAGCTTGGGCCTGTAGCATGCTTGAGGGACGCCTGTTCAGAGATGTCTGTCCAGAGACTCACTCAGTTCTTCAGCTCAACAAATTCTGAGGGACCTTGGCCACTGATTTTGCTACACACTCAGACAATAGTGTTGGTCCATTGGGTTGAGGTCTTGCTTTGGCCTAGAAAGCACCAGGGTCAAGGACAAATCTTTGTAAGCCCTGAGGAAGCCTGCTCCATTTTCTCCTGAGGGAAGAGACCATCAGGGAACTGTAAGCAGAGAGACTGAATCCTGTCAAAAAACAAAATTCAACGGAGTAAATTTGAACATCTAATTTGCTTTACTGGGTGATTCGTGCATCAGTCAGCATCCCATCTAGCAACTAGAAGGACTCTCCCAGGAGCAGTACAAAATGGAAGGCTTTTATAGAGAGGAAGGTAGGGCAAGGAAATCAATAACAAAAGAAAAGAAAGGGTTATTTGGGGACAGGACATCTACTTTTCGTGGGGAACAGAACTAGCAAATTGCCTCTTCCTACTCTTGAGGGGCCAGGTAGATAGAGAGGACCCATGTGACAGGTTACCTCATTGGTACTGACCAGAATATTTGAGACTAGTTGATTAAGATTACATTTCTGGTGAAGGGCAAAACTGCAATTAGGTTAGCTTTCATGGGCTTAGATTTGGTATAACGGACTTTAGCACAAGTGACACCATTTTGAGCCTGTGGGTTTTCTCTTTCATGTTTCTGATTGATTATTATTATACAGGAAACGTTGATTTTTGTGTATATTATCTTGCATTTAGCCACTTGATTGAACTCTCTTATCAGTACTAACAATTTCTTAGTTTATTCTCTGGAGTTTTTAAATTAAACAATCATACTGTTTGCAAATAACTTGTAGCCTATTGATTCCTGGAACAAGTTCAGGCATTAAGCTGTCATAAGGTAAATTTATATCATGTTTGGTGCAATATAATACATTCTAATTTGTTCCTGAAAACCCACCTGTATAAAGATACCAAAATTGATAATGAAAATAAATTAAAAAGAAAAGAAAATCCAAATATATGCTTTTTAAAAATCTTTATTAACTATGTAGTACAAAACACTAAATAGAAATGCTGTGTCAGCTTCTTTTGAGGGGAGGTTATTTTTTCTCATGGGCTTGCTTAAGATGTCCCATGTGAATATATGAGTATATGAAAATATGAAAAACCACTGAATCGTACCCTTTAAAAGGGTAATTATGTGGTATGTGAAAGACATCTCAATTTTTTTAAAAAAGAAGAAAATATAGTCCTTGAAGTTTGGAATGAAGATGTCATATTTTTCTGTTAAATATTCTTCAAGTAAATATAAGCATTCTTTATTACGCTTATGACCTTCCAAGTGCATTATATATATTTTGTTTGTTTTGTTTTGGGGGGGTAGGTAATTAGGTTTATTTATATATTTATTTAATGGAGGTACTGGGGATTGAACTCAGTACCTCGTGCATGCTAGGCATGCACTCTACCACTGAGCTAGACCCTACCCCAAGTGCATTTTAAAATAGGGTCATCTTTCTGGAAAGTTTTTATGGTTGATGAGCTGCATATTGACACATGGTAAATATTTGGAGCGGGATGATTTCTATGGCAACTCAAACAGTGACCCTTTGCTCTCCTATTTCAATGAAAAGTTTTTGGCTGAGTTCCTTTGATAATCTAACATTTTGAGGGGGAGGCTATAGCCTAGTGGTAGAGTGCCTGCCTAGCATGCACAAGGTCCTGAGTTCAATCCCCAGCACCTCCTCCAAAAAAATAAATTAAAAAAACTTAATTACTTCCTCCCCCAAAATAAAAAAATTAAAACAACAACAAAACAAAAACAAAAAAGAATCTAACAATTCAACTACCTCTGCTTTCTAGCCAGGTGTTGATTTATACTTCTTGCCATTGGAGATTTGTGACAGCATTAGATTACAAAAGTCTTGCTTTATTGATATTAGACACCTGTTTGAAAATAGTAGCCTTTCTCTTCAATGATTTCAGTTAATGTTTCCAGAAACTTGAAGAGAGCTTGGCACAGAGCTTCTGTGCCAAGATCTGCAGGTATCCCCTACGCCAATTATGATGTAGCAAACAGTTCTCTTGCTGTAGCTGTTAAAACAAAAGTATACTTTGTTTAGGATGAAATGTTTTCTTTAGATAGCTCACTCTGCCTATTTAAGAAAATTTTTTTGAACTATACTTGATTTACAATGTTGTGTTTCTGATGTACAGCAAAGTGATTCAGTTATACATATATATATTTTCATATTCTTTTTCATTATATGTTACTGCAAGCTATTGAGTATAGTTCCCTGTGCTATACAGTAGATCCTTGTTGTTTATCTATTTTATATATAATCTAATCCCAAATTCCAAATTTATCCCTCCCCACTTTCCTCTTTGATAGCCATAAGTTTGTTTTCTATGTCTGTGAGTCTGTTTCTGTTTTGTGAGTAAGTTCATTTGGATCATTTTTAGAGTTCACATATAAGTGGTATCATATGATATTTGTCTTGCTCTGCCTGACTTACTTCACTTAGTAATATAATCTCTAGGTCCATCCATTTTGCTGCAAATGGCAATATTTCATTCTTTTTTGTTGCTGAGTAGTCTTCCATTGTTTATAGATACTACATATTCTTTATCTGTTCATCTGTCAATGGACATTTAGGTTGCTTCCATGTCTTGGCTATTATAAATAGTGCTGTTATGAACATTGGGATGCATGTATCTTTTTGAATTAGAGTTTTCTATGGATATATGCCCAGGAGTGGGATTGCTGGATCATATGGTAAGTCTATTTTTAGTTTTTTAAGAGCCCTTCATATTGTTTTCCATAGTGGCTGCACCAAATTACATTCCCACCAACAGTGTAGAGGGTTCCCTTTTCTCCACACCCTTTCCAGCATTTATTGTTTGTGGATTTCTTTTCCTATTTATTTATTTATTTATGTATGTATGTATGTATGTATTTAATATTTTTATTGAGGTATAGTCAGTTCACAATGTTGTGTCAATTTCTGGTATACAGCACAATACTTCAGTCATATAGGAACATACATATATTCGTTTTCATATTCTTTTTAACCACAGATTACTACAAGATTTTGAATATAGTTCCCTGTGCTATACAGTAGAAACTTGTTGTTTATCTATTTTATATATAGTAATATATGCAAATTTCAATCTCCCAATTTATCCCTTCCCACGCCCTTCTCCCCCGGTAACCATAAGTTTGTTTTCTGTGTCTGTGAGTCTGTTTCTGTTTTGTAGATATTTTTTTTTTAAGATTTCACATATAAGTGATATCATATGGTATTTTCCTTTCTCTTTCTGGCTTACTTCACTTAGAATGACCATCTCCAGATCCATCCATGTTGCTGCAAATGGCATTATTTTATTCTTTTTTATGGCTGAGTAGTATTCCATTGTATAAAATATACCACACTTCTTTATCCAGTCATCTATCGATGGACATTTAGGTTGTTTTCATGTGTTGGCTATTGTAAATAGTGCTGCTATAAACATTGGGGTGCATGTATCTTTTCTAATTAGAGTTCCCTCCAGATATATGCCCAGGAGTGGGATTGCTAGATCATATGGTAAGTCTACTGTTAGTCTTTTGAGGACTCTCCATGCTATTTTCCATAATGGCTGGAGCAAACTACATTCCCACCAGCAGTGTGGGAGGGTTCTCTTTTCTCAACACCCTCTACAGCATTTATCGTTTATGGACCTTTGGATGATGGCCATTCTGACTGCTGTGAGGTGATACTTCATTGTAGTTTTGATTTGCATTTCTCTGATAATTAGCAATATTGAGCATCTTTTCATGTGCCTATTGGCCATCTGTATGTCTTCTTTGGAGAAATGTCTATTTAGATCTTCTGCCCATATTTTGATTGGGTTGTTTGTTTTTTTTGTTATTGAGTTGTATGAGCTGTTTGTATATTTTAGAAATTAAGCCCTTGTCAGTCACATCATTTGCAAATATTTTTTCCCAGTCTGTAGGTTGTCTTTTTGTCTTGTTTATGGTTTCCTTTGCTGTGCAGAAGCTCATAAGTTTATTAAGTCCCATTTGTTTATTTTTGCCTTTATTTCTGTTGCCTTGGGAGACTGACCTAGGAAAACATTGCTACGATTTATGTCAGAATGTTTTGCCTATGTTCTCTTCTAGGAGTTTTATCGTATCCTGCCTTATATTTAAGCCTTTAAGCCATTTTGAATTTATTTTTGTGTGTGGCATGAGAGAGTGTTCTAACTTCACTGATTTACATGCAGCTGTCCAGCTTTCTCTACATGACTTACCAAAGAGACTATCTTTTCTCCATTGTATATTCTTGCCTCCTTTTTCAAAGATGAATTGACTGTAGGTATGTCACTCTGCCTATTGTTACGTGTTCTTAAGAGAGTCAGTGTTTTTGTCAAAATTATTGCTTGGCTCATTATGCATTAATGGAGTCAAAAGTCAAAATATTATATTTCTTTAGAGTCATTTTAAAAGTAAAAAAACAGAAAAAAATCTTCATATTTCAATGTTAAGTTATAGCTTTTCTTGATTTTCTATTGATTTGGCATTTCTTTTCTCATATATTGGGGAAAGTGAAAACTTTGTCAAACTTGAAGAAAACTGACCCCCAAAAAGTGAAGAGTGTTGTAAAAGGGAATCAGATATTGTGACTTCCTCATTCAAAACTTTTCAGTGGTTTCCCATCTCACTCAGAATAGCATCCAAAATACGTACTAACACCTTATGTTGAATCCCTGTCTACCCCTCCTACCCTGTTCTTATTCTTCTCCTTGTTCACTACACCTCAGCCTATTATCAGTTGATGTTGTATCAGTGTAAATAGCAGTTTGGGTGTTACAGTAAGGATTTGAGTTGTGATAAGAAAGGAGACACCTCTAAACCTAATTCTGTTGTCTCCTTTCTCGTATTTATTTGTCTCAGTTCTGTTTCACTTGATATTGGCATGGCCAGGAATCTGAAAATAGTAGTAAATAATTGTGTTGATAAAGTACATTCTTGGTTTGTTTCTGATTTTAATGGAAATGTCTATAGAGTTTCATTGTCTGATGTTGGCTACTGATCTGAGATAGATACCATTTATGATATTACAGTAGTATCTTCTGTTTCTAGCTTTTAAAGAGTGTTTAATCAAGAATGGACATTGAATTTTAATTTATGCTATTTAAGCATATATTAAGGTGATCATATAGTTTTTCTTTGTTGACCTACTGTTGTGTCATAAGAATGGATTTCCTGATATTTAGCCATATTTGCATTCCTGGGATAAACCTTTCTGGGCCTGGAGCATTCTGTTAAGGGAATTCTGAATCCAGTTTATTCTTATTTAAGAGGTTTACATCTTTGTTTGTAAGTGATACTATGCTCTAGTTTCCTTTTTTGGCATGTGTACTATCTCTGTTTTGGATCAGGTACTATCAACAAAAACACTTTAAGGACATGAGCCATCTTGGTGGCCTTGTCTGAGTAGGTACAATGGTTCTGTTTGCTCAAGATAACACTGTATATAATCAAAAAATTATTAATCCCTTACACTTTATCCAATTATTAATTCAAAATGCATCATGGGCTTACGTGTAAAATGAGAAAAATTTTGGAAAAGTACATGGGAGAAAATCTTGGGGACCTAGGGCTTGGTGAAGGATTCTTAGACATGACACCAAAAACAAGATCCATGTAGTAGGCTGAATAATGTTTAACCCCCAAACGTCGATGTTCTAATCCTTAGAATTGGTGAATTTGTACCTTACATGGCTGAGGACTTTGCAGATATGATTAAGAGATGGGGAGATTGCCTAACTAATCTGTTGGGCCCAATGTAATCACAGGGGTCCTTATAAGAGGAAGGCAGGAAGGTAAGAGTCAGGGAAGGCAATGTGATGCCAGAAGCAGGGTTTGGAGTGGCACCTTTGCTAGAAGAGGGTCATGAACCAAGGAATTTGGACAGCCTCAACATGCAGGAAAAGGCAAGGAATGAATTTTCTCCTAGAACCTCCAGAAGGAATGCAACCTTGG
This sequence comes from Camelus bactrianus, assembly GCF_048773025.1. NCBI lineage: Eukaryota > Metazoa > Chordata > Mammalia > Artiodactyla > Camelidae > Camelus > Camelus bactrianus. Next base: position 42,485,311 of record NC_133575.1, read on the forward strand.
CAACGCCTTGATTTTAGCCCAGTGAGACCCTTGTTTTTCAAGCTCCTGACTTTCAGCAGTGTAAGATAATATATTAGTTGTTTTAAGCCACTAAATTTGTGGTAATTTTTTATAGCTGCAATAGGAAACTGATACAATTCATAAAAGAAAAATTTGATAAATTGGACTTCAGCAAAACTAAAAACATTTTCTCTGCAAAAGACCCTGTTAAGAGGATGAAAAGACAAACTACAGACTTGGAAAAAGCAACTGCGAACCATATATCCAACAAAGGACTAGTATCTAGACTATATAAAGAATCCTCAGTGGCAAAAATCTAATCAACTCAATTAGAAAATGGGCAGAAGACATGAAGAGATATTTCACTGAAGAGACTAGAGAGATGGCAAATAAGCACATGAAAAGATATTTGACATCATTAGCCATTAGGAAAATTGTTGTATAAATACCTGACAATTAGCTTTTTATTGTAAGTGCCTGTCATTAAGCTTTTGATTGCTGAGCCATCCTTTTCAAAAACATCCATCTCGAATAAACACATTGCCAGCTACACAATGAGCTAAAGAGCTAGGCTATCTCACCCATGAAGTTCCCCTTTTAGAAAGCTCTGGGTGACCTAAATAACCTGATAGTATATGAGTGACTCTGCTTTTCCCTTCCTGTGCTCTAATTCCCACTCTTAGGTTTTATTTTATTTAGTAAATTATTTTTTTTAAATGTCAGTTCTTTTTTTTTTTTTTTGGAGGGGGGTAATTAGGTTTGCTTATTTATTTATTTACTTAAGGGAGGTAGTAAGGATTGAACCCAGGACCTCACACATGCTAGGCACACACTCTACCACTGAGCTATACCCTCCCCCTTCTGCTCTTGGGTTTTAAATTCACCAACAGAGTAAATCCATGAAACCCTAAGCACCCCACCCTCAACCCCAATAAAGACAGAACCCCAGGTTCACATGCTCTCTCTCTCTCTCTCTCTCTCCCCCCCCAACCTCACCCCCACCCCTCTCTCTTTCTTCCCCCATGACCTCACTGTGTGGCCCTCAGTGTGCCATGTACCCTCCAGGACCTGTGAGTAATGCATCTTGTTTTGTTTTTTTTTTAGTTCCCTGATGGTTGTTGCTGAAGTACATCTTGCAATCATAAGAACCACAAGAGCCAGTCCAACCACAACATTGACTCCACTGAGGGAAATGTCTGTGGGGGCTGCCCACAAGTAGTCTAGGCCCAGGTGAGTGTCCCCAGGCATTTCTAGCTGATAGCATCACTTTTGGTATGTTGTCACTGACCCTCTAAAATGCAAATTAAGACTGCAATGAGATATCACTATGCATGTATTGGAATGGCTAAAATGAAAACAGTGACAATACCAAATGCTGGCTAAGGTGCAGAGAAACATAACGCCTTATACCTTGCTGATGGAAAGGTAAAGTGGTACAGCCACTCTAGAAAAGAGTGTGACAGTTTCTTGTAAAACTAAACATGCAATTTCTTATACAGGCCATGAATTGCCCTCCTAGGCATTTATCCCTGAAAAATCAAAACTTATCTTCACAAAAACTGTTAACAATCCAAATGTTTTTCATTGGCTAAATGGTTAAACAAACTTTGGTGCATCCAGACCATGGACTACTACTCAGCAATAAAAAGAGATGAACTATCAATATATGACAACTTGGATGGATCTTAAGAGTCTTATGCTTAGTGAAAAAAGCCAATTTTAAAAGATTACATACTGTGTGATTCCATTTGTATACAGTTGTCCCTTGGAATCCGAGGGGGATTGGTTCCAGGATCCCCCTGTCCCCCACCCCCACAGATACCCAAATCTATGACTATTCGAGTCCCTTATATAAAATGATATAGTGTTTGCATATAGCCTATGCACATCCTCCCATATGTTTTATTATTTTAAAATTTTATTTAATTTACTTTTGAGGTATAGTTGATTGACAATATTATATTAGTTTCAGGTGGACAACATAGTGATTCAAAATTTTTATAGATAATACTCCTTTTGTAGTTATTATAAAATATTGGCTATATTCCCTGTGTTGCCCAATCTATCCTTATAGCTTATTTTATACATAATAATTTGTACCTCTTACCCCTCTACCCTTATCTTTCCCCTTCCCTCTTCCCTCTCCTCACTAGTAAGCACTAGTTTGTTCTCTATATCTGTGAGTCTGTTTCTTTTTTGTTATATTCACTGGTTTGTTTTATTTTTTAGATTCCGCATGTAAGCGATAACATACATTATTTGTCTTTCTCTGTCTGGCTTATTTCACTTAGCATAATGCCCTCCAAGTCCATCCACGCTGGTGCAAATGGCAACATTCATTCTTTATTTTTGCTCAGTAATATTCCATTCTTTATACATACCACACCTTTTTTATCCATTCTTCTGTTGATGGACACTTAGGTTGGTTCCATATATTGGCTATTGTAAATAATGCTGTTATGAACATTGGGGTGCATGTATCTTTTTGAATTAGTGCTTTCATTTTCTTCGGATATATATTCAGGAGTGGGATTGTTGGATCATATGGTAGTTCTATTTTTAGTTTTTTGAGGAACCTCCATAATGTTGTCCACAGTGTCTGCACCAATTTACATTCCCATCAGCAGTGCTCAAGGGTTCCCTTTTCTCCACAGCCTCATCAACATAGGTTATCTGTGGTCTTTTTGATGATGGCCATTCTGACAGATGTGAGGTGTACATCATTGTGGTTTTAATTTGTATTTCTCTAATGATTAGCAGTGTTCAGCATCTTTTCATGTACCTGTTGGCCATCTGTATGTCTTCTTTAAAAAAATGTCTATTCAAGTCTTCTTCCCATTTGTTTTTTTTTTGATATTGAGTTGTATAAGCTGCTTATGTATTTTAGGTATTAATCCCTTATGGGTCATGTCACTTGCAAATAGCTTCTCCCATTCAGTAGGTTGTCTTTTTGTTTTGTCGCTGGTTTCCTTTTCTGTGCCAAAGCTTTTAAGTTTAATTCAGTCCCATTCTCATATATTTTAAATAATCTCTAGATTACTTATAATACCTAATACAATGTAAATGCTATGTAAACAGTTGCTGGATTGTGACTAATTCAAGTTTTGCCTTTTGGAACTTTCTGGAATTTTTTTCTGAATATTTCAAATACTATTTTATCTGAAAATATTTTTGACAAAATATTTTTGATCTGCAATTTAATCCATGGATGTGGAACCCTTGGATACAGAGAGTTGAGTGTAATATGACAAAGCAATAGAAATGGAGAACAGATCAGTGATTGCCAGGGGACAGGGATGAAGGTGGAGGTGTATGATTATACAGATATAGTACGAGGGAGTTCCTCTATGGTGATGAAATAGCTCTATATTATGATGGTCATGGGAGTTACACAAATCTATATAGGAGATCAAATTGTATAGACACACATACACCCACACTCACACACAAATGAGTGCATATAAATGTGGTGAAAACTGAATAGGTCCTGTAGTCTAATTAACAGTATTGTACCAGTGTCAATTTCCTGTTTTGCTATTGTACTACAATTTTATAAGATGTCATCATTGTGGGAAGCTGGGTAAAGGGTCCAATAGACTCTATTTTTGTAGCTTCCTGTGAATCAACAATCATTTCAAAATAAAAATATTAAAATTTTTTATTGTGATTTTGAAACTTTAATACCGCTCACACTTTCCCCCTTAAACTAAAATACTAATTGTTCTTTGAGATATAATTCATATAGTAACCAAGCAGGATCCTGTGGGGACCTCTTTGGGACAGACTCCTCTGCTCCCATGGTCCCTTGCCTGCCTCTTGTTTGTAGTAGAAGCTTGGCATTTCTGATTCCGTATTGTATCTATCTCTTCTGCTGCTTTAACATCTGAGTGATAAGCCTTTGCTTAGCCCTGCACATAGACACGTTAATCACGAAAGGAATTTTGCTTACAGCTTAAGATTGGTGCAAAGAGCCCCTTACCCAAAACTTGCCTCCCATGGGGAGATAAAGAAGTATGAATAAAATAACGATTGTCTTGTCAAGATTTATAGGAACATCATGACCAGACTCAGTTTAACCGAAGTCTACTGATCAAAAACAAAGAGTTTTCACAACCCTCCTTGGACCCTTTCTGGTCCTCAGACATCACTTCCTGATCTTAACCTCTCCTGCCTCCCCCTTCCTAGCATAAAAGAAGTTTGAATTCTACCCTGAATCAAGATGGTTGCTGAGGACATTAGTCCACCATCTTCTTGGTTTGCTAGCTTTCTGAATAAAGTTAGTTTTCCTTGCCCCAGCACCTTGTCTCTCAACTCACTGGCCCACTGAGTGGTGCATGGTATGAGCTTGGACTCAGTTACAATATATCATAAAATTCACCATTGTAAGGTGTACGATTTAGTGGAGTTTAGTATATTCACAAGATTGTACAGCCATCACCACTATCTAATTCCACAATATTTTCATCACCTGAAAAAGAAACCCTATACCTATTAGTAGTCACTCCCCCATCAGCTCCTTCCCCAGTCCCTGACAGTGACTAATCTACTTTCTGTCTCTCTTTCTGTATCCCTGTTTGCTGATTCTGGACATTTCATAAAAATGGAATCATATAAGATAGAGCCTTGTGTTTCCAGCTTCTTAGCATCATGTTTGCAAGATTCATCCTGTTGTGGCATGTATCAATACTTCATTCCGTTTATGGTTGAATAATATTTCATTTTATAGATATACCACATTTGTTTCTCCGTCAGCTAGTGAACCTATGGGTTGTTTCCACTTTTTTTTTTGCTATTACAGGCATACCTTGGAGATGTTGTGGGTTTGGTTCCAGATCACTGCAACAGAATGAAGTTCACAATAAAGTGAGTTACGTGAATTTTTTGGTTTCTCAGTGTGTATAAAAGTTATGTTTATACTATACTGTAGTCTATTAAGTGTGCAATAGCATTATATACAACAAAACAACGTGCATACCTTAATTAAAAAGAACTTTATTGCTAAAAAATACTATCATCTAAGGCTGCATCAAGTTACAGTCTTTTTGCAATAGTAAGATCAAAGATCACTGATTGCAGATCACCATGACAAATATAACAATAGAGAAAAAAATTGAAATATTTGCAAGAATTGCCAAAATGTGACACAGAGATGAAGTGAGTAAATACTGTTGGGAAAATGGCTGCTAGATTTGCTCCCCACAGGGTTGCCACAGACTCTCAATCTGTAAAAAAAGACATTACCTGTGGTGGGAAATAAAGCAAAGCATAATAACATGAGGTAAGCCTGTATAAACAGTTCTGCTATGACCATCCATATACGAATTTTTGTGACCATGTGTTTTCAGTTCTTTGAGTGTATATGTAGGAGTGGAATTGCTGGGTCATATGATACATTTGTTTAACTTTTTGAGGAACTGCCAAGCTGTTTTCCAAAGGGGCTGCACCATTTTATGTTCCCATTAGCAATGCCTTCAGAGTTCTGATTTCTCCATACCTTGACGAATACTTGTTATTGTCTGTCTTTTTTATTATAATTATCCTAGGGAGTGTGAAATGGTATCTCATTGTGGTTTTGTATTGCATTTCCCTAATGATTAACTGAGCACCTTTTCATTTGTATATCTTCTTTGGAGGAATGTGTCTATTCAGATCCTTAGCCCAGTTTTAATTGGGCTGTCTTTCTGTTGTTGAGTTGTAAGTTACTTATATATTCTGGATACTGGATACTAGTCTAGATACTAGGCTCTTATCAGATACATGATTTGCAAATTTCTCCTGTTCTGTGGGTTGTCTTTTCACTTTCTTGATAGTGTACTTATAAGCACAAAAGTGTTTAATCTTAATGAAGTGCAACTTTTCTAATTTTGTTACGTTGTTTGTGCTTTTGGTATTATATCTAAGAAACCGTTGCCAAACCCAAGGCCAGCAAATGACTCGATATTTTATTCTAAGAGTTTCATAGTTTTAGCTCTCACTTTAGGTCTTTGATCCATTTTGAGTTAATTTTTTTAATACATGGTATGAGGTAGGGGTCCAACTTCATCCTTTTCCATGTGAATACACAGTTGTCCCTATATCATTTATTAAAAAGACTATTCTTCTCCCCACCTTGAATTATCTTGGCACCCTTGGGAAAAGTCGGTTGACTATAAATGTAGGGTTTGTTTCTGGGCTCTCAATTCCATTCTTTTGATATAAATGTTACTTTAATTAATACATCATTTTCCCTGAGGCCTAACTTGGGACCACTCTGAGTAGCATCAATGGCATTTTTACCCACAGTTATGAACTAATTTAAGTAGGGTGCAATGGCACCTCATTTTAAAAAGTAAATGGGTCTCCGGGAAGTGTTGTGGTTGGTGTATCAGAAAGAGCTTTGGATTGCAGTTAGTAAAACCTGGATTTGATTTTCTAGCCAGAGGTATGTGGCTTTGGGCAAGTTCCTTAACCTCTATGAGTTTTAGCTACTGTGAAATGAAAGACGATGGCAATCTCATGGGGCTGGTGCTAGCATTAAGAGACAAAGGTTGTAGAGGGGAGGGTATAGCTCAAGTGATAGAGCGCATGCTTAGCACACATAAGGTCCTGGGTTCAATCCCCAGTACCTCCTCTAAAAATAAATAAATAAGTAAAACCTAACCACCTTCCCCTTCCCCCAAATAAACTGAAAAAATATGAATTTAAAAAAAAGAGAGACAAAGGTTATGGAAACAATGGCATCGTCCCTGGTACGCAGTAAGTGCTTGACATAAAGTGGCCTCACTGCTGGTCCATGGTCTTGTAAGGGTGCCCTCCCTCCTGACACATGGTAGTTATGTGGGATCACGAGAGATGGGCTACTCAGGGGGTTCCTCTGCCAGTTTCCTGCTCCTGTCTCCTACCCTGAGCAGCAGATCTGGTTCCTCAGGGGCAGCAGGAAGGGTGGATAATGAAGAGGAAAATGGATCTCAACAGACCAGCTTTCTGGCCAGGTTTGAAGGAAACCCAGTAGTGAACCCCAGAGTAATTAGGCAATAGTATCCTGAGCTACATAGCTCAAGCTTTATTTTTAGAAAGGAAAGAACATAACTATTTTAAATAAAGTTTTTGCCAGTGTGGAACAGTATCACAGCAGAGGGAATCCTGTCCGCCTTGATCAGGAGAGCATGCATCAGGTCCCTGGTTTACCTTGTGGTGGCCCCCAAGTTGTCAGGAAGGGGCCTAAGAGGAAACAAACCACCCTTGTTCTCAACAAGGCTTCTAAGCCCCAGCGTAGTGATAGTGTCATTAAGGCTCAGGAGAAAAGGGCATGGTGTTCTTTGGCTTCTCATTCCTCTGATCAGAGTTGGCTGGAGTCAGGAGGCAAAAAAAGATCTGTGGACTCTCTGACTCTGCTTGCTAAGTTGTTGCCCAGTCTTCCCTGTCCCTCCAGTTGCTTCTCCTAAACCTGATGAAGTACTTTCTGGCTTGGTTGGCCTCCTCACTCATCCCTGAGATCCTCCCCAGTCCCCAGATTCTTCCCTCCATGTAACCCTACTTGGATCCCTCCGTGCTTTGGGGATTTAGTAATGGGGGAATCCAGCTCCTGTTATAAGATCGTCAGCTCCTGGGTCTCAGAGAGGCCATACTGAACTTTGTGCTGGTCAAACAGCTTGCGCAGGGCACTGATGTAGAGTGCGTGGTACTTGTCCACTGTCTTCTTGTTTGGCCTCTCAATCCTGGGAAGTGGCAGGGGCTCCCCAACTGTGGGGAAAGAGGAGAGACAAGCATCAGACCCCCCCAACTCAAATTACCCATCTCTCAGAGGGAGCCACTTACTGAAACTCAGTATCTGGGTCCCCTCCCCTTCCTTTGTTCTCTCCCTCTGCTCCAACCCCATCCTGTCCCACGTTCTCCAAATACCTCATTTCACGCACACACAAGAGAATTAGCATAAACTTAGGAGCGTGCTGAAGGAATATATGCAAATAATGATGCTCCCATGGCAGCTGTTGAACTCTGTCCCACCTGTGAATAGCCACAACTCTTATCTGTTTAGCTGTCCTCCCCAGCCTGCCCTCAACTACAACCACTGGAATTCCCATTGCCCATCTCAGCTGTGTGCCAGCTCCCCTGGGACTTAATGGATGACTTGGGTGAAGGGAATCGAGGACCCAGGTGATCCAGAGATACTGGAAAGCTCACCGACAGTGGTAATGGGCTGATTGAAAGGCAGGAAGCCCCAGGATCCTCGAGTGAAGCCCTGGCCATGGAAGGTACATAAGGTGAGTCCGATGATTTTTTTGAATGTGTCCTGGAAGGTTTTTTGGAAGAGCCTTATCCACGTGCCCTCAGGGAAGGTCTCTTGATTGTAAACCTCATTCTCTCCAAAGGAATAGGACGGGACAAGGTATGATCTGCAAAGAGAGGGGCAGAAGTGTAAGTTCTCCCAGGAGCCCTTCCTCCACCCTCATTGAAACCCTCTCCAAGGTAGGAAACCTCTACCATCTCCCCAGTATAGAACAAGAACCCAAGCACCCAAGCACCTCCAGCCTTGTATCTCATTCTTGCTATGCCCCACCTTCCCTACTGAATCCTTTGTGAGGAGTTGCTGCGCCTTGTCCTGTGATGGGAAGAAACTCATCTCAGGCAGTCTAATTGCCTTTATTGCACATAGCATCCAGAGTGTTCTTCCTAAACTGCATATCTGGACATGTCACTTTTCTCTTTAAAACTCTTCCCAGAGCTTCTCACTTTGTACCGCGCTGCTTAGTGTGGCCTTTGTGCTCTAGCCCTGCCTACCTGGCTAGCTTCCCCTCTCCCCACCCCTTTCTCACACTCTGCTAAGCCACACTGAGTGTGCTAAGTTCTCTCTCTGTACATCCTGCTCCCTCTGCCAGAGATGCCTTCCCTCTGTCTTCACATGGCTAATTCTATTTTGCCCTTCAATACTCAGCTCCAGTTTCATCTCCAGGAGGAGACCTTCTCTGACTACCTCCAATTCCTCTCACTCCCACCCCCCAAATCTAGTGCTTACCCCTTTCCTACACTAACACTACCCTAAACTCTGCACTGCAGTCACCTCCTTACCTGGCTGACTCCCAGTTGACAGCAAGTCAACCAGAAGTGGGAACTGTGTCTTATTCATCTTTGAATCCCTGGGGCCTGGCATAGTGCCTGACATGTCATCGTAGGTCCCCTGAGTTCTTTCTGCCTTTTGGTCTGACTGGCAATCCTTAGTAATCTTTCAATTCACAATTCAGATATCACCCATTTATGAAACCTCTACTTTGGGTGAAAGTCTTTCCATCAACTGGTGCTCCCATAGTACTTTGCACATATCTCCATGGTGGCACTTCTTCCATTCCACAAATATTTATTGAGTTCTTTCTATGTGCCAGCCCTGTTTTAAGTCCTGCAGATCCATCAGTGAACACAATGGATTAAAAAAAAATCTCTGTCCTCATGGAGCTTACCTTTTATGAAGGGAAGACAGACAATAAACCATAATACTGAAAAAATTAAAAAACAGATATATAAATAAATAAAACCAAAAAAGAGCTGGTTAATGTTGACCTCAAATCCAAAACTGCAGAAAATGAAGAAAACTGCATGTGAATATAAAGAAAAGTTGCTTCTAATAAATAAAGAAATAAAGAAACTGATGATATAGAAGATGCTAAATGCAATGAGAAAAAATAGAGCAGGATAGTCAGGACAGACCTTACTGAGAAGAGATGTTTGAGCCAAGACCTAGAGGAGGTGAAGGAATGAGCCAAGCAGTTATTTGGAGGAATACTGTCCCAGGCAGAGGGGACAGCTAGAGCAAATGCCCTAAGGGAGGAGCGTGTGGCTTGTGTGAAGGACAGCAAGGAGGCCAGTGTAGCCCTAAGGGAGTGAGCAAGGAGGAGAGCAGTAGGTGATGAGATCAGAGAGGTGGCTGAGGACCAGATCAGTTAGGTTTTTGCAGGCCCTTATAAAGACTTGATTTTGCTCGGAGTGAAGTGGGAGCCATTGGAGCATTTGAAATAGTGACATGATCTGACTCATGTTTAATAGGATCATCCTGGCTATGGTTGAGGATAGGCTCCTGGATGTGAGGGAAGCAAGGACAGAAACAAGGAGAGCACTTAGGAGGCTACTGTAATAATCCAGAGGAGAGACGACAGGGTGACAAACCAGGGGGTGGCAGTTTAGATGGTAAGTGGTTGGCTTCTAGATGTATGTTGTAATTCTAGGTGATGATGTCTGTCTTCTGTTGGACTGTGAGTTCCTTAAAGGCAAGGACCAGATTTATTTTTAGATCCTCAATGCCTAGTACTATGCCTGATGCACAGGAGGTGTTCAAAAACTGCTGAATGAATGCATTCTATTTCTCAAACCAGACTACATGCTCTTTGAGGGGCAGTAACCATGTCTTATTCATCATCCCCACAGCATCAAGCCCAGTGCCTTCCTTGCCCTGGGTAGGTTTTCCAGGCCTCTGAGTTAATGGATTGCTATACACTGAAGCCCCTCTTTCCCAGACCCCCAGTCTACCAGGCTCATGGGCAGAAAGTGTAGGTCTTCTACTGCTCTTTCTCCAACTTCAAGTTAAAGTGCTCACCAGAATGTGTCTGGAAGCCCAAACACCTTCAGGGCACAGCATGAGAGAGTAGACAGAAGCAATCCAAGTGAAGAGATTCCAGAGAGATGCTATGGAGGACCTATGGCACCCTAACAATAGGGCACCAGAATGGAGGGACCCACCCGGTTTGCAGAGCCAGCTTCACAAAACCTTTACGCTGTTTAAGTAAGATGGTAGAGGCTTTCGGCCGGCACAAGAGGGCTTCAGCAGCTCCACCCACCACAACCACCACAGCATTGCCTGAGCCTTTCTGGGTCAGCAAATACTTCAAGGCCAACTCACTCACTGGGCACACACCTGCAAAACCAAAGAGTCAAGTGACGTAACATACTTAGTGCCTGAGGATGAGGTCAGGGGTTCTTCTGGGCTCTTCCTGCCAGAGACAGCTCTTCTGTCTCCTGCCTATTGTTGTTTCCACTCTTCTGTCTTTGAATCTCCACAGCCTGGGTCAGCCCTCGCCTGAGATTGGGCCTTAGGGTCAGCTGCTTGCCTTGGGGGTCTGGGCTACTATAGTTGGCTCTGCATTGAGTTCTTCTGCCTACTCTCTCTCAGTTCTGTAGTATTTAAGCCCATCCCTTCCCTCTCCACCCATGAACCCCAACCATCTTTCACTCTCCCCAGGCTGACAGCGCTGGAGACTCTCCAGAGTTCTCTTCCTTTTGGGTCATCAGGGAGAGCTGCCGCCAACCAGCTTCCTCCTTCAAGCCACCTGGCAAAGGGAAGTCATTGGCTGGGGTTTCTGGAGAGTAAGCTGACCTAGGATCCTATCCAAGCCAAATTGGAATGCAGATGAACCATGGAATGAGGAGGACATCCTGTTAATTAACAAGAGTCACGGAGTCTTTCCTCACTTCTTCCCATCTTTGCCCTGTGCTGACCTATCATTCTCTCCTGGGATGGCAGAAATTGCTTTCAGGCCACAGTCGCTGAGATACCGCTGTTCCAGGTTCATGCCAACCTCAGAGGGGAGTGGAACCATCCTCTGGGACTCCATGGTCCCACCTGGCCCCAGATATAAATGTATCTTACCTTTTAATGTTTGGCTTCAGTTGTTTTCTGGTGTCCTGAAAGATGACTATTCCTCTAGAGAGAAGGACTTTTGTCACAGTACCCCGGCTTGAAGCCTGGCTTGGGGAACTTGTCCTGGATTCTGATGGAGACCTATCCTTTATCCCTTGACGTCTTACAGAAGTTCGAAAGGGTTCCCAGGAGACGAAGGTCATGGAACAGGAAGGTACCAGCTAATATGAAAGACTTAAAAGTGTCTTTGAGATGCCCTGGGATGAGAGCTGCTACACAAATGACTGGCCAAAAGAAGCCAACTGACATCCCAGAAAGAATCCAGCAAAGTTCATCTGAGCTGTCCCATTCATGCCTCCTTTTCCCCACATTTGGTTTTGATCTGTCTTTTTTTTAATGGAGTTACTGGGGATTGAACCCAGGACCTCATGCATGCTAAGCATGTTCTCTACTGCTGAGCTATTTCCCTCCCCAGCTTTGATCTTTTTGGATTTGGCTTTTGCTTTCTGCTTTCCACTTTGGCTTTGATCCTGAACTCCAGGCATCCACTTCCTCCTCCTCTGAAAGGATTCCTGGCAACTCTTATGAATGCCCATAATTTACCCTGCTGCCTAACCAAACCCTGCCTCCCAGATCTTGGACAGAACCTGAGGCTTGGCCCTATACTCCTGTTCCTAGCCCAGTGTGTTCCACACTCATGTTCTACTAAGTCCTCTTCCAGCAGAGAGTGAGAATTGGACCGACCGCCAGGGCTTCTTGGAGTTGGGAGCCCTAAGGTAGGTCAGAGAATGGAATGATTTCTTATACTCACCCATTGACATTATATATTCTCGCACAATTGGGATCCAGAACATCCCTTCCAAGGTCCCTACATAAGGAGTGATGCCTGGGAAAATCCGAGCAAAGCCAGTGGCTTCGGTGGCAAAGTTGATGAAGACACCATAAGAGAGAATGCCATGGGGGTGGTTGGCAATGATATAGTTGTGTTTGGGAGGGAGGTCATAAGTCTTCACCAGCTGTTAGAGGGAAATTGAGTCAGAGCAGTGGATAGAAGTAAGAGAGGACATGTGGACTCAGATCTCAGCAGGTAGCATGTGTTTCCCTTGGGGAGCCCCAAATCCCTGTTCATTAGGATGTCATCATTTTCATGGGGTTGCCAGGTATTAACAATGCTCAGAGAGGCTGAGCTGGGTTTGCCTTTGGGAGGAAAGTCTGCTATCCATGCATCTCCCCTCCCCCACCATCTATCTGGGGCCTGTCCTCTGCATTATGCCTCTGGGCCTTGCCCTTCACTGCTGGCCACCAAAGCCTTTGGAAACATGTTGCTGAGTGAGGAGGGAGAGTCTGGGCGTCAGGGAACGAGGGCACCCAGAGGAAGGGTAGTCACCTTTACTGGGAAGTAATTTTGGAAATACTTCCAGAGGGTCCAGTTTCGTACCCAAGCTGAACGCCTACCCCCTGTGGGTACAGAAGAGAAGGGAAGAGCGGGTGAGATCTCCCCAATCCCTCTACCTGTCCCAGAGGTGGAGTATTCCTCTGAAAGTCTTCAGGTTACGGGAGGGTCCCCCTTCTCACATGTCCATCGTTTTAGGGCACAGAGCTATAGGTACTGGCCCTGAATCCAACCCCCAGGAAGACACAGGAAGCCCCTGCTCCTTGGAAGCAGCCAGAAAGGTGAGCGGGAAATTGGCTGAGGCTGGGGGCATCCGCCCAGAAACCAGGAAGGATGAAGACACAGGGAGCCCCTGCGCCTCTATTCCCTGGTGAGCTTCGCCCTCCTCTCTTCCTCTCTTGCCCTCTCCCCTCCTTTGCTCCTTCTGCCTCTCCCTCTCTCCACCTCCCTGCTCTCCTTTCCTTTCCTTTTCCCCTTCTTTCCTCCCCCTCCTCCCTCTTCCTCTCCCCCTCTCTCCTTCCACACCTGCCCCGCCCCCATCCCTGTGCTTACATCCTTGGCACTAACAGGAACCACCACTCTTCCCCCGTTTCTTACCTTGACTGTGGGTGTTCCAGTCATAGGCCAGCCAGGCTAAGGCAAGCATGGACACCATCCAGAACTTTGTGAAGACCAGAAAGTAGGGTATAAGGAGAATAGGAATAGCTCCTGAGGGGGACACAAAGGGTTCATGCCCTTCAGTTCTCTTCAAGTTTAATGCATCTCTCATAACTCCGATCTCTGCTCTGTGCGGAAGGAGCAGGTCAAGGCTGGTGGGAGACTCCCTATCCCCTCCTCCCACCCCAGCCTAGGTCTGCTGTGGTCCAAGATGACCTCTGAGTCCCTGGATCTGGGTCTGAGATCTTAACTGAGGAAACCGCAGAACCACGATGTTCTCAGAACAGGCCCTCAGCTGGGGTCAAAGGCCAGCACTACTTGGCAAATGGAAAGAATAGCACCTTGGGCCAATGACTGACGTCCCCATTCTGGGACCTCAGGAAGTCCTCTCTAAAAACTCAACCCTCCTTCCTTTGTGGAACCGCTCTGTCAGCACATTTTGGTGGAGGGGGGCTGCCTGCAGCGTACAGGCTGTTTGATGCTGAGAGGAAAACACGTATTAGAAATTGCTTTACTGGGTTCGATTTTGTCCCATTCCAAATATCTCAAAGGTTCGGAAGAGGGAAAAAATCATCTCTGTTAGTTAGCAAAGGGCCACAGCAGGCTGTGAAATGCAAATATGATACATCTTACAGGCAGCAGGAGCAGAAGTCCATTTTAAAATCTGCATTCATGGGGGGAAAGGGTATAGCTCCAGGGTAGAGCGTGTGCTTAGCATAGAATCCCCAGTATCTCCATTAAAATAAAAATAGATGAAAAAACCTAACTACCTCCTCCCTTCAAAAAATTAAAAATTTAAAAAATTTTAAATAACAAAACAAAGATCTGCATTCATGAGAAGAGGGGCTAAGCACACATATTGTGAATTAAAAAAAAAAAAGGACCCAGGAAAAGTAATGACTTCTTTGACCAGAGAACCACATCACGGTAGATAAAAGTTTTAGAGAAGGGGAAGAAACTCAAGAGTTACCTACCAGCAGGTTTGTCGCTTGCATTTTCAACGTAGATGAAAATAACAGGAAAAAGATGGAATGGGCATTTTTTTAAAAAGTTATACCATGGAGTAGAAGAAAGCCTAGTGATAGGCTGAGTCCCCTTACAAGAGCTGGCCAAAATGGTTGTCGTAAGCACACTAATTCAATAGGAAATAGCGTGTGGGGGTGGGGAATTTTATGGGAAGCCTGTCGTGGGTAAAAATCCAGCTACCTCTGACCTCCGTAAAAGATGAGAGGAAATTTGCGGGTTAAGCTTCAGAAGAAAACTCAGATAAAGTTAAATATGAATCACTGTTAATTAGAAGTTGTCTAAGCGTATATAATTTCTTTTTTATCTTACTTCTAATAAGTTTAGTTGGTATCCCCAGTGTTTAGAACAGTGCCTTATACCCAGCAGATGTTCAACAAATATCTATAGATTGGCTGAAAGATAAAGAAATGTTTTCTCTTTTCAATATTAGGTAAACTTAAATGATTAGTGTTTAGTCAGCATTTATGTTTTTTTTTTAAAGCCCATACATTGTTGACCACACCATTCAAAGTACTTAAAAAATGTGTGTGTGTGTGTGTGTGTGTTTGGAGGGGGTAGAATTAGGTTTATTTATTTATTTTAGTTGTTTTTAATGGAGGTACTGGGGGTTGAACCCAGGACCTTGTGCTTGTTAAGCATGTGCTCTATCACTGAGCTATACACTCCCCACCAAGCATTTATGTTATTTTAAATCTGATGTTATTTAAAAATTTTAGATGTGTTAATTGCGTGCCTTATATCTTATGATTTTCAGTTATCTACCAAGAGCCAGACCTTGAAAACACCATCCCCCTTGTGGAATCTATTAGAACTGCATGGCACCTCAGGAGACCATAGGTGTCCTTCCAGGGCAAGCCTAGGAGACCAGCCTGTTTGATCATCATCTGTGTCACTCATGGTGACAGAAGTGGATTTAAAGATATAGGAGAAACAGAGGCCAAAATTGGGAGAGCATAACTTTGTGGAACAATGGGTTCTGTGATAGAACGCAAGGGTATCTGAGGCAAGAATGAAGAACGACCATGTGTATGTGTGGTCCTCCCTGAGATATTATGGCCTTGACACCGGGAGATGCTTCCAACATCTTGTCCATGTTCAAGTTAGAAGTTTTGGAGTGGATTATCAAGGAGGGAGTTCACATAAGGTAAGTTCCTAATTTAGTTTGTACTGAAAATGGCTGTCATTCTAATAGATGTGTAGCGTGGTATCTCATTATAATTTTTATTTGCATTTCCCTAATACCTAATGATGCTTAACAGCTTCTCCTGTGCTTATCTGCCTTCTATATATCCTTTTTGGTGAAGTGTCTGTTTAAATATTTGGCTCATTTTTCAATTGGGTTGTTTGTTTTCTTAGTGAGTTTTGAGAGTTCTGATTTATACAATCTGGATACAAGTCCTTTGTTGGATACATGACTTGCGAACATTGTCTCCTGTCTGTGTTTATCTTTTTATCCTCTTAACAGAGTCTTTTCTTAGAGCAAAAGCTTTTAATTTTGATGAAGTCCAATTTTACCAGGTTTTTTTTTTTCTTTTACAGATTGTGCTTTTGATGTCAAATCTAAGAACTCTATTTGACCTCAGATTATGCAGGTTTTCTCCTGTTTTTTACTCAAAGTTGTACAGTTCCATGTTTTACATTTAGATGCATTTTGAGTTACTGTTATAATAAGGTGTGAGGTTTTGGTCAAGGTCCATTTACTACAGATGAATATCCAGTTGTCCCAGCATCACTTGTTGAAAAGATTATCCTTCCTCCATTGAATTGCTTTTGTGTCTTTGTCAAAAATCAATTGGTCATATTTGTGTGGGTCTATTTCTGGACTCTGTATTCTGTTCTGCTGATCAGTGTGTCTGTTCCTTCACCAATACATCACTGTCTTGATTACTGTAGTTTTATACTAAGTCTTTAAATCAGAGAGTGTGATCCTCTAACTTTATTCTTTTTCAGAATTCTTTTAGATATTGTAGTTCCTTTGTTTTTCTATATAAATTTTAGAATCAGCTTATCGATGTTTACAAAATCTCCTGATGGGAGTTTTTTAATTAAACTTTTTATTTTGGGAAAAAAAAACTTTAGATCGACAGAAAATTTGCCAGAATATTTTTCAAAATATATACACCTTTTATTTTTTCATTTTTGTTGGGGTGGGTAATTAGGTTTATGTATGTATTTATTTATTTATTTTAATGGAGGTCTTGGGGATTGAAACCAGACCTCATACATGCTAGGCACGCACTCTACCACTGAGCTATACCCTCCCCCTTGCAAGAATATTTTAATAAAATCCCATATAACCTTCGCCTCCCATTGTTAACATTTTACATCTGATTTATTTCTAAACATAAGTACATACATATGTTTGTATTTGAGAGTACATTGCAGAGATCACAACCCTTTGCTGCTAAATAACTGTGTATTTTCTAAAAACAAAGGCAGTCTTTGACCTGATAGCACCCACAGTGCTATTATCAAACTTGGGAAATTAAATATTTATGAAAAATTGTTATCTAATATACCCTGCTGGGATTTTTTATTTGAGTTGTGTTACATTTATAGATCAGTTTTGAGGAGCACTGACATCTTTACTATGTTGAGTCGTCCAACCCATGAACACAATATGTCTCTAGCTATTTATTCATTAGCAATTTTATAGTTTTTAGGCTACAGATGCTGTACAGGTTTTGTTAAATCTATTCATAAGTATTTTATTTTTGGAGGCATTTAAATGGTATTGTCTTTAAATTTCTATTTTCAATTGTTCTCTGATAGTGTATAGAATTATGGTTGATTTTTATGTGTGATCATGTGTCCTGTGACTTTAATAATCTCATTTGTTAGTTCTTAGAGTGTTTTTTTTAGTAGATGTAAAAAATAGGTTTTAAAAATACTGAGGTGGGGAGGGTGTAGGTCAGTGGTAGAGTGCATGCTTAGCATGCATGAGTTCCTGGGTTCAATCCCCAGTATCTCCATTTAAATAAATAAAATAAAATAAAATAAATACTGAATTTAATGGGATTTTCTACACAGATGATCATGTCATCTGTGAATTAGGACAATTTTATTTCTTATTTTTCAATCTGGATGCTTTTCTTTCTTTTTTATTCTTTTTGCTTTCTTGCACTTGCTAAGACATTTAGTATGATGTTGAATACAAATGGTGAGAGTGAACATCCTTGCTTTGCATCTTGCCATCTTCCCATCTTAGGGAGAAAGGTTTTAGTCTTTCACCATTAAGTATGATGTTAGCTGCAGGTTTTTTGTAGATGCTCTTTAACAAGTTGAGGAAGTTGCCTTCTGTTCCCAGTTTGCTGAGAGGTTTTATCATGGATTAAAGTTTGTCAAATGCTTTTTCTGCATCAATTGACATAATCGTGTGTTTTTTCCCTCCCTTAGGTGGCTAATATGGTGGTTTACATTGATTGATTCTCAAATATTTACACTTGCATTCCTGGGATAAAGCCCACGTGGTCATGGTATATTCTTTGTAATATATTGCTGGCTTTGATTTGCTACTATTTTGTTGAGGATTTTTGCATTTATATTCATGAGGGATATTGGTCTGTAGATTTCTTTTTTTGTACTGTTTTGTCTGGTTTTAGGATCAGGGTCTGGCCTCGTAAATGAGTTGGCAAGTGTTCCTTCCTCTTCTATTTTCTGGAAAAGACTGTGTAGAATCTGTGATATGTCATCTTTAAAATGTTTGGAAGAATATGCTGTGAAACCATCTGCGCCTGCAGATTTCTGTTTTGGAAGGTTTATAACCTTCCAAAATTAAAATTTAATTTAATTAATGGTTATAGGTTATCTATTTCATTTGGGGGTGAGTTTTGGTTGTTTGTGGTTTCCAAGGAAGTCTCCAAATATAATTGTTAATTTGTCTATTTTTCTTTTCACGTCTGTCAGTTTTCACTTCAAGTATTTTGAAGCTCTGTTGTTACGTGCACACACATTTAGGATAGTTATATCTTCTTGAACTGATCCTTTTACCATTATGTAATGTCCTTCTTTACCCTTGGTCTTGACTTAAAAAATACATTTAAACCTGTACAGCCTCAAATTACTAATGAATTACTAGCTTAAGTTAAAGATGGTACCGATACGAATCTAAGTGGGTCCTTTCTTCAAATCATCTCTGATTCATCTTGCCTGTTCACTTTCCCCATATAGGGGTAGCCAACATTTATTGTATACTCATTATGTAAAACAAAGTATTTTATATGCATATCTTATTTAATCTTCATAAAGACCCCATTAGGACAGTAAGAATTCTCATTTTGTGGATGAGGAACCCAGGTTCACAGAGGTTAAATAACCACTTATGTGTCACACAGCTGGCTCTAGACTTCCAGAGATGATGTAGTCTTAGGTTGCCTGGAAAATGCTCCAGAGAAGGTATGACTTGAGCAGTATCTCAAAGGGACACTGTCCGTGGATAGTCCAGGAAGAGTGATCAGGGAATCTTTCCAGTGGTGGAAACAGAGCAGAGGGGAAGGAGTGGGAGAGTCCCCTTCACACTTGTCCTGTGAAGAGAGTGCCTGGCATACGAGCTTCATGCAGGGCAAGAGTAAGAGGATGAGCTGGTAGAGAGTTAGAGCCAGAGAGTGGAGGAGGCCTTGAATGCTCAGGATAACACAGGTGTACTTCATTGAGTAGCAATGGGAAAACCACTGACTATTTGAGCAGGAGAGGGCTGTGATCAAAGATGTGTTTGAAAGACTCTTCTGGGTGCAGGCAGTGGACTCACTGGAGAGGGTGGAGAGATGAGGGGAGGGGGCCAGGGAAGAGGATCTTGCAATAGTTTATATTGATGCTGATCCAGGCTCAGAAGAGACAGATGGAAAGCCATCCTCTAATTGGAAGCTGGGCCTCAGAGGGGCTCTGGCTCTCATTGCCTAATTTCAAGGGTCATGAATCTTTTTTTTTTTTTTTAATGGCGGTACTGGGAATAGAACCCAGGACCTTGTGCATGCTAAGCATGTGCTCTACCACTGAACTCTACCCTATCCATCCAGGGCCATGAATCTTTGTATTCCACATCTTCCCCAAATCGTCTTTTCATTCCTCTCTTCTCACTGCTTCCCTCCTTCTTGTCCCTCTGCCATTTCTCTCCCCCTTTCCCCTGTTTCCTCCCCCATCACTTCCAGTAATGATCAGTAAGCAGCCATGATGCTGAACGCCATTCTGGAAGGAGGAGAAGCACTGAGGGAGGCTCTGAGCAAGACAGAAGGAATGAAGAAAAGAGAGTGAGAGAGACAAGGAAGAAGGGAATTAGGGAGGAGGAAGGGAGGAAGGGAGGAAGGAAGGATGGGAGGAAGGAGGGAAAGACAGACACTTTTCTGTCTGGAGCGTTGACTAGGGACCAGGCTGAGAGGGTGGGGATACAAAGGCTTAGGCGGGGAACAGTACTTGTCGGAAGTCACACAGCTAATTGTTATCCAAGTTTGACTAACTTCAGAACCCATATCCTGTTTACTCTGTCACACTGCTTCCCTTTCCGCCTTCCCTGATCACCTTAAGATGGCGTGATATTTTCTTTCTGTGAAACCCTAATAACACTTCCTTGTGGCTCTTTCCTTCACTTCCTACAGTTTGTCTTACAGTGTAGTGATTTGTGTATGTGTCCAGTACAGACACACAGAGTGTGTACAATGGTGGAATGAATGATTGGTTTATCTTTGTTGCTAGATAGTAAGGACCTCTAGTTGAGACACTGTTGTACTCTCAGCAAGAACAGCCAAGGTCTTATAATGAGTAACTGCTCTATAACTGTTGAACACCTTTGAATCTTAGGCACCTCTGTGAGCATCATACACTGTTAGAGGGCTTTAGCTACCTTGGTAACCTCCAAGACCCAGGATTCGTAATTTCTAGCATAATCCCTAAATGAATAGAAACAGGATGTATGACAACATAAACTCGTAGAAGACAAATGGAATGATAAAAATAATAAATTTCAAAGAAGTCAAGATAAATGGACAATAAGCACATGAAAAGATGCTCAACATCACTCATCGTTAGGGAAATTCAAATCAAAACCACAATGAGATTTCACCTCATATCCATTTGGATGGCTACTAAAAAAAATAGACAATAAAGAAGTGTCGGTGAGGATGTAGAAAAATTGAAACTCTTATGCACTGCAGGTGGAAATGTAAAATTGCATAGCTGCTGTGGAAAACACTATGGCAGCTCCTTAAAAAATTTAAAGATGGCATTACCATGTGACTCAGCAATTATCCTTCTGGGTATGTAGCCCAAAGAACTGAAAGCAGGGTCTGAAAGAGATATTTGGGCACTCGTGTCCATAGCAGCATTAGTCACAATAGCCAAGAGGTGGAAGCAACCCAAGTGTCCATTAACAGATAGATGGATAAACAAAATGGGGTAAATACATGCAATGAAATATTATTCAGCCTTAAAAAGGAAGGAAATTCTGTCACAACATGGAGGAAGCTTGAAAACATTGTGTGAAGTGAGATCAGGCAATCACAAAAGGACAAATAGTGTATGATTCCACTTCTATGAAGTGAGACAGAGAGGAGAAGGGTGGTTGCTAGGGGCTGGGGGGAGGGGTACTGGAGAGTTATTGTTGCACTGGACAGAGTTTCAGTTTTACAAGATGAAAAGAGTTCTGGAGAGGGATGGTGGCAATGGTTGCACAACACTCTGAATGTACTTAATGACCATGAACTGTACATTAAAAAATGGTTAAAATGGTAGATTTTATGTTCTGTGTGTTTTACCACAATTAAAAAAAAAAACTTTAAAAAATGTAGGTGAAAGAAAAGATTCACATTTCTTATTAGTGTTTTCACTTAAGACACATAGGTGCCATCATTTGTTCCTAACATCTCCACTCCACTCCTCCAGCGATTCTAGGGCGACTGGAAGCTGGTGAGGTTAGGGAGGGGGCACTAGTAGGAGGCTAACCCTCATCATCTTGGACCCTTACGTATGCAGTGTTGAAGATACCCTCTATTCTATCCTGTTCCAGAGACAATGTCCTTTGAGAGGGGGGAAAGGAAGAGAAAAAAAGACTCAAGAAAATATTTTCTGGGAGAAAAATGAGAACATGTCCTTGAGGAGAGCTCCCCAAGAGAGCCAGAACAGTCTGGGCACTTGGCTTCGAGTACCACACCGAGGCTTTCTGGGTGGGACAGACCTCACACCAAGAAGGATCAGCTCACACAGCTCTTCTTCCCTTGACTTCTTTTCCCTGCTCTCTCTGCCCGTCTTGGCCCACACTTTCTGGGATTCGGACTTGAAATGCTGGCTGCTACCATGATGCCAAGTCTCTTACGACATCCCTTACTTCTCACTTTCCTAGCTAAGGGCTGGAATGTGTCAAGGGGTCTTTTTGAGGAAGTTAGGATAAATGCAAAGGAAAACAAAAAGAAAATAATGAAAGACTAGGAACAAATAAGTTTACAAAAGAATCACTTCCTCTTCTTAATACAGCTAGAGTCAAGTCACTGATAAGCTAAGAGCATGATTAGCATGATTTAGTTCCAGTAAGGCTCAATAAGTCTTCATCTTTTGGGGGCCATAGACCCCTTTGGCAGTCTGGTGAAACCTCTAGATCCCTTTTCTGAATAATACTTTTAAATCTGCAACATACACAGACTTACAAAGGAAACTCATCATATTAAAACACAGTTATCACATAGAAATCAAACTGTGGTTACCCAAGGGGAAAGGGGTAGGGGGAGATAAATTAGGAGTTTGGGATTAACAGATACACATTATTATATATAAAATAAACAACAAGGACCTGCTGTTTAGCACAGGGAACTGTATTCAATATCTTGTAATAACCTATAATGGAAAAGAATCTGAAAAAGAATATCTATATATACATAGGTATCTGTAACTGAATCACTATGCTGCATACCAGAAACTAACACAACATTGTAAATCAACTACACTTCAATAAAAAAATTTTAAAAGCCACAGTTACCAGAATATTGCAGAAAATGTGATACAGTAACACGGGCTTCTGGATTTATGCATTAAATAACCACACCTAATGGTAGTTCCAATAACTACTGGAATTCGGAAGTGGTAACGAGCGTAAATGAACTTTTGCTATGCCTGCAACGACCGGCATATGAAATGTAAATCTCCGTGATGTCTACTGCTGACAAATTCACTGCTACGTCTGTGGTTTGCTGCCTACATTCATCCTCTCAGTATGAGCTTAGTGAGTATAAAGAGGTAGTTTTTCCCATCCAATTTCAAAATTGTCCCTCCTCTCCCAGTTCTAGGTCCATAGGCCCCTGGTTAAGAACCTCTGCTCTATGGGGTCATATGGACTCCTGTGCACTGGACTCGGCAGCCTCCTAACCTGTCCCATCCTTCAGGATGACACTTCTCCCCTTCCAGTTTCCCAGCTTGCCCCCATAACTGGCTGCCCACAAAGCCCTGGTTTCAGGCTTTGGGAAAAGCTTGGACATCTCAGCCCATTTGCCTGGCACTGATGACTATCATTCCCTGAGTCCACTGAAGAACTGGCCCTTTCTCAAAATTCTCTCTAATGAGTCACTCAGGCAGTCTTCTGATTTTCCAGAATTCTCTCACCATACTCTTATACTGGAAAATCCCATTCCATCTACTGGTGCTGCCAACCAAGTGCACCACCTCTGCCCCCATCGCCAGATAGGGCTCTTTGCAGCAAGTTCAGAGGAGGTAGTCCTGAGAAAAGGCTGGGGTGATCCTTAAACCAGAACAACTGCAGCCTCACTCCTGGCCTTCATGCCCCTCAGTTGGGAAGAGAGAAATCTAGTGAACTCAACAGGAACTCTCTCTCTGGGTGGGGAGGCATAGCCCCTCCAGTGAAATGATCTCTTTAGAGCCCTCCTCAACTATAGATTCCTGGCCTCTTTCTTGGTGGGCTCCCCTGTTCTCTCCAGCCTATGGGGTTCACTCACCTAAAATAACATAGACTGGGATCCACTGCAAAACAGAGAGGGTTTGGAGGCTTCTCTGAAGATCCAGTCGGGAGAGGAAGCCCATGGGTGTGGTGCTGTTCTGTTGTGGCAGGAACCCCAAACAGAAGGCCAGGGCCTCTAAAGCCAAGCAAATTACAAGTGCCTTGCTTTAATCTCATCACTGAGTCCCTTTATCTGCTGGAGGTTTTAGCCTTGACCTAACCTTTTCTCCAGTCTTCCCTGTCCTCTGCCCCACCCCAACTTCCTACACACACATAGATCAGACTGTCTAATCTCCCTAATATGCAACCTTTCTCCACATGTGCTCAGTTGCCTCAGGGTGGTTCTAGCTCTGTGTGTGTCTCATGGGGGTGGTGATGGGGTGTCCTTACTTTGTAAGTCTGTGTATGTTGCACATTTAAAAATATTATTCAGAGAAGGGATCTAGAGGTTTCACCAGACTGCCAAAGGGGTCCATGGCCCCCAAAAGATGAAGACTTATTGAGCCTTACTGAAACTAAATCATGCCAATCATGCTCTTAGCCATAAATTAGTGCAGAAAAAGGGAATGGCTTAGGCTTCAAACAGGACCCCTGAAAAGCAATCTGCTACCTTTCCCGGCTTAAGAAAAAGGACCCGGCCATCACACTTGTTTCTGCCCTGGTGGATGCTCTTGGGCTCCTCCCGTCTTCTGCTGGGGGCCTCCTTGTTGACCAGGGCCTTTTTCTGCACAGAGATCTAGACTTCTCAAATCCCTCCTTGGGCCTCTGTTCCCAGGGACTCTGTACCAGCTGCCAGTGGGAGAAGCATCACACAGAGAGCAGACCTGGGTTCCAGTCCCAGCTTCACCTTGTTCCTCCCATGGGAAATTGCTCCAGCTCTCTACATAGGTTTGGCCATCTGTTGTTGGAAGACAGTGCAGCGAGCAGTTATGGGTGTGGACTTTACGGCCAGAGAGCTGGGGTTCAAATCTCAGCTCTGCCACTTACATGTGGCTGACCTCTGTGCCTCAGTTTCCCCATCTGTCAAATGGAGGTAATAATAGTACCTACTTCCTAGGGTTGTTCTGAGGATCGAGTGAGTGAATGTAAAGTGCTCAGCACAGGGCCTGGCCCACAGTGGGTACTATTGTAAATGTTTCCTGTTATTATTCTTCATTTAGCTCAGTTCATGTCTATTGAACATCTGCTATGTTTCTGGCTAAGAGGCTTGCTTCTGCACACCAGTCTTTTGCAAAATTAAAGATTGTCCCCAGGTCCCAGACCTCTGGATTCTTTTTTTTTTTTTTTGGGGGGTAACTATCCACTGAGTGATTACTGTTTACCCTGCACTGTTGTAGGTGCCAAAGATTCTGTGAGGAAGAAGATGGACATGATTCCTGCCTTCACTGAACTCACAGTCTAGTAGAGGAGACAGACATTACAGAAACAAAAAAAAAATCACAAAACTGTCTATACACTTGAATTTGTGATGTCTCCTAATGGAAAAGGCCAGTATTCTCAGCATAAGGCCTTGAATATAGGTGCTCAAAAAAACTCTTTTGAATGTAATCAAAGGGGTTGCTTAGGAAAATCAAATACAAAAAGTGTCCTACAAGTGCAAGGAAATATGTATTCCTTAGTCTTTTCTGGGGAGATTAACAGAACTCTGTCTTCCTCCCTGCTCTCCCCCCACATTTGTGCCTCCCTGATTAGACTGACTAATAGGAATCTTCAGCGTTGAGCTTAGGGAACCTTTTTGGTTCACTGTGGGATGTGCTGTCCTTCCCCAGTGTACCCTGTACGGCTGCCTGACACCCAGCCCTCCTCCTCGTCCTCTTTTTCTCCTTCCCCCTGACGAGCTGGGCTTCTCAAGCTGCTTCTTGAGGCCACTTGGCCGCATACAGCGTGAGAGGTATTGGAGCACGTCTGCTCAGAATTTGCAGGGAAGGAGGGAGAGAGGTGAGAGGCAGGCCTGGGCTCTTCCAGAAGAAAGCCCAGATGTGGGGAGGGCTGGAGTATCCCGAGTAGACAAGTTCCACAATGTCGACAGCTCCCAGGCTGCTTACCGATCAGGTTTCTAACCCCCACCCTTCAACTATCAGATGGGTAAATGGAAGAGGCCCAGAAAGGACTCACTCAGGGTGCTAGAGGCAGGGCAAGGACAGATCAATTTCCATGTCTGTCTCCCTAATGTCCGGCTCAGGGCCCAGTACAGGGTAGGCATTCGAGTAAATGCTTGGGGAACAAATAAGGAGGTCTGGTCTCTTGCTTCCCTAAGCAAGATGGACTGGCAGGGCTGGGCCAAGACTCTGATCACTCCTTTCCTGCCAAACAAAGAGCACACTGTCTGAGCTGGAGCTCTTCTGTGCCATATGGACAAGTGTAACAAAAACATCAGTGAATGTAGAAAAAGCAGGAAGAAGAGAAGGCCAGTGGACAAATCCTGAACAGCCAGCACTCATGATTTCCCCATTACCATCCAACCAACCAACAAGGAGAAGCTTAGCTGCCCTGAGTAGGCAATATCAAAAGAGAGGTGGCCAAGAAGCCCCAAAAGTCCGTTGATTTCATTTGCACACATTTAAGGCTAATGGTATTCTAACCATCAAGAAACACACAGTCCAGTTTTTCACAGAACTGGAAAAAATAACCCTCAAATGTATATGGAATCACAAAAGACCCAGAATTGCCAAAGCAATACTGAAGGAAAAGAATAAAGGTGGAGGAATAACCCTCCCAGACTTCAGACAATACTATAGAGCTACAGTCATCAAAACAGCATAGTATTGGCACTAAAACAGACATATGGATCAATGAAACAGAATAGAGAACCCAGAAATAAACCCACAGACATATGGTCAATTAATATCTGACAAAGGAGGCAAGAATATATAGTGGAGTAAAGACAGTCTCTTCAGCAAATGGTATTGGGAAAACTGGACAGCTGCATGTAAATCAGTGAAGCTAGAACACTCCCTCACACCATACACAAAAGTAAACTCAAACGGCTTCAAGACTTAAACATAAGACAAGACACCATAAACCTCCTAGAAGAAAACAGGCAAAACATTTTCTGACATGAATCTTAGCAACCTAGGGCAGTCTACCCAGGCAATAGAAATAAAAGCAAAAATAAACAAATGGGACCTAATTAAACTTACAAGCTTTTGCAGAGCAAAGGAAACCATAAGCAAAACAAAAAGACAGCCTACAGAATGAGAAAAAAACATTTGCAAATGATGCGAGTGATAAGGGCTTAATTTCCAGAATATATAAACAGCTCAAACAACTTAATAACAAAAAAAAAACCAAAAACAAAACAAACAGCCCAATCCAAAAATGGGCAGAAGACCTAAACAAGCAATTCTCCAATGAAGACATACAAATGGCCAATAGGCACATGAAAAAATGCTCTATATTGCTAATTATCAGAGAAATGCAAATCAAAACTACAATGAGGTATCACCTCACAGGAGTCAGAATGGCCATCATTCAAAAGTCCAGAAACAATAAATGCTTGAGAGGGTGTGGAGAAAAGGGAACCCTCCTACACTGTTGGTAGGAATGTAGTTTGGTGCAGCCATTATGGAAAATAGTATAGAGATTCCTCAAAAAATTAAAAATAGACTTACCATATGATCCAGCAATCCCATTCTTGGGCATATATCTGGAACTCTAATTAGAAAAGATACATGCACCCCAATGTTCATAGCAGCACTATATACAATCGCCAAGACATGGAATCAACCTAACTGTCCATTGACAGATGACTGGATAAAGAATTTGTGGTATAGTTATACAATGGAATACTACTCAGCTATAAAAAAGAATAAAATAATGCCATTTGCAGCAGCATGGATGGACCTGGAGATCGTCATTCTAAGTGAAGTAAGCCAGACAGAGAAAGAAAAGTACCATATGATAGCAGTCATGTGGAATCTGAAAAAAAAAAAAGACAAATGAACTTATTTACAAAATAGAAACAGAATCACAGACATAGAAAAACTTATGTTTATGAGGGGGGAAATGGGGTGGGAAGGGATAAATTGGGAGTTCGAGATTTGCAGATATTAACTACTATATATAAAATACATAAACAATAAGGACTTACTGTATAGCACAGGGAACTATATTCAATATCTTGTAGTAACCTATAATGAAAAGAATATGAAAAGGAGTATATGTGTATATGTATGACTGAAACATGCTGTACACCAGAAATTGACACATTGTAAACTGACTATACTTCAATTAAAAAAAAAAAGAAGAAACTCACAGTCCAGCGACTAAGGTGGACATGATCACAGACACCTGTAGGGGGTATGGTGGGGCACAAAGACGCAGATGAGAAAAGCAACCCAGCTGCCTCAGAGGGGCAGGGAAGGTTCTGTGGAAGGGGGAATGCTGCAGTGAGGGGAACAGGGCTCAAAAGGCATGTATGGAAGGGCAGCCCCGGGGAAAGATTGCAATTAGTTTGCTCAACCAGAAGCTGAGAAGCTTTGGAGGCACAACAGAAAAGCAAAGGAAGAAGAGTGGGAGGAAAAGAAGATCAAGGGGACTGGGGAACTCAGAAGACGGGGGTGGAACCAAGGGTAGCCCTGAGACAGAAGCAGCCCCAGGATTCTTCTTCCTGGTTCTAAGGTTCAGCCTCAGCCTTCAGAGTGACTCATTTCTAGAAAGCTTTGGATAGCTGAGGTTTTGCCATGACACATCTTCTTCTGATCGGTCCCCTTGGTTCATCCCCTTATTTGGTCAGGTACTGCACCTTTGACATAGGGGAAACTATTTAATGCTAGGCACTAGGTGAGGTACGATACAAGGTATAGATGTAGTCTCTTCTTTCAACAAATTTTTATCGTGGTTTTCCTATAAGCCTGGCAATGCTCTAGGTTGACAATCGTGTGTGTGGCGGGTCATGGGGAGGGCAGGGGGTGGAAGACGTGCCTACATCATTGATATAAGGATTGGGGCCATCACAGAAGCACAAAGGCAACAGAGAGGGAGACTTGTAACTGTGTGACCTTGCACATCTATCTGTCTATCTCTGTCTGTCTGTCTGTCTGTCTGTCTGTCTGTCTGTCTGTCTATCTATCTATCTATCTATCTATCTATCTATCTATCTATCTATTTACTGTGAGGACTAGTGGTGATGTCTGAGTAGTCCTTGGGCAGTGTCTGACACCAGGAGCTGCTCCAGACTGGAATTCAGTTGTGGGGAGGTGGCATTTGCAATGGGCTTCAACAGGCAGAGAAATAGGGAACATGTTCTTCCCTGTGATGGACCAGTAGACATAAAAGTCTGCAGGTTTGCTTTGGCCTGGGGACTCATTTCATTTGATGGGAGCCTCAGATTTGTGGAGGGGAGCAGGAGGAGCAAAGACTGGACATTGGGAAGTGGGGGTGCTTTCTTTATAAATCCCTTTATGTCTGGAGGTCAGCAGGTCTAGAACCTAGTGAAAGTAAATGAACCCAGGGGTAGTAGCTGGAGGAGGGGACCAAGGAGGTGGAGGGTAGGACAGAACAGGGTGGATATTTTAAAATCCCTTGGCAGAGGGAGGGTGGGGTGTATGCTTAGCATGTAAGAGGTCCTGGGTTCAATTCCCAGGGCCTCCATTAAATAAACAAACAAACAAATAAATAAATCTAATTCCCCCCCGAAAAGAAATCCCTTGGAAGTCACCGGACCCCTTCTCAGGACAGCCTAGGGAACAGCAGCATCTACTGCCTTGGTTCAAGCTAGAATGACCAACCGTCTCTATTTGCCAGGGACTGAGGAGTTGCCCGGGGCACTAAACCAGGATGGTTTGGGGGCACGCTGGGACAGCTGATCCCTTAGTCTGGCCTTTGTCACTGTCTCCTGGACTTCAGCAGGCTGCTTCTCTCTGCTCTCCTTTCATGTGGGATCCACGCTGCCACTAGAGGGTCAGTGTCAAACACAGCTCTTACCATCTGCCCTGTTTCCAACCCTCCAAAGGCTCCCATGGCCTCTGAGATCAAGTTCAAAGCCCAGAGCCTGATATTCAGAGCCCTTTCTACACTGCTTTCTGGTGTCCTTGAATTTCTTGCAACTTTCATGCCACACCAGATACAGCCTCCCTTCCCAACCAGGAAGTACCCTTTGCTATTCCAGGCCTTTGCCCACAGTGGTCTCTTATCAGTCTGACTAACTCCTACCCATGCTTCAAGGTTCAGTGAAAATGTCAGTCTCTGAGATTCTCTACCCTTGTCCGTCCTCTGGATTCCCAAGGCCTGATATATATATTTTAGGGAGAGCATGTATTTTAGGGAGTCAGTTTGGGAGTGTAGACCCCACCTCTACACCCAACTTGTAGTGTGATGCTTGGTGTACAGCAAGCTTTTGGCATATATATTTTGAATAGTCAGCATAATAACATGATTCAGAATTCAAAAGGGACTATAGGGAATTCTCCTTCCCACTCCTGGCCTCTAACAACTCCCATCCCTCCCCCTCCTGTGTGCACAGGCAAATAAGGTAATTTGCTTTGTTCAATGAATAAAGGAAGTAACAGTGAAAACCTGGAAACAATCCAAATGTTCCAAATCTGGGCCTAAGTAAGCTATTATATAGCAATCTTATAGACTAATCTGCAGTCATTAAAAGTCATGAAAATTTTTGTAAGGCAGACTCTGTCGTATGTGATATAGTGAACCTTCAGAGCAGAGCATAAAGCAGACTTCGCCATTGAATACACTTTGTGAAAATGTGGTCTCTTCAGTGATAGGATGAAAGAAGGGCTGAGAGAGAAATGATTGCTGCTTTAAGATGAAAGGATTCTGGGTTTTCTTTTTATGTAAAGTTGTTTGAAAATGAAAAGAAAGAGGCTGTATTATTGTGAATCTGCCCCGATGAAGAAGCGCAATTCATGGTGGGACTCATTCATTCAGTAATTCATTCCACAAATACTGAATGCTTGCTTTGTCAGGACGAGAAAGCCAGACACAGTGCTGGGCTTCTCAGGAGGAGCACTGAGTAGGCAATGGGGCCCTAAGAAACTCTGATGGAGCCGGAGGCGGGGGGGATGTGATGAGTTCATTGCCAGGCTGCTGAATGTGAGTTCTGTTTGCTCATCAACAGGAGCCGTGCAGTAGATGATAGGAGATGGGCCTGGGAACTCGGCAGACAGGTCAGCGCTAGTGTGGTCAGTCAGGGAAGCTGTAGGTGGCGGTGGAGTGCACCCCGGGCAGGAGGTAGACAAGGAAAGGACAAGACAGTTTCCATCAAGCTGGCGAGAAGTCTTTCTGCTAATCAGTGTCTCTGAGCCGGGGACAAAGGCAACAGGGTTAGGGTTAGGTGTCTGCTGCCAAGTTGTGGAAGGGCCTCAGAGTTCAGGCAGAAATCCTCCCTCCCAGCCCTGGGCTGCCCAGCCTCCTGCATTCGGGGCCTGGGTCTTAGTTGTCCAGGAGGGCCTGGTAGATCAAGGTTGGGGGGTAGGGCTTTGACTGGCTTAGAAAATATGTAGGAACCCCTAAGTGACAGGCTGGAGTAGAGGGTTTAAAAGATTTACCTGTACCAAGATCAGCTGGGGCTGGAAGGGGAGAGCAG
This sequence comes from Camelus bactrianus, assembly GCF_048773025.1. Lineage (NCBI taxonomy): Eukaryota > Metazoa > Chordata > Mammalia > Artiodactyla > Camelidae > Camelus > Camelus bactrianus. Next base: position 42,516,467 of record NC_133575.1, read on the forward strand.
GTGGGCCTGGCATTGGGAGCTGGAATGTTCTGCAGGTTGAGGGATGCAGGGGCCCCAGGAGGGGGAGATTTCTTTTTTTTTTTAATTGCAGTGTAATTGGTTACAATGTTGCGTTACTTTCTGGTGTACAACATAGTGATTCAAATATATATATATTCCTTTTCATATTCTTTTTCATTATATGCCATTACAAGGTATTGAATATAGTTCCTTGTGCTACACAGTAGGACCTGGTCGGTTATCTGTTTTATGGATAGTTCATATCTGCAGATCTCGAACTCCCACTTTATCCCTCCAGCCTCCTGCCCCTCTCAAGGATGAGAGTTCTGAGTAGGGGTTTTCCCCTAATGAGCAGGTCTCAGATGTGTCCCTAAAGGGCCTGGGAGGCAAAGCTGATGGAATTGTTGCTCAGAATTTAGACAGAGAAAGGGGAGAGGTGATTCCCAGAGCAGCATGCCTGCAGGGTGTCCCGACCACCTTCAAGTGTCCCTGGGGCTTTGTGCTTCCTGGTGTGGTAACCTGGAATGGCTTGGCCTGTGGAGTCAGGCCCAGCTGGAATCCAGGCCCAGCTCAGCACTTAGGGCTGCGTGATCTTTGGGAAATCCCTTCTCTGAGCCACCATTTCCTCATTTACAAATGGAGGCACTAATAACATCTACCTTGGGCTGTTGTTGTGAGGATTAGAAATAATGTAAGCACCTAGTAGACAGTGGGTGCTCAATACACAGCAGCTATGATTTTTCTTTGGGCTACCGCATGGGAAGAGGCTGGCCTCAGCCATCACTGAGTTATACTCCAGTTGAGGGATTTATTGCCAGTTGGGACAAGAAAGTGAAATCTAGGACTTTGCCCATCCTTTCACATATTCGGCAAAGGTGGCCTGGTGGGCAGGTGAGTAAAAACCAGTTCTCAGTTTCCATCACTTGTAACCATTCTCTCCTGTGCTGGTCATTTCCAGCACACGAAGAAAAGCATTTCACAAACCTTTTCGCTGGGGGTGATATACTGAAGATAGATTAAGAAAACATTGAGGGGGCAGGGGTAAAATACAGTGGTGAAACACTGAATTGAAAAAAATAAATTCATCCCTTCCTCCGGGTCCCAAACTTACAAACAGCCTCTAACTCTGTTTCCTCACTCTTGTGCCCTGTTTTGTGTAACTGTTCAAAGTGCTTTCTTTTCCAGATTTGAATTCATTTGCTCCTCACTCTGGCCTGTGAAGTAAGTAGGCCAGATGTTGCCTGCATCTGGGAGAGGCTAAGAATGACAGAGCTGGGATTAGAACCCCACATCTCCTCATAGTGGAACAGGCATGAACTGTGCCAGGTTCAACTGTACCTAGGATGAATGGGTTAAAAGCAATCTGTGAGGAAACAATGTGCAGGTGTTGGAGAGAGCTGTTTTGCAAGGAGATAGTGGTCACAATACCATCTGATTGTAGGGTGTCCAACATAGCTGGGTGGCAGGTGGCAGTGTGTCTGTTGTGTCCAAGAGCAAACTGGAGGCCCACGGTGGATAGAGGAGGACTTTGGGGTTCAGATGACACAGAGTGGTGGAGTTAATTTCAAGTTTTCCCCTTTTCTTGTTGTTTTAAATGACAGAAGTGACCCCAGTGAACTTGGTGACCCTGGGCCCCCCAGCTAAGGAGTGGCAGAGCCCTGAGGATTAAGACTCTAACTAGGACTCTTAACTCCAACTTCTTGGATTTGAAATCAGCTCATTCAGTTTTCTGCCCTGTCTATAAGGTGTGTTGAGAACAAGAGTGGAAAGGACAAATCACTCCCAAATGGCATTAAAAGAAACAATGCCCAGTATTCACCTCTTCCCGATGACTAACTGGCCTCCATGTGAGGGTGACGGAGGGCAAATATTTTGGCAACACTGATGTTTACACAGTCTGTTGTGCAATAGACTATGCAAACAAACATCAGCTGTGTGACTGAAGTCAGTCACTCACTGCATTTCCCCAAGCCAGTTTCCTTCTCTGGAAAATGAAGCCATCATATCTCCTGCCTGACAGGTTGTGAGAATGAACTAAGCAGGGTATGTGAAATAAACGTAGGGCAAGCCCTGAGGCCGTGCTATTCTCTGTTGAATGCTCTGAGTCCTCGCTTCCGGGAGTCCACTCAATCCAGCTCACTCTAGGACCCTGAAATGCCTGGCTCTGGTGGGAGTCCATAAGGTGGTTCTTTTTTTGTTGTCTCCAGCAGCTGCTGCGGCAGGCAGGCCCGCCCGACTGAACTGGGGAGGAAGATGCAGGAAGATGGGTTTGCTCACCGCCTCTGTCTTCTTATCCCCTGGCTGAGGGGGAAGTGGCGGGGGAGCTGGCATAACCTTTTCTTTGGTGAGTCAGCTAAGAAGGAATTTCTAGAGCTCCAATAATGTACTAGTGGTGGTTTGGATTTTTAAAGCTTCTCCCTCTTTTTAAGCCGCTTTCAGACTCCTAACTAAAAGCACAAGCAATTGGGAAGCACGTGGAAAGTGACAGAAAAGAAGCACAGCCTCTTACTAGTGTGAACTTGAGGAAATCACTCAGCTCCTCTGGGCCTGTTTCCTCATCTGTAAAATGGGGACAATGCTACCTATTTCGCAGGGTCATTGTGAGTATTAATAGTATGTGAACGTGCCAGGTCCAGTGCCTGGCACAGAACAGAGGCCCAGTACCTACCTGTCCATTTCCTTTCCCTTCCTAGTCGACAGACTGTAGTCAATGAGTTCAGACGAACAGAAAACCCTTATTCTTCAGTTGCTTGAGTCTATTATGATGGCTGCCATGATTAATTTTCACAACCACCCCAAGAAACAGCTCACCTAGAAACAGAGAAAACAGGCATTCAGAGATGGTTTATTGCCCAAGGTCACAAAGCTTTCAGCTTTTAAAGCCCGGATTCAAACTCACCTTGTCTAGCTTGCCTCTTAGATAACAGAATCTGAGAGGGCTTAATCAAGCTGGATCTTCCACAAGGACCATCTTTCAACTGCCTTGGACCAAAGGGATAACCCCAACCTGGCCTGTTTTGTGAATCAGCTCAGGGTGGAGTTTCAAGGGCAGGAAATAGGCCACTGCTAGAGGCAGCCTGGCAATAATGGAAGGGAACTAAAAATGAATGTTTAGAGGGAGGGCATAGCTCAGTGGTAGTGTGTGCTTAGCATGCACGAGGTCCTGGGTTCAATCCCCAGTACCTCCATTAAAATAAATAAACCTAATTACCCACCCCCGCAAGAAATCTAAAGAAGAGTTTGCTTCCCAAATCCTTGGGGAATTTAATCTGGGCTCTACAAGTTTCAGGAGCTTCTGTTGTGAGGGTGAGATGAGTCCTTTATTAAGCAGTAAACAAATATATTATTGGTCGTTTTCTGTCATCTCCCACTAAACAGAACCTCCTACGCATTGCCTGACAGCCCTCTACTTACCACCCATGTAAAGGAGAGGGAACTGAGTCTCCTTTTCAAATCCGTCTCCTCAGCTAGACCGCAGAAGCTAGAATAGGAAGGCTGAGTCATCTTCCTCTTCAAAGAAAATCTAAGTGTACCAAAGCCACATAGAACAAAATTATGTTTTCTGTACAGATCATTTGTTTCAACACAGGGCTGCTTTTCTAGGTTATCAATCCAAGAACCGAGGACATGTCTTCTCTTGGCTGGACAAAGTAAGTACCTTTCCATGTCAGCTGGGATGTCCCCCTCCTCCACACCCAGCTGTCGGCATGACTGCAGTCATCTTAACTAGCAAAATGACTGCCACGGCACACAGACCACTTCGGACTGTGCCAGCTATGGCACGGCATAGGCAAGGAGGGCTTTGGTTTCCTGCAGCCCATCGAGAAGCTAGGCTATAGCCTGAGCTGCCCTTCACCCTAAGGGTTGTGACAGTTCCAGGAAAGGGAAGGCCCTGGCCCCAGGTGTACACACCAGAGTGGGCCTCACAGTGCCTTACCTGTTTCCTCATTTCTCCTGGCCAAGGCAAGGAAGATGGTAGGTGGTATTGTTACGTTCCGTTCACTTACAGCTGTAATTCCTGCAAACAGCACTGTGTGGCAGGGTAAGTCCTGGCTTCTGTGCTTGCCCCTTGTAAAGCAAGTTTTGGGTGAGTCCACAGCGCTGGGGTAGGACGTGAGAGAGTAAGCTCCGGCTAGTCCCGGCAGCTCTGATGCTGGAAACTGACTGCTGACATCAAAGGGAGGTGACCAAGATCTCTCCGTAAGTCCAGGGACCCACAGACTACCCCCGTCCCCAGAAAAAAAGGAGCTGATACCTGTTTTTCTGCATAGGCTCATGTGATAGAAGGAACTTTTATTATTATTTTTGAGGGAGAATTCATACAGCCATTGATTATACAGAGCCATTTCTCAGTAATCTTTTCTTTCCACTTCAGAAAATTGGAATATACCATGATGAGGAGGATAATGCCAAAACCAGATTGCTGGCTTGTCATCTAGGGTACAGATACACACTTAATTGTTTGACACTTTATTGAACGCAAGCAAGATGGAGCGTCTCTGCCTTCATTGTACAGGGCTGAAGCAGGAGCCTGGGGTGGGGAAGTTGGCGCAGCTTTCATTGGCGGGGAAGATGAGCGCCCCTGTAGTCTTGTCTTGTTGCGGGGAGACTAACCCATGTTCTGTCGGTTGCCGTAGCCCCTAGGATGGGTGTCCTTCCAGTCATCCCACTCCCGAGCTCGGTGGAGTGCGTCATCATCCTCTTCCTCCTCTTGTTCCTGATCTTCCTGTTGTTGAGCTGCTTTCTTCAACTCTGCCCCATGGAAAAATGAGAAAGCAGGGGTGAGGAAACGAGGGACTGTCAGGGGCCCCAGCTCCACTCGGAACACAAGCACATGACATGAGGACAAGGAGCACAGCCTGCTACCTCCCCCGGGGCCAGGGGAATGGGGCGGGGGTGGGGGGAAGTGCTTCAGTTACTTAACAGAGGACGTGTTAAATAATAGCAAGAAAGGATCCTCGGAGTGGTTTTCACAAGGCAAAAATGTAAGAGTTTTCCCTCAAAAGTGCATGCTATTTTAAGAAAGAATTCTTGCTAAAATGGCCACCCCATCACAACAGAAAACAAAAACACCAACCGACCAACAGAACCCCAGCAAATCAAAAACACTAAAGTAAAAAATATTTATGAGTGTGATATGCTGGGGAGGTGGGACTACAGGTGACTTCTCTCTCCTCCTCCCCCCATTTCCTTTATTCCAGTTGTATGATTTTGTGTGTGTGTGTAAAATTGGAAATTATGGAGCAGTTGAACCTACCAGGAAAGACTGTGTGTCATTTTGGACATGTTTGGAACAGGGTCTGAGGTCCGAATGGCACTCGTCATGTGGTGTACACCCAAAAGAAATGAAGCCAAATGCTAGATCTCTCTTTTGCACTATTTTTTTTTTCCTTTGTGAGGTAGAGGAGCATTTCCTGGCTACCCTGAGTTTGCCCATGAGAAATATTCTCATTACTATGATAAAGAATGAAATATGTGGGGATCTGATCTCTTCTAACAGCTTAGGAGTCTGGTGTTCTTTTTTTAACCCTTTTATTATAAAATAAGATACTGGAAATCACACAAAAATATATATAACTTAAATTTTTATAAGGAGGCTATACCTTTATAGCTTCCATTTGGGTCAAGAGATAGATTTTTTGTACCCATCCCAAAAGCTTCTCCATGAGCATCTTCCAAATCACACCCCGCCTCTGCAAAGGTCACTACTATACCACCTTTTATAGTAATAATTTCCTGGAGTTTATTACTCAAATGTGCAACTCTAGACACCAGAGTTGTCCATTTGTACATTCATTTTTTCACTTAATGATTTTTACTACAGAGTTGTGCAACTATCACCACAATCCAATCAAAAAAATTTCTATCAACCCCAAAAGATCCCTTGTGCCCATTTAGAGTTTTTTAAAATAATCATTATGACCATTTTTAAAATTATAGTATATTCAGTTTACAATGTTGTGTCCATTTCTGGTGTACAGCATAATGTTTCAGTCATACATATACATACATATGTTCCTTTTCATATTCGGTTTCATTATAGGTTACTACAAGATACAGTTCCCTATGCTATACAGTAGAAACTTGTTTATTTTATATATAGTAGTTTGTATCTGCTAACTCCTAATTCATCCTCCCTTCCCCTTTAATAATCATGTTTGTTTTCTATGTCTGTGAATCTGTTTCTGTTTAGAAGTTTTCATTTGTGCATTTTTTGAGATTGTACATATAAGTGCTATCATATAGTATTTTTCTTTTTCTTTCTGGCTTACTTCACTTAGTATGACCATCTCCAGATCCATCCATGTTGCTGCAAATGGCATTATTTTATTGTTTTTTATGGCTGAGTATTCCATTGTATATATTTACTGCATCTTTATCCAGCCATCTGTTAATGAACATTTAGGTTGTTTCCATGTCTTGGCTATTGTAACCACTTACAGTTAATTTCCATTCCTTCCCTTCCCCCACCCCCTGGGAATCACTAATCTGCCTTCTATCTCTATAGATTTTCCTACTCTGAACATTTCCCATGAAAGGAATCAAGTTATGTGGTCTTTTGTGTCTAACTTCTTTCACTTAGCATAATGTTTTTGTGGTTAGTCTTAACCATTTAAACTATTTTGATCTCTTTTTAAACTACAGGTTTCTTCTTCCATCCCTTTTTTGTTTCTTACAAGTCATCTATTGAAGAAGCTGGAGCATTTGACCTGTGGATTTTGCTGACGGCCTGGTTATGATGCGGTCCAACACGTTCTATATTTCTGCAGACTGCGAAGTGGATACAGAGCTTGATCTGACTCAGGGTTGATCCCTTTGGCATAATTTATAGGTGGTGCTGTCTTCCTCTATCAGGTGGCATATAATATCTGTGTCTCATATGTTGTGATGTTAGCAGCTCAGTGCCTAGATTCATTAATTTCCCAGGGCTTTCAAAAAGGTGATACTCAACTGTAACATTTCTTTTGTATTAAGTAGAATACTTTCATAAAGAGAGATTTCCCAATATCTACTACAATTTAGTTACCCAGGAAAAAAGACAAGATTAATCCTTTATTCTTTCACTTTATCTACTGTTTCTCAGGGTAATAAATTAGTTCCTAATCATCCTCTGAAATTGAATCTTTGTTTTTAATTATGAACTCACAGATTCAAACATATTTGATGGGTTTCAACGAATTGCGGTGATTTCTAAAAAATACTTAATCTTTTTTAATTTTAGAAGTTTTAATTTACAGAAAAATTGAGAAGATAGTACAGAGTTCTTATACATCTGTACCCAATTTCCCCTGTAATCTTGCGTTACTACCTGGACAGTTTTGAGGGGTCCTCATCAGGTATTTTGCAGAATGTTCCTCAATCTGGGGCTGCCTGATGTTTTTCTCATAATTAGACTGGGGTTATGACTTTTGGAGAATACCACAGAGATGTAAGTTCCTGCCTTATCACATCACATCAACACAAAGCTACAAGCCATCAACATGACTTATCACTGCTGACATTAACTGGGATAGCCCAAGGTAGTGTTTGTAAGGTTCTCAACTGTAAAGTTACTCCTCCTGCCTCCTTCTACACTACAGTCTTTGGAAGCAATTAACTAAACATAGTCTACATTTGAGGGGTAAGGACCTTTCACTCTGCCTCTTTGAGACAGGCATATATATACAAATTATGTAGAATTTTTCTGTAGGGGAGCAAAAATGTCTCTTTGCCCCCATCTACTTATTTAATAATTTCTTTCTATCACTACAGACTCATGGATCCTTATTTTATTCCTTGTGTTATAATCCAATACTGTTATTTTCCTGCTCAAATTCTTCCAGTTTTGGCCAATAACAGTTCTTTCAGCAGGCCCTGTGTCGCAGTAACATACCTCAGTTTTCTTGTTTGTTGTTTTTTGAGTGCTTCTTTATTTCCTAGGACTAGAAGGTATTTCAGGCTCATCTTGTATACTCCCTGCCCCAGCCCTAGAATTATCCATTTCTCTAAGGAACCCTGGTTCCTTTACTGGAGAATGGTATTTGAAACCAAGATTTGGGCACTAAATACGCTTGCTGCTACTGGCAATTATCTTTTTTTTTTTTTACATATTGTTGGAGATAGGTGATGGACACTCTCTCTCTCTTTAAATTGAAGTATAGTCAGTTACAATGTTGCATGAATTTCTGGTGTCTAGCATAATGTTTCAGTTGTACATATACATACATATATTCCTTTCCATATTCTTTTTCATCATAGGTTACTATAAGATACTGAATCCTTTTGAAGGCAACCTGTCTCGGGCCAGTGGAAACGTCTTCAATTTGGCTTCTGAGCCCTTTTGATAAGGCCTTAGTAGTCTTTGAAAGCTTCTTTCCTATCTTTCATGACAAGATGTCCCAAGCTCATCATGTTTATTTCTTGCCACAGACTTGGAATTAAGCTATTTCTCTAAGACATCCTGGTTTCTTTCAGTGGGAATAGTATTTCAAGAACACAATCTAGGTTACTAGGTGTGCTCACTGCTTCTTGGCTGGTCATTGTTTCTAAGCTTTTACAGTGGATAAAGAAAAGGGATGTGTGTGTGTGTGTGTTTACATTTAAATAAAATTTCTCATGAGCTCACATTCAGGGCTGCAAGGCTCTTTTATTTCTAACTTAAATTCTTTTGAATTACATCTGTATTCTTCCACACTAAAAGTCTTAGCTCTCAAAGACAGAGGATGATGAAATTTGAGTATCTCATAATTACTCTTTTATATTATCTCACGTTACACAGTCTTGGGACAACATTAATACTGTTACCAATTACTGAGAACAGTTCATTTTTTTGCATATGCTTTCCCCGTTTCTCCATTAAAAAAAAAAAGTAATGCTTTATCTACATTATCAGAGCGCTGAGCATATAAACATTAATATTCTACTCTCTCCCTTTTAAATCTCACTTGGTCTTAGTTCTACAAGCAACTACACATTTAATGCTCACCACCAGTCCTTATGTCAATGTGTCTCTTGTCACTTTGGTTGTCTGAAGCTCAATCTCTAGCAAATTTCTCAGGAAGGGATCACGGAAACAGTACGTCCTGAGTTTCTCCATCTTGATAAATACCTGTACCCTTTGTACCTTAAAGTCAGTTTTACCAGATATAATGTCCTTGACTCACATTTTTTCCCTTTGAATATCTTAAATACATCACTCCATTTTCTTCTGGCATCAAATGTTGGTGTCAAAAAGTTTGAGGATGATCTAATTTTCCTTCCTTTATTGTTTTTGCTGAAGTATCCAAGGCATTTTTTCTTTAAGTCTAGTAATTTTATTAGGATGTGTTTTGCTGTTGGTCACTCTGGATCACAATTCTCAGGCACATGGTGTGCTTTTTTAAATCAAATCTTTTTTTCAGTTCCAGGAAAGTTTCCTTAATAGTAGTTTTTAGCATTTATTATTCTTCTTGGCTTTGGTCTTCTTCTTCAGATAATCTTACTATCCATATGTTAGGTCTTCTTTACTGTCTTTATTACTTGTCACTTTTTCTAGAATCCTGTTTATCTTTGTTTCTCTTTGATTTAAAACATTTTCCCTTTTACCTTAGACATTTTCTGTTGTGTTTACACATTCTTGTTTTCTTCTGGTTTAGTCTTCATTTCTTTTTTTCAAATTGAAGTATAGCTGATTTACAATATTGTATTAGTTTCAGTTAGACAACATAGTGATTCAATGTTTTATAGATTATACTCCATTTAAAGTTATTATAAAATATTGGCTATATTCTCCATGCTATACAATATATCCTTGTAGCTTATTTATCTTATACATAGTAGTTTGTACCTGTTAATCCCCTAACACCTTGCTCCTCCCTCTTCTCTCTCCCCATTGGTAACCACTAGTTTGTTCTCTGTATTTGTGAGTCTGTTTGTGTTTTATTATATTCATTTTTTTAGATTCCACATATAAGTGATAACATAAAGTATTTGTCTTTCTCTGACTTATTTCTCTAAGCATAATACCCTCTAGGTCCATCCATATTGTTGCAAATGGCAATTTCATTCTTTTTACGGCCGAGTAATAGTCTTGTGTGTGTGTGTGTGTGTACACGTACCCCCCACACCTTCTTTATCCATTCATCTATTGATGGGCACTTAGGTTGCTTCTATATCTTGGCCATTGTAAATAATGTTGCTATGCATATTGGGGTACATATATCTTTCTGAATTAGTGTTTTCATTTTTTCTGGATATAGACCCAGGAGTGGAATTGCTGGATCATATGGTAGTTCTATTTTAGTTTTTGAGAAACCTCCACACTGCTTTCCATAGTGGCTGCACCAATTTACATTACCACCAACAGTGTACAAGAGTCCCCATTTCTCCTTGATAACATTTGTTATTTGTGGACTTTCTGATGATGGCCATTCTTACAGGTGGTATCTCATTATGGTTTTGATTTGTATTTCTCTGATAATTAGTGATGTTGAGCATCTTTTCATGTGCCTATTGGGCATCTGTATGTCATCTTTAAAAAAAAGTCTATTCAGGCCTTCTGGCCATTTTTTTCCCCCTTAATGGAGGTACTGGGGATTGAACCCAAGGCCTCGTGCATGCCAAGCATGTGCTCTACCACTGAGCTATACCCCTCACCCTTCTGGCCATTTTTAATTGGGTTGTTTTTTGAATATTGAATTATATGAGCTGTTTATATATTTTGGATATTAACCCCTTATTGGGTATATCATTTGCAAATATTTTCTCCCATTCTGTAGGGTGTCTTTTCACTTTGTCATTGGTTTCCTTTGCTGTGCAGAAGTTTTTTAAAGTTTAATTAGGTCTTATTTATTTTTGCTTTCGTTTCCTTTGCCTGAGAAGACAGATCCATAAAAATATTGCTACAATTTATATCAAAGAGTATTCTGCCTTAGCCTTCATTTCTGAAATGATTCTTTCTTCTTATTTCCCCCAAATTGTCACTATATTTCTGAGTTTTTCTAATCCTGCTTTGTATTGTTCTTCTCTGTCTTATTTAATTCTCTTAATGTCTTCCAACTCATTTTTAAACAGTATATTTTAGATTTGTTGTTTTTTGAGTGTGTCTTTCTGGAATGCTTTTTCTTGGTTTTCCTTTTTAAAAAAATTTAAGTATAGTTGATTTACAACATTGTGTTACTTTCAGGTGTACATACAGCAAAGTTATTCAGTTTATATTCCATTATATCACCTAGATGTGGAATCTAAAAGGCAATACAAATAAATCTATATACAAAAAAGATATAGACTCAGACACAGAAAACAAATTTATGGCTACCAAAGGGAAGAGGGAGGGAGAGAGGGACAAATTAGGAAGGAGTATGGGATTAACACATACAAAGTACTATGCATAAAATAGATAAGCAACATGGAATACTTTTGATTCTTTTTTTTCTCCTTTATAATAATTTTGTGTGGGATCTGACCTTGATAATTTTCCATTCATTTTTTTACAGCTTTGTTGAGATGTTATTTCACATACCATAAAATTCACCCATTTAAAGTGTATAATTCAGTGGCTTTTAATATATATTCAGAGTTATGCAGCCATCATTACAATCTGTTGCTCATTCTTATGTCTACTAAGCTTTCCTGAACTTTTAGAAAGAAGTATGATTCAGGGTGGCTTTTCTGATTTCACAGAGGCTCCCTTCTGCTGTTTTTATGTATGTTAAAGAAATAGGATGACTTGCTTGATTAGAGTTCTTGGTTCTGGTCCTCTCTCCCCTTTTTACCTAGGCCTTCTCTTTCCTTCTTCTTAATTGTCTCTGTTATGCTCAATTTTAATTCTATTCTCAACAATTTCTCCTCAGCGTGGAACTGTGTGCGAGAAGGGAGATCTGGTGGCTCGTTTTCAAGAGTTCACTAAGGATTAGACTGCTCTGTTCCTTTCAGACTTCTTGACCCTGGGTCCCTTATATGTATTCATTTTTTATTGGAAGTCAAAACCCCTCCCATTTCAACTGCTATTCTTAAATTGAACTGCCACACTTTTTATTTACTTATTCGTTAATTTTTTATTGAAGTATAATTGAGTTACAATATATTTGTTTCAGGTGTACAACATGATGGTTCTACATTCTTATAGACTGCGTACCATACAAGTTTTTGTATTATTGACTATATTCCCTGTGCTGTACATTACATCCCTGTGACTTATTTATTTTATAACTGGTAATTTGTACTTCTTAATCCCCTTCATCTATTCCACCCATCCTTGCATTCCCCTCCCTTTTGGCAACTACTGAGTTGTTCACTGTGTGTTTGTGGGTTTTTTTTGTTGTTCATTTGTTTTGTTTTTTAGATTTGAGTATTCATCTTTCTCTGACTTACTTCACTTAGCATAATACCCTCCAGGTCCATCCATGTTGTCACAAATGGCAAGATTTCATTATTTTTTACAGCTGATTGGTGCTGGGAAAACTGGACAGCTACATGTAAAAGAATGAAACTAGACCATTTTCTCACGTCATTTACAAAAATAAACTCAAAATTGATTAAAGACTTAAATGTGAGACCTGAAATCATAAAACATCTAGAAGAAAACAGGCAGTACACTCTCTGATCAGTCTTAGCAATTTTCTTTTTTTGATATGTCTCCTTAGGCGAGGGCAACAAAAGCAAAAATAAACAAATGGGGCTGTATCAAACTAAAAAGCTTTTGCACAGCAAAGGGAACCATCAGCAAAACAAAAAGGCAACCTACTGAATGGGAGAAGATATGTGCAAATGATATGTCCAATAAGGGGTTAATATTCCAAATATATGAAGAACTCATACACCCCAATACAAACAATCTGATTAAAAAATGGGCAGAGGACCTGAATAGATGTTATTCCAAAGAAGACATACAGACAGCCAAAAGGCACATGAAAAGGTGCTTACCATCACTAATCATCAGGAAATGCAAAGGAAACCCACAATAAGATACCACCTCACAGCAGTCAGAATGCCATGATTTTTAGTGAATACCTGTTTGCCGTTTTGGAATTTTCCTGTTTGTCAGGTCTTGGAGTGGTCCGTCAACTCTTTCTGCTTTCTCCTACACAAATGCCAATTGCCTGTTGATCTTGTGGCTATGAATGATTTGCCATTGTTTTTATTTTGAGTTTCATGGGGATACACTGTCACTTAGTTTTGTTGTGAATATTGTCCATGAGTTTTTTTCTTTCGTGTTATTTTTTATTGAGATGTAGTTGATTTACAATGTTACTTTGTGTTTTTAACTTAAGTATAACATACATGTAGAAAAATACACAGACACAGTATATAGCTCAATCAGTTTTCACATCTGAACACATCACATAATTAGTACCTAGATTTTTAAAAATTATTCTTATTTTTTATTATTTTTGGTGGGGGAGAGGTAATTAGGTTTATTTATTTATTCTTAGGGGAGGTGCTGGGGATTGAGCCCAGAACCTCATACATGCTAAGCATGCGCTCTACCACTTAAACTATACCCTCCCCTCCTGGTACCCAGATTAAGATTAAAAACCATTATTAACTCCTCAGAAGTCCCTCTCAGGTCCAGTTCCATTCATGATCTCCCACTAAGGGTGAACACCATACTGGCTTTTAACCAGCAGATACAAGTTTCACCTGTCTGAACTTTATGCTCTTTTGTTTCTGGCTTTTTTCACTCATAATTATGTTTGTAAAATTCAGCTATATTTCTTACTTATAACTGAAGAACTAGAGTCAGTTTAACCTTATTATTAAAAAGTATTTCATTGTGTGAATATACCAAGATTTATTTATCCATCCTACTATGTATGGACATTTAAGTAGTGTCCAGTTTGGGGTATTACAAATACTGCTGCTATGAGCATTCCTGTACAAGCCTTTTGTGGATATAGGGTCTCATTCCTTTTAGGTATATAGCTGGGAGTGAAACTGCCAGGTCTCAGGAGTATACACATATTCAACTTTTGTGCATCACAACTACCACCAGTTCCCTCTAGAGTCTCCATCTTTATTGCTTCCTTTCTTCTATATACTTTAGGCTTATTTTGTTCTTGTTTTCCCCAAATTCTTTTTTAATTTCTATTCCATTTTGTGAGTAATTGTAAATTAAATCATATTTTAAAGTTTAGGTACCATGTGTTTAAATGCTAATATTCCCCAATTTCTTAAGGTAGAACCTTAGTAATTGATTTTACCTTTCTTTTTTTTCTCTAAATAACTACTGAAAGTTACACATTTCACCCTCAGCACTGCGTTAGCTGTTATCTCACAAGTTTTGATGGATTTTCATTGTCATTCAGTTAAAAATACTTCCTAATTTTCTTCATGATTTCTTTGACCCATGGGTTATTTAGAATTATGTTGTTTAATTTAAAAATATTTATGGATTTCCTAGATAAGTTGTTTTCAATAGCTAATTTAATTCAATTGTGGTCAAAACATATTCAGTGCAATTTCAATCTTTGAAAACTTATGGACACTTATTTGGTCTAAGTTTGTGAGTGTACGATGTGCATTTGAAAAAAGGTGTATTTTGCAGTTGTTGGATATATTATTGTTCTAAAATATCAAATAGGTTAAGATGGCTGCTAGTGTTGTCCAGATCTATGTCTTTATTGATCTTCTGTCTAGAAATTCTTTCAGTTACTGAAACAGAAGTATGAAAATCTCCAACTATAGTTGTAGATTTGTCTATTTCTCCATTTAATTCTGTCAATTTTTTTTCATGTAATCTGAAGCTTGTTATTAGGCACAAAAACGTTTATGATTGCTATGTCTTCCTGATAAAATGCTCCCTTTTATCAGCATGAAATGTCCTTTTTAAAATTCAGGAACACCTTTTGTCTTGACGTCTACTTTATGTGATATTACTGTAGCTACTGCAGCTTTCTTACGTTTACTGTTACCACAGTATATATTTTTTTGATCTTTTTACATTCAACCAATCTGTGCCTTTATATTTAAAATGCATCTCTTGATAGGAGATCAAGATGGTGGAGTATGGATGTGGAGCTCACCTCTCCCCATGAACACATCAAAAATATATCTACCTGTGCAACAACTCTCTCTGAAAACTACCTGGAGACTGGCAGAAAGACTCCTGTACAACCAAGGCTGTAAGAAAGATACACATATGATCAGGTAGGATGGGAAGAAAAGTGATCTGGTTGGGACCTGTGCCCCTGGGAAGGGACTGAGAGGTAAAGGGAGATTGTAGGGGCAGACACCCACCCTGGGGAGTGAGCAGGTTGAGCCACAAACTAGGCGTCCCAGTCCTGGGAGCTTATGCTTAAGAGACAAGTGCTCCTGGCTGGTTGGAGAGCTTCTGGAACAGATAGAAAGGCTGGAGGAGCCTGGACTTCACTCGTAAGTAGTGCATGGGTGCTGGCTTGCCTCCAGGCAGGGCAGAGCCCAGGTGGGGTGGCGGCAGCCATTAGTAGTGCTTATTCAAGCAGCGCCCCAGAAGCATCCCAGACTTCTGATGGCAGCTTGGCTGTTGGGTTTCCTGCAACTGCTTCAGTGTGTGCCCCAGCCCAAGATGAGTGAATGCTCCGCCCTGGAAAAGATGCAACTGTGGGGTGCATCTCAGCAAAGCTGCAGATACCTACAGAGGCAGAGCATTGTACCTCCGTAGGTGCATGAGCCCCACTTGGTTCAGCACTCTCCTCCTTTAGGGCAAAGATCTCTGGTGTGGGGAGCAGGAAAAACACACACTTAAAGGGAACAGAGCAGCCTGAACCTGAACCTCGGGCCTTTCAATCCAGCAACTTGGGATCAGACCCTGCCCCTGAGCAGAGAGTAAGTCCCGCCTTACACCCTGTGCTGGCCCTTCCATCTCCAGCCACACCCCCTAACAAGGTGATAGCTGTGAGCACACCCTGAGGAAAGATATGACTGGTGTCCACATCAAATCCAGCTCTCCCACCAAAGGCACTGGGCACACACAGTCTGCATAAGGAAGCTCCCATATAAGGACACTCCTTCCAGACTAGAAGTAACTGTTCACTTAAATTCATAGAGGTAGAGAAAGTTAAGTAAAATGAAGAGGGAGAGGAACTACTCTTAACTGAAAGAGCAAGAGAAAACCCCTGAGTAATGAAGCAAATAAACAATTTACCAGATAAAGAAATCAAAACATTGGTAATAAAAAATGTTACCTGAAATAGGGAAAAAAATTGATCTAAACACTCATCATTTTAACAAGGAACTAGAAAAATTTTAAAAAGACCCATTCAAAAATAGATAATTCAATGTCTGAAATAAAAAACACACTAGAAGGAATGAATAAGAGATTAAGTGATACAAAAGAACACATAAGTGATCTGGAAGACAGAATAATGGAAATCACCCAATCATAACAGCAGAAAGACAAATGAAAAAAAAAATGAAAGCAATCTATAAGACGTCTAGGATAACATTAACTGTGCCAACATTCACATTATAGGAGTTCAAGAAACAGAAAAGAGGAGATTGAAATGTATTTGAAGAAATTATGGCTGAAAACTTCCCAAACCTGAAGGAAACAGATAACTAAGCACAGGAAGCACAGAGGGTCCCAAACAAGATGAAGCCAAACAGACCCACACCAAGACATATCATAATTAAAATGGTAAAAGTTAAAGAGAGGATAGCAAGATAAAAACAGTCACACACAAAGGAATCCCCAGAAGGCTATCAGCTGATTTCTCTGCAAAACTTTGCAGGCCATAAGGGAATGGCATGATATATTCAAAGTCCTGAAAGGGAAAAACCTGCAATTTAGGATACTCTTCTCAGCAAGATTATCATTTAGAATTGAAGGAGAGAGGAAGAATTTCTCAGACAAATAAAAACTAAAAGAATTTATCAATACTAAACCTACCCTAGAAATGTTGAAGGGTCTTCTCTAAATAGAAAAGAAGAAAGAATCTATAGGAAAGGGGAAATCCCACTAGGAAAGACATATATATAGTAAGGATGGAAGATTACTTAAATGAGTCAGTATGTAGATTAAAAGACAAAAAACTGTGACAGCAACTAAAACATTTAGGGGAAAAATATGAAGATGTAAAATGTGACATCAAAAACACAATAGGTGGGCAAGGGGAGTAAAATATATAGAACTCTTAGAATGTGCTTGAACTTAAATGACTATCAGTTTAAAACAACTAGATATAATAATGGGTCAATATATATGAACCCCACGGGAACCATAAATCAAAAACCTACAATAGACACACAAAAACCAAAAAGATGGAATCCAAGCATACTACAAAAGAAAATCATCAAAGCACGATGGTAGAAACAAAAAGGAGAAGAAATGAGTAGGCAAACGGAAATGACAAAGCAGGGGTAACAATACTCATATCAGACAAAATAGACTTTAAAACAAAGGCTGTAACAAAAAACAAAGAAGGATATTATATAATGCTAAAGGGATCAATTCAAGAAGAGGTATTACACTTGTTAACATATATGTACCCATTATAGGAGGGCCTAAATATATGAAGCAAATACTAACAGATATAAAGGGAGAAACTGACAATAATGCAATAATAGTAGGAGAATTTCAAAACACAGTTACATCAAAAGGACAGATCATTCAGACAGAAAATCAATAAGGAAACAGTAGTCTTAAATGATATAATATACAAGCTAATAGACATCTATAGGGCATTACATCCCAAAACAGTAGAACACACATTCTTTTCCACTGCATATGGAACATTCTCCAGGAGAGATCACATGCAAGGAGAGGTCACAAAACAAGCCTCAACAAATATAAGAGGACAGAAATTATATAAAGCATTTTTTCTGACCACAACTAGTATGAAACTAGAAATCAACTCCAGAAAGAAAAATGGGGAAAAAAAACAAACAAGTCGGGACTAAACAACATGCTACCAAAAAAAAAAAAAAAAAAAAGCAATGAGTCAATGATGAAGTCAAAGTGGAAATCAGAAAATGTCTCAAGACAAATGAAAATGAAAACACAACATTCCAAAATCTATGGGATGCAGCAAAATCAGTTCTAAGGGAGAAGTTAATAGTGATACAGGACTCAAGAACAAGAAAAATCTCAAACAACTTAACCTATAACCTAACAATTAGAAAAACAAGAACAAACAAAGCTTAAAGTCAGTAGAAGGAAGGAAATAATAAAGATCAGAGAGGAAATAAATAGAGAACAAAAGAACAATAGAGAAGATCAATGAAACCAAGAGCTGGTTTTCTGAAAAGATAAAACAAAATTGGTAAACCTCTAGCCAGGCTCACCAAGAAGAAAAGAGAGGACCCAAATAAACAAAATAAGAAATGAAAGGAGCGATAACAACAGATACCACAGAGATACAAAAAATCATAAGAGAATACTATGAACGGTTACATGCTAAAAAATTGGACAACCTGGAAGAAATGGAAAAATTTCTAGAAACATACAACCTGCTAAAACTGAATCAAGAAAAAACAGACAATTTGAGCACACCAATTACTAGAAGTGAAATTGAATCTGTAATTAAAAAAACTCCCTGCAAACAAAAGTCCAGGACCAGATGGCTTCACAAGGGAATTCTACCAAACATATAAAGGAGAACGAATCCTTCTCAAACTATTCCAAACAAGTGAAGAGGAGGAAACACTCCCAAATTCATTCTGCAAGGTTACCCTGATACCAAAACTAGACAAACACGTTACAAAAAAATAAAACAACAGGCCAATATCTTTGATGAATATAGATGCAAAAGTCCTCAACAAGATATTAGCCAATCAAATCCAAAAACATAAAAAGGGATCATACACCATGATCAAGTTGGATTTATTCCAGGGTCACAAGGATAGTTCAACATGTGAAAATCAATCAATGTGATACACCACATTAACAAATGTAGGATAAAAATCACATGATCATCTCAACAGACACAGAAAAAGCATTTAACAATTCAACACCCATTCATAATAAAAACTCCCTGAGTGGGTACTGAGGGAAGATCTCTCAATACAGAAAAGGCCATTTGAGAAGAATCCACAGCCAACGTCATACTCAACAGTGAAAAGCTGAAAGTGTTCCCTCTAAAATCAGGAACAAGACAAGGATGCCAACTCTCGCCACTTCTCTTTAACATAGTATTGGAAATTCTAGCCACAGCAATCGGACAAGAAAAATAAATAAAAGATATCCAAATTGGAAGGGAAGAGGTAATGCCGTCACTATTTGCAGATGACATGATACTATATATAGAAAACCCTAAGGTCTCCACCCAAAAACTATTATAATAAATGAATCCAGCAAGGTTGCAGGATACAAGATTAATATACAGAAATAGCATTTCTATACATCAATAATCAAATATCAGAAAGTAAAAAAAAAATACTGTTTAATATAGCATCAAAAAGAATAAAATACCTAGGAATAAACTTAACCAAAGAGGTGACATACCTATACTCTGAAAACTATAAAACACTGATTAAGGAGACTGAAGATTACACAAGGAAATGGAAAGATACCCTGTGCTCTTGGATTGGAAGAGTTAATATTGTTAAAATAGCTGTACAATCCAAAGCAATCTACAGATTTAATGCAATCCCTATCAAAATACCCATGATGGTTTTTCATATAACTTGAACATAATTCTAAAATTCATATGGAACCATAAAAGACTGTGAACTGTCAAAGCAATCTTGAGAAAAAAGAATAAAGCCAGAGGTATAACCCTCCCAGACTTCAGACTATCTACCAAGCTACAGTAATCAAAATAGCATGGTATTAGCACAAAACGGACACATAGATTAATGGAATAGAATACAGGGTCCAGAAATAAACTCATACTAAGGTCAATTAATCTATGACAAAAGAGGTAAGAACATACAATGGAGGAAAGACAGTCTCTTCAACAAGTGGTGCTAGAAAAATTGGACAGCTACATGTAAAACAATGAGATTAGAACATTCCCTCACACCATATACAAAAATAAACTCAAAGTAGTTTAAAGACCTAAATTTAAAACTTGAAACCATAAAACTCCCAGAAAAGAATATAGGCAGAAAACTCTTTGACATAAATTGTAGCAATATTTTTTTGGATCTGTCTCCTAAGGTAAAATAAATTTAAAAAATAAACAAATGGGACCTAATTAAACTTAAAAGCTTTTGCACAGCAAAGGAAACCACTGACAAAACAAAAAAGACAACCTACAGAATGGGAGAATATATTTACAAATGATGTGACTGACAAAGGGTTAATAACTCAAAAATATATAAACAGCTTATACAATTTAATATCAAAAAAACACAAACAACTCAATCAAAAAATGGGCAGAAGGCCTGAATAGACAGTTTTCCAAAGGAAGCATACAGACCACTAACAGGTACATGAAAAGATGCTCAACATCGCTAATCATCAGAGAAATGCAAATCAAAACCACAATGACGTATCAACTCACATCTGTCAGAATGGCTAACATCAAAAAGTGTATAAATAACAAATGCTGGAGAGGATGTGGAAAAAGGGAATCCTTGTATACTCTTGGTGAGAATGTAAATTGGTGCAGCCACTACGGAAAACAGTGTGGAGGTTCCTCAGAAAACCAAAAATAGAACTACTGTATGATCCAGCAATTCCACTCCTGGGTATATGTCCAGAAAAAAATGAAAACACTAATTTGAAAAGATACATGCACCTCATTGTTCATAGCAGCACTATTTACCATAGGCAAGACTTAGAAGCAACCTAAGTGTCCATCAACAGATGACTGGATAAAGAAGTTGTGGTATATATATACAATGGAATACTACTCAGTCATAAAAAATAACACCATTTGCAGCAACAGGGATAGATCTACAGGGTATTATGTTCAGACAGAGAAAAATAAATACTGTATGATATCACTATATGTGGAATCTAAAAAGTAAAATAAATAAATGGATGTGCAAAACAGAAACAGACTTACAGATATAGAAAACAAACTGGTGGTTACCAAAGGGGAAAGGGAAGTGTTTTGGGACAAATTAGGGGTATGGGGTTCACAGATAAAAACTACAATGTATAAAATAGATAAACAAGAAGGATATATTGTATAGCATATGGAATGATAGTAATTATCTTGTGATAATTTATAATGGCATATAATCTGCAAAAATACTGAATTGCTATGCTGTACACCTGAAACTAATATAATACTGTAAATCAACTATAATTCAATTAAATATATAAATAAAATGCATCTCTTGTAGATAGCATGCAGTTGAGTCTGATAGTGCATCTTTTATTTCTAATTTCAAGGTTTATTCCATTTACATTTAATGTAAGTATTGATATGGCTGGATTGGGATCTACCATTCTGCTATCAGTTTTCTATTCATCTCATCTAATTTCTGTTCCTCTGTTCTTTCTTGCCTTCTCCCCTTTTAATTTCTCTATTGACTTTATAGCTTTGTCTCTTTGCATTTTTTTTTAAATAGACTTTTTTTTTAGAGCAGTTTTAGGTACACAGTAAAATTTAATGGAAAGTACACAGTGTTCCTATATACTCTCTACCCTACACAGGCACAGTCTCCCCCTGGTATCAACAGCCAGCACCAGAGTGGTACATTTGTTATAATCAATGAACCTATATTGATGCATCATTATCACCCAAAGTCCCAAACTCACCCATAGTTTACATTAGGGTTCACGCTTGGTGTTGTACATTCTATGGCTTTGGAAAAATGTATAATGACATGTATCCATTTCAGCACTACACAGAATAGTTTCCCTGTCCTAAAAATCCTCTGTGTTCTGCCTATTCATCCCTCCTCCTCTAATTGCTGGTAACCACTGATCCTTCTACTGTCTCCATAATGTCATATAGTTGGAATCATATAGTATGTAGCCTTTTCAGATTAGCTTCTTTCTAGTAATATACATTTAAGGTTCCTCCATGGCTTTTTATGACTTGATAGCACATTTCCTTTTAGCAATGAATAATATTCCATCATCTGGAGGTACCACAGTTTATTTATCCATTTGCCTACTGAGGGCATCTTGGTTGCCTCCAAGTTTTGACCATCATGAATAAATTAGCTTCTATAAACGTTTGTGTGCAATTTTTGTGTGGCCCTAAGTTTTCAACTCACTTGGGCAAATACCAAAAAGTATGGTTGCTGGTTGGTAAGAGATTACTTAGTTCTGACAAACTGTCTTCTCCAAAGTGTTTGTACCATTTTGCATTCCCACCAGCAATGAACGATCATTCCTGTTGCTCCACTATCCATGCCAGCATCTGGTGTTGTCAGTGTTTTGAATTTTGGCCAGTCTTATAGGGGTGTAGTGGGATCAGTTGTTTTAATTTGCAGTTCCCTAATGACACATGATACTGAGCTTATTATTAAGTGTTTTAATTCAGGCACTGCTTCACTATCTCTGGGTTCCACTGTTTCAAATGAAAAGTTGACAACAATTCGTATCATTGTTCTTCTATATGTATTGTGTACTTTATTTCTGGGTGCTTTCAAGATTTTTTCTTTTTCTTTTGTTTTCAGCAGTTTGACTATGATGTGCCTATGTGTGTGGTTTTCTTTGTATTTAACCTGCTTAGGCCTTGCTGAGATTTCTGAACCTCTAAATTTGTGTTTCACAGATTTGGGGAAAACCTCAGCCACCTCAGCCATCATTTTTTCACATACTTTTTTTCTGGCCCCTTCTCTCTCTCTCCTACTGACATTCCAATTGTACATATAATAGACCTTTTTACATTGTTCCGCAGGTCACTGAGGCTCTTCACTTTTTTCCAATCTTTTTTGTTTTCAGATTGACTAACCTGTATTGATCTAAAGCTAACCAACCCTTTCTTCTGCCATTGCCAATCTATTAATTAGGCTCATCTGGTTTTTAAAAATTGAAATATAGTTGACATACAAATATTATGTTAGTTTCAGGTGTATTACAGTGGTTTGACATTTCCAAACATTATGAAATGATTCCCAAGGTAAGTCTGGTAACCATCTGTCCCGATACTAAGTTATTACAATATTATTGACCATATTCCTTATGCTGTATGTTACGTCCCCAGGGCTTATTTTACAACCGGAGATTTGTAGCTCTCAATCCCCTTCATCTATTTTGCCCCTACTCCCCAACTTCCCTCTCCTGTGACAACCACCCATTTTTTCTCTGTATCTGAGTCTGTTTTAAACTTCAGGTATTGTATTTTTCAGTTTCAGAATTTTTTGTGTATAGTTTCTACTTCTCTGAGATTTCTTACCTTTTCATTCATTACAAGCACATTTCTATGCCTCTAAGCATAGAAATAAGCTGCTGTAAAGTTCTTGTCTGTTAATTTCAACATCAGAGTCATCTTGGGGTTGGTCTCCATTGATTGCTTTTCCTCTTGAGTGTTAAGTCACATTTTCTTGTTTTTTTTTGTTTTCTTCATATGCACAATAGTTTAGGACTGAATCCCAGGCTTTGGGAATGGTATGCTGTAGAGATTCTGAATTCTGTTTTGTTCCTCTAAAGAGTATTCATTTTTTCATTTTAGCTAATTTTCATTAGGTAAATTTGTCTAGAACCAAAATCCCAAATTCTGTTTCCTCTGCACTGGGCAGCCACTGAATTATCCACTCAGTTATTTTAGCCCTGCCTAGGGTGCTTGGAGTCTATCCTGTGCATGCATAGCTTTGGAGTCTGCCAGAGACTTGGGCAGGGTTTATATAGAGAATTAGGGCTCCTCCTCTGTACTTCTCTCCTGGGATACTTTTTGGTTGCTACAGTCACCCTGAACTTAGTTCTCTCATTCCTCAACTAATAAGACTGCAATTTTCTATCCAAGTTTTACCTACCTCCACATCACAGCAACTACAGCCTGCCTGTGGGTGAAAAGCTATTAAAAAACAGGAAACCCTTTCAAATGACCACTGTTCTCTTCTCTGTGCTATAGCAGAAACAGCTTTGCAACTGGGAATTTTAGGGACTGTGTTAAAAATCCTAGCCTGGCCACTTTCTACCTATGTTAACCTTGGGTAAGTAAGTATTCAGACACCATTTCCTCGTCCTAAAATGGAAATAAGAATGTCTGCTTCCTGGGGTTGTTAAGAGGATCAAGTCAGATAATACATGAGATGAGGAAAACAGGCTCAGGGGGCTAGATGATGTCCTATCTGTTAAGTGGCAGGAGTAATTGGTTACTCCAGGTCCGTCTGTGCTTTTTCTGCTGTACCATATTGCTTCCATTTTTCTAATGACTATCTGCTCCACATTTCCCTACCAAAGACATTCCCAAGTACCTACTATGATCTAATTGCCAAGTTGAGCACCAAGAATATAGTAAGCTGAAGTCCCTTCCCTCAAGAAGTTCCAAGTACCATTCCCTACGTATTGACTGCCCTAGAGCCTATGTCTGCTTTTGGTTGCTCTCAGGGCCTTCAGATAGCTGTTCTGTTATATTCTGTTCAGTTTGCAATTGTTACCTATAGGAGGGGTGGCCTGATATGACTGAGTCTTCTGTTACCAGAAGCACAACTGCTATCCATGGATTTTTGGCTTTGCTATCTAGCTGTTCAGTCTGTTTTTATGGCATGATATTTAGAGAGATTAAAAACTGTCCTGCCCCACTGCCTCCATCCTCCCAGAATCATCTGCTATTTATTTTAATAATAAATGAAATCAGTATTATTCCATTTATATGCAGTTCTAGAGCAGGCAAAATTGAAGAATCAATATAGGAGTGTTAAAACTTTAAAGTAAAGGAATATTGAAAACATTAAAGATACTGGGTACTTTCAAGAGAAGAGGAAGATACAGTTGAGGAGGAGATATTAGGGGTTTCAACAATATTGCTAGTTTTCTACTAATTAAGCACAGAAATCGTTAAATGAGTACTTATTTTAATGTTAATTCTTTAAAGTGTAATATATCACATATATATGTAAACACATACACATATATACAAACAACATAGTATATATGTATATACATATCTTTAAAATGTGTATATATTGTATATGCTTTTTTGTTTGTATGCTATTTCAATAATTTTTAAAGCTTAAATAAAATTTCCAGTAAAATGTATAATTGTTCAAGCTTGAATATTCAAGTGATTTAAAGGACTCAGGGTTTGACCCCAAACATGGGTAAGAAATTATAAACAAAAGTGTACAACATGATGATGAGACATACATATACACTGTGGAACAATTACCAAGATCAAGGTAATTAACACATCCATCACCTCACTTAGTTAATCTTCTTGTGTGTGGTGATAATGTTAATGATCTACCCTCAGCAACTTTCAAGAATGCAATACCATGTTGTTAACTATAGTCACCATGCTACATTAGATCCTCAGAACTTATTTTTCTTAAAACTAAAAATTTCAACCACCTGACCTACATCACACACTTCACCCTACCTCCAGCCCCTGGAAACCACGATTATATTTTTTCTATGAAATCAACTTTTTTTAAAAAAGATTCCACATATAAGTGATATCGTATGTATTTTGTCTTTGTCTGGCTTATCAAATTATCACACTGTACACTTTCAACATATACAATTATGTTCATCCAAACAAAGATAATCACAGAAAAAGAGATATTTAATTAAATATTAAAAGAAAGGGATAAAAAAGTAACAGGAATTTGCTTTAAAATAAAAGTATAGCAATATTCAAAAAAAGGAATTACAAATAAAATTAAAACTAGATTTCTAAGTAGTTAAGTCCACTCAAAAAATAAACTTTATGATACAAATTGTATTTACAAACCAAAAACAGACTCATAGATACAGAAAACAAACTATGGTTACCAAAGGCGAAAGAGCAGGGAGGGATAAATAGGAGTTGGGGATTAACAGACACACATTACTATATATAAAATAGATAAACAAGGACCTACTGTATAGCACAGGGAACTATATTCAATTTTTGTAATAACATATAATGGAAAAGAATCTGAAAAGAAAATATATACACGTATGTATATGTATAACTGAATCATTTTGCTGTACATCTGAAACTAACATTGTAAATCAACTACACTTCAGTAAAACCTTAAGATAAATGAAATGAAACACTGATTAGAATCTTTCTGTTACTCAAGAACTTTTGTCCAGATTCCCTTTGCTTCTAAAGGGCAACAATACTTGGTCTGAATTTAACTGCCAGAGAGTTAGGGACCAGCAGTGTAGTAGTGTTAACTACTCTCCTCCCACCCCTTCATACCTGATGTTGTTTTGGCTATTCCCTGATCTGGTAATGCTCCAAATTTCCGATGCTGATCATACCAGTCATTCACCGTCATAGATGCCAGACTTGGATAACCAGCTCCAAATACTCTGCAAGAATCACATTGCATTTAGAAAGGTAAACATAAACAGCACTATTAGAAAGCCGCATTCATCCTCGCTCCCCTACTCAGCTGTATTCCGAGGAGTTGTACAAACTCCTGTAAGGATATTGTAAAAAGAAGTATCCAGGAAGGAGCATTAAAGGCAAGAGCTTTCATGGGAAGATAAATAACCCAGAACTGTTACCCAAGAAGCAATCCCACAGGCTAATGCCCTGCAGAGGAATGATGATCCTGTGGAAGGGGCATTTGATTTGGTGGGTCTAAAAGACATACAGAAGAAGGAGCTGCTTCTGCCACCCTATGGAAAAGTATCTCAACAACTCAGAATTAAATTCTAGATAGGCAGGTATGTCCTTCTGAGAACTGCAGTTGAAGGCAACAATGGGAAGCAACTTTAAAGTACACAGTTCTCCATTATTTTCCTTTCTTCTTTCTTTCGGTTTTTAATTAGTTAATTTATTTTTGTTGGTTTCCTTTTGAGCCTATTTTTAAGCTCACATTTGTGAGGGAAATGTCTCGTAAAGAGAGACAAGAGAAAGTATGAGAAGAGATAACATCTCTTTGAAGAAAGAACAGCCTCGCCAGGTGAAGCCATGACCTTTTAACAATGCCCAGTCTGTCTCTTACTCATGCGCTGCAAATGAACCACAAAAGCAGGGGGCCTACAAAGGCAACCCACTCTTTAGTACTACCTACTTGGCTTGGGCCTTGTTCCGAGTGAGAACAAAGGGTTTCATCGGAGGCTTGTCCTGACGAGATGAGAAAGAGGTTGATGCCTAAAAAGGAAATTAATTATCAGAAGTGCATTGGCCATTTTGCCCATCCCACTATGCAGGCACTCAAGTTTTCAGGTGTTTGAAAATCCCTGGATTCAAAATCCACCCACTCCCTATTTATCGGTCCCTAAGATATGTCTGCAGAATACTAATGGTAGAGGTTGGTTAGCCTCTCCTGAAGAGGCCCAAGTACCTTACTGGAAAGTGAGGAAGAGAAAGCTCTCCTAGGAACCATTACACAAGTGAAAAATTACTTAACTTTAAAACTCTCCACTTCAAAGAGGAAGATTCCAAAGCTTTCTTCCATGTTCCATCTAAATCCCTTGAGCTGAATTTGAAGCCCCTTTCCTCAGCCTGGCCTTCAGTGCTACAGTTGAATTAAGATCCTTCTAAAACTCAGTCCAATATAAATAATGCTATTAATTGGCCAGAGCTCCTGAGGGTGTTTTAGAAGGGGATGTTCCTAAATGCAAGTGGGGGAGAATGGGTTAGTAGCTCCCATATATAGGTGTACAGAAATGTGCCAAGGAACCTTGGCTGTCCAGGGGCATACTGAAACAAAATACAGTCAAAGAAAAGGTGTTCACTTGGTTCTAAACTCAATCACTTCCAGGGCCAATCCCAATACCAAATGAGAGAGCATAAAAACGAAACACAAAAACAAAGAAGGAGACAGGGGAGGATCCAAAAGAGTCCGGACTCATAATGCTTAAAAACCACTCATCCAGCTATGCTCAAGGGGCCTTGTGGCCTTAGATTACTAATGGTTCGTTCTTTGATTCTCTGACACAAGGAGCCAGGCTGATGTTACCCTGAGGCAAAAGCTCCTGGGCTCTATCAGTACAAATCAAATTAGCCCGAAGTTTCTCTGAGGACTTAAATAAATGCCTGCAACTAGCGGGTAGGTTCAACTCAATTCATGTTATATCCTGAATGAAAAAATAAGTGGCAGCAGAGCTTGATATTTTGAAGCAGCAGCCCCAAAACAGAGTTGCGATCTTCAGAGACAGCCAAAGTGGTGTTACACCAAGTTTTCTTTACCAACGTGCCCAACACTTTGTGCACTGAGAGGTGCTTGCTGTGTCCCATACTTGGCTGAACTAAGGTGTGAGAGTGCGTCACTGTGTAAGGTTAAATTCCGATTCCTCCCCCAACCTAAACACATTCAATGTCTTTTGTTTCACCTTCTTTTTCTTTTCTTTCTTCTCCAGTTCTTTTCTTCTTTCCCAGCCTCTCCCTCTTCCTGTTTATTACAGTCAAGCACAGATTTTTAAAGGCCTGTCTACCTCTGCCTTCCTTCAGCAGTCATGAATGCTCACAGCCAAAACCAATTTCCACTTGAGAGCAGTCTCCCCCCACCCCCCGGCATGTCACAAAATTACAAATGACTGCAAGTGTGTTACCTAGTTAGAAAGCACTGGGTGAATGCTAC
The DNA here is from genome assembly GCF_048773025.1 of Camelus bactrianus. Classification (NCBI taxonomy): domain Eukaryota; kingdom Metazoa; phylum Chordata; class Mammalia; order Artiodactyla; family Camelidae; genus Camelus; species Camelus bactrianus. The sequence goes on from NC_133575.1 coordinate 42,544,937, forward strand.
CCTAAACTAGAGAGAAAGCTATCCTGGTGAACCTTTAGCCTTCCTCTACTAATCTCAGTAGGAACAATGATTTTATGGAGACTTAAGAGGATTTTAATTTGATTACTCTCCTGGAGAAGATTCAAACCTCTGACAGTATCTTTTTGAGCTATATAGACAGGGACCAGGCTTACCTCCTTTGCAGAGTCTCTTTCTCTCAGGATCTTGATCTCCTGGTCAATGCTCTCAATCTCTTCTAAGCTGATACCAATCCACCTTCGAAGGTGAAGAAGGTAATATTCACGAACACATTCATCATCTGCTTGACCGCTGTCCACAGCAGATTTCAGTGCTGACAACCTATGCTCCATCTCCTTCTTCTGCTTGTATCTGTTCCACAGAAAAGCATTACCCATGAACTTAAACATAAAGCAGTATTCCTTCAAAAGAAGGCCACAGTAAGATTTCACCTTTGCAAATCATCAGGATGTCGAGTCCCACTTTGGCAAAGATACAGATTCTACAACTCAGAATTTGCCACCAAAGGCAGTTCTCTCAGGACGGTAAGGGAGGGATCAGCAGAGGCTGAGAAATATTCTGAAGCCAGAAAAATATAGAAGTAACCTGATCTGAGCAACTCCTCCCATCATCTTTAGAGATGGGAGGGCCTTAGTAACTTTAGGACATCAACCTTTACTAGGTGGGTGCTCAGTATCATACAGTGTCCATTTAGTTCAAATAATCATAGAATCTTAGGGGTCATTTACCTGCCATTGATGCAGGGATTCCTTCTGACATGGCCTAAAAAAATGGTCATCTCTTCTTTTCTTCTGGGCAAAACATTTCCAGCTCTTCTGACTCATCCTAGTATAATTTAAAGACTCATATCCACCCTGCCTGCATTTTTCAGGATGCATTCTAGTATGTCACCTATCACTCATCAGACTACTGTTTACTGAGTACTTATTGTGTGACAGGCACTGTTCTCACTGCTTGAGACACAGCAGTACACACAAGAAACTTCCTGCTCTCCTGAAGCTTTCATTCTAGTGGGAGCAGACAGACCAAAGGAAATAGAGTCAGGTGGTGCTAAGTGCCATGAAGAAGCAAAAAGCAAGATAAAGTGGACAGAGTGAGGTGTAAAAGTAGAGGTGATGAGGCGACACTTCTCTGAAGAGGTGAAAGTTGAGCAAAGGCTTCAAGGAACTAAGGAAGCGAGCCATGCCAGTATCTGAAAGAGCACTCTAAGGGGGAAAAGCAGATATGAAGGGCTTGGGGTGGGAGAGTACTGGCCTGGTATGTTTGTGTAATAGCAAGGAGGCCAGCATGGCTGCCATGGAGTGACAAAGAATGATAGGAAACAAGGTCAGAGAGGCAGCCAGGGCCATAATTTGTACAACTCTGCAGGAAGTAAGACCCCAAATATCAAATGTCATGGTATTTTGGGTGAGATGGGAAAGCCACTGAAGGCTTTAAAACGATACATGACATGAATACAGTGACATGAAAACTTTTTATGGACCACTCTGGCTGCTATGTGGAGTGTAGAGTGTGACAGGCTGGAAGGCAAGGGTGGAAGCAAGAAAATCAATTTAGAGGATACTGCCATAATCCAGGTGAGAGATAGTGACTTGAAATAGGGATGTGGTGAGATGTAGATGTACTTAAAATATAAAATGGATAGGATTTGCTGATTTACTGGATGTGAGGGCTTTAGGGAAAGAGAGGAGTCAAGGAAAGCTACAATTTACAAGAGAAGTGTCTTGAAATATCTATCTGGAACCCCACTCTAGACCTCCAGAATCAGATGCTCCTCTGCAGGTGTTCACCCAAATCTGGAGTTCTTAATCTCTGGTCCATGGACAGTTTGGGGGGAGGGGTATCCTTGAACTCCCCCAAATCTTGTACAGAATTCTGTGTATGCATTTTTTGGGGGCGGGGGAGAGGTAATGTAGTTTTAACCAAATTATCCAGGAGGTCCAGGACCCATGAAAAGTCAAGAACCACTGATCTGGAAACATTCTTTATTGTAAACACTTGGTTCTTCTGCTCTTTTACTCAACAAGTAGGCACTTTCTGTAATGTTACAAATAACTGTCATACATCACCGTAGGTGGCCTTCTCAGTGAAACACTACACAGGCCAATTCCTAGTTGATGAATGCTATTACAGGTATCACTTCAGAACATTTAACTCTGGTGCCACTCCTACCCCTACCCTCTTTCCTGGATGTACTTAAGTCAGGAAAAATAAAATACCAGGGCCTTATAATGTATATAATCCAGGGTAAACTCTGGGTTAATCTACCAGGCCTTTGAATAAGGTTCTGGTGCTTCCTTCTCATCCTCTGCGCATGTACGGTCTAATTGCGCTCTCTGGTCTTTCCTTCTTCTCTACTCCCTTGCTCCTAGTCATCTTTGGGACTTCTAAGTTCCTGAACAACTGTTCTTTGAGGCCAGTGTTTCTGAAACCTTTCTGTCTTAGCAGAACTCTTTCTTCTTATAAGAGCTTATCTGGAACTCCATAAGGAAGAACAGATAAAAATCCACCTTGGTTAAATCAGAGGAGAGGTCCCAACATCTTCCCTACCCAGGCGGTGCGGTGGAATCTTAGGGCTCCAAGGGACAGACTGTAAACCTCTGTCTTAGACCTTCATCACTGTTCTAGATTTCCGATGGTGAGCCATGACACAGAAACACTCCCTGTCACCCCTGAATTCCCCAGTGCCTGCCTGTCACCATTCTGACTCTGGGCAACTTTCATCACTCCCCTTTTCTGTTCCCGAGCTGCTGAAAGAGATAACGAATGACAAATTTGTGTCAGAGGAGTCAGCTATAAATTCCTATGATCAAACTTCGGCTGAACGGTCACTCTTGTTCAGCTATCCTTTTGTTCATCTTTTGTGGATTCCATGCCATTATCACGCTCACCAGATGGCCAGCCAACGGAGAAATTCCATTGCCCTTTTTACCTCAAAATCTCTGTAGCTTCACCTTTCCTCCTCTCGTCTTTAAGGGGCTAATGTCTTTACTGAGGCACTCTCTTTACCACTCCACTTTTGCTATCGGCCCTGTCCCCACCCACATTCTTTCAGGCCTCACTCTATCCTCCTCCCTGTCATTAGCAGTTAAAAATTTTCACTCTACTGCTGCCTTTCCCCTAACCTAGAAACACCTTCCCTCAATCCATGTTGTCGTTGCAAATGACCTCTCTCCTCTCTTTTCTATGCTGTAGTGGAAACAACACTAGAACTGGGAATTTACTGGGAATTTAAAGACCTGAGTTTAAATCCTAGCCTGGCCACTTACTAGCCATGTAACTCTGGACAAGTCGATACTCAGAGCCCATTTCCTTATCTCTAAAATGGGATAACACCTGCTTTATGGGGTTGTTGAGAGGATCGAATGAACAATACTCATGAAAGTGCTTTGTAAGCAGCAATATAATATAAACATTGTTAGCTGTTGAGAAAAACTGAGGTTAGGAGGAGCTAGATGATGCCCCAGCTATTAGGTGGCGGGAATTGGATTGATCACCCTAGGTCTGCCGGGCTCCAAAGCCCGGGCTTTTTCTGCTACACCATATTGCTTCCATCTTTCTGATGATCACTCTGTCTTTCCCAGAGATCCCTCGAGTACCTACGATGATCCAACTGCTGAGTTGCACACCAAGGATACAATGATACAATTAGTCAAGTTCTCTGACCTTTAGACGTTCCAATGACAGATGGTTATGCCGTAAGTAACAAACTAAGTGCTACAGTATCTGGGAGGGGAGACAGGTAGGGAGAAGCTTCAAAGAGGACATGACATTGCTCTCTCTTCCTCAGGCTTCTTCCTGTAAGTACTTCTGTCCATATGTACCTTGTTGAGTCTCTTACCTCTGATTGCTTTTTCCTTCCTTGTCCTTTTCCCTTAATTCGCCCCAAGGTTTTATCCTTGGCTTTTTTCTGTCTACAAAACCGTCTCGTAAGTTTTAGTTACACATTTCGATCTGTCTACAGACATGGTGGTCCAGTTGTCACTTCAGGACCTAAATTCAGCAAATATAAAACTAGACTCATGACTTACCTAGCTTCTACTTCTCCATTTCTGCAGAAAGAATGCAGGTGCAGTTAATCAACAAGACTTACACTTACTCCTCAAAGATGGGAATTAGAGTAGAGAAGACATATGAAGAAACAGGTCTGGAGAGAGAGGACACACCATTTAGGTGTTTTATGTAGGATGGCCTCAGCATGCAGTCATGGGGTGGGGAGGGAGGACTTATAGGCAGTAAATAAGGATCTGAGCAATGTATTTTCTACTCATATAAATGCTTCCTGCAAAAGTAATCTCTCTAATGGCTGTTACTTCATTTTTATCACTTCTTCCCAGTCGAAGTACTATTATAACATGTTAACTTGTCTTTCTGCCTCTCTCTTCTCTTCCAATGTTCCATACACATCACTTTCTTATGCAGTCTTCTGCTGATACTGCTCTTAGCTTCTATTAAACCAGACTATTCTCCATTCCCTGTACATACCTCAAACTACCCTTTTGCTCAGGTTGTTCCTTCTGCTTATCAGCAATAAATATTTCTTGAGCACCTTCCATATGCCAGGCCCTGTGCTAGGTATACCACACAGAACAAGAGAGAAATGGCTCCTGCTCTCATGGAGTACACATTCTCGTAAGGGAGAAAGACAAAGCCCAGAAAGACAGATAAACGAAGAGCATTCCATACAAAGAGAACAAAACGTACAAAGACTCTAGAAGGAAAGAGCTGGATTGGTTCAGAACTGAAAGAAGGCTATCATGGCAGAGGTTTAGTGAACAAAGGGAGTATGATCTAAGATGAGACTGGAGAGAGATGACAGATCATGCAGGTCTTTTCATTAGTGGTTTGGTTATATCAGGTGAAAGATCCTGGTGGCTTACCTTCAGATGAAGGTATGCCAGTGAAGACAGAAAGAAACAGGACATGGTACATTTTGTAGCTAGAACTGGCAGGCCTTGCTGATGGACTGCATGTGGCAATTCAGAAGAGAGGAATCGAAGCTAATTCCCAGGTTTCTGGCTTAAACACCTGGGTGAATGGTGGTACACTCATTGAGCTCGTGAAGACTGGGGTGTAGGGGCACCTCTGGGGATGAAAAAGCCAAGGGTTCAACTTAGAGCAAGTTTGCGATGTCTATGAAACATCCACGTACGGTGTTGGAAGTGTGAGTCTGAAGGTCAGGAGAGCTCTGGGTTAGTGGTATAAATGTGGGAGCCTTTTAGTAAGAAGATAATGTTGTTATCTCGTCTGTCAGGCATTTAAAAAAAAAAATTCAAAAATCAACTTTTGTAGCCAAAGAAATGCAAATCAAAACAATGAGATACCTTTCTTGTTTGCCCATTTGGATTTTCTAAGTGTTAACATCCAATATGGGTGCAGTGGGATATACTCTGAAACTCTGTTATTGTGGAAAGCAATACTGTTACCATCAAGAGTCAAAATATACAAACCCTTTGATCTAGGCACTGGTCCTTCTAGAAATCTATCCTAAGGGAACAGTGACAGATACAGTTAGGTTTCTTCATAACATTACTTAGAATAGCAAAAACAAGCAAACAAAAAACAAACCCATAAACAGTCTAAGTATTTGACAATAAAAGATTAGTTTAAATAATTACCACATGACTAGAAGATGGAATATTATGTAACCATTAAATATCATGGCTTCAAAAGACATAGGGAAATCACAATATGATGTTAGGTTAAATAAAGATAAAAAAACTATATATACAGTATTATTCCAAATTTATTAGCTTAAATAACTATATATCTGGAACAAAATACATCAGGAAGTTGACAAAGATATCTGAGTGCTAGGATGAAAGCTTATTTTTAATTTTAAAAATATTCCATTTTCCAACTTTCTACAATGAGTATTATTACTTTTACATTCAGGAAAGCCTGTAATTTCCATTTTTAACCATCTTTCTAGGCACATCTCAAATGCTACTACATTCTGAAACTTTTTCCTCCAACCAGATGTGATCACTCCTTGGTCTTTCTCCACAATACCATTTGTATGTCTATGGCATTTACAGATTTTTTTTTATATGTTACAATTATTGGATACCAAATTCACTGTTTAAACTACAAGCTATACACCAATGGGCTGCCCCTAGCCTCTTACAAAGGACATGACGCTGAATTCGTATCAGTCTATCCGATTTCCTCAAAAATCATTCACTATCATTCACTTACTCCTAACCATGCTTTGTTCTTCTTTAAAGCCCTTGCCACCTAAAATCACATTATTATTTACTAGCTTGCTGTCTGTCTCCTCTACCAAAATAAAAGCTCCATGAGGGAATGGACTTTGGTTCTCCAGCACCTAGAACAGTTCCTGGCACACAGTAAAGGCTCAGATATGTTAAATGAATCAATCAATTTTCAGCTCTCTAGACCAGGCCTCTCCTCTGAGCTTCACACTACCTGATACCACTATTGGATGTCTTGTAGGCACGTTAAAGCAACATGTCTCAATACAGAATTCATACTCTCTCCGATCTGTTCCTCCTCCTCTATTACCCATCTTAGTGAGTTCCACAGCCATCCACCTAAATCAAAAACACAGACTCTTCCTTCCCACCTGCCACAACCGATCGCCAGGTTTTCTGCAGATTCAACCTTGTAAGTAAATATATCCCCACCCCAATCCCTTCTGCATTACAGCAGTAAGGCCTCATCACCTCTGTGACCTAACTGGATCTAACCTCCCTCAGATGTTCCTAACTGCTGCCAGAGTTATGCTAGTTAAAATGCAAATATGACCTTGCTACTCTTTCAGGAAAAAAACCAAAAACTTCCAGTGGATCCCAAGTCACCAACCAAAGTTTAAGCTCTTTAGCATGGCCTAATAGTAGGTAATATTTAAAGAATATTTACTATGTGCCAGATACTGTGCTAGCTGTTTTGGGTGGTTTATCTTATTAATGCTTCTTAACCCTCCTCTCGTCTTTAAGGGGCTAATGTCTTTACTGAGGCACTCTCTTTACCACTCCACTTTTGCTATCGGCCCTGTCCCCACCCACATTCTTTCAGGCCTCACTCTATCCTCCTCCCTGTCATTAGCAGTTAAAAATTTTCACTCTACTGCTGCCTTTCCCCTAACCTAGAAACACCTTCCCTCAATCCATGTTGTCGTTGCAAATGACCTCTCTCCTCTCTTTTCTATGCTGTAGTGGAAACAACACTAGAACTGGGAATTTACTGGGAATTTAAAGACCTGAGTTTAAATCCTAGCCTGGCCACTTACTAGCCATGTAACTCTGGACAAGTAGATACTCAGAGCCCATTTCCTTATCTCTAAAATGGGATAACACCTGCTTTATGGGGTTGTTGAGAGGATCGAATGAACAATACTCATGAAAGTGCTTTGTAAGCAGCAATATAATATAAACATTGTTAGCTGTTGAGAAAAACTGAGGTTAGGAGGAGCTAGATGATGCCCCAGCTATTAGGTGGCGGGAATTGGATTGATCACCCTAGGTCTGCCGGGCTCCAAAGCCCGGGCTTTTTCTGCTACACCATATTGCTTCCATCTTTCTGATGATCACTCTGTCTTTCCCAGAGATCCCTCGAGTACCTACGATGATCCAACTGCTGAGTTGCACACCAAGGATACAATGATACAATTAGTCAAGTTCTCTGACCTTTAGACGTTCCAATGACAGATGGTTATGCCGTAAGTAACAAACTAAGTGCTACAGTATCTGGGAGGGGAGACAGGTAGGGAGAAGCTTCAAAGAGGACATGACATTGCTCTCTCTTCCTCAGGCTTCTTCCTGTAAGTACTTCTGTCCATATGTACCTTGTTGAGTCTCTTACCTCTGATTGCTTTTTCCTTCCTTGTCCTTTTCCCTTAATTCGCCCCAAGGTTTTATCCTTGGCTTTTTTCTGTCTACAAAACCGTCTCGTAAGTTTTAGTTACACATTTCGATCTGTCTACAGACATGGTGGTCCAGTTGTCACTTCAGGACCTAAATTCAGCAAATATAAAACTAGACTCATGACTTACCTAGCTTCTACTTCTCCATTTCTGCAGAAAGAATGCAGGTGCAGTTAATCAACAAGACTTACACTTAGATTATGAGGAGACCTGAGGCTCAGACAGGTTACATAAGTTACCCAAAGTCCAGTGGCTTATAAGTAAAGCTGGGTCTCAAACCCAGGTCTCTTCCACAACCTGTACTCAGCTACAACAATGTAACAATAGCTGACTATGAGTGTTTACTGCTTCACTTAAACACTGTACTAAGTGCTTTTTTGGCATCTCTCTCCTAATCTTCGTAACTATTTACTGGATGTATTACTATCCAATTTTATAGCTGGGTAAATTAAGGCACCAAGAATTTACCCAAGGAATTTACCCAAAGTCAGAATGATTAAATGCTGGAGCTGGGATTCAAACCTCTTCTCAGGTTCTCAGCAACAAAGTTGTTCTTTCACCTTCCTCACATCCCAAGCTCTCCTTGGTCTGGACCCTGCAACATTCTTCAGCACCATTCCTTTCCCCTCTTCACTAACTCCTTTGTGTTCTAGTATCACCGAATTACATACAGTTGTTCCCCACACCAGCACTGTGTTCTTTAATGCCCCTGTAGCTTTACTAATACTATTATCTCTGCTGGCTAAAAGCCTCTTTTCCTCTTCCTCTAGATAATAGTCCTATGCATCCTTCAACAATTCATCATAGGAGTCACCTTTTCCAGGGAACATTCTCTCTCCTGCTCTCTTTGGTTAGGTGCCCCTCTTGTATCTTGTATAAACGCCCATACTTGTATCCCCAGTGCCTAGCACGATTCCTAGACACTATGAGCACTCGTTAAATATTTTTTTTAAAAAACTAAGAGTAAGCAAGTTGTTCAAGGTCACATGATGAAGCTGAGACAGGACTAATCGTTAGCTCAGGATGTTACACATCTGATCCAGCATTCTGTTAGAACAGAGCTTCTCAATCAGTGAACCTTAAATGGACCATAGCTCCAAGATATTGTGCCCTTTAGAAATACTTACCCCACTGTACCATGTGAATATTGCTATGCTGTGATGTGGGAGAGATCCGGGAACACTTTACTAAACTACATTGCTGCTGTTGGCAACCATAAGGTGCTAGGGATCTGATGGTTAGGTATGATCATGTCAACAAAGGCAGAGGCTTCTTGAAAAAGTCGGGAGAGTTTGCTCTCACCAGGGCCTATGCTCAATAATAATTCAAAGAGTAACATACATCGTTTCCCACCCCATCAGAAAAAAACATGCACCCCTCCCCCTCTACGGTACTGCCACTGGGCAGTCCTCAAATGACCCACCTCTCTATTTTAGCCTGTCTTTGAGATGCCATAGCAACGAGGCTAGGATAGGCCATGGAGGAATTAGCAGTGTTATTTTCAGCTGAGTTGGTCTTGGTTTTGGGCAGCTCAAACTCTGCCACGTGATGGTATTGGCACTGAGTTAAGTAGTTTAAAAAGTGTTCTCGAGCCCTCTGCAAGTGATCTAGACGCTTGCTGGGGTTGACTTGTTTCATGACGAAAGCTCCTTGAAATGCTGGCACCAACAGGTACTTCAGGTCGGTGGAAGCAATCTCTTCCAAATCTTCATTTCGGCTGCAAAGAGCAAAGAGGAGGCTGTGAAGCCCGGCTGGGTATTTAAACGGTGGCCCTTGCTTCCTGGGGGAGAGGACTGGGGTGAGAGTGGGGCAAAGGGAGAAGGCACGGTAAACAGCGGCCGGATTTCTTAAATAAAAGTGGCTGAGCGCTCACACCCAATGCCTATGCAAATAGCCGACGCTAGGGAGCAGAGTCGTGGAATATTAACTACCTCAGAAGAGAGGTGGAGAATGTAAACAACGTATACGAGATCGCAGTGGGAGGGAGGGATGAAAGGGTCCCGGTTTTAAAGGTCTCCTCCACCTACGCTCAATGGCTCCACCCTTGGTAATTATTACGTCTGTTCTTAGCCATTGTTAACCTCTCCCATACCTGAACAAGTCGAGCTGCGTTAACATTTCGGCAGCGTTCTTCAGGAGGTCTAGTCCCTTGATCACCTTATCTTGGATAATCCGGGAGCCGGTGGGTTCAGTTGTTACTTCTAGTTCGTCCAGAAGCTGCTTGCTGGTTTCGAACAGCTCGGGGAGCCGAGGGAGCAGTAACTCGTCTTCGGCTGCTGCCATCTTGGGGAGGGAGGAACCCGGAAGATCTGACTTCCGGGGTCAAAGGCAACCTTGCGAAAAATGAGTGGGCGAGAAAGGGCGAAACCGGAAGAGGCGCCGCATAGGTCCAGTAGCTCCATTGTTAGCAAAGCGTCTGACAACTTCCGGAAGCGGCTGTTACCTGACCCTAGCAACCGTTTCCATAGACTCGTTTTACCAGGCTGCCTATTACAAGTAGTAGGCATCTGTAACAGACACAAACAAACAAGCAAACCCTAGGCGCTGCTTTTTCGCTCGGCTCCTCGTCACCGACCCTGGGCTGCGAAGTTCCGTGGCGTCTGAGGCCCGGGTGTGACGAGGCTGAGTTCCGAGCGAGGGCGGGCGCGGGCGAGCTCCGGGAGCCAGCCAGGCGTCCGCCTTACCTCGCGAGGTGCTCCCTGGGCTGAGGGGCGTGGGCGGCCAGGGACGCGGGCCTCCGCGCTGCTTCCTCGGTTCTCAGGTATGCGCGCGTGAGCGCGAAGTGCAAATAAGCGCCCCCCTCCGACTTCCGTCCACCCACCATCTGGAGCTCGGGGTTCCTCCAGCCAATCCTCACCCGCCCTCTTCCCCGTCACGTCACCCCTCCTCTACACACATGCACACTCTCACACTTTCAAAAGTTACTTCCTCGAAACCTTCCTTGAGACCCTCTCCCCCGCCAAGCCACAGAGAATTTTCATTTTCTGTGCATCTCTTATCAGAGCACCCACCACACAGTATTACAGCTAGTGATTTACAAATCTCCCGTACAGAATGAGTCTGATTAATTTTTGCACCCCTCTGGCTAGCCCAGTGCCTGGCACTTATTAAGTGCTCAGTGTCATTATATGAATAGAAAAATAAGTGATGTGTTTGGAAAGCAGCCCAACTACGCAGAACTGCGCTGTTCAATATGGTAGCTACTAGTCACATGGGGCTATTGAGCACATGAATGTGGCTATTTCGAATTAAGATGTGCTATAAATGTAAAATATACACCAGATTTTGAGAACTTATTATAAAAATAATACAAATCTCAATTTTCACACTGACTACATGTTGAAATGCTAATGTTTTGTATATATTGGGTTAAATATTTTATTAAAATTAATTTCACTTGTGTCTTTTCACTTAAGTGTGCCTACTAGAAAACTCAATTATATTGGGCTCATATTTGTGGCTTACATTATAATTCTACTGTACACTGCTGATGTAAAAATATAATTCCAGGACTTTGAAAGAAGGGACCTCACTGCTTTGAACGAATCAATATAACCTTAGGACACACCCCAAGTTGTTCTTAGAGATTTAAGTCAAGTAAAATGCGTGCTGCCTGCCCTGGAAAATAAGCTTTTAAACTAAATACAGTTTAACCATAGTTGAGAAGAAATTTTTTTTCATGTAGAAACAACTAGAGGGCAATATAGGACAGTATATAACTAGGGGATACATTGTATCGCACAAGTTGTTGGAAAACCAAGAAGTGACACGTCATTCTATGCTAGGAGTAGTTCAGAAAGCTTCTTAGACATGAAATGCCATCATGGAATTTCCAAGTTGGAAGGGGACCTCAAAAATCAGAGGAAAAAACTGAGACCAGAAAAGTTAAGTGACTTGCCCAACCAGCTGTGACAAAGCCAGTGTCTTCTAAATTCAATTGTTTTTACTCCATCAATCTTAACTGAGTAGGATTTTTAAAAATGGAGAGAGAGGCCTTTTATGTGGGACAGAATGAAGCCCTGAGCTAAAACGCTGTTTGACAAGGAGAGGAGAGTGGGGCATAAGTGTAGGTTGGAAAAGCTTCCCAGGCGATTCTAATAAGCCTCTCCTTGCAACCCATTTTAGAAGCTGAGGAGGAAGGGAGGCTCTGGCGAATTACCTATTTGATTTGTCTGGCACCTCTAATGACTCTAGTAAACTGAACTTTCAGGGTCAGCCTTGGCCAGGAATACAAAGAAGAAAAATAGTACTTGTGTAGGAGACTTAGAAACTCAGTAATTGTGAGACTAAAGATAATTTGTTCCTGCACATTTGCTTGGATTAAGACATAGCTTCACTGTTGCCTAAGAGAAGAAAAACATACATAATTTGAATTTGGTCCTGAACTTTGTAAGCCATTTTTCTATATCTTTCAGAATGAGTTTTCATGGTAGCTGGCAACTATTTGAGTGCATATTATATATTCAAATCACCATTTTAAGTATTGCAACTTATTTTGATATAATACCAAGATTAAAAAGTGATTAGAAAAAATGAATTGTGTATTGTGTTTCTGTGTGTAAACACTTTATCACATTAAATCCCTGTTGTGTATGGGAGATTTTTTTTTAAATCCTAGTTTAGGGGAACTAGAAAGGCCCTTAGAAATCATGGGAGTATAATGGTACTTAAACTTTTTGTTAGTAGCAGAACTCTTTTTCCAAACCAAATTTTAGACAGGCCTATAATTTCTAAAAGGGCTGCTATATTTGAAGTGGATACAAAGAAGCCTGCCAACTCAGCCCATCTTTCTCCCAACTTGTGCAGCAGCACCCAAGGCAGCAAAGCACTTCTGAGGGACTCAAGGTCTCTAAGTAACACAGTATAAAAAGCACTAATCTAGCACAGCCCCCCTCGTTTAACAGATAAGGAAACTGAGACCCTGAGGAGTCAGGTGACTTGCCCAAGGTTGCACAGCTAGGACAACTAAGGAACAGTATACAGAGTGAGTGGGGATGGGGAGGAACTAGAGTCCAGGAAAATAGTAGGAAACATTTTAAGTAATCTACGCACAACCTTTCAAGTATTTCCTATTGTGACTCCCTGTTTGAAATGATGGATATTTGTCATGTTTGGACCTCAGCACAGATTTGTTATCTTAGATGAACTGTGTGATTCATGAGAGAAATGTTATAGTAGACCCTTTCCTGCCTGTCTGAATTGAGGTGCTTGGCAGTTCAGACCTTCTTTGGTCTACTTTAGAGGGCCTACTGCTGTTTTGTCTTGAGTGAGTAATATTCTACTGATATTTGTACCTGCAATGCCAGCAATGTCACTAGATGAGATCAAAGTGTGTGTAGTGTGAAGTCAAGAAAAGGCTGTAACTTGCCAAAAAATTATTTATGGAATAATGACAATCCTTAGTGTTCAAGCTATCTTCAGTAAGTATTTCCAAGATTTGAATTTGCCTCTCTAGCAGCAGGAAGTTCATTAAGCCATGAAAGGAAAAATTGCAATACAATGAAGACTGCATTAAATGAAAGATTTAAATTCCCACTTTTACATCCAGCTCTGAGGAATGCAGTACAGCATTTAAAAATACTCTGGAAACTTAATATTTGAGTCCTACCTCTGCTACTGGGTAGCTGTGTGACCCTGCAGAAGTCCCTTCCTCCCCTCTTTCCACATTTGTCCTGTGTTACCTGAATACCAGGCACTGGGAATTCAAAGAAGAACAAGACACTGGGGTTGGGCCCTTAAGGGGCCCATAGTTCAATGGAAAAGATAGGTAAACAAATAAATAGCAATTTGGTAAGAATGGAGGGAATAACTTTATTCCTGAGGGTGGCATTCTGTTAAAGGTCAAACTCCATATCCGACTTTTTTTTTTTGAGTCTCATTAATTTTCTTTGATTTACAATGTTGTATTAGTTTCTGGTGTACAGCATAGTGATTCAGTTATACATATAAACAGATACATATTCTTTCTCATTACAGCATACCTGACTTTCTGATCCTTTCTGATCTGATGCTGACATCCTTTTTACTCTGTGCCCCCATGGATCCTAAGCCCTCTCCACCTTTAGCAAACTCTCCTAGTTCTCCAAAACTATCATGTTTCTTAGGCCTTCACGCATTTACATGGGTTGTGTCTTCTGCCTGCAATGTCCTTCTCTCTTTCGTCTGCCTGGCAAATGTCTGTTCATTACCTAAGACTTAACTCAAGAATCACTTCCTCCAGGAAGCATTTCCTGATCTTTCACCTCCAAGTGAGGTGCTCTCCTCTTAGCTCTCATAGCAGTTTATTCATCTCCCTATGACAGTACTGGACTATGGTCTTCTTCATCCACAACAGTCTCTCACTTGCCTGAGAGCTCCTTGAGGTCAGGGAGAGTGCCTCACTCGACTTGGTTTACCTCAGCACGGCACCTGACCCCAGTTAGGTAAGAACTCAGTGTTAAATGGATCATGTTACATAACAGTAATACCTTACCTTCTCTGAGGGCTCACTTCCTGCCAGGTGACTATGCTAAGAATTTAAATGAATTTTCTCAACTAAGCCTCACAACTGACATAAGAAAGAGGTGTTGTCACAGCCTTATTTTACAAATGAGGAAATTGTGGCTCAGAGAGGTTAAAGTAACTGGCCCATTAGTGCTCCCTTGTACTGGGATTTGAACCCAATCCACTGAATCCAGTTCCTATTCCAGAGCTCATGTTCTTAACTACTATACTATAAAAGAGGGGGGAAATTACAGACCTAGTAAAGAACAAGAGAGGAAATGAACATGTAACAGATTTGTGCTAAAAAGTAAAACGAGGGGGAGGCTATAGCTCAGTGGTAGAGTGCATGCTTAGCATGAATAAGGTCCTGGGTTCAATTCCCAGTATCTCCATCAAAAAAATATTAAAATAAATAAACAAACCTAGTTAACTGCTGCCCCCCCCCCTTTTTTTTAAATAAAAGGAAGTAAGGCTGAATCAGTAGGCTAGCCCACATTGTGGAGGATGTACAGTCTGCCAGAAGTGTGCAGATTTGATGTGGTGTAGGCAATAGGGAAGCATTTGGTTTAATTTAGTATTTATTGAGGACCTATTATGTGTCAGTCACTGTGCTAGCTGCTGGGATGTAAATATGCATAGTCTTTGCTCCCAAGGTTCTAACAGCTAGGTGAGGGAGAGAGAGAACAAATGATTTCAGCGTAAAGTGGTAAATGATGTTAAAGTGATACACGGAGGGTATGACAGAAACAGCCAGGAGGCAAGTCTATCCAGGGGCTTCAGAGAAGGCCTTTGAAGGAGATGATGCCAAAACTGAGTCTTGAATGATGATAGGATGTTCAGGGAACTTGAAACATTTTGATATTATTGGAACTTACAGTTGGAGGCAAGAAGAAGTAGGTAATTAATTCATTCAACATGTATTTATTGAAGATCTGCTATGTGTAAGACACTGTTCTAGGTGCTGGAGTGAACAAGACAGACAAAACCCCTGCCCCTGGGGATTGCAAGGCCAGCAGGAACTACTGCCTGCCCATTTCTATAGCACGTGTTTCCAAAAGACTTAACTAATGTCTTAACTGTACCCCACAGTACCTCTGAGAGAGACTATAGTAGATATACTGGTCAGTCTTTCCAAAGTGTGGAGGCATACTGGTGATATGAGAGATGAATTTAGGCAGTACATGGAGGAACATTTTAAACATTTAAATAGATCTAAGTGAACCCCTAGCAGCCCTCTAGCATCAGAGATAGAAAGCTTCATCTCCTGCTGTTCCCTACATGACTCCACCCCTTCCCCATCTGTTGCCGTGGAGATGAGTAGCTTCCTTTCTCCTACCTCCACCCCTAGGTGAGCCTCAGAGAGCCCCCTCCCCAACTCCACGGAAAGAACTCTATGCTCCCCAACCTTTCTTCCAAATCACATCCAGCTTCTCAGGCTGTCACCATAGAGACAGAAATCTCATCCCCCTCTCCCAGGCATCTCCATGGTGACCCCTCAGTGTGGCCCCCAGGACAAAACCTGGATCAATCCTTCCTAGAGGTCTAGAACTCTGGGAGGCCTGGAAGGAAGGGGAGGGTGACTCCCTGCTGTGGCTGCAGTCTTTGGCTCTTCAGGCTTTGAATGAAGGTGTAGCTGCCCCCCTCCCCCTCCCCACCTCCCCCTGCTCTCAACAAAGAGGGTAAGGAAACTACAGTTTATAAAGTGCCAATTATGTGCCAGGCACTGGGCTAAGCACTTTACATACTCAAATCAGCCGTTTTACAAAATTTCCGGAGGAGAGAGGCTCAGAGGTGAAGGCACTTGGCCTTGCTTCCCCTGCTGAGACTCCGATCAGATCATTCGCACTGAAACCGGGAACCAGGAGGATTTTATTTCCACCATTCTTCTTTGCTGTATGACCTTGGACAAGTAGCCTCCTGTATCTGAGCCTCATTTTCCCCATCTGTAAAATCAGAGTGTTGGACTCGTCATCTTGAATATCGCCTTATTAATGTCAGATCGTAAGTAGTTCCGATCTCTCGAGGAGCTGATTTTGCAGGTATGAATGCTAGTAAACCTGTTAAGATGTTTGTTTTTTTAAACTGGCATATTGGCGGTCACCAGACTTTTTTGATTGAAAGCTCTAAGCTTATCGTTGAAAATCTCTCGTGGTTTCTCCTAGGATTTTTTCTTTTGTTTTGAAATTTCTATTTTGAAGTCATTCACAGGAAGCTCCTGGGACATATTGGGCAACCTTTACAACCCACCTCTGCCAGTGTTGGCTTCCTAACTACAGTACAATATCAAAACCAGTCAACAGACATTGATACAATCTACAGAGCTTATTCAGATTTCATCAGTTTTACATGAACTCATTTGTGTGTGTGTGTGTGTGTGTGTGTGTGTGTGTGTGTAGTTCTAATGCAATTTTATCACATGTGGAGAGTCATGTATCCACAGCCCCAGTCAAGACACAGAGCTGTTCAATCATCACAAGGGTTCCTTCTGTTGTCCCTTTATAACCACACTCACCTACTTCCCTTACTTCATCCCTAATCCCTGGCAACCATAAATCTCTTCTCCATCTCTGTAATTTTGTTATTTCAAGAATGTTACAAAATGGAATCATATACTATCTAACCTTTCAGAATTGGCTTTTTTCACTCAGCATAATTTCCTTGGAGAGTCATCCAAGTTGTTGCATGTATCAAGAGTTCATTCCTTTTTACTGCTGAATAACAAGGATCCCATGATATGGGTGTACTGGTTTGTGTAGCCATTTGCCTGATGAAGGACATCTGGACTGTTTCCAGTTTTTGGCTATTATGAATAAAGCTGCTATGAACGTTCATATTTTTTGTGTGAATGAAACGTCTTTCACAGAGCAAAGTGTTTAATTTTGAAGAAGTCCAATTTATGGACTGTGCTTTTGGTGTTAAACCTAAAAACTCTTTGCCTCACCCTAGATCCTGAAGATGCTCTCCTATATTTTTCTAAGAATTTAATAATTTGATGTTTTATATTTAAGTCTGTAATCCATTTTAAGTTCATTTTTGTATAAGGTCAGGGTTTATTTTTTTGCCTATGGTTGTCCAATTGCTCTAGCACCATCTGCTGGAAATGCTATCCTTCCTCCATTGAATTTCCTTTGTACCTTTGTCAAAACTCAGTTTGGCAGATTTGTATAGGTCTACTTCTGGGTTCTCTTTTCTGTGTCTGTCCCCATCAGTGCTGCAGAGCACAAGCTTTTGAGACAGAATGCCTAGTGCCACTTGCTAGCTTGGGTGATCCTGGGCAAATTATTCTGCCATGGCTTCCCATCTCATTCAGTATATAAAACAGGCTTTCAGAGCCCCAATGATCTAACCCCTGCCTACTTCTCTCTGCTTATCTCTATTACTCTTCCCCTTATTCACACTGCTCCAGCCACAGTGGCCTCCTGACTGCTCCTCAATCACATCACATATGCTCCTACCTTAGGGTCTTTCCTGGGCTGTTTCCTTATCCCAGAACCTTCTTTCCACAGACATCTCCATGCCTATCTCCCTTACCTCCTTCAAGTCTTTTCTCAAATTTTCATCTTCTCAGTGAGGCTTTATTTAAAATGGCAAGGCTTTTTCCTCTCCCCTTTCTCTGTTTTTTCTCCATAGCACTCCTTGCTATCTAATCCACAATGTCACCAACTTATTTATTTTTGGTCTGTCTCCCACCACTAGAATATGAGCTCAATGATAGACATTTTTGTTTTGTTCACTTGCTGTACTCCCAGTGCCTGGACTGTGCCCGGTATAATACACCTTCATTGAAGGAATGAACAAATGAATGGATAGACGGATAGATGGATGGATGGATGGATGAGTGAATGAATAAATGCTATGAGCCAGGGCCAGCCCAGTTGAACAGCCTCTGCCCTGTGGCTTGTGCCAAGAGGAGACCCTAGCTAGCCCCATCCACTTGCCTCTCTAAGCCTGACCACCAGGTGGCAGTTGAAGCCTGAACTCTGGCCTCATTTGTTCCCCCCCACTCCACCCCCACCTGCTTTCTCCCTGCCTCCTGTCAGTCTTGCCCAGGACTGTTTGACCTTCTCTGTCAAGGCATGGCCAGGGGGTTTTATGTGAGCTGTTGAAGTAGGTGGTGTTAGTACCTGAAGCTCTGCATCTTTTTCTCCTTAGAAAGGTACTAGTTTCCTTCCTATCCCATTCTGCTCTCTGTCTCAAATGGAAGAAGCCACAGATACGAGCTTTTGGGCTGCCTCAAGGTCACTCTCTGCAGCCTCTAGGACATCAGGGCACATGGACCTAAAGAGATTTCATCTCTATTTCTGCCCAGCTTCAGCAAGCCTCTCCCTTAAGGGGTGTTACTACACTAGGTACATTAGTGCCAGGGTTAAGCCTTTTGAGTCAGTCCGGGTTTGGATCTCCACTGTGCTGCTTATTTAACGTTGTATCCGAGGTGATGTCTGGTAACTGACCTAGATTCTTCAAGCCTTAGTTTTCTCCGCTGTAAAATGACAGTAATAATGGTACCAAACTCACAGGGTGGTAGGAAGATTCAATGGGATAATGTTGTACACACACATATAGCAGAGTGCCTGGTTATAGAAGAAGGCTCAGTTGAAGAAAATTCAGGGGCAGGAGAGGGCCTAAATAAGGCCAGACATGACAGGAACTGGCTAAGGAGGATGACGAGGGTGCCACCTAGGTGACTAGAAGGTTGAAGCCCAGAAAAGGTGGGAGATCAAGGAAGGCTTCACAAAAGAGACTACATTTCAGCTGTGGCTCACAGGACAGGTCAAATTCTGCAAAGAGCATCCCAGAAAGAAAGAATGGTATGTGCAAATAAAGAGAGGAATGAAATGGTATGTGTCCATCCTAGTAACTGTAAGTAGTTAAGTATAACTGAAATGCATGTTTATTGTGGGGAAGTGACACAAAGTAAAGACAGGGGCCAGATCACAAAGAGTGCCTGGGTAGGAGACTGGGACCTGATCTGGCAGGTAGTGGGGAGCCATCAAAGAGTTGAAAGCAAGGAAACGGATGGTTACAATTGCTGGCTTGGAGGTCCAGCTGCCTTGAAGGAGGGCAGAGACTGGAGGCAGGTGGGAGATGAGCTGGGCTTAGATTGGAGAAGTTGCAGTGGGGATGGAGGCCAAGGGAAGTCCATGGATTTTTTTTAGAGGAAGAAATCAGCAACCAAGTTTTTCTAAGAGCTTGCCTGAAAAAGGAAGGAGAGCTAGGGCCAGAGAAGGAAGTTACAATACAGATTTTGGTTTTATAATACAGGTGAGTCTTGAGGCTCTTCTACTCTCCATAGGGCCTGACGCTAATTAATTCAATAAGTGGAGGGAGGGGCACGCAGTCCAATAACTGCTAAGTGGTAGCGGCCTGTCCCAGATTCAGCCTGGCCCCCACCCTCTGACTTCTCTCTCATCTCTGAGCCAGAGTCCCATGATACAGGGGCTGAGAAGCTGGTGAATTTACTCCGTCTGGATTCGCCTTCCACTTAAGGGGTTTCCCATAATGGCCCCTAAGGACTGAGGCCATTATAAGCCTATCATGGAAGGTATTCCAGTTTGTTCATTTCCTGGCACCCCAAGATGTCAGGAAAGCCCAGCATCTCTCCTCTATTTCCTTTTAACTTTCAAAGGCCTTCATTCCCCTCCTCAACTTCTCTGCCTTATCTTTCCTCAGGGAAAATTGTTGGGTCTTGCTTTTCCCATCTTATATCAGCATGTCCTGCCCCGGCATGGGCTTATTTAAAACTGCTCAAGGTCCAGCTACTCAAGTTTCATGGTTTGGAGGAAAACTAAAGGAACCCAACAGCGAGGTCCAGTCAGAACGCAGCCTGCTCCTGGCCTTGCTGTCTCTGCAGGTCATGGGCAGTAGTTGAAATTTTGCTCCTCTCCCCCAAGGCTGCTACCAAGGCTGCTGAGGATTTTGCTTTCCTGGCCCAGTCTGGGGTGAAAATCTGGGAGTTTGTGGTGGATAAGAAAGGGACAAATGAATACTTATGTACAGGTACTTTGTGTTAAGTGCTTTATACATGTTATTTCACTGCATCTCCACAACAATCCTATGAGGGAAGTATTAGTGTCATTATTTTACAGATGAGGAAACTGAGGCTCAGGGAAATGACTGAATTTGCCCAAGATTATTAGGCTAATTAGTGGTGAAGTCAGGAATTACACTCATGTGTTTTCACCTCAAAACCCATTTTTACCCAAGAATTTATGTTCAGGAAGGTGGAGGGGGGGGCTTTGAGGGTTGAGTAGGGGTTGGGGGAGAACCTCCCTGGTTGTCCTTTTTCCCAAAAGAAAGTGCTAAAGATAGGTTTCTCCTGTCCAGGGTGGGTGCTCCATCTCCAAAAAAAGGAGTAACCAGGGGTCGGCAGTGTCTACCTAAGGGATCCATACATAGATTCATTGTTGCCTCTCCCTCCTTTCTTTACCCCCACTGGGCGAACTCCTGAAGCACAGGGTGAGTGGGCAGCCTCGGGTTTGCTGTCCCCTTGGACAAGCCTTTTCCCCTCTCTGAGCCTTTTGTTCCAGCTATAAAATGAGAGTGTTGTCAGAGAGAAATGGTCTCTAAGGTCTCCTCCAGCTCTAACATTCAAGGACTATATTGATTGCATTGTACTGTAGGATCGCCTGATTCATTCATGGATAGAAACAAATTTCCTGTTGCCATAGAGAACAAGGGCTTTTTGAACTAGAAAAAGATATGCTCAAGGAGGCAAGATAAATAGTGGAAAGGGCATAGGCTTTGAGTCAGCCAGACTTGGGTTAAGATCCTGTACACTGGGCAGGTCACTTTGCTTCTCTGAGCTTCTTTCATCATCTATAAAAGCAGGAACAACTGCCCCTATTTCTTGCAGTGAGGTAATATATGTGACAGCGTCAAGGGAAGTGCTCAAGATCCCTTTTTTTTTTTTTTTGAGTAAATGGGGTTCAGCTCTTCCTCCCCAACTCCACCCCACTCTCTCTAGCTACAGGATACTCTCTTCTCTCCCCAACCCTGACAGCCAGGCTGAGTGTTTCCTGCCAGGGCCTCGGCTTCCAAACTTTTCTAGCAGGGCTAACACACTGTGGAAAAACTCGACCTCTCTTACAACCTTTTAAAAGCCTTAGAACGGATGGTGTGACTGAGACCATACCAAGGCTTGGCCCTTCAGAGCAACCAGCTAGAGGTTCTGGCCTCAGAGGCTGTCAACCAGCTTTGTTGGCTCAGCTTCCCAACCCTGGCAGCCAATCTCCTGGACCATAACCATCTGGCTAATGACAGCACTCCAGTTCTCATGTCACCTTCAGATTCTGGACCTCTCAGCCAATTGCCTCAACAGTGCCATGGCTGCTTACTAGGTGACCAAAGTCAGCTCACTGGAGAGCCTAAATCTCTCAGATGACCACATGACCTGCCTGGCCCAAGGCACGTTCTTGGCTCCCCTTTTCTGTTGGACAGCAAACTGAGCAACAACTACATTCTGGAAATGTGCTGGCTTGCCCATGATCTGGGAGCTCACCGTGGCCAGGAATTCTCTTCCCTGCATCTCTGTCTTCAGCCTCCCACCCTGTGGCAGCTCCACTTGAGCCCAATGGCCTGCAGTTATCTGTAGCTGCGGAGAGGGAAGGGGCATACTGGGTTCAGGGATGAGACCTGACTCATAACTGGCTGAGGCACTTCCCACTTCTGCCCACCTGATACCACTGCCTCTATTTTAATCTCTCTGACAACTCCCTGGCCTTTCTACAATCAAATCCCCTATTCCCAGTTTAGGCAGCTGCAGTTGGTACCATGACAGAACATCCCCGCCGAGTGGCATTATCTTGGCATAACCCACTTGACCTGAGTAGGACAGCAGTTTCTGTAGGAGCTCAAGCCCTGTGACCTCAACACAAACCAGAAAAAGAGTTAAGGGGCTTGGTTTAGCATTCTGACTGAGGCAGACATCTGTGCTCTGGGCCAGATTCCTCTCCTTTCATTTCTAACTGAAATTACCTTTTTAAATGTGTAGGTTTGACAAAGCAGGAAAAAACGGGCATTTCTGTATCTGGGCATGTGAAGTGAGCAGTGAAAGAAGAGTGAGAGAGAGGAGGGAGAGATGCATACTCAGAGGAGAGAGAGACAGAGGGAGACACACAGAGATGAGAGAGCAAGAATCAGAGAGAAGAAACAGAGAGAGGAGTGAACGGGGGTAGAAGAGAGAAGAGAGACAGACCGCAAGACAGTGATAAAGAGAAACCAAAAGACACACGTACACACACAGAAACAGAGCAAAAGAGAGAGAGAGACTGAGATCCGTAGAAAGACAGAGAGAAAAGAGACAGAGAGAAAGGAGAATAGAGAGCGCAAGTGTCAGAGAGACAGAGAGACACAGACAGACAGACAGACACACACACACACATACAAGCCAGCAAGAGCAAGTGAGCAGGAGATTCAGGCTGTCTGTGGAGCCTGGAATCCTTTCCTTCCTAAATGATGGTCCTGAAGCCTTTCAGGGCAACCTAGAGATCAGCCACTTAGATTTTCCAACTGGAAGAACTCCAAAGGCCAGTCACAGACCCTACAACTAGCTAGTTTTCTGGTCTCCCTACTATCAGCTGCCCCTGAATGTGGTGCCCTCAGGTCTTGGTCAGCAGGCTGGGCAACACAGGGAGCACCCACAGTCCTTTCTCCAGCTACCTCATGGCGGAAATATGCAGGCATCTCTGGTGATGTTGGCTCACAAGGAGTGTGCCAGTCTCCCAGACGAGAGTGATGACAAGGCACTTAGATAGACCTACTGCCCAGACAGAAGGCACCTATGTGCCTACATTCTGGGAGAGCTTGGACTCGCTGCCACATAGTGTCTCAGCAACCACCTGGTCTGGCTTATGGCTTCCAGAGCTTTCACTCTCAAAGAACCCTTATTAAGCACCTGGGCAGGGGTGGGGCTGGGGCAAGCCTTGCCTGAAAGGACTCCAAGACCAGGCCAAGGCTCACAGAGGAGAACCAGAAAGAAACAGCCAAAAGGCTACTCAGGCATAAAGGGCATGTGATTCAACGAGTGAACAGGTAACCAGAGCAGAATGAATAATCGACAAACACATCTACATTATGTACAAGAATAAGGATAAATGCATACCTGACAGTGGAGAGTGAAGAGGCGAATAGGCAGGGCAGAGTCAGCAAATTGGCCACTCTTCTAACTAATCAAGAAAGGCTCTCTGGATAAGGTGGAATTTCAGATTGCTGAGCATGTCTGCCCTCTCTGTAATGTGATTAAAATTGGTTTAGAAATTTGTGCTATATTTCAAGTGAGTGCTGTGCTTAAAATGTAATTGCATTTGGCCGCGTATTTGACATTCTTGAAATTAGAGCAGCTTGCATGCAATAAGGAAATTTGTCTAGAATGGAATCTGACTTTTAAGCCAACGCATAGAAGAGCAGTTGCAATCTGAGCCTCTGATGGATGGTTCCTTCAAGGCTGCCTCTCAGCTGGCTCTCTCTTTGCACTTCCTGTTCATTCTCGAACTCTTCTCCAGCACTCAGCGGGAGGGAAGCTTCTTGACCTCTGACTCCAGAAACCACATTTCTCCTGGCAGTCAGAGTCTGAGCTATCGTGACTCTCCCATCGAGCCCTCTCCTACACATCTGCCAGCCCCAGACTCTGTGCCGGTGGGGCAGTTAGGGACTTTGTCTTTGTCACCCAGAACTCAGGATCTTGATCTGGGTTCTGAAACACCCAGAGCTGGTGCTATGTGTCTCCTGGCTTGTGCTCCTTTGTCAGGACCCAGAAGAACTGTTAGGATTGCTGGCTAATTCTCCCTTTATACTGTGCAGAGGCTGAATGGCTCTTCAAGATTCTGCCCCTCATCACCTCAGTAGAGATGGTGATGAGAAAGAAGAGAAAAAGAAGGGGAAAAAAGATGTCATATTTCAGGGTATCCCAAACCCTTTTCAGACTGGACTCTGGCTGGTTAGCTATGGCCTTGCCACTGGGGGTTACAGAGGAATAGCCTGCCTGTGTGACCCTACAATCCTAAGGCTGCGGGCATCATCTAGTCGGTCAACAAATATTTTGAGTGCAAACCATGTGCCAGGCAATATGCCAGATTCTGGGTTTACAGAGCTGAACAAAATGGGCCTTTTCCCTCCCTCAAGAGCCTGTAGTCATGCGGAGCAAACAGTCTTTATACAGAAATGTGCAATCGTTTCATTACTGGTAGGTGTGCAAAGTGCTCAGGCAAAGTACAGCTTCTTGGCCTAGTTTAGCAATCTGGAAGGCTTCCCTGCAGAATTAATATTTAAGGTCGAGGTCAGTAGGAGGAGAGGTTAGCCAGGAGAAGGGTGGAGGAAGATATTTGTGGGGGCTCAACACAGGAGGGAGCAAAGGTCAAAATACTTCATGGACTAATGACTGCTTTTGGTCACAAGAACAGACTATTGCAAGCCTGGTGTAGAGCTATGACCGCCCCCCTAAACATGCCCGGGGACCAAGAGGAACCAGCTATGGATTTGATGGACAGGACACTGTCATGCAGGCAGGCAAGCAGACAGCAGCTTTACTTAACCTACTTCTGGTCTTATTTTTGTTTCTTGGACATGGCATCTAGATGCCTCCAATTTGACACCAGTCCAAGGGTAGGGCAGGCCTCTGTGTATCTTAGCTTTCAGTAAACATACTCTGCCAAGCCAAGGGAAGGGGAGAAACACTTATTGAGCACATGCTCTGTGTCAGGCACTTTTACAAATACCTCATTAAATCCAGTACACTTAAGAGGTAGGTTCCTCTCGGTTTTTGCAGATGGGGAAACTGAGTCACAGAGCAGTGAAGTCACTTGCTCAAGGTCCCAGAGCTAGAAAGTGGGAGAGCTCAATTTCAACCGAATGGGATTGATTCTCAAAGCAAGCTTTCCCACAATTCAACTCAGCCTCTCTGCAATAGCTATACATTCATACCAAGCAGGAGTCTACCGGGGAGCAGACCTGACTGGATCCTTGTTTATCCGTCCTGGGGCCCATCTTCGTGCCTGGTTGGGGCCACCATCACCATTCTCATCACTCCTGTGAAGGACCAGCTGGCAGAGACCTTGGCTTCTCTAAGTTCTAATTAGCCAAAGGCTTGATCCAGCACAGAGGTGCAATTTAGGGGGGTGGGGTGGAGAGATAGGCTGGTAGAGGTTTCCCTTGATGCCCCCTAGCTGGGGGGGGTGAGACCCCTCCTCCGACATGTCCAGAGCCTGTGAATGGGATAAGCCCTGGGGCCTTGGAAGCAGCCCCTCCTTCCCCTCAAGGGAGGCAGCTAATTCTCCCAGCCCTTTCTCCTCCTTGGGATCTTTGATGTTTCTTAGCTCATTTGGCTCTGTGCCCAGGCTGTGTGCAATGATGGGCTGCCCACTTTTGAAAGTTATTACAGTTC
This sequence comes from Camelus bactrianus, assembly GCF_048773025.1. NCBI lineage: Eukaryota > Metazoa > Chordata > Mammalia > Artiodactyla > Camelidae > Camelus > Camelus bactrianus. The sequence continues at coordinate 42,570,700 of NC_133575.1, forward strand.
CTTTTCGGGAGGTATCTTGTGCTTGTGTTACCAAAGAGGGCTAGAGGCTGTGAGAAAATGAAGCACAATGTCCTATCTCTTCTGTAGAATGAGCTGGGTTTTACTCTCCAGTGCCACTTCCCAAGGGGACCCAGGGGGTTGGAGTGGGGTTTCCTATCCCTAATTACAGACCTGGGCTTAAGACTTTGCCCCTACTGCTGTTTTTCTTCCTGGACAGGCCTCTTGTGGAAGAACAATACTTTCACTGAGCATTGGGACTTCGAGCACCTGACCCTGACAGTAGATATCAGGCCCTGAAATTTGAAAGCACTCACACTCACTCAAGACTAACTTATACCCAAGAATTGAGCCTAAGAACAGTGTTTTCCTGGCAGGTAAAATTCTTCTTTGGGGGAGAAAGATCACTTGGGAAAATAAACACCAACTCAAAAATATGCTCGGGAATAGAGAAGACACTGAGGCATTGCTGGGTGAGAGGGAGCAGTGGAGAACTAGACTAAATAACACTCTACGATCCCCTCCATCTTGGAGTGTCAAGGATGCCACGAGATTCGGAGCAAAGGTAAATGTTCACAGGGATCCTCTGATCTAGCTTGAGTTACAGTTTGAAAAATCATCCTTTCCCGTTCCAAAGGAGTTCCTCTCCCCAAACCTAGGGCCAGAGTACTGAGCTAGGACTCTCCTGTGGCACAGAGCCTGACTCTGGCCTTTGCCCAGTTCACCTCCAATCCCTCTGACCTGGGCTCTGTCATGTAGTCTATTGGCCAAAAATGACCGCAGTACACCTGCTGTTTAATGTGTAGGAGGGGAAAGGGCTTGAAAGAGACACCCATTGCTAAGTGTGTTCAATGAAGATAAATGAGCCTTCTGTTTTGAAGGGAGAAATTTGAGAAAAGTACCAAGGAAGCCTTCACTTTGGCAAAAGAGGGGGATGGTCTAAGCCCCACGGAGTCTAGAGGCACCCAAAGAGCAACTGGTTCAGCCTTTTGTTCCTAAGAACTCCTGAGACCTCTTACAAAACTGACATCGAGATGAGAGGCTTCTCACCAAGAATCACACACACACACACACACACACACACACACAGTTGATGTAGACTCAGAGCTCCCAGATTGGTGGCTGCTGGGTGTCTACCCTCTGTATTTGGTGTCATTCTGGGTCTCAACCCAAATAGTTTAGAAGTCATTGCCTTACATCTGGCTTCTTTCACCCATTTGTATTAGTGCTGATGGGATTTTGAGTTTGCAACCCTTATTACAACCCTGCCAAGGAACGATGAATGGTAATCGTAATGATAACTATAACCACAGCAACAACCCTGATAATCTGTATAATGATTTAGATCCATGGACCAGAAGCATCAGCAGCACCTGGAAGCTTGTTAGAAATGCAGAATCGCAGGCTCCTGAACCAGAATCTGCACTTTAACAAGATCCCAGGTGATTCAATGCACACTAAAGTTTGAGAAGCACTTGTTTAGTAGACCATGGACAACTCCCGTGGAAACTCGTTCGGAATTCTTGGGCCTCTGGATTACCTGCCATGTTTCCTGTTTTGTCACCTTCCATCAATGACTCTTTACTCTAAATCCTAATGGGCCTCTGAGTCTGTTTCAGAGACAGCAAGAAAGCAGGGAACTAGAGAAATTGTATCTGACTTTGTAGGCAGTCTGGGAGGGGAGAGGTGATGGTAGCTAGAAGGGAGAGACACGCATGGACCCAAACAAGGCCTATAAGAAACTCAGAGTGCTCTCCAATAGCCATTCCCTAGTATATTTAGATATGACCTGGTTACCAGATACTAAAGCAAGGCTAAGAACACCAAAGGTTATGGAATGAAACCAGGTTGCCAAACACAGGCACAGAACACATGTTTTAGCTATAAAGTTTAACCAGACATTTAAATGTTCTCTGTTTTCAAGCTGTCATCCAACCTCAGCTTGCACTCCTCTGGTGACAGGGAGCTCACTACCTCACAAGGTATCTATTCTGATTCATGGGTGATCAGTTCTGTTAGAAAGTCAATTCCTTGTGTTGAGCTGAAATATGCTTCACCATGGTTTCTATCCATTTATGGGTCCTAGCTCTGCCCCTTGGACCCCCCACCCTATCTGCTCTTGCTGTCTGGTAAAAGCCCTTCATAGGTACAGAAACCACACTGCCTTCAGTCTTCTCTTGTCCAAGCTAAACAGCTCTAGCTCCTTCAACTGTTCTCATGGGACCAGCATGCCAGCTCTCTCTCCAGCCTTGTCTGGGCTCCCCTTAACTGGAACCCCAGCAGGACTGAGTACAAAGGTGTAGAAAGAGAGACCAAGAGGCTAAGCAGCAGCCTGAAGCCATGGCAGGAGATAGGGCTCCAACTGACCATCCAAAAGGCTTGGCTTCAAATCTAAGGGCAGGCTTTTAGTCAGGTGAATGATAAAGAACTTTTGTTCATTTGAGAACATTGTTAGAACCTGGTACTTCTCACTGGAGGCAAAGGCAGGTTTTACGTAGTCAGCCCTTGATGCAGTACTGGTTCCTATCCACCTGGGGAGGGTGTATCAGCAGTTTTCCCTCTCCACCTCTCTCACCACCCCCACGCTGCCTTCCTTCACTAACTGTAGGGTGGGGACCCAGTACACCTTGTCACTGACTATCTCTGCGGGCCAGGAACCCTAGTAGGAACACACAGGAGAGGGTACAACCCTCACTTTGCCACTGCTCCCCTTTCTGCTTGTGAGCTTTTCTCTGGTCACAAGATAGTCTTTTCCACTCTGTGGGTGATTTTCATGAATCTGCTTGCACATTCTACTGCCTGAGCTACTTTTCATAGGTCACGGTTTCAGCAGCCTCGCCCCTCCAAATTACGGGGATTAATAAAAATAGCAACAATAATAGTATTTATTGAGTGTGGAATGTTAATTATGTTTCAAGCACTTTACATACATTGACTTATTTAATCCTTGCAACAACCCTATGAAGTGGGTACTGTCTATTATTAGCCCCCCTTTCCAGATGAGTAAATTGAGGCACAGAGAAGTTAACTAACTTGCCAGAGGTGGCATGGGAGATATATAGTAGTATTTAGAGTCTAGCTCCAAAGCCCCCATGCTCAGCAACTGTCACCCTAGAGGCAAAATTTCCCCAGTGTATCCACAGACCACCTGTATAAGAATCACTTGGAGAGCTTATTAAAAAGTTCCAATTTCTAGGGGAAACTATCCCTTCCCGCTCTGTCTCACAGGGTGGACCCATCATCCCTTCATCCTCTAAGGCCTGTGGATCTCGTAAGCCAGTATGTCTTGCAAACTCAGGGGTGATCAGAGCCACCTTCAGAGCTTGTGAAAAACACAGGCATTAGGGCTCCACCTCCAGAGAATCTGATTCAGTAGGCCTGAGGTGGGATCCAGAAATGAGCAACTGCCATCATTTGAACTGTCATAAACACTGAGTAATCCTCACTGCAGGTTTTTTCCAGCTTTCTTTACCCACTCCTGGCCTCCTTCTGGTTCAGCAAAGGCTCTCGCCATCTCCTGTGAGGATCTCTCTGCTCTCCACTGTGCAGAGCACCTCTCCTTTTTTCAACCCTCAGAAGGTGCCTTTCTCTTGGGCGAAACTGTACAAATATGGGTTCTTGATCCATCCCCTTCTGGCCTCCTGGGGGAGGATCAAGCACTTTTGCCCTCTTTCCCCTTCCCCCTCTGGCTTCTCTCCTCAAACCATAAATGTACTCGATCCTACCTAGAACAACAGAAAAACAAACCTTTCTGCTTTCTACGTGAACTACTGTTCTCTCTTCTCATCCACTATAAACTTCTTGAAAGAGTAGTCCATAACCTACTGGACAAGTTACTTAACCACTCTGTACATCAGTTTGCTCATCTGTAAAATGAGTACTATGACAGTACATATCTCAGAGGACTAGGAAGGATTAAATTTATTAAAATATATTAAAATATGTAAAGTGCTTTGAATAATTCCTGACACATGGTTAAGTGTCCAATATAACAATCATTAGCCACGTACATGGTAGCTATTATTATTATTCACAATAGCCAACAATCTAGTCTTAGTGCTCATCCCCAAATTCTGTGACTTTCAATTCTGTTTGACTTCCCCCTTTTTTGTTTTTAACATTATTTATTGAAAAAAACATGCATATGAAAAAGTGCCCATTTCTTAAGGGTACAATTCTATGTGTTTTTTCAAATAAATATACCTGTATCACTAGTGCTCAGATTAAGAAACAGAAGTACCCCCCCTCACCCCTACTCTCTTAGTCACTTCTCCCATTGTAAAAATTTATTTTTAACATTTATGGTTTTTATATAATACCTAGAAATTTAGAAGGACAATTAATTTTATCATAAATTACCTATCCGCTTGTCTGGTCTTATTTTACAAATTACTTTGCAGATTCATTTTTCTAATAAGCACTTAAAATATGAAGCTATTTCTAGGAAAACACTGAATTTTAATTTTTAATTTGAATTATTCATTATAATGATTTTCAGTATTTTAAGAAAGATTTAACTTTTAATCATGTTAGCTGTTGTGTATAGAGTTAGCACACTACAATACTGAAATTTAAAACATTTTAACATTTAGAGCAAGCCTGTCAAGGAAATTTTTATTCACTGAAAAAAAATCACAGCTGATTGTTTTTTCATTTAAAAAAGGAAAGCAGTTGCAATTTTAAATAAGTTTTTTTCTTATTTGAAGAAAGGTATTTTGTTTGCAGAGTTAAATACTATAAAATAATTTTAATGAGTCTGTTACAGAATCTAGGAATATTTACATTGATTTATTTTTTTTTGAAATACACTGTAAAATTAAACTGTAACATATGCTCACTGTCAATAATCTGGAGAAATTAAATTCACCTATAATTCTACTGGGGGAAAACTTCTCTTAATATTTTGTGTCCATTCTTGCCATGCTTATTCTATGCAAATGGAACCGTTAAATAAAGAAACAATAGGCCCCAAATGGAGTCACCTGCACTAAGCCCCATATCAGCAAACCAAAACTTAATACCTAACCTAACTGTAGTTTCTTTCTATCCCAGGAACATGACCTTTAACCAGTCAGTCTGGAATTTCCTGGCCAGCACTAGTGAGGTAGTCTGCCAGATAGAGTCCTGTCTTCCCCAAAGGAAGGTGACTGTGTCTGAAATAACTCCTTCTTTTGTTTCTAACTTCCTTGTCACATCCCCTCTCTGCCTTTGACAACTTCCCATTCTGTACAGCTCCTTGGAGCTCCTGTCTGCTAGATGGGATGCTGCCTGATTTATGAATTGTTAAATAAATCCAGTTAGATATTCAAATTTACTCAGTTGAATTTTGTTTTTTAACAGAACTATAAGAGTTGCTTCCCACCATCCTATCTGCCTATCACTCACCCCACCTTGGCCTCTGGGGACTTGCCTTCTATCTTCAAAGATCAGTGAGGGGAATACACCAAGGCTAAAAATCTGACCTGGCTCAAGGTAAAAAAATCAAAAACAAACAAAAAAGCAAAACAAAAAGCTCTTGAATTTCAAAGCTTCTGCTGCAATTTCTGTGTGTCACCAGGGTTTAGTGGTTCTGCTCTTAGACAAGACATTGTAGTGGGCCTCAGGTATCTGCATCAGTAAAAGTGGAAGAAATAAACAAATTGCTTTGCAAATGATGCAAAACTCAAAATCCATTGTGGGTCCAAATTCAGGGAAAAATTATATTGCTTTTATTTTTTTCCTTTACTTTTTTAAGGGGGAGGTAATTAAGTTTGTTTATTTTTTTAAGGGAGGTACTGGGGATTGAACCCAGGACCTCGTGCATGCTAAGCACGCACTCCACCACTGAGCTATACCCTCCCCTACTATACTGCTTTTAAAATGTGTAATTTAGACTTTACTATCTCTGAGAATCACTGCTTTCCTTGAAAGCAGTGGGATGTGTGTATGACAAAGACAGAGGCTACGAACTGTGGTTAAACTGTTATCTACTGGAGAACTATAGGAAGAAGGATGCAGAGCCCTCCCTGCACTGTCCTGCTGAAGCTCCTGTCTTCTTTTATCAATTGAATAATTCCGAGTTTGGTGACAGTACTGTTGGGTGACTGTTGATACACACTTGGCTTTAAAAAATATTTTTTAAATTATATATTGAAAAATTTAAACTCTAGTTATATTTTGAATAAGTAGCACATTCATATCCTATTCTCAGTTGCTGAATTTGTCTCCTTGGAGTTTTTTGTGTATCCAGTCTAAGACAGTCTGTGCTCACTCACCCACACGCCTTTCCATTTGGTTCAGAGGTACAAAAAGCTTTAGTGTACAAAGGCTGTATACATGAAACTGGGGGTACTCTATTTGGTAATTTAAGGGATTTTTAAGGACCTATCTCAGTGGACCATTTTCTGAGCTCCAGCCAGAAACTAGTCCTGCCTTCGTCTTTACTCTCCACATAAAACAAATGTTAATTCTACTCCCAGTGTCCATCACTTAGGTCCCCTGTTCTCTCCCTGCTGCCACAGCCCCAGGCCAGGTCAGCGTCATCTGTCATGGATTAAAAGAGAGCCCCTCAAATCATCTTCTTGCCTCAAGTCTCTCTCCTTACACTCCATTCTTTCCCCTAAGATTCCTTATCCCTAAAGCATAGCTCCAACGTCTCATTCATTCTGAAAAAAACAAACTTTTAATGGATTCTACCACCTCCAGGGTGACATTCTATCCCCTCAATACAGAAGATTTTCCCACAAAGGGTGGAGCGAGTTGTAGAAATATCCTCTCTTCTCAGGTGTGGCTGGTCACTGAAAAGGGGCCCTTCAGGAAGGCAGCTCATGAAGCTGCTACACGGGCTTGTCCTCAGGGGCAGAAACCGGGTACTCCCAGGGCCCCTCAGTGATGCTTGCGTTTCTGGGAATGCACAAACACTAACTCAATTCACATCAGACTGCCACAGACCCCAGAGGTCCCACTTACTCCTCAGAGAGGCCACTCCTCAGAGGCTACAAAATCCTGAGTATCCCCCTGGTTTCAAGGTGGCTGAGAAACCCATATAAAGCGGTTTCATCAACAGGGGCAAACACTGTCGCGGCTACCCATTTCCTTCTTCCTTTCTTTCAAACAAAATTCTGACTGGGATTTTCCAAGAACTTTGAAACTCACCTCCAATTCCAGGAAAGCCTTATTAGTCTCATCCTAGGAGCTGATTCAATTTGGTCATGTCCCATGGTGGCTTTACCTGAGCCGCCCTGGTCACTGCTGTCTCTGCCTCCCGCCTCCACCCGCCACCCCCACAGATCCAAGATGGCGGAGGCTCCGGCTTGTGTTTCCTCTAAAGAGCAACAGAGCGCATGCGCTCATCAAGCCCTGGGCTTCACTCTGATTGGACGAGCCCAAGCCATAGCGTCACCCTGAACCAATCACTGTAGCCAGGGAGAACCTGCGCCTTGATTGGCAGGCCTGAAAGGGGAGGGCCCTGGCTATGAACCCCTTTCAGCCCAGAATAGTGACAAAGGAATAGCACCCCGAAAGGAAGTCTGAGGCTTTTGTGGGAATGGAGGGAAACAGACGCTGGAGATGTGAACAACACTTCTTTACTCGCATCTTTGCCCACTGCCACCTCTCATATTTGCCTAATGGGGTCCTCACAGCCTGGAATACCTTTCTCTTCAGGGCTTCCCGCCTAAATCTAAACTGACTTTTCAAGGCTCCCCACTCCCTCATATCCCCACTCCAATCAGCCCTGAGCTGGCCCAGAGCATTCCCACTTCATTTCCTCATCATCTTAATGGACTACAGAACTTACTGGTGGGCCTTGGGTTAGCAATCACTTAGATTTGTGTGGTTCTCACCTCCAAGGCTGTGAGGCTGCCTTGGAGAGCACGAACTAAGTCTTAATTATTTGTGGGCTCCTGGCTTGGCCTTCCTGGGCCCCTACCCAGCTAGCAGTGCCTGCCATTGTAGATACTCATTATATTTGGTTGAACTGATTAGGATACTTATGCTGTTTTCAAGCCCCCTCATATACTTCAGAAACACTATTTACACACTTGAGAATGTGTTCAAGTCATTCTATGCTATTCATTAGAACAGGTCCCTTGAGAAACTCTTCAAGCCCGCTGAACTAGCAGTTTTGCACTTAAGAACAAGGGCTGGAGTCAACATTGCACTTGTGATGTCTCCTTAAGCTGTTCCTCCAGTTCAACAATACTAGTGTACCTTCAAACTCCTCAAGACTGATCAGGACCTGAGGAAGGGATTAACATTTATGTGGTTCTAGACCGAGGACTCAACTGGGTAAAATAGGCCTAGCAAACCTCCTTTAGTGCTCCCTTAGCTCCCAGCCCAGGCTTCCCCATGCCCTGGGGCTTCTGTGGTATTCTTTTGGCTCACTCCCCACTCCAACCTCTTTTGTTTTCTAATTTCTCATGAAGTGGAAAGCTTCTAAATACCCATTAGATGCTTGAATGGCCTGAAAACCTCTGCGAGGTGGTGGTTATCCAGCCTGGGCTTACACACCTCCAATAACAAGAGAACTCACCACCTTGTGAGATAGTTCTTTATATCTTTGAATACCTCTGATTATCAGAACATTATTCCTTAATGCCAAACCAAAGCCGCTTCCCTATTGCTTCTGCCGTGTGGTGCTGTGGCATCATACACAATGTTCAGAGAAAGGTCCTAGATTTGTGTGTATGTGTGTGTGTGTGTATGAGAGATAGACAGAGAAAGAAACCAAAACAGACACAAGGGAGCTAGAAGGGCCTACAGACGTCATCTAGGTCGTGGTTAACAAAGTTTTTTGGTAAGATTAACTCAAGAGCAATAAACTTATTTAGGGGGCACTTTTCTCCTATTCAAAGTGAAGTTGGGACTTGATGGTTGAGTAAATGTGTATTTGCATAATCCCCTTAGGAGAGACCCACTGAAATAGAAAGGAATCAAAACCAGATAAGAAGATGTCGTCTTTCTGAAACTAGGAACAGGCCACAGAGGCATAGCACAACCTTGGTGTCTCCACATGCAAAATAATTTAAATCAAAGTAAAAATGAAAAAAACAGGAGAAAAATACACAATCTACCCTGTTCCTCCCACACCCTCCCCTATCCCATGACAGAAGGCCAGTCAACTGTTTATTTCTCTTTCCTTTGTTTCCTTTTGCTCTGAGGGCTAGGTTTTCTTTTTTCTTTTCTTCTTTTTAAAAAAATCTTCTAAATATCTGTTTTAGTTCTACTGGTGGTTATTTTTATGATGTTAAGCACCATGCTTAAGCCTATAACTCTCAACTTTTCAACTTCAAAAGTGAAATGGTATTTTTGATTCACCCTCTGAGAGCTAAGAAAATTTTCACATTTACTCTTTACCTCCTGATTTCTTGTTCTCTAGTTTTTGTCCCTATCTACTTTAGATAAATTAGGATTGTTTTTACATTGCATAGCCTTTCTTCCAAGGACTGTACCTGACTGTTGAAGATTCTTAACTTCACAAAAGGCCCAGGCTCAGTTTCATAAATGAATGGATTATTTCAAACTTTCAAGGAGCAGGTAATTCCTATGCTATTTGAATTATTCCAGAGCAAAAGGAAGAAAGGAAAGAGTCTTAGTTTTCTGAAATCATTTTTCCTACTTTTTAGATGGTACATAGATAAAATTTTCTACTTAAAAATTCAGTGATATAATGTATAAATGAAATGTGGTAATATATACACACTGGAATATCATTCAGCTTTAAAAAGGAAGAAAATTCTGACACATGCTACAACATGGATGAACCTTGAAGACATTATGCTATGTGAAATAAGCCAATCACAAAAGGACAAATATTGTACGATTTCACTAATATGAGGCATATTGAGTAGTCGAATTGTGAGACAGAAAGTACAATGTTGGTTGCCAGGGTCTGTGGGAGATAGAATGGGGATACTTACACCTCCACCATGAAAAAATTCAACTATATAGAAGTACGTAGTTTAAAAGTAAAAGCTCAACATCTTCCTCTTTCCCCCCACCCATTTCTGCCCACTCCCTAGAGAAAACAGCTCATATGGATGATCCAAAATTTATTCAGCTAGTCCTTACTGAGGATATTTAGGTTGTATCTAGATTTTTGCTTTGACAAACAACACTGTAATGAACAACCTTGAAATACACTGTTGTGTAATATGTCTATCTGTACTATAGATCACTGGATGCAGACTGCTAGGTCACAAGCTATATGCATTTTATTTAGTAAGTTAGGCTTAAATTGATTTATTAATTCATATAGTTCAAAATATGAGACATTCAAGAGATTACACAGTGAAAAGTCACCTCCCATCCTTTTTCCCCAGCAGCCTGGTTCCCCTCCTCAAAAGCTACTAATGTTACTATTTAAAATATGTTCTTCAGTCATGCACAAGGGAAACTGTATATTTATAACTCTAAAAGTCCAAACGATAATGGTTTTCACACTTGAACTTTGATAGCTATTGCCAAATTACCCTCGGGTTTACATACCTTCAACAGTGTTTGACAATGTCTGTTTCTGCATTTCCCTAACAACACAGCATATTATCAGACTTCACTTCTTTGCTAATCTGACTGATGAAAAATGGTATCTATCTCATTTAATTTGTATTTATCCAATTTGCAATATTATGTGTTAAACTGATGTTTGCTAACACTGGGAGACCTTGCCAGCCTCCCTCTGAAGCCTCTTTCCCACAACTCCCTGACCTCTTACCTCTATCCTCCAGGTTCACTGAACAGGAAGACATCCTATTCTTTCTCTCCCGCCTCTGCTCTGGCTGTGTTCTCTGTGAGTTCCTCCTAAGCCTCTCCGACACCCCAGGTCTGATTAGGTGTCCTTCCTTTGTGCTTCCTTTCATCACAGCACTGGCCACACTGCTTTCTGTTTATTTCTGCCTATTTTCTTATCTGCCACCTCCACTAGATGGTGAGTCCTGGGAATGGATCTTTTATCTCTCTGCCTCTACTGTTTATCACCATTCTCTTCATATGGAGTGGATGAATGAACAGCTGGCAGTTTCAGATGGAGGTCACTGGAATGCAGCTAGTCTGTTTGACTGACTGGAAAGAGATTTACCCTCTTGTAAGAATGTGAAATACATAGAAAGTGACACTTCAAATCAGTGGTGAAATGGTGGATTACTCAAGAAGTGGTGTTGGGCTAACTGGTTAATTACCATAATTGGGGAAAATCAATTTATGTCCTTATCTTACACCCAAGCAATTTCCAGGTAGATATGTTAAATACTGTTAAGTATAAAGAGAATGCATAAAAACATGAAAGTATACACGAGTATTGATCTAATCTCTGGACAGGGAAGCCCTTTCTAATAAGCATGATACCAAGACAGAATCCACCAAGAAAAAGATCGATGAATAGACTCCATTACAGTTTCACACTTTAGCATATGCAAAAAGTCAGAAACAATACTGAAAGGCTAATAATGTCTCAGAAAAACTTTTTTTAAATATCCAAATGACAAGTGGAAGGATCTATTAAAAATCCATGAGAAAAAGACAAACCTAGAGAAAATTAAGCAAGAGTTAGGAACAGGCAATAAATTAAGAGTTATTTGTTCCTCCATGAATGAAATAGACATGCTAATAAATACTTAGAGGAATATACCACCTTACTAGTCATCAACAAAGGGTCAACTAATACAACAGTTTTCAACTAACAAATTAGCAAAGATGATCATTTTCAGCATTGGCAACTATATGGGAAGATACCCTGAAAGTGTAAATTGGCCCACTCTTTTTGGAGGACAGTTTACCAGTATTCATTAAAAGCCACTCTTTTTGACCTAGATCACTTCTAGAAATCTTATAAAAAGGAAATAATCAGAAATATTGACCAAGACTCAGCTACAAGGATATTACACTGGCATATTTATAGCAGTGAGAAATTGAAAGCAATCTAAATGTCCAACAATAGAAGAGGCTAAATAAATTATGGCACATTCACAGGCTAGGATGCAGGCATTAAAATCATCCTATCCAAGACTAAGGACACAGGAAAATGCTTATAATGTATTGTTAAGTGAAAAAAAAGGTAGCTTGAATTGAATGACAACAGTTTTGTTTTTTAAAATATGTTTGTCTATGTGTTTGTGTAGAAAAAGTCTGGAAGGAAGATACTGACTGGCCTGAAGAGTCCCTGCCCACAGGCCACCTGATCCCCAGGAGAGCACTTTGGTAAGCTCCATTGGCTTCTGCTTTCACACTGCAGCCCAAGAAGCTCTGGCTTCCACTGCAGGACCTGTGGGAAGTGGCCAAGTGGCTCCAAAAGTCACTGTAGACAAAATCAAGGGCTGGTTGCCAGCATGGCTGAGAGTGTTCTATTCTTAGGCCCCCAGGTATCAATACTAACATTTACTGAGCATTTTATATGTATTTTCATTTAATGTGTCTAACATCCTAAGAGATGCCTTTATAACAGGTATCAACTGTTCCACGTTATTGATGAGGAAACTGAGGCCCTGAAAGATTAAGTGACTTACTCAAGTCACCAAGCTAGGAAGTGGGTGGGTCAGCTGGGCTTCAAATCCAGAGAGATGTCCTTATTTTTGGAAGCTAAGGCCAAAGGGCATGATAATGGGTAAATGAGTAAATGAAAAATAGTAAGTAAATGAATGAAAGTTGCTTCTGGAATTGGATCCCTTTGGGAACAGTGCCCCATGGGTTTTGCACATGAAATTGCCCAGAACAGTCACTGTCCTCGGTGACTTTGGTCACTTACAAAATAGAACAGACTGAAAATCCCTCATGTCCTCCAGATCCCAGAGTAGAGGCCCCTTCTTGGTTTGTGTTCTGGACCTGGATGGGATCTGGCCTGGGTTTACTCTTCCCTCTCCTTCCAGCTGAAGGCAAACTCAGTGGAGGCAGATGGAACAGGCCCAGTAAGATCTAAAGTGTTCCCAAGACAGGAACGGTTATATCTCTTGTATTTAGGGACAAGATGATTTGTTTGGTACCTTCTGCCAAAGAATTCCTTGGGCAGCACCAGCCCCCCACTCCCAACAAGGCCCACGTCATCCAGGCAGTGCCCGTCATCCAGGCAGTGCCCGTCATCACCGCCTTACACCCTCTTCCCCATTCAGGGCCTCTGCTCGGCTAATGCCTCCTTCCTTGGACCCTTCCCCTGCAACTGTGCCCCATCTCCATCCAGCCCCGCCCCCAACTGTATGTGCAGATAACTTTCCATGCAAGTGCCCCCTCTCCTAGCCAGGTCCTACTCCCTAGCCCTTACCCCTTCAAAAGCCAGGAATCCCTTTTTCACCGTACACCAATGTATGCCCTATACCAGCCAGGCACCTGGTCCTTGTCACCAGCTTATTTCCCACCCCTCACTTCCCTAACCCTGCTCCTCAGTCTCTACCCTCTTGAAGCCAGGCCCTCTCTTCCAGGTAGTCCCCTTTCCCCACATTGGACAGCCTGCCCCAGCAGATAACCTGTCCCCCATCAGAAGCCCAGCCAGGCCCCCTTTCTTAGCCAGATCCCTTCACTCAGCCAGGCTCTCATCTTCCACTGATACATTCCTCCCTAGCTACGTCCCTTGGCCCCCTTCCACAGCCAAGGCTAGCTCCCCAGCCTGGTTCCCTTCTGCTAGGCAGGCTTTCCCTCTACCCACTATACCTGCTCCCCAGCCAGCCGAGCCACATTCCCAGCCTGCATCCCCCTTTTGTAGCAACCCTACCCAGGCCCTCGCCCCCACCCTCAGCCCATGCTCCCTGACTCAACTTGGTTTTCCCTTCCCAGCCCATGTCCCCTTGCCCAGTCAGCCCCTTACCCCAGCCAGACCCTCTTCTTCAGCCTCTGCCCCCCTTTTAGACTGCCCCCCTTTCTGAATCAGCTATCTTACCGACCCAGGTCCAACTCTCCAGCCTCTAATCACTTACCTGGGAATCTCCCACCCTGTGCCACAACCTGGCCTCTTTACCATCCTGTGCCCCTACTTTCTTCCCTAAGCAGGATCCTTCTGCTCCCAGGCCCCACACCCAGCCAGGGCCCATTCTCCAACATGAGACCCTGTTGACAGCCTCCTTAGCCAGGCTACCCTTCCCGAGGCAAGGCCTCTTTTCAACCCTTTGTCCCTTCGCCCTCACAGGACCCCTTCCCCAGAAAGTGCTTCCTTCCCACAGCCAGGTGCTTGTGCCCAGCCTTTCCCCTTCTCAGCTGGACCACTTTCCCAAGGAGTTCCCCTGTCACTGGCCTTTCATAGCCAGTGCCTCCTTCCCCAGCCAAAAGGCTTCCCTGCACTCAGCTCTCCATCACCTGTCAAGTCCACTCCCCAGTCATGTGAACTTTCCCTGCCAGGCTCCCTTCACCCAGGGACTTACATCCTTTTCCTCAGTCTGTGCTCATTTTCCCAGGCTGGCCTCCTTCCCAGTAAGGCCCCCTTCCTCAACTGCTCTACCCCTTCCTCAGCCAAGCCCCTTCTCTGGCTGATCCCTCCTCCTCATCCAGACTGTCCCTCCCATCCCTAGCCTGTGCCCACCTCCTCTGCTAGGTCCCATGTGCCCTCCTTTCAGCCAGGACCTCTGTCACTACACACACCCTCATTCCCAGGCGGATCCTCTCCACTTGCTAAGTCCCCTCTCCCAGCCAGGTTCATCAAGCTGCCTATTATCCTATGCCTGGCCTATGTCGTTCTCAGCATTCAAACCTCTCCCACCACCAGGTTCCTTTCCTAGCCTGTGCCTCCCTACCCAGGCAGATACCCCCTCCCTCCCAGGCCCCATCCGCCCCACCAGAGCCCCTCTCCAGTCACCATCTTTCCCTGCCTGGATATTTTCACCTCCCAAAGCCCCCATCCCAGCCAGTCTCCCATCCTCTGCTTATGCCGCCCTGTCAAGTCTGTGCTCCTTTTACAAGCCTGGCCCCTTCCCACCTCCAGGCCCCTTCCCCAGCCTCAGCCTACTTTCCCAGCCAGAGCTCCTTCCCTGGTCACATGCCATTCCCCAGGCTTTCCCTCCTTTAACAGCCAAGGATTCTTTTCTCATCTTCTGCCCCCTAACTCAACTAGGTCTCTTTCCCTTGACCTGCCAATTCCTCCTTCCCTAACCAGCCCTGCCCCATTATCCCCTTCCCAGCCATGCCTCCCCACCTCTCCGGCCCCCTACTTCCTCACCCCAGTCCACATCCAGCTTCCCTTGCCCAGCCATCTCCCCTTCACCTGCCATGTCCCATTCATCCTCCTAGGCTAACCGCTTCCCCAGTTTCCAACCTCCTTCCCAGCCAAGCACCCTTCTACGTATTACGGGATTACAGCACCCTTTCTGGCTGTTCTTCCTTCCCCAGCCAGCATGCACACCCCTATGAAAGGCTCTCTTCTCACAATGCATCCAAACACCTAGTATTCTTGGAGAGCTCCTCTTCTCAGCCAGCTAGCTATCTGAAAATGTCTCTGATACACACATTTACACAGTGAGCTATCTTTCCATATTTGTATTTTGAGAATAGCCTCCTTCCTCTGAAAAAACAGTGGCACTTCTTTTCCTCCTGAAACTTAGCCCTGGACTGGCAAGTTTTTGAAAGTGGGAGTTCTTTTTCTTGCATAGCAATGAGAACATCCTTAACTGAAACCATTTCATGATGGTTTCATTGAGTGAAACATCAACTCTGGATAACCTCAACTATCTTGTTCCTTCCTAAATCCTTCCCCTGGGAGACACTCCAGGCCACCACCAAGACTGCAGACCCATTCCTCCTCCCAAAAGCTTCTTCTGTCATCATGTCCCCCTACTTCACTCCTGCTCCCTAATCCTCCAGGACTCCTTTGCTGAAGTAGATCCTGGGATATGAACTCTATATGAACTAAGTCAGTTATACAAAAATAGAGAACCAGATATCTTTTAAACTGCTTTTATTTTTTAAACAAATTACATTTTTTTTATTTTATAGGTTTTATTTTAGAACATTTGATGTGTACAAAGAATTTTTAAATGAATTTAAGTTGTATCACTGAAATACAGGATCTGAAGATTAAATTTTTGAAAAGTTGTTTACTGCAAATATTTCACTTTTACCATTCTTTTGGAAAATTCAATATCAACAAATCTCAAATATCAACAATAGTATATTGCTCACTTTTTTGCCTCATCAGTTGCAGATATAACAAAATGAATCAACTATTTTAATGCTTTTTAACATATATTTAAAAATATTTTTTAATCTCTAAGAACTAAGGAAAATTACTAAGTGCATATCTTTCATACTTCATACCAGTTGTAGATGGAACAAAGTGGATCAACTACTTGAATAAAGTCATACCCTTTTATGTCTGAGAATAAAGGAAACATACTAGTTCAGCTCTAACCTCTCACAGTAAGCTAAGCTACCTATCAGTTTGTCTCTTTTTACTTCACACCGATTGTAGATATAATAAAATGGATCAACTACTTGAATAAAGCCATATCCCTTCCTATCTTTAATAAAGAAAATTAAGTCGAGGTCTTTCACATCTTAGAGTAAACCTTCTCTAGCCTATCAGTTTATGTAAATCTAGTTTCTATATTTAACACTTAGGTTTAACTTATAAATTTAACAAATGCTATTAATTAGAATTCAGCACATCTAAACAACTAAAATTAATTTGCAACCACACACGTTTCTATGAAAAAACAACAAAATACTAGAGGAAGACTTGTTCACAACTTGAGATGTCTCCAGAGTAGCCCAGGTGAAGTGAAAAGCAAACCAAAAAACAGCCCACAATACTTTTCCCAAAAACTGAAGCAAAAGGCCTTTGCAAATTATTTCAATCACATCAACTCCAACTTTATCTAAGTAATCCTATATATTCAATGGGACAACCGGAAGATTCTAAACTAAATTGATTTCTTTGCCAAGTGAAGAACGCATCAAAACAAGTAGCCATTTTTTTTAACCCCCAAATTACTTGCAACCTGACCAATTCTCATGGGTGAGGGAGGCAGAGACCCTTCAGGGCAAGAAACGGTGAGAACAAGCAAACTCACTCCCCTCGGGTCGTACAATACCAATCTCTTCCTGGTCACTGGCCTCCGACCCCCACCCCGTGAAAGAAGCAACGAAGGGACAATCGAGGAAAGAAGAGCCAGGTGAGAGGGGAAGCGACGGGGGGGGGTGAATTCTGAGTAAAATGAAGAAAGAAAAACCCGAGAAAACCGAAGGAGAAAAAACCAAAAACCAAAACCAAAAAAAACAAAAACAAAAACAAAAACAAAAACAAAAACGAGCCTACTGAGGAGATGTGGCGGCGGCGGCAGCTTCAGCTCCGGCGACAATGGCCATGGTGATGGCGGCGGCGGCAGGGCTCCGTGGCGTCTTCGGGCCTAGAAGAGACGTGGGGCCGCGCCCCCGACGGCGCCGGCCTCGAGCGGCTTCACCGAGTTGTAGTGCTCCCCGAGGCTACAGGAGTAGCGCGTGTGGACCAGGGTGAGCGGTCTCTTGGTGTACTCCACCCCGAAGACGAGAGCGGGCGATTCGGCCTGGATCACCTCGATGGGGGTCTGCAGGACATGTGACAGGGCCCTCAGCTCGAGCAGGCCTCCCCACGACAGGTTGCCCACGATGTCGTCGCAGTAACCCAAGAAGTCGTCGCGGCTGTAGGCGTTGCCGGTTTCGGTGTCGCAGAAGAAGGGCAGGAATTCATCAATGTGCTTCCGCATGTAGTCGGCGGTGCGCTTCCGGAGGCTCTCCACGGTCACAGAGAACACCAGCTGATCTTGGATGGCGCGGTACATGCACTGGCCGTCGGCCGTGATATTCTTCATCTCCAGATTCTTGGCCCCCAGGATGGTGCGGAGCTTCTCTTCCTCGTCGTGGCGGTAGCTGGCCAGTTGCTCCGTCTCGCCTTCAGCGATCCTCTCCTGGCGCTCTCTCTCGAGGGCCGCCCTTCTTTCGCGCCTTCTTTGCGACCTCGAGAAGCGAGGAGGCTGGTTCTCCAGATCCATCTTGGCCAGATCTTCAGTGACAGAAGCGACACTGCTGTTATCAGGTAAACCCTCCTGGAACTTCTCCAGCTCCTGCTGGTGCTTCTGCTCCATCTCGGCCTCGAGCCGGGCCACGTCTAGGAGCAACTGCTTTCTCTTATTCTTGTCGCTCTTGGGGACCGAGTTCTTCATGCTCTGGATGCGGGCCTGCAGCTCTTTCTTCTCGCGGTTGTGGCGGCGTATCATCCGCTGTTGCTCGCTCTGCGAATCTTCCATGATGTTTAACGGCAGGCGAGAATCGAAGTTTAGTGGCAGGAGAAGTACTACAGTTCAGGCTAACGGCTCTAACTACGTAACACGCCAGAGACCCTCAGCCTCCCGTGGCGGTTGCACTCTCTTCTCACTGGCTGGTGGCACTCACCTTATTCACGGCTCTCTCTGCCATTGGCCACCGTCTCTACAGCCACGCCCCCTAAACACACTTGGCACTATGATTGGCTGTTGGGAGACCATTCCCCCCTCCCTTAAGTACGCCCCCTACCATGGAACCCATAGCAACGGGCACTTCCTGTTTTAGCGGCGGTGCTAATTCAGCTCGTAAAATCCCGTCTTTGTACGTTATATGCAGCAATTCGGCTTGTGGAGATTTTCACGTACTCTTAACTGCCTGCTTAACTTCCAAGCCTGAACACAGTGCAGATACTGGTCATGCTTAAGAATCACATGACAAATACTATCACACCAGCTAAATATTCTCTGACACTGGACTTCCCCTTACTCCTAGCGTTCAGGAGGCAAAGTGGCTCTCACCATTTCTTCAGTCGCCTTGACTGGTGATCACTTAATTTTGTGTATCAGAACAAAGACATTTCCTTACATTCCTGGGAACACAGAGTCCTCTCAGTTTATGCTCAAATCCACCCTGTCCTATATCAGTATAAGAAAGGAACAGCCGATCTCCTTAAAGTCATTCACTACAACTAAGCAAACTTCTTGGCTTGTGCCGACAGAATGCACCTACTCTAAACTCTCTTCTAGGTTCCCAGCTTCCTAAGTGGGCTCCCTAGGATGCCCAGGAAGCATGACAACTGACATTCATCAAGCCACTTCTTTCTGATTATTTTCTGATTATTTTGAATCTCTAAAATTTCTAAAAAGAAAGATAAAATCCCTAAGCTCTTTCAAATATGCTCTCATCTTGTCCCACTCTGCCCATCTGTATCTTGAATTCCCAAACAGGAAGGCTCTTGAGAGGACCTCTCCCTTGTTACAAATGAGGAAAGTGGACATCTGTCCAAGTTGTTGCATATTTCAAATTTTCAGTCCTTTTTAGTGCTAGGTAGTATTCCATAATATGGATGTACAGTAGTTTGTGTTTCCATTCACCTGTTGGAGGACATCTGGGTTGCTTCCAGTTTGGTGTTATTATGCATAAAGCTGCTTATAAACATCCATATACAGGTTTTTGTGTGAACACAAATCTTCATTTCTCTGGGGGAAATGCCCAGGAGTGTCATTTCTGGGTCATATTATAAGTGTATGTTTAGTTTTTTAAGATGTGATTTTCCAGAGTGGCTGTACCATTGTGGATTCTCACCAGTAGTGTGTGAGGGATCCAGTTTCTCTGCATCCTCACCAGCATTTGGTGTTGTCATAATTTTTTATTTTAGTCATTCTGATACATGTGCAGTGACATCTCACTGTGGTTTTAACTTGTATCTCCCTACGACTAATCATGTTCATCTTTTCCTGTGCCCATTTGCCATCTGTGCTGTATCCTCTTGGGTAAAATGTTTATGTCATTTGCCCCTTTTATAATTGAACTGTTTTTTACTGTTGAGGTTTGAGAGTTCTTTCTATATTCTAGATACTAGTTCTTGGATACATGTTTTGCAAATATCTTCTCCCACCTTGTAACTTGTCTTTTCATCTCTTTACTTGGTGTTTCTCAGAGCAAACGTTTTTAATTTTGATCAAGTCAGTTTATCATTTTTTTCCCTCTATGGGTTGTGTTTTATGGTGTCAAGAACTCTTCATCTAATACTAAATCCAAGGATTTTTTGATCCTAAAAGATGTATAGCTTTAGGTTTTGAACTGAAATTTGTGATCTATTTTGTGGGGGTTCTTTTTGTATGTAAGTTTTAAGGCTTATGCTGGGGTTCATTCTTTTGCCTGTGGTTATCCAGTTGCTCCAGCATCATTTGCAGGAAAGCCTATGTGTCCTTTGTTGAACTGGTTTTGCATCTTTGTCAAAAATCAGTTAGGCATATTTGTGTAAGTCTATTTCTGGATTCTCTATTCTGTCCTGTTGATGTATATGTCTGTCCCTCTTCCAATACCATCCAGTCTTGATTACTGTAGTGATTAAATACAGGTAGACCCTTTCCTTCAATTTTATTTTCCTTTTTCAGAATTGTTTTAGCTCTTCTAATTCCTTTGTCTTTCCACATAAATTTTAGAATAAGCTTTTCTCTGTCTACAAAAAACTCTGGCTTAGATTTTCATAGAAATTATGTTAGAGCCATAGATCAATTTGGGGAGGGGCAACTGACATCTTTACTATGTTGAGTTTTCCAATCCACGAACACTTGGGTATGTATCTCCATTCATTTAGATTTTCATTGATTTTTTAATGAATGTTTTATAATTTTCAGCATGTATGTCCTGCACATATTGTGTCAGATTTACACTTAAGCATTTCATTTTCTGAGTGATTGTAAATGGTATTGTATTTTTAATTTTGATGTCTACATGTGCATTGCTAGTATATAAAAATACAATTGACTTTTGTACGTTTATCTTGTATTCTATGACCTTGTTCAACTGACTTGCTATTTCTAGGAGGGTTTTTTGGGTAGATTCTTTGGAACTTTCTATGTAGGGAATCATATCACCTGTGAATAGGGACAGTTTTATTTTATCTTTTCCAATCTGTATTCTTTTTTTCCCCTTTCTTGCCTTATTGCACTGATTATAACTTGTAGCACTATGTTGAATAAGAGTGGTGCAGGCAGGCAGGCTTACTTTCTTCTGGGTCTTAAGGGAATGCGTTTCCTCTTTCACCATTAAGTTGATATTAACTGTAGGTTTTTTGCAGATGTTATCAAGTTGAGTAAGTTCCCCCTCTGTTTCTATTTTTCTGAGTGTTTCTAACATGAATGGGTATTGAATTTTTGTCAAAAAATTTTTTCTGCATTGATGAACTGTTGGTGGGATTTTTCCTCTTTAGCATATTAATATGGTGGGTTACATTAATTGATTGTCAAGTATCGAACAGTCTTGCACTCCTGGAATAAACCCCACTTGGTCATGGTTTACAATTCTTTTTATATATTGCTGAATTCTATTTGCCAGTATTTTATTAAGGATTTTAAAATCTACCTTCATGAGAGAGATTGGTCTGTAGTTTTCTCTTTCAGCACTGTTTGGTTTGGTTTTGGTATTAGGGTAATGCTAGCTTCATAAAATGAATTTGGAAGTACTCCCTCCTCTTTTATTTTTCTAGAAGAGATTATGTAACATCAGTGTCAATTCTTTCAGTGATTTGGTAGGATTCTTCAGCGAAAACATCTGGGCCAAAAGGTTGCCATTGGGGAAGCTTTAAAATTACAAAATTGTTTTCCTTAATAGTTTGGGGGCTAATCAAATTATGTATTTCACATTGGATGAATTTTGGTAGTTTGTGTTTTTTGAGGCATTGGTCTATTTCACTTTAGTAGTCAAATTTATGCCTGTAGAGTTGTTTTTAGTATTCTATTATTATGGTTTGATGTGTGCAGGATCTGTAGTGATATTCCCTGCTTTACTCCTGATTTTAGTAATTTGTGTCTTCTCTCTTTTGTTATTTGCTCTTTGTCAGTCTTGCTAGAGATTTGTCAATTTTATTGATCTTTTCAAAGGACCAGCTCAGGGGGGAAGGTGTAGCTCAGTGGTAGAGTGCATGCACAAGGTCCTGGGTTCAATCCCTAGTACCTCCATTAAAATTCTTTAAAGTAAAATAAATACACCTAATTAACACCCCCCCCACAAATTAAAAAAAAGAAAAAGAAAAACAAAGGACCAGCTCAGAGTTTCATTGATTTTTTTCCCTATTACTTTTCTGTTTTCAATTTCATTGATTTCTGCTCTCAGTTTTCCTTCTCTCTACTCGCTTTGGGTGTAGGTCACTTCTTTTTCTGGTTCTTGAGGTGGGAGCTTGGATGATTGATTTCAGGCTTTTCCTCTTTTACTATTGTGTACATACACGTGCCATAAATCTCCAGCTCAGTACTACTTTAACTGTATCTCACAAGTTTTGATATATTGTATTTTCCTTCTCATTCAGTTCAATGTGTTTGGGGAATTCCCTTGAGACTCTCTGGCCCATGGATTGTTTAGAAGTGAATATTAGTTTCCAAGTGTTTGCAGGTTTTCCTGTTATCTTTTTGCTATTGATTTCTACTTTGATTCCTTTGTGGTTGGAGAACACACTCTTTATGATTTCAATTTGTTTAAATTTCTTGGGGATTGCTTATGGCCCAAGCTATATTCTATCTTGACATATGTTCCATGGGCCCTTGAAAAGAAGGTATATTCTATTATGGTTGTTCTGTAAATGTTGTTTAGATCCCATTGGTTGATGGTGTTGTTGACTTCTAGATCCTTCCTGACTGTTAAATTCTTTTATTTGTTGTTAAGAGAGGTATATTGAAGTCTCTGTCATCATAGCTTTTTCTAGTTCTCCTTTCCGTTTTATCAGGTTTTGCTTCACATATTTTGTACCTCTGTTGCAAATCTTACACACTTAGGATTGCTTTGTCTTTTTGGTGGATTCACCCTTTTATCATGTAATGCCCGTCATTTTCTTTGCTCTAACATCTACTTTATTGGATGTTAATACAACCATTCCTTTTTCTTTGCTAATGTTTGCATGATATATATTTTTCTATCCTCTTACTTTCAACTTCCCAATTTCGTAATATGTGAGGTAAGTTTTTTGTAGATAGCATATAGTTGGGTCCTGTCTTTAAAAAAATGTTTTTACCTTTATTTTTTCTTGTTTTGGGGGTGGGTAGGAAGGTAATTAAGTTTATTTATTTATTTTTTTAATGGAGGTACTGGGGATTGAACCTAGGACCTGCTGCATGCTAGGCATGCCCTTTACCACTGAGCTATACCCTCCCCCCAGGTCCTATCTTTTAATCTACTCTGCTAATCTCTGTCTTTTAAATGGTGTATATAGATTATTTACATTTAAGGTAATTATCAACACATTAGGGCTTAAGTCTGACACTTAATTTTTTGTTCTGCTTGTTCACTTGTTTGTTTTCTTTTTCCTACCTTCCATTGTGTTACTTGAAAGTTTTTTAGAATTCAATTTTGACTTATCTACAGGCATACTTCAGAGATATGGCAGGTTTTGCTCCATATCACCACAATAAAGTGAGTAGCGCCAATTTTTTGGTTTCCTAGTGCATATAAAAGTTATGTTTACACTACACTGTAGTCTAAGTGTGCAATAGCATTATATTTAAAAAATGTACAAACCTTACTTAAAAAATACTTTATTGCTGAAAAATGCTAACCATCATTTGAGCCTTCATCAAGTTATAATCTTTTTGCAATAGTAACATCAAGGATCACTGATCACAGATCACCATAACAAATGCCATAATAAAGAAAAAGTTTGAAATATTGCAAGAATTACCAAAATGTGACACAGAGACATAAAGTGAACAATTGCTGGTGGGAAAAATGGTGCCAATATACTTGCTTAATGTGGGATTGCCACAAACCTTCAATTTATTAAAAAAAAAAAAAAAAGCAACATCTGTGAAGTGCAATAAAATGAGGTGTTCCTGTATGGTGTTTTTGAGGGTACCTCTTTGTGTACTTTTTTGGTGATTGCTCTAGGTATATTTGTGTGTGTCTGTGTGTGCACATATGCACGCATGTGTATATTATCAAAAATCTATGATACTGTCATTTTACCAATTTGCATGAAGCATAGAAACCTTATCTCCTTTTGCATCTCTCTACCCTCACCCATTTGTAATATGGCTACCTTAAATGTCTCCTATTTACATTCAGAACCACATTAGTTTTCTAATTTTTGCTTCAATCTCCAAGACATCTTAAGGGGAGAAGGAAAGTCTATTCTATTTACCCATAGTTTTGCTTATCATGTCTTTCCTTCCCACCTGATTTTCCAAGATTTCTTCATTTATCTTTACTGTTTGGAGAACTTCATTTTGGCATTTTTTCAAGTAGATCTCCTTGTGACAAATTCTCTTAGTTTTCCTTTCTCTGAGAATGTCTTGATTTCCCCTTTGTTCCTGGGGGATAGTTTCACTGGAAGTAGGACTCTGAGTTCACAATTATTTTCTTTCAGCACTTGAAAAATGTGGTGTCACTTTTTGTTGACCTCTGTGGTTGCTGGTGAGAAATTTATTGTCTTTTGAATTACTTTTCCTTTATTGATAAGGTGTTGCTTCTCTCTTTGCTTTCAAGGTTTTTTTCCTTTGTCTTTAGTTTTCTGATATTTGACTATAAGGTATCTTGGTGTGGGTTTCTTTGGGATCTTTAATACCTTTTGGGGTTTGCTGAGCTTCTTGAATCTGTAGGTTTATATCTCTTATTAAATTTCAGACGTTTTCAGCCATAATTTCTTTGAGTATTTTTTAGCCCTACACTTTTTCTCCTCTTTTTCTGAGACTGACAGGAACTTAAGATCTTTTGTTGTTCCACAGGTCCCTGAGCCTCTGCTCAATTTTTTAAAAATCTAGTAGACTGTATTTTTAGAACAGTTTTAGGTTTACAGCAAAATTGAGTGGAAAAGTATAATGTTCCTGTATCACCCTGCCCCCCCCCCAACAGGCACAGCCTCCACACCCCCACCAATATCCTGCACCAGGATGGTACATTTATTACAATCAATGAACCTACACTGTTGCATCATTATCACCCCAAATCCACAGTTTATATTAGGGTTCACCCTGGGTGTTGTACATTCTATGGATTTGAGCAAATGTATAATGACATGTATCCACCATTATAGTATCTTACAGAACAGTTTCACTGCCCTAAAAATTCTCTATGCTCCACCTGTCCTTCCCACTTTTCCGTCTAACCCCTGGCAACTACTGATCATTTTACTGGCTCCATAGTTTTGCTTTTACCAGGCATATCGTTGAAGTCTTACAATAGGTAGCCTTTTCAGATTGGCCTCCTTGACTTAAAATCTGCATTTATAATTCCCTCATGTCTTTCCATGGCGTGACAGTCATTTTTCTTTTTGGCACTGAATACTATTCCACTGTCTGAAGGTACCATAGTTTGTTTATCCATCACCCACTGAGGACATCTTAGTTGCTTCCAAGTTTTGGCAATTATGAATAAAGCTGCTATAACCCTTTACGGGCAAGTTTTTTTTGTGTGGAACTAACTTTTCAACTCATTGGGGTAAATACCAAGGACTGTGATTGCCGGATCGTATAGTAAGAATGGTTAGTTTTGTAAGAAATCACCAAACTGTCTTCCAAAGTGGCTATAGCATTTTGCATTCCTACCAGCAATGAATAAGAGTTCCTGTTGTTCCATATCCATGCCGGTATTTGGGTGTCATCAGTACTTTGGATTTTGGTCATTCTAATAGATTCTGATAGTATTTATCTAGTTGTTTTAATTTGTAGTTCCTTGATGACATATGATGTTGAGCATCTTTTCATATGCTTACTTGCCCTCTGTATATGTTCTGTAAAGAGATGCCTGTTCAGGTCTACTGCCTATTTTTTAATTAGGTTGTTCTTTTTCATTTTGTTGAGTTTTAAGTTTCTTTTAATATTTTGGATAACAGTTTTTTTAATCAGGTTTGTGTTTTGCAAATATTTTCTGCTACTCTGTGGCTTATCTTCTCATTCTCATGATTCATTTTTTTCCAGTCTATTTTCTATCTGTTGTTCATTTTTAAATTTTTTTGTGACAATAAATTTATTTTAATTTAATATTTATTTATTTATTACTGAAATATAGTCAGTTTACAATGTTGTGTTAATTTCTGGTGTACAGCGTGGTAATTCATTTATACTTTTATATATTCCTTTTCATATTCTTTTCCATTATAGGCTATTACAAGGTACTGAATATTCTCTCTGTTGTTCGGATGGGATGATTGTTATTATTCTCTTCAAGTTTACTGAATTTTTCCTCTGTCCCTTCCATTCTGCTAGTGAGCCTACCCATTGAGTTTTTAATTTTGGTTATTGTATTTTAGTTCTTAAATTTCCATTTGTTTTTTCTTTATATCTTCTATTTTTATGCGGACACTTTCTCTTTTTCTTTCTCTCTGTCTAATCTTCTCTTTCTCTTTCTTTGCTGGGTCTTTCTATTTTTTCACTTGTTTCAAGCGTGTTTGTTGCTTGTTGAAGCACTTTTATGATGGCCCCTTTAAAAATCTTTGTCAGATAATTCTAACATTATCATCTTGGTTTGGCCATCTCTCTGTTGTCTTCATTCAGTTTGAGATTTTCCTGGTTCTTGAGTGATCTTTGTTTGAAACCTGGGCATTTGGGGTATTATGTCATTGTGTCATGGGTATACATGAGACTCTGAATCTCATTTAAACCATCTATTTTAGCTGGCCTCCTCTGTCACCGCCACCAGCAGGGGAGAGGGATGCCACATTACCACCAACAGATAGAGGTTGAAGTCTAGGTTTCCCAACTGGCCTCAACTGATCGATCCAAAGAGAGACTCCTCATTACTGCTGGGAAGCACTGAGAGTTTCTGCTCCATACTTGGCCTCCACTGATAGCTTCCTGCCTGGGCCAGATCAGAGTGTTGAGTTATTGCTTCCTTTGTTACAGTGTCCTCTGACCCTGGGGGTAGGAGGTTGGTCTCTTTACCATTGGGTGGTGGTGAAAGTCCTGAGTCTCTACTAGGTCTTCTCTGACATCACCCCAGGAGGACAGAGGGGCGGACCCCATTACTGCCAGGTGGGGGCAGAATTCTAAGCTCCCCACATTATCTCTACTGACATGGTATGTGGGTGGATCTTGTTACCTGCCTGTGGAGATGAAAGTCTTTTCTCTGTACTTAGCCTTCTTTGACACCACACCAGCAGGGAGGGGGCTGGTGGTGGTGGGGCAAGTCATTACATCCTCGGGAAGTTTGAGATCTAAGCTCCCTCCCTTAGCCTTTGCTAGTGTGGGTGGGGAGAGGGCCACAGTTTGCTCTCTGGTTTTGGCTGAAGTAGAGTAGTGAGTGTCTTTTCTGTCTTGCTAGGTTGATCTTTCCCTAGTCCTTTGGCTAGAGAGAGAAGGCTTTGGTCAGGGCTCCTCTTGTCTGTGCCTGTTAGCGCGTCTGGGTTTCTGGTTTCTTTAGCTCCAAGTCTGGGAGATATGAGGCAAAAAGAACTTTCATGTCATTCGTCCCATCCTGAGGACTAAGTGGTCTGCCTTCTTCTCTCCACTGGTCAGGGTCCTCTCATGTTTGTTTTATACAGAATGTCCAGGGATTTTAGTTGTAATAGCAAGAGGAATAGGGCAAAGCACAGCTCTTCCATCTTCCTCCATCTTTTTAAAAATAAACAAATACTTCATACCCTTCTTTACTATCATTTGCATGTTTCAAAGAAATTAAATACCGTGACTTAAATGAATCAAAGCAATGATAATTTTAGAAAATCATTATGCTGCTTGTGAAAGAGATATCTTTTGGACTTTGATGACATAATAGCAGTGGTCACATCGAGTCTGCTTGTTTGCTGCAATCAAGATTGCTTTTTCAGATGCTGCAGAAGGGCTGACAGGGTCCTTTGAATGTCAAACCCCATGATGTGGGTTTGTTTTTGTGGCCTGAAGTGCAGAAAAACCAGTTTTGCAAATGTTGAACTTCATTGTCTGCAGTTTGTGCTAAGGAAACCATAGTTAATATAATATTGAATGTGCCTTTTCTAGCTCTGCATCGAGGCTTACCACTCTACCTCCACCCCCCCCCCCACCTCCAGCACACACTCTCCCACCTAGAGATTATGAACCAACATCTGGAGCACGTGCCCTGAATTGTAGAGTCACACATCTCCAGCGGTGGATGGGCTGCCTGCTTTTCAGGCAGCTCTGTGTGAATATCATTTCTCACAACTGAGCTTTTGACCCGGATTAGATGGCAGGGAGTTCAAGGTTACCTCTTCCAATAAGAAGTGCGGGGAACGGCACTGAGATCGTCTTGTTGGTTAACAGTATATGCTTTGCCAGTCAGTGAGGTGGCAGGGGCAAAAGAATAAATGCCTAAAAAGAATATTAAAAGGAATATACGTATGTATCTGGATGACTGAAACATTATGCTGTACACCACAAATTGATGCACTGTTGTAAACTGACTGTACTCCAATAATAAAAAGAAAGCAAGGAAAAAAAAAGAATGAATGCCTATCTTGCAGGGGGCTGTGATGATCAGGGACCCAGCTCAGTGGAAGACACTAATAAACAGCGGTTCTTTTCCCTACCTCACCGCAGTTCCTACCTCTCAGCCCCTGCTCCCCGTTCCATTCTCCCACATCCTCCCCTTTCCACTTCAACAGCCCCCTTCCTCCCCTTCATAAGCCACCAGAGACTGCCGTTTCCATGGTAATCAGCACCCTCATTAGTTTGGAGCTTAATGGTCCCTAAGTGTCTGCCTGGACTGGGTTCCTAGCTCACATCAGAGGGAGCTTCCCAGTGAGTTCAAGGGCTGTTGAGAAATTGTCAAACACAAGCCATTATCTTCAAATCTTCTGAATTAGAGACAACAGCAGACGATGATATTTTTGTGTAAAGAGAGAAGATATGAGGAAATTAGACCATCATGTCCAGAGCTCATAGTTCCTGGGCATTTGGAAAATCACTCCCCAGCACTCACTGAAGTGGGATTACATCCCTGGAGGTGGAGGTGTGGGAATGTGAATAAAGGGGACAGGAGATTGGGCAACAGGGAGCCGACCTCACTGAAGGTATTTGGAGCATGTCACTGAGGAGTTGCTCTTTCCTCATCCTCCTACCTGTCCCTTCAGGTTCTAAGGTCATAAGAGTGCCCTGTCCATTCATGCTAGGTTTCTGCACTGACCCTAAACTTGATTTCAGCTCCTATGCTGGACCTGTTTTGCTCATTCAGTCAGCCACAATTTCTCAGTCCTACTGTGGACCAGGCATTTTTCTAGGCCCTGGAGATATAGCAGTGAACAAAATAAAGATCCCTGACCTCAGGGAGCTGACAGCCAAGTAGGGGAAGACAGTCAAAAAACCAAGTAACTATGAGGGGAGATTATAGGTGAGTGGTAGAGCGTCCTTAGCATGCATGAGGTCCTGGGTTAAATCCCCAGTACCTCTGTTAAAAAATAAATAAATAAGCCTAATTACCTTCCCCTAGAACAAAACAAAACAAAAACCCCAAGTAACTGCAGAATGACAAGCAAAACTGAAGCTGAGCTTTGGAACAATCTCTAGCTCTTGACATGGAGTCCCAGCCCTGTTCCTCCCTTTGTTCCTCCTCGTCGATGGTCTATAGGCCCAGAGAAGCTTCTTCCAGGACCTGCTAAGGGATCACGTACGTTCACGTGGGCGAGTCTTCCCAGAGAAATGGCCATGGGAGGTCACAAATCCTGGAGGCCCAGAAAAGGTCCCTGTGGCCCACCAGGGCAGAGGAGACAGGCCTTTCCCAGTCCTCCGAGGCAGAAGAGGCCCAGTCTGGTGCTTTGCAACTGAGTCAGCCTCAACCTTTCCTGCCCCCATCCTTAACCTCCTGTTTTGGTGTCTCTCTCGGTCAGGCCTCCATCTCAATCATTCTTAGTTTGCCGGATGACAGAAAGGGAAACTGAACCAGAAAGCCCTGCCCAGCAAGCAGAAGAGATAGATGTGACATCTGTAGGTGTGAACCATGTAGGAAAAATCCCCTAGGTAGTGAGGACACCTTTGAAATAATTGGACTCAATCATGAAGTACAGGGGATGGGGGCTAGTGTGATCTCTGGGGCAGCTGAGCAATCGGGGGTGACCCACAGACCTCCCAAGTCACTGAGTGGGGTCTGCTCTCTCGATGTGACAGACAAGGCCTTGGCTGCGGCTGCCAGAGTGTGTCAGTGGCTGACCACCTGATCCTGCCAAGTTTAGCAAAGAAAGACACAGGCAGGGAGAGTATAGCTCAGCGGTAGAGTGTGTACCTAGCATGCACAAGGTCCCGGTTCAATCCCTGGTACCTCCACCAAGAGTAATAAATTAATAGGTAAACCTAGGGCGGGGGGTGGGAAGGGATAGACTGGGATTTCAAAATGTAGAATAGATAAACAAGATTATACTGTATAGCACAGGGAAACATATACAACATCTTATGGTAGCTCACAGAGAAAAAAAATGTGACAATGAATATATATATGTTCATGTATAACTGAAAAATTGGGCTCTACACTGGAATTTGACACAACATTGTAAAATTATAAATCAATAAAAAATGTTAAAAGAAATAAATAAATAGGTAAACCTAGTTACCCACCCCCTCAAAATTTTTTTTAAAGTTTTAAAAAAGAAAACCAAAGGAAGAAAGACACAGGACTCCATTAAATGTGAATTTCAGATGAACAATATTTTAGTATAAGTATATCCCATTATACTAAAATGTTATTTCTTGTTCATGTGAAATTCCAACTTAACTGGCATCCTGTATTTTATCTGGTAACCCCTATGTGGGTGAAAACAGCTATGTTAGGGAAGGACTAGCTTTTGGGGGGAGGGGTCTGTTTCCAGGACTGTAGAGTAGGACCAGTGGAGAGTTGGGCCCCTGTCTGAGTGCAGAAAGAAGGATTTCACTGGCCGGGACTCAATTAAGTCCATGAAGAGCCCTCCCTGGGTGACTTGGAATTGGAAACCTTGGAGTCCTTCTAGCTCTGACAGTCTCTGAGCCTCAGACTCTCCAGGGATTTTGAACAGATCGGGTGGGGAGATGATGGTGGAGGTTAAGGCTAAGAATTAGGAGCCCCCAAAGAGCCTTGACTGTTTCTCTGGTGTTGGGATGGTAGGATGCGTGCAGGTGCATCACCTGGGCACACAGCCTTCTCTGAGCAGATGGGGAGTCAGAGCTTCTAGAATATTCCATATGCACACATGGTTATTGATTCTGCTTTTGAGTTTCTGATACCCATTCTCTGCTCATCCCAGGGAAGGCCCAGTTGAACTCTGGGCTTCCTCAGTATCCTGCCCCACTCTCTGCACCCCTCCTCTGAATGACAGTGACAGCAGAAGCCTCCCTGTGGACACCATGTCACAGGTCACAAAGTGACCAGCCATCTCTTCCTTGTCTGGATTCTCACAAATCCAAGAGGGAAGACTCATCTCTTATTTACATTTGAGGAAAACAAACCTCAGAGATGTGCCCAGTGCCAGCTCTCTGGGTCAGGCTGCCACCCCAACTCAGGCATTTTTATAACAAATGTCAGTGCTGGCCTGCTGTGCGATCTATGTTAGGAGCTGAGCACATGAGAACAGTAAGGTCCTGTCCCACCCAGTTTCTGCCCCTGAGAGCTCCCAGACCAGGGTGGGAGGTGGAGGAGTCATGGTCAGCGGACAGATGCATGAAGAGTCAGGAATAACCAAACACAAGTCCCCAGAGCTGGGCTTAGCATGAATGGGGAGCGCCCCTCAGGGCCACGGAGACAGTGATCACTCAGGGTCTAGGTGTTCTCCCTCTGCATCAGGCAGCACGTCCTCTCTTTTCAGACTGGCTGCAGTCTCCACTTGCTGCCTTGGCTCTGCCCCCTGGAAATGTCCCTGGGCCCCATTGTACCTGGCCCACAGCCCACCCTGGCCAGGCTCAGGCAGCCTCTTCTTGGCAGGAAAATGCAGGTCCTTTCCCTGCTAGGCTCCCCTAGATCCTTGCAGAACCTTCCCTTTCCCCACCTCCCCTCTTTTGTCAAATATAATCTTTATCGGAATTCCACTTGGAAGCAAATTAAAAGGGCTGGTGCTCTGGTTTTTTTTTTTTTTTTAACCATTTTAAAAACTGAAGTATAGTTGGTTTACAATGTTGTGTTAGTTTCTGGTGTAGAGCATAGTGATTCAATTATATATATATTCTTTTTCATCATAGGCTATTATAAGCTATTGAATATAGTTCCCTGTGCCATATAGTAAGACCTTGTTGTTTATCTATTCTGTATATAGTAGTGTGTATCTGCTAATCCCAAACTCTTAATTTATCTCTCCCACTTTTCCCCCGGTAACCATAAGTTTGTTTTCTATGTCTGTGAGTCTGTTTCTGTTTTGTAAATAAATTCATTTCTGTCATTATTTTAGATTCTACATGCAAGTGATAGCTGTCTTTCTCTGTCTGACTTACTTTATTTAATATGACAATCTCCAGGTCCATCCATGTTGCTGCAAATGGCATTATTTTATTCTTTTTTATGGCTGAATAGTATATTCCATTGTGTGTGTACGTGTGTGTGTGTGTATATACATATATATATATCTCCCCCACAACTTCTTTATCCAGTCACCTGTTGATGGACATTTACATTGTTTCCATGTCTTGGCTATTGTAAATAGTGCTGCTGTGAACATTGGGGTTCATGTATCTTTTTGAATTAGAATTTCCTCTGTTTATATGCCCAGGAGTGGGATTGCTAGATCATATGGTAAGCTTATTTTTAGTTTTTTAAGGAACCAGAAGCAAGGGTCAGCAGAACACACTCTAGAAACCAGCAACTAGCTTCATGAGCCATCACAGGGCCTGCTTGTCCCACAGGCCCCACTTGTCCCACAGGCCCCTCTCAAAAATGGTGGCCCAAACTGGAGGCGGGGGAGGGTATAGCTCAGTGGTAGAGCACGTGCTTAGCATGCTTGAGGTCCTGGGTTCGATCCCCAGTGCCTTCATTTAAAAAAAAAGACTAACGACTACATATAAAATAGATAAACAACAAGTTTCTTCTGTGTAGCACAGGGGACTATATTCAACATCTTGTAGTAACCTATAATGAAAAAAAACATGAAAAGGGATATATGTATGTATCTGTATGACTGAAACATTATGCTGGACACCAGAAATTGACACAACGTTGTAAACTGACTATACTTCAATTAAAAAAAAAAAAAGAGAGAAAAAAAAAAAAGAAGTATCAGCATCCATTCTGAAAAAAGAAAAAAAAGGCAGCCCAAACTAAGCTTGTAATTCGCTCCTGCGACCTAGCAAGAAGTGCTGCTTCTCTTGCGTTTCCACCCCCACTAGACTATCCACCCAGAGACCGAGTCAGAATCTTGGCCATTCCCTGTGTCTCTTGCCCCACACCCCCTCCACATCAGGTACCCAGGCGGGACTGTTTCCGATCTGCTGGAGCCTTGTCTATCCCTTGCCTCTTACCTGTGTTCAGTGTTTGTGGAGCTTCATTCCCTTATCGACAGATGGTCTCAGGAAGCTTCCCTGACAGGAGCCTGGAGAAGGAGTGGACTACCATTACCCCAAACAATGAAATCAGTCTTATGGGGAGAGAGTTCTGGGCCAGCAGGCCTTGCTGTGCTGGAGAAAGTTCTCAGGACCCATCCACTTACACACTATGGAGGTAGAATTGATCCTGTAAATAGGTATGAGTGAGGAGGAGAGGATGAGCCTGTGTGTCAGTCATGGGGGCAGCTGGTTCTGGGGCTCTGACCATCACCTTGGGCCTGACTGTTGTCCTACTGTGGCATTTGGCATGAGTTAACCTCCCTGCTCAAAAGCTGATGGCGCCTCCTGAGTGATCCCAGGATTAAGCCCAAACTCCTCGTCCCCGTGTCCAGACTCTTTTAGTGACTGGCTCTGCTGCTCTCCTCAGCCTCCCTCCCCAGCAGCTGCTTTACGGAACCAGCAAGTGAGCTGCACCCAACACCCTCCACATCTTTCCTACAGAATTGTGTAGGACGAAGCTGGAGGCCAGAAAGGGACCCAGGTCAAGGCGGGGCCCATGGTGGCTGCTCACTCACGGGACTCCCAGGGAGAGGCATCTGAGCCTCAGAAAGGAGATGCCCGGTGGGACCTCTGAGTCAGAGGAGACATCCAGAATCCGAACACTTCCCACCATCTTGACCTCCACCATCATCTCTGCCTGTATGGTTGTCAGAATCCCTCAAAAGGCTCTTTCCTCTTCTTTGGCTCTTTAAGACCCTAAGGCAGTACTTTCCCTTTTCTGCTCAAAACCCCACAATGGCTCCCCATTTCAGAGGAAAAGGCCAAAGCTTTCCACCATCTGGCCCCACTGAGCTCTCCAACTTCACCTTGTCAGTTCCTGTCACTCCCTCAGCCTGAGTCTTGTGCTCCTTGCCACCTGCCAGGCACACCCCACCTTAGGGTCTGGGCACTGGCGATGCCCTCTGCCTGGAACATTCTCAGTCCAGACCACCACACGGCTGGTTTCCTCATCTCCTTCAAGTCTTTGCTTAAGTGACACTCTCTGTGCATAACCTTTCCCAACCTCTCCTTTTCAAACTGTAAAGCCTGATCTCCTTACCTAACCCCTCCTCCTCTTCAGCCCCCCGGGAACTTCTTACATTTAAAAAATTTTTGGAGGGCGGTAATTAGGTTTGTTTATTTATTTATTTTTTAATGGCGGTACTGGGGATTGAACCCAGGACTTCGTGCATGCTAAGCACATACTCTACCACTGACCTATACCCTCCCCTGCCACTCTAGAAATTTCTTGCTCTGTTCAAATGATTTTTCTTTTTCCATAGCACTTATCACTGTGTAGCACACTATATACTTAAGGTAACTGATGAATTTCTATCATCGGTCTTCCCCTACCAGAGTGTAAACTTCACAAAAGCACGACTTTTTAAAAATTGTTTATTGCTCACTAATGTAACCCAGCTGTCTAGAACAGTCCCTGGCATATACTATGTCCTCAGTAATTATGTGTCACATTAAGAAACCCTTTCAGTCTTTCACATTTGCATGTACTTGGCCTGCAGCACACACCCTGGCTGGACTCTGATGATTTCACATTCACAGATCCCCCTAGCACACAAACGTATACTTGGAGATGTCACCTACAGATATGGAGATATAAATACATATTGGCAACTAGGTATATATTTACCATTGTACACACATAAGCACACACAATGCACAATGCAATGTATGCACATGTACATGCAAGATACTGAATATAGTTCCCTGTGCTGTACAGTAGAAACTTGTTGATTTATTTTATATATAGTAGTTAGTCTCTGCAAATCTTGAACTCCCAAATTATCCCTTTCCACCCCCTTTCCCTCCTGGTAATCATAAGTTTGTTCTGTGTCTGTGACTCTGTTTCTGTTTTGTAAATAAGTTCATTTGTGTCTTATTTTTTTAGATTCCACATACGAGTGCTATCATATGGTATTTTTCTTTCTCTGCCTGGCTTACTTCACTTAGAATGACGATCTCCAGTTCCATCCATGCTGCTGCAAATGGCATTATTTTATTCTTTTTTATGTCTGAGTAGTATTCCATTCTATAAGTATACCACAACTTTGTTATCCAGCCATCCATCAATGGACATTTAGGTTCTTTCCATGTCTTGACTATTGTAAATAGTGCTGCTATGAATGTTGGGGTGCATCTTTCAAATTAGAGTTTCCTCCAAGTGTATTCCCTGGAGTGGGATTGCTAGCTCATAGGGTAAGTCTAATTTTAGTTTTTTGAGGAATCTTCAAACTGTTTTCCATAGTGGCTACACCAAACTGCATTCCCACCAGCAGTGGAGGAGAGTTCCCTTTTCTCCACAGCCTCTCCAGCATTTGTTGTTAGTGAACTTTTGAATGATGGCCATTCTGACTGGTGTGAAGTGATATCTCATTGTAGTTATGATTTGCATTTCTCTGATAGTTAGTGAAGAAATCAGATTTTTTAAATTTATTTTCTATTGTGACTTTGAGGGAACTTTTTTTAGTGAAATTTTATTATCAAAACTTTTAAACCTACAGAATATTTGAAAGACTTATGCAGTGAGCCCCCACCACCTATCTTGTACTGATGATATTTTGCTATAGTTGATTTATTGCACATCAGTCCATTAATATAGCCCTCTATCTAGCCATCAAAACATCCTACGTGCATTTCAAAGTCAACTGCGGCCATCAGTCCTCTTCACCCTTAAACACGTCAGCATTAATGAGAGTGATATTTGTTTACTTTTGAGGTAAATTTGCATGCAGAGAAATGCACCAATCTTAAGTTGGGATTTGCTGAATTTGGACAAATGGGTTCTGGACCCGTGTAATTCAAAGCTCTATCAAGACAGAGAACATTGTTGTCACCCCCAAAACATCCATCATGCTCCCTCCTAGTCAATTTCCTCGTAGAGGCAGCCACTGCTCTGATTTTGTTCCCTGTAGATCAGTTTTGCCTGTTTTAGAATTTCGTGAACACGGAATCATTTGATCTATGTACTTACAGTTGTCCATTCATTCAATACAAAATTAATTCAGCACCTAATTATTCACTCACTGATAGCACATCTGATGTCTGTTTATGGGGAGTCGTGGGTACTCCTGGACTGAGCACAAGGCCAAAGGCATTTCTAGGTGTGGTCTGTGACCTCCTCTCTCCTCCTCTCTAGTCATGCTGTCACTGAGAGACCACAGACAGATGGGCCTAATCAGCAGAAATGCAGGCTCTAGGTGCCAGGTAGGCCTTGGTCTCCCTCCCTTCTCTCACCACACCCACGGGCTCTGGAGGCCTTAAGTCAGTCCCACTCCTGCCTCCACTCCCTTCCCACACCAGAGTTTCATCCACACTTCTCTATGCAGGTACGCAAGGGGGTGTCATAATTGCAGCCCGGGCCACGCCCAAGTGTGTGAAAGTGCAGGTGATGGCTGGAAGGAACTGGATGAGCAGAAGCAGCATGTTGTCTTGTGATCCTGTCGGGGTGGGGTGGGGGGGTTGGGGGTGGAGACCAGGCAGAGGCTGAAGAAGAAAGCATGAGAAAGCACGAAGGGAGGAAACATCGCTGGCCTCTGTGCAATTGGTGCTGGACAGCCAAACAGCGCTGACTTGGAGACTCCGGGACCCTGGGCATAATGTTCCTACCCTCCAAGAAGGACCTCAAGACCGCCCTGGAGGTCTTCGCTGTTTTCCAGTGGTGCCTCAGTGCCTTTATTATCGGTAAGACTTCAGTCTTGGGCAGGGTGGCCAAATGTCCTGGTTTGCCTGGGACTGAGGGGTTAGAAGGTATAGCAGGACTCTTGATGCTCAAACTTGGGTTTGTCCCAGGCAGATCAGGGCAGTTGGCCACCCTGATCTCTAGCTTGACACGCCTGGGCACGGTAATCATGGGATCTGTGAGTGCACATGTGGGTATGGGTCTGTGCCCATGCAGGAGTATGTGTGTGCATGTGCACATGTGTGTGCGAGTGGGCCTTGTTGCATTTGTGTGTGGTGAGCCCTCTTGGGTCTCCAGTGGAGGGCATGTTTGGAGAACACGGGGGGCAGTTGCACTGAGGCTTTGCCCATGAAATGGGCTTAGCTGCAACCTTGGGGACCTGAGTAGACCCACGGTGCAAGACAGTGGCCTTGGTGGCAGGGGGAGCTCCGACAAACTTCTTGCCCAAAGGAATCCATCCATGGATCCATCCATTTGTTTTTCCACTTTCCACACCACACATACTTTGGAAAGTTACTTTGATGCAGGTGTTCTAGGTGTTGAAACAAATCATCTCTATGGGAGAGAGGCCTGGAAAACCATTCTCATCTTCAAGTGGTTTAGGTACTGGCTGGAGGCAGGGGCCAGAATGGAATGACCTCGGAAGATACCTGGGAAGGAAGAACGCTGTAGGGGTGGTGCTGGGAGCCTGGGGCCTGTCAGGGAACAGGGAGAGTGGACCAGAGAACAGGGAATGAGGGACTCAGAGGCCTGCCTGGTTGGGTACCAGGACCCCGGAAGGCTAAAAAAAAGCAGCGTTAACTTAGGAATGTTGGGCAATCAGAGCTGGAAGGGACCAGGAGAAAGGAATTTGTGTGTATTAGCAACTTGATTTCACATATAAGTCATATCATATGATATCTGTCTTTCTCTGTCTGACTTACTTCACTCAATATGATCATCTCTAGGTCCATTCATGTTGCTGCAAATGGCATGATTTCTTTTTTTTATGGTTGAGTATATTCCACTGTGTCTATATACCGCATCTTCTTTATCCATTCAGAGTGACTTCTCGCCAAGGACCAGGGCCCCAGCTGGGCCGCTGCTCGCTCCTTCCGTGCGGCCCAGGCCTTGAGGCTCTCTCCTCAGTAAAGGCTGAGTCCCTCGTCTGGCAGGAGCGGCAGTGATCCTCACTCTCATACTTCCAGCTGCTGGCTCTCCAAAATACCTGAAACCAGTCAGCCAGAGCTGGTCTTTCCAAGCTGGACTGCTTCATCACCTGCTTTTTCAAACGGGCTGTGGCTTTGGCATTCGGCATTGCTATTCTTTAGGAAGAGCACTTTTCCTGCCTGGGCTGGGCCTCCTTCCACTTGGTTAACATGGCCAGCTTTCTTTATTGGCCCTGGCTCCAGGGTTCTCAGAAACCAATAACTGCCTTTAGAGTCTGCTCCGACCCAGAAGCTTTAAGACACTGGGTTCTGTTCTATTGTGTTTCTTGAGTTCTGGTCCTATCTCCACAGACTGGTCTCATTACTATCCCTGTCCCTTCATTGCCAATGTGTCCCTCTGGGAAAGCAGAGTCCTCAGGGCCTAGGAGCTGACACTACATTGGGGCAGAAGCAAGAACATTGTGGAAGGCCACCCTGGGCGAGGCCCCCTGTGGGGCTGGAGCCTCTAGGCTGGTATGTCTCCTTCCTCAGTCCATTCCCTCCCTAATAGCCCCTAATTTTGCTCCTCAGAGGTAACCACCGTTAACAGTTCTTTTGTGTATATAGACAGAAATTATGTTTATACAAATATATATATATACAAATATATATGTGTGTGTGTATATATATATATATATATATATATATATTTTGCCACATGCACGTGTGTGTGCACACAGACACAGACATATAGCCAAGGGGCAGTAAAATATGGGTGCTAAAAACACTCTTGAGCCAGCCACTCCTGTGTTCGAATCCCAACACTACCACTTACTATCCGTGTTCCTTTAGCAAGTGACTTATCCTCTCTGAGTCTCGCTTCCATTTGTAAAAATGAGTGTGAGAGTGTATGCTGTGGTAACCAACTAATGTGAAAATCTCAGTGGCTTATGTTTTTGTTCATGCCAAAACTGTTTATTTACTTATTTATTTTTAATGGAGGTCCTGCAGATTGAACCCAGGACCTTGTCATGCTAAGCACGTGCTCTACCACTGAGCTGTACCCACCCCCAAACTGTGATGCTGCAAAATGTGGCTTCAGAGATGACCCTAGTGTGGGCAGGAAAGGGAACAGAGGGATCACGTGCACTCTTGACTCTGTCCTCCAGAGCGAGAGGTGTAAACACCCATGAGCCTTACCTTGAACTTTGTTAATGATGAGGTTGAGCATCTTTTCATGTATTCATCAGCAGTGATTATCTCTTTTTCTGTTAACGGCCCATTCATGACCTTTCCCCATTTTTCTATTTAATGTGAGTTTACTCTTAAAGGATAATTGGAAAATAGATGAGGAAGGATGCGTGTTCAGGGAAGAGGGTGGGCAATAGCTGACAAGGCTGGGATGAGAGAAGAGCACAGAGCATTCAAGGATCTGCCAGTGGTTAAGTGGGATGAGGGGGTGAGTGGCACAGGACTAACGTTCATGAATGAATTGATAACGGGAGAGGGAAGACAGAAGAGATTGGGGAGAAAGAGGAAGGGGACAGATTGTGCAGGGCATGGTCAAGCATGGAAAAGAGTTTGGACATTTTCCTGAGGGCCGTGTGGAACAGTGATGGGGTTGGGCATGAGGCAATAACATCAGATGGGGGTGGTTTTTTTTTATTCTATTTTTTTATTAAAGTGTAGTTGATTTACAATGTTAGTTTCAGGTGTACAGCAAAGTGATTCAGTTATACATATACATACATATATATTTTTTCAGATTTTTTTCCTACATACACATATGTATATATATTTTTTCAATTTCTTTTCCATTACAGCTCATTACAAGAAATTGAATTTAGTTCCCTGTGCTGTACAGGAGGTCCTTGTTGTTTACCTATTTTATATATAGTAACATGTCAGGTGGTTTTTCTTTGAGAGATCACTATAGCTCTGTATAGCAAACCGATTTTAGGAAGAGTCTATTGCTATAGTCCAGGTAAGAGATTGTGGTGATTTGGACCAGCCCAGGAGTAATTGGGATGAAGAGAGGAGGAAATAAAAGGAGACATTCAAGAAATTGGAGTTGAATTAGTAGGATTTGATGATCAGAAGATGTGGGAGAGAGACAGGGAGGAGGCAACACTGAAGGTGCAGGTCCCAGTGGGAGCTGGCAAGTGGAGCAGAGAAGGACGAAGGAGGAGAGTGGCTGAAAGGAGGGGTTGAGTACAGAGAGAACCGTCCCCGAGGGCTCTTACTCAGGCCTTGGCTTTGGGATGTACGGAGAGGTCACCACCTGGGGCAGGGTGAAGGGCTGGGCCCTGGGAGATGATGGTTCCAGTACTGGTCCCTCCATCACTCATTCACAGATGGTCCCTCAGAGCATTCCCAGCTCTTTGCCCTAGAATCCGAGAGTGGAATCATATCCATTTAGACCCTAACGTCCTGAAGAGAAGACCTTCACATGGAGTCTGTAAGGAAGATAAAGTAGGTACCGGTATTGTGGTCCCCACTGGCCAAGTGAAATTCAGCAGCTCACCTGTGATCACACTCATGCTAAGTGGCAGATACAGGATTCGTCTCACCGCAGGGCACCCCACCTGAGGCCACACTGCCTCCCAGGATGTCCCCAATACTGTCTGGTTTCAAGCAAAGCCTAAGGGAAACAGGGAGGTCTCCCCTGGCCTAGACCCATGCCTCCCCTTATTTCTTGAAAAAGTCAAGTCTCGTTTTGTAAGGAGTAGATCCAAGGCCTAAAGCAGCCTTTGTGCCACCCTTAGATCTGTTCTCTAGAGGCAGCTACTCTCAACTCGGGCAGCTCTTTCTTCTATTTCCCTCCATAGGTCTCAATTTGACCATTTGAAATTTCTCAAGATGACTGTTTTCTGATTGAACAATTTTAGACACTGGCATTGACTTCCTAATATGGAAAATGACTAGGAAATATTATCCACAATTGAGCTATTTCCTGCTCTAAGATTTCATTTCCTTTCTTGTGCAACTTCTTGTCTGCCCTGAAATTCATAATAGCCTCATTTTAAATTTCTCAAGTTATCTAGCAGCTATCTATCAGTTATCGCTCATTCATCCCTAGACTCTCCACAAACACATCAGGAATCTAGACGCCCCTTTCCCTCTCCCGCCATTTTAAATTTCCTCATGAACATCACGGCTGGAGCTTAGCATTGTCCTGTTACCATCTGGTCTCATGCATCGCTGTTGTCTCCCGGGCCCTTGAGATACCCTGGGTACACAATTTAAGGAGGTTTTCAGGGGAGAGGGTAGAGCTCAGTGGTAATGTGCCTGCTTAGCGTGCACACAGTCTTGGGTTCAATCCCCAGTACCTCCATTAAAAATAAATAAATAAATAAATAAACCTAATTACCCCCTAAAAACAACAACAAAAAAAGAAGGTACTCATTCTCAGGGTTGTACAACTGTTGGTTGGTTCAGTACTTACTTGGCTGACCCTGAGAGTGAGTGTCTCCTTGAATCCTGTGCCCTAGGCACCTTGCTCTCCTTACCTGCTCACTTCCTGCTCCCTTCCTTTCCTGGTTGGATCCTTTTTCCTGGATCCTCTGCCTTCATCTGTCTCGCTTTCCTCCCTCATTTTGGTGGCACACATCCTCCAGTAGTTTCCTGAGAAAGGGACATGAGAGGTACGCTATCTGAGACTATACATCTGAGATTGTCTTTATTCTACTTTCATACTTGAATAATAATTTGGCTGCATCTAGGATATCTTAGCTGCGTCTAGTGTCAGTATCTGAGTCTAGAGTCTTTTGGGTTCATTTTCTCAGAGAATAATCCTCCCATTGTCCAGCTGTGTGGTGGAGGGGATGGGGTCCAGGGTTTTAATTATTTTGATAGTCTTTCAGTCAGGCTCTGTGCCCCATACCTGCTTTTGGTGACACCTAGTGTCCAAATTCTGAGTCTATCCAAGATTCTCCAGCGCAAACAGGCTAGCTCTTGAAGGCATTCCCCTTGCAGGCAACTAGGTTCCAGCTTCCTTTGTTCAAAGTCAGTTAATCCCTCCTCTGTCTACTGTCCAGCATGCAAACATTTTGCTGATAGCTCTCATCCACGGTTGACATCTCTCTAATTCTCTTTTTCTTTGCAGGATCTATATCTTTTCAAAAATTCTTCCAGTCATTTTCAGGGGGGCTCCAGCAAGGAGTCAAGATAAAAAAACAAAACAAAACAAACAAACAAACCAAAAAAAAAAAAAAAACTTGCGTTCAATCTGCCATGTTCAATTAGAAATGTTTTCTTTCTTTTCTAACCTTCATTTTGACCCACTTTCTCTCCCACGGCTGTTTTTAAAAACTGAGTCCAGTAATAATTCTGTGACTCATCTCCGTGAAGTCTGTCCTAACTACCCTGACCTATATTGTTCTTATCTTATTGGAGTTCAACACTGCCCAGTGCCTTATTCTAGCCCCGTGTGCGTTCTCCTTTGTGTCCTGTTCGCCATCTCGTGTGCTCCCCACCTGGTGGAGGGTGGGTATCCTCTTTCTCTAGTACTCCTTTCACTGCTGCCTCCCAGAGTTGATGTGGCGAGGAAAAACGGGAGTTGGAGGAAGACTGTTCCTGGGTCTGTCTGTCCAGGGCTCCAACCTCTGATGGCCAGATCAGTGTGACCCACCAGTGGTCCATGCCTTTGAACGCAGCCTGGACCAGTGATGGAGCAGGTCCTGGGGCCGGGGATGGGGAGTGGGTCAGAGGGTTAACCACATGTAGCACAGCTGGGGAGGAACACAGTTTGCCTTTTAGACTCCAAACAGGTTCCCAAGGCCAGAGCAGGGGTGCAGAGACCATGGGCACACAGGCTGTGTGCTGGGGTGAGTCAGTGAGAGCGTGCTTGCGACCTTGGAGTGGACAGAACCCCAGAGGGCGGGCAAGTGGGAAGGACTGTCTACCATTCACTGACTCTGTCCTGGGCTCCCTCCAGTCAACACTGTGATCATCACCAACCTCTACCTGGTGGTGTTCACGCCGTACTGGCCTCTCACTGTGCTCCTTCTCGCCTGGCTGGGTTTTGACTGGAAGACCCCGGAGCGAGGTAAGGGCCCTGTGAGGGCTGTGTTGCTACCTGCCACATGCTTTCTGTCTCTTCTCATACTCCTGAGAGGTTCTGGACAATTCCCAGGCCGCCCTGCAGCCTGTTCCTCCCTGGGCTAGAGGAGAGGGAAGGGCTCTTTGCATGCTGCAAGCAAGGCCCAGATCAAAGCTGGAGTGGGCTAGGCTGGTCCTAAGTGGGACATCAGAATGTTCGGTTTGCAGCCTGGCTGTCACTTAAGAGAGCAGGCAACAGCAGGGGGTGAGCGTACCCTGAGGCAGGCCCTAAAGGGCTCTGGAGAAGACAGTGCAGGGGTGGGGTGGGGTGGGTGTAGCTCGGCTGCATTGGCTCTGTTTCTAGGTGGTCGCCGGCTTACCTGTGTGAGGCATTGGCACCTGTGGAAACAGTACTGTGATTACTTCCCACTCAAGGTGAGTCGTCCTGGATCCCCACTTGGGCCCCAGGCCCAGCAGCAGCCAGGTCAGGGTGGAGGTCAGAGGCATCATTCATATCAAGG
The DNA here is from genome assembly GCF_048773025.1 of Camelus bactrianus. Classification (NCBI taxonomy): domain Eukaryota; kingdom Metazoa; phylum Chordata; class Mammalia; order Artiodactyla; family Camelidae; genus Camelus; species Camelus bactrianus. The sequence goes on from NC_133575.1 coordinate 42,614,399, forward strand.
CTCATGTGGATGGTGCTTCCTGGAGTTGTGTGTTATCCCACCTGCGTGGCCAGACCCTGCAGCCCTTTCCTTTCTAGGTCTCTGACCGGAAGAGGAGTCCTCTTCCCTAGCTATACCCCTCCTGACTCCACATGCCTCCACAGCTTTATTTTTTTTTAATTGAACCTTAAATTCTTTTTTTAAGCTTTTTTTTTTTTGTGAGGGGAGGTAATTCAGTTCATTTATTTATGTATATTTTTAACACATTTATTGTGGTATAATTCCCGTCCAGTAAACTACACATATTTCAGATGTACAATTTGATAATGAATTCTGATAGATGCGTACACCCATGAAACCACCACCACAATCAAGATAGCTAACATTTCCATCACTCCCCAAGAGGTGCAAATTTTGAATTTCTGATTTATCCCTTCCCACCCGCCTTTACCCACTGGTAACCCTAAGTTTGTTCTCTGTGAGTCTGTTTCTGCTTTGTAGATAAGTTCATTTGTATCCTTTTTTTCAGATTCCACATATAAGTGATATCATATGGTATTTTTCTTTCTCTTTCTGGTTTATATTTCACTTAGAATGACAATTATTTATTTATTTAATGGAGGTACTGGGGATTGAAAACACGACCTCATGCATGCTAAGCACGCACTCTACCACTGAGCTATACCTTCCTTCTCCTCCACAGCTCTTGAAGACTCATGATCTCTCCCCAAGCCACAACTACATTGTTGTCTGCCACCCTCATGGGCTCCTGTCCCATTCCTACTTTGGCCACTTTGCCACAGAGGCCTCAGGCTTCTCCAAGATCTTTCCTGGCATCACCCCTTATTTGCTCACACTGGGAGCCTTTTTCTGGGTGCCTCTCCTCAGAGACTATATCATGACGACAGGTGAGTTGGCTCCTAGGACATCAAGCCAAAGAAAAACTGGCTCCCTGAGGGAGAACTGTTGGGTGAATGGGTGAGAACAAGGCCAACTCTCGGATCCCCTCTTGTCTTTTTTGTTTGTTACTTTGAGGGGGAAGGTAATTAGGTTTATTTATTTATTTAATGGAGGTGCTGGGGATTGAACCCAGGACCTCATGCATACTAGGCATGTGCTTTACCACTGAGCTATACCCACCCACCCCCTCTGGTCTTAAGAAGCTACCTTAGGCTAGGCTGCCTGATGTGAGGCTTGCTCCTCCTTTGAAGAGGTAGGGAGGAAAGTTCGGAGGTTTGGCAAGTGACCAATGACCCTTTGGCTTTTCCTGACCACCAGGAATCTGCTCTGTGAGCCAGTCCTCCATGGACTTCCTGCTTACCCATAGAGGCACAGGCAACATGCTGATTGTGGTGGTTGGCGGCCTGAGTGAGTGCAGATTCAGCTTGCCAGGATCTACCACCTTGGTCTTGAAGAACCGCATGGGCTTTATCCGCATGGCCCTTCGGCATGGGTAAGGATGTTTCTGGTCCAGACTGGGGAAAAGGGCTCCAAAAGCCTATCAGGGCAGGGGTAAGTGGTTTTGAGGAAATGATGTACAAGCCGGTTGTGCGGGGGGAGGGGGAGGGGGAGCAGCTTCTGTGTCAGAGTAGAGCCTGGGCCAGGTTCTGGAAGCATTTCTGCTTATGAAGAAAAGCTAGCAGATCAGCCTTGAGCCTGTGCTCCCTCACACTAGCTTCTCATCTGGGCCAGTCCCTCTATAAAAATGACTGGCTGAGACCCCATCTCGGAGAGATCCGAAATTACCCTGTTGGTTAAAGGGAAGAAACGGCCCTTGGGTCTAATCTGCCAGTGGAATTTTTGGTTGTTTTTGCTTTGTTGTGGAGATAATCAAGTTTATGTATTTACATATTTATTTTAATGGAGGTACTAGGGATTGAACCCAGGAGCTTGTGCATGCTACGCACATGCTCTACCACTGAGATATGCCCTCCCCTCTGATCTGCCAGTGTTTCAGACTTGAGGGTTTACGGGAGGGGCTGGGACTCACGTCCTTTAGCTGGCTGCTACTTTGTCTCCCTGGGCAGTATGGGGTAGACCATGTGACCCTCACACTTAGCCTGGGCCTGGGCCCAGTTGGGTCAGGAACTGAGGAGCTTATAGGCAGATCCAGGGGCTACTGGTGGTCAGTGTGTCTGGCTCTCAGCAAGGGCCTTACCTTTTGGGCCATCAAAGAACATGGTTTTCCTCTGCAGGGTGGCTCTAATCCCTGCTTACACCTTTGGAGAGACAGAACTCTACAATCAGCATATTTTCACTCCTGGGGGCTTGGTCAATCGCTTCCAGAAGTGGTTTCAGAGCATGGTACACATCTACCCTTGTGCCTTCTACGGGCGTGGCTTCACTGAGAACTCCTGGGGCTTTCTGCCCTACGCTCGGCCTGTGACCACCATCGGTGAGTGGGTCCCTCTGCTGGCAGCCTCATCCGGGCTAGAGGAGCCAGTTCTGAGGCTGACCCTTGGCTCTGGCTGTATCCAGAGGTGGGGAGGCGGACCAGGCTGAGTGCAGGGTCAGGGGAAGCGTTAAGGGAGAAACTGGGCTGAAGGGCTGAGGCCCATTCTAAGGAGGACGCCTTTCTGAGATTCCTCCCTTTCCCTTGTCTGTCTCCCCTGGCAGTTGGGAAGCCTCTACCCATGCCCAAGATTGAGAACCCGAGCCCGCAGACGCTGGATAAATACCATGCAGTCTATATCAGCGCCCTGCGCAATCTATTTGACCAGCACAAGACCAAGTTTGGCTTCTCAGAGACCCAGGAACTGGTGATAGTTTGACAGACATCCCCGGGGGCCTCTCAGCCTGCCTGGAAGGTGTGGAGCCGGGAAACAGGAAGACGTCACCTGTGGGGCTCCTGCTTCTGATTCAGCCAGTCCTCAGTGTGACGGGGACTGGGGGATAGCGATGGGGAGGGCCCTCTTCCTCTTTCATCTGTCTCCTCCTTCCAGCTCTTCTCAGTGTTTTCCTTCAGGCCATGACGGAGATGCCCCCAAGACAGGGAAGGCTCTAGGGGGAGAGGTGCCCTGAAGGCTCCCTCACAGAGGCCCACTCAGCATCAGCACCTGCTGACATTGCCTGTGCCCCAGCCAGCCCGTTCCAGGGGCCTAGGATCCCTGCGTGTGACTCTCCTCCAGCTCTCAAGCAGCCCCATCTCCTGGTGTCAAGGCTCCTCCAAGACAGGCTGCCTTGAGATCCAGGGGGCTTTGAGTTCAGGCCCCACCCCCTTCAAGCCCTGTGACTTGGAGCTATCAGTCACCTCTGAGCCTGTTTCCTTATCAGTAAAAATGGGACAAGTTGTCCCTCCCCTGCTTACCTCAGAGAGTGCTGGGAATGATCAAATGATATCAAAAGTGATTGAGCCAAGAGCTACACAAAATTCTTCTGCAACCATTTTACCCATTTCCTGTCTGCAAGCAAACAATGCCCTACATGTCATGGCATATCAATGTTTAAAAGAAAGTGTATTCAATTAAAAAAAATCAACATTCCAGTCTATTAAAAAAAAGAGTTTAAGTTTATGGTCTAGGGTCTTGTCAACAGTTCTTTGAAAGTTTAAGTAAACTTTCTAATTGGGTGACCTTAGGCGAGCTCCTTCAACTCTTTAGTCTTGGTCTCCTCATCTGCAAAATGGGATGATACATCCTGGGGAGCTGGAGGCTGCATCTACCCAAGCTCTTTTGGATGCAGGCCTGAAATAAGTCTCCAGCTGAGGGCAACTCCATGTGGTGTCACTGCCTTGGGGCCGTGTTCCTTCTTGCAGGCCCTCTAGCCTACTGGACATATGTCTATGGGAAAAGACCTAGGGGATAGGGATGAGTGCCTGGAGGTTGGGGCACAGAGAGGATGTGGGATATTCTGACTGGAAATTCGGAATACCTTCCTCCTGTTGCCTCTTAAATGCAATGGGTGCCTCGGTTCTTCCTGAAGCTCATGGGTGATGTCAGAGAAGCACCTGGCATGGAGGACGTGCTTGAGTCAATCTCAAGAACAAGGGGAGAAAGCTTTATTTGCAAAGAATAAACCATTAATTTACACAAACTTACATCCCAGTTTATATACATTATGTATAGTTTATATACACGGTATCTCACACTGGGTGCCGACCCCCAAAGCAGCACTGGGCCTGCTCCAGGCCATTCTCACAACAAAGCCCACCCCCACCCCAGCTGGGAGCTTTTGGAATAAAGAAAGGACACATCCTCACTCCACTTGGGGAGAACCCTGAATTGTATTACAAGAAAAAAAAAATCCTGTTCCTTCTTTGTGCTCATATGCCCTAGGGGAGCCTCCAGGCAGGGACAGGGCCCAAGGCAGTGCCAAGGTGGCCTCAGTGTGGGGCCTGTCCAGAACCTTCCAGTCCAGAGGCAGAAGCTGGGAGAGCGCCCTGGGGAAAGACGTGCTCCTACAAAGGCTGTGGCTGCTCTTCCTCAGCCTGGCCAAGCTCTGGAAGGGGGCCACACACTTACAGCCTTGCGTCTGGGGTTGGCAGAAAGAAGGGAGCTGTGTGGGACCAGGGACTGCTCCCCCCTCACCTTAGTCAGTCTGGAGGTCAGGGCTCCTTCCCCTCGGGCGGGTCACCTTCCCTCTCAGGGCCTCAGGTTCCATGTGAGTCAGGTTGGGGTAGAAGGTGGGTCAGGCTAGATTCCCTCTAAGGGCCTTTCCAGCCCTCAATTTCTCTGAATCTGTTTGCATCCATCAGAAGTTACATAAAACACCTTGACTCACACGTGGATCAGAGTCTTGGTTCACCTCCAGGGTTCCTAGCCCTTTACTGCTCATCAGAAGATGTTTGGCTCAGGATGGATGAAAGGGGACAAAAGGCAAAGACTACATTTTCCAAAGAACCAGCAGCTGAACAGCCCCCAACAGCTGCCTTTTGTGCCAGCTTCAGCTGCTGAAGCCCAAGTAGCTGGCAAAGCCCCCGCCACACAATTCTCCTTCAAACCTCAGCCCTCTGCTTGCTCACAAATACCCTCATGCCATTCTCCAAGCAGGCCTTGGCCTTCTGGCCAAGTCACAGCAGCATAATTCCAAACTGGGAGTCTCTTTGCACCTTCTCTTGATAGTAAATGGCTTCACCACTTTGCCAGTAACTTGGCGGCAACCGGGCTCCCTAGCCACCTCTGGGTCCCCTCCCAGCTCTTCTCCCTCCAGGGTTCCTTTTGAGGGGTTGCAATGAATAAAGAGGTCCTGTGTGATCCTGTTTTCCCTTTGAATCCCCTCCATATCGGGAGAATAGAGTGGGTGTCAGAATGTCCTTTCGGGGCACAATTCAGAAACCTTTTCCTTCCTTTTGCTCACACCCCTTTGGCCTTAGAGCCAGCCCTCTCTCTGGTCTTCCCTCCATCCCTGAGAGATCCGGGTAGCACAGAGGTCTCTGAGGTATGGTAGAAAGGGATAAGGAGTTACTTAGTAGCTGTGGGAAGCAGCCAGCTCCTGTGACCTGTCTGCAGGGTAACCAGAGGACACTGTCTGCAGTAGGGGCGCCATATACAATGGTTGGTTGGTACACTGGTTTGCCGGGTGGATGAAAGGACATAAGGGGCATCCATTCTGTGGGTACTAGAGGCCTACTGTTTCGATGCGGTACCAAGACAATTCTTCTGAACACAAGAGCTCAAAGGCTGATGGCTGTTTCCCCTCCTCAAACGTCCTACTCTTTTGCCATAGAGCCCCTGGGCGCCAAGAGAATAGGCGTTACCATCAAGGAATGAAGGCGAGCATCTCTGGGTTTCTCCCAAGGCCCCTCAAGGATCTGGGGTCCACAGTTCCATTTTTATTGGTTCTCTCTAGATTCCAGATTCAACACAATACTGGGCTGGAACAGAACAGCTTTGGAGTCAGATCTGGTTGAAGCCCAGGTTTGTGCCTTAAACTGGGTGAGATCCTGGTTAAAGCACTTCACCTCTCTGAGCCTGGTCTAAACCATGGGATTTGTGATATTATCAAAGGAGATGAGAGAAAGGACTTTCCAAACTTGCAGGATAGGTTCTCATCAGATCCCGCCATGACCAAGGACTGTGTAAGGCACTTTATAGGAGCTGGGGTCAAATACATGCCTAAAGTTTCCCTCACATGGGGTGGCCAGGCTGTCATTAGCAACCAGACAATGGCGGCGTAGCCTACCCACTCTCACCCTGACCCTCGAAGGGCCAAGCAGTGTAGTTGCTTAGAAAGGGAAGGCACAGCAGGGAAATGAGGACCTGTGGTTCTTGGTGGATTTCAGCTGCCCAAGGGAACTTATTCCCTATCTCCTGAAAAGGAAACTTGTTTCTGGAATAAGAAGAGCAGGCTCTACAAGACTGGCCCTCCCAGCTGTGCGTTAGAGCCAGCACCCAGAAGCCAGCCTGGGCCCAGGCAGTTAGAAATGAGGCCCTTGAATGATCCTATCATATAATCTGATGAGAGGCTCGGGGTTGGGGGTGGGGGTCGGGGAAGGTGTCTTTGGGCCTGGCTAGAAGGCAGAGCCCTGCCCAGTGCCTAGGTGCTGCCTTCTCCTGAGCCTGGATTCAGGGGAGCAGCACTGGAATCTATGGTGACGCTGCCGTACAGTGACTTCCCAGAGCCAGAGAGAAGAAAGGTGAGGGGAGGTTCAGGAAGGCATCAGCTGCTGTCCTTTCAGATAAGGCCTATGGTAATGACCTTTTGGGTTGCAGCAAACTTGGATAAAACCCTGTCCTGTTCCCACCTCTTGCCCTTTCTGGGTCAGGTAGAAAAGTTCTGCCTTGTCGCTGCCCAGGGGTTGTCCAGGGTTTGGGAATTTTAGTAGTTTAGCCCAGCAGCTGCCTAAATATTAGAATTTGAAGGCACTTCTAGGGAGGTCATCCAGTCCCACCCTTGGCCCCCAGACGCAGGTTGACTAGATGAATATTTGTGTTGCTTAATAAATGGAAAACTTCCTTGGTGCCCGGGTAACCTAAGGAGTATCCCAGACTCACATCAACACAGGCCCAGGATTGGCACCTGTCTCAGACAGAGGTAGGCTCTGAGGAGGAAGGGAACGGGTGGTTGAGTCAGTCTGGGAAGGGAGCAACTGGGCAGGGCCCCGGGGAGTTTTCTGAGCGTGGAGCACAGCTGTAAACAACGTGAAAGACATGTGGCCTCAGGTATGGCTTCAGGGGCTTATGCAGGTGGGTTTCTGGCCATCCCCTGCAGTTGCTCCAAGGAAGAACCAACCTCCTGTCCCCAAAGCCTGGCAAGCTGTTGCAACACGGCTCAGCCTGAGCGGGAAGAGCTCGCTGACCGTCTGGCAGGTCCCTCACTTGGTCTCTGCCATGAGCACTTGCCCTTTCCCCTCCCTGCCCCTCTCTTTAGGCTGCAGTGCTCCCCTCCCGCCCCATCCCTGCCCCCAACCCCCAGTGCAGATAGGAGCAGCAGCCCCTTGGGGGTCAGAGGCTCACCCCATAGTCTGGGGCACACCTTTGCCTTCTTGCCTGTTGCCCGAGACCCTCACTTTAGTGCAATAAAGTGACAGCAGGGACCTCGAGGTTGACGGGTCAGGCCATAAGCAGTCAACATGTAGCCAAGGAGGAAGGCTCTGCTTCATGTCCACCCTGGGGCTCCATCAACTGTCCTGTTAACTCAAGGTCATTTTGGAAAGTCAAGCAAACCTTCTCATCCTGGAGTCACTGGGGGCATTTTTCTCGGCGGCTGCAACACCCACACGCCTCACTCCACAGCAGCACTTGGAGGTTCTGGGAGTCCTGGCTCCCAAACCTGGGGTTGGGGCACAGGCAGGGGCAAAACTGGGGCTGGGGTTGGGGTGAGGGATCTAGGATGCAGGGGCCTCGCCCAGCCTGATGGCCCCAAAGAAGGTGGTGTGCTTGCTCATGTTGATGGAGATGTCGGCGTGCACCATCTTCACAGCAATCTTCTGCCGTGCTTTGAGGAGGCAGACGCCCGCGGTGTAACAGGTGTTGTAGTTGGTCTTGCCCGTCTCGATGCTGCGGGTGCACTGTAGGAAGGGCTTCTCATCTACCACCACCTCATAGCTGGCAAAATCAGTGAAGTTGATGTAGTAGACCTGGGTGAGAGGCAATGAGAGGGGATTGGCGGGGAGAGGAAGGAGAGGGTAGCCCCCCTGCCCCGTGATGAACAGATAGGACCTTCTGTTAGCCACCAGGACGGGCAGGTGGAAGGCTTATTTAGGGTTCCTCCCTCACTCCATGGGGCTCAGCTGGCTGAGCAAGACTTTCTTTTGACAGCAATCTAGTGGGAGACCCTCTGAAGGCCAGAACCACGTCTCATTCGTCCCTTGACCCTTGACCTCCCCCAGCTCCAGACTCCCGCCCTCTGCCCTCCTGGGCATAGTTCTCTGCACACATTAGGTGCAACCAGCGCTACAGACACAAAAGGATCCAACTTCCCTTCTAATTTCAAGCCGTGTGGACTATTTGTGGAGAAACTTAGAAGTCCCCAATGCCCCCGAGATGCTGCAGAAACCACCTGCCAGTTCTTTAGCTCTTTACTGGATGGCGGCTCCCTCAGCTCACCGCCCTCCTCCCCTGTGTGGAATTTCTCTCACGGATTCTGCCAGTGTCCCTTGACCTGCTCATCTGAGGATTGAGGAAACAGATCCAGAGAGATGGAGAGCTCTCCATCACAAATGAGATGAAGAATACGGAAGGGCCAAAGCCAGCCCCCGACCTTATTTTGGGGCCAGAAGGAAGGGCTAACTTACGTTCAGTGGCGTGATACTGGGGGGGTTTCCCAATTTTCCTTGGGGTCCAAGGCCTGAGGCCTCGCCCAATTCTCTCCCAGGTCCAGGAACTTAATTTTTCTCTCCTTCATTACCCTTATCCATCATGCCTGACCCCAAGCTTTGATTCCCTGCCAACAAATGGCACTTTGGACAAATGGCCCATAGGACACTGGGATTACACTGCTGGGGACTGGGACACTCGGCTGTCACCCTAAATCACTTTATAAAAGGCTGCTCAGGATGCAGCAGTGTATTCAGGTGCCACACAGTTTTGTGGGTCAGGACCCAGGCTGGGTTGGGATGCTTGGTGGGCTCAACAAACGCTAGTGAACCCACCTTCTCTGGTTACCCTCCCTTGAGAACCTTCTGCTGGCTCCATCATCCTTCTGTCCATCCACCTGCTTGCTGCCTGCCCCACAGAAGCCCCAACCTCAAGGCTCATCTACATCTAGCTCTGAGGAGCCACCCAATTGGAGGCAAACAACAGGGGTGGAAGTGGGTGGGCACTGGCAGACCTGGGGAGTGGGCACCAGGCCAGGACAAGGACCAAAACAGAGGGAGAAAAGGGCTGGGAGAATATGACAGAGAAACAGAAAGGTCGAGGAGAAACGAATGGGAGAAAGGGGAAGGAAAGACAGAAATCTTTTTGAGGTGGACAGAAAGTCTGCAGAAACACCAATGATTATAAAGCTAGTGGTGTCGGGGCTTGGGGCACGGGAAGGGGTTCTTGGCAGCCCTGGAACTGACTTTCAAAGGATATCCTGAGACAGAGTTCAAGTTTGGCAGTAGAACCAAACAGCTCAGTGGGGAGACGAGGGCCTGGGGCCTTGTAGGAGGGAACCAGAGGGCTGGGTATCCGGCCAGGGTAAAAAAATGTCAAAACAGACCCTTCTCTCTTTCCTCCTTTTAGCTCCCTCCCAGTGCGGTGTCCCCATCACTCCCAGCCGCCAAAGCCGGAAGTAAGCCATTGGCTGATCTTGGCTGGCTCCACAGCGCCCCTGTGTGGCCTGCACCGGATCTGCATTCTGGATATAAGAAGAGTTAGGCCTGAGACCGTACTCACTTCTACCTGACTATAGATGAAGTAGGTGCCGTCCACCAGTACCTCCAGCTCCCCGCTGCGGGGATGTAGTTTAAACACCTTGGGGTTCATGGTGATGCGAGACCAGTCATTGAGCACTCCACCTGAAAGATCTCAGTATGAGAGAAGGGCAGTCACTCAGTACGTGTCAGAATCATCTGGACAAAAGAAACAAGAGTTATCAGGCAGTACACCCCCCCACCCCCGACCTCTATGCCAATGCAACCTGGAGAGCCCTGGAGGCCAAGCTTTCAGAACAGCATTTGGAAGCAGAGAGAGAGAGTATTCTGTTTGTCAAGTGGCTGCCAGGCCTGCCTCAAGCCCCTGGGGTCTGCCTGTCTGTTTTCCTCTCTCTCTCCCCGACTTCTCTGTCTGAAAGGATCTTTAACCAACACCTTCTAGCAGGAATTGGAGGGGTGGTAAGAAGAGGGTGGGCCTGCTGTCCTATTTTCTTTGTTGTTCTAGGACCTGCACAGGCAAGATCTAGACACTGAGGGGCAGGCTAGGTCTTATTATTCCATTTCATTTCACCAGCTCCTGAATCTCTCTCCTGGTTTATAGGTTCCTGGGGTTTCTCCTTGTCCTTAAGAGATTCCTTTTAATAGTTCCTCCACACTGACTCCTCTCGGGAAAGCCTCCCATGGTCCCCAGGAAACCACTCAGCCCAAGGAAGTGTCTACCAAGAGAACCTTAGGGGTCAGGGGTGAGCGTGAGTCAGACTTTATGGCCGCCAGAGCAAGTGACCACCAGAAATAAGGCCCCATAAGGGAGAGGGACCTCTATGAGCGTGAGGTATAGACTGCCAAGCATCACTAGAGCAAGCCAAAGGGATGGTGAGGGTGTCTGGGTGCAGAGGCACCCCTGCAAAGCATCTGTTTCTCGGTCGCACCCCATTTGGGGGGTAGGGGCAGTCACTCTGCTTTGGCTGGACAGTGGGAGCCAGCACGTGAGGGCGGAGGAAAAGCTTTCCTTTCCATCCTGTAGCAAGGGGGGTGTTCTTTCCCAACACAAGAGGAGAGGGGGCGAGCCCACAGAGCCTTTCCCCATCAACACCATCCATTCTTCATGCAAGAAAATATGTTTTGAAAGTCCATCCTTGGCTGGTTTCGGGAGGCTTGCTTTTCTGAGATGTGAGGAATCCAACCTTCTGGAAAAGATGCCCATCTTCCCTTGAGGTGATAAGTAGATGAGACAGGAGTTGGGAGGAGACGCCCCAACTCTGCCCCTCATGTGGGACCACTCTGCATGATGTCCCGCCGGCCCCTAAGCCCCCTCACTCCTGCTTCCGGTGGAACTAAAGATCGTACTGGGGATTGGCCCAGAGGGGTTGGAACCCGTATTGTTATGTGCTGGGAGCAAAACCAGTAGCTTCTGGCATAGAATAAACACTGAGGCCACCCACCCGGACAGCCAAACCAATCTATCTCCTGCCTGTCTCATTCTTTCCTGGACAGATGGTGATCATGGGCCACCCAGGACCCTGGGGTCCAAGGCACCCAGTCTCAGCCAGACCGCTTGGATTTTGGTGCCATTCTGTTCCTACTTATATTTCTAAGGCCATTAAGTCAGGCATCCAGGTGGCAGTACAGGAAGTACCTAAGCCCAATCATTAAGGAAGCAGAGCAAAGCCAGTTCAGGACCGACTGGGTTCTTAGAAGCTGGCCCCATGCAGCAGGTTTCTTAACCTTCATTTACTGTTTCTGTACTCACAGCCCCCCTCCCTCTAACTCCAAGCTCTGTAAGCATCTGGCATCTTGGCTCGCTTGCTGCTTCCTGAGGCTCCTGGGGGTTCATGCATTTTAGGCTTTGTGCACCCTGGGGACTGGACATTATTTCAAAGAGCTGTTCTTTAATGAATGTTCATGTCTCTTCGGGGAAGAAAATCAAGCTAATCATTCAGTGGAGTACACACACACACACATTTCTGAAGCCGCATAGTGCACTGGGGAAAGTCGGACAGGCAGTGTTTTGAATCCCAGCTCCTATATTTAACTGAAATCTTGGGCCAGTTAATTAACCTCTCTGAGCTTCAGTGTCTATCTCTGGGAAAGAGAGCTAATGCCCACCTTTGTCATGAGGATCAGATAAAATAAAAGACAAAGAAAGTATGTGGAAAACTCTAAAGTACCATGCAAATATAAGGCAGTATGATTTAGTATGGTATTATCCAATCTCTCTGGCACTCTGTTTCCCCATCTTTTAAATTCAGGGATGACATTAAAATTAGTGTTTCTAACCTCCTTAAACCTGTCCTCTTTTTATAGACACTAGCACCTCATACTCCTTGGAGAGTCTAACATGCCCCCACTTCCCTGAGTGAAATGCCCCCTCAAGCCAGTTTCTGTATCAACCCATCAGACATGAAGATTCAATTTCACGTAGTTTGACTTTCTCTAATTGGTATCGTGAAAATGTTGATCAAACTACACATATCCTCATGGTGATTCTGATTTAAACTCCATCTCCTGAGACTCCCTGGTCTTGATGATGTCTTAGGTCCCTTTTAGCTTCCTTGTCAGTGATTTGAAAGGCCATTTGGGTGTAGTGACAGGACTTGGTGCAGACAATTACTCAGGACAGCCAGCAGAGGGCAAAATGGAGTCGAGAATGGTCCCTAGTGCCAAGGGTCCCCCAGGGGCCTGGGAGGAACTGGGCTGGGTGATTATTTGAAGGCTGGGGGGTGGGGAAGGAGAGGAGAAACTCCTCCCGGGGAGAGAGCCTACTTTGACTCTTACCATTCTTGACTTGAATTGCTGACCCTTGGCCCTGGAGATGCACCACAGCTGGCTGGGAGGACGAGGACAGAGAGAGAGAGAGAGTAGTCACTGTGAGAGATGGCCGCTTGCTCAGCCACCATTTTCCAGAATGCCACCTCTTCTCTTGCATCTCAGTTCGGCTCCCTCTCCCCTGCCTTGGGATGCGAGTGGCCACATTTCTACTGGAGAGTAATGTGATTTTGTAGCTCTGCCACTTTCAGGCTCTGTTACTTCAGCCAAATGCACTGCCTCTGCGCCTCATTTCCCCAACTGGGAAATGCGGATTATAAGAATATCTGTCTGGCCTCTCTCACAGGGATGTCTGAAGATCAACTGAGGTGATGGATATAAAACATCCTGCCAGCCATCCAGCGCTGTGCAGCTGTGGAGATTTATCACTGTGGCCAAACAGCTGTAGTGAGGGAGGCTGAGATGAGACGAGGCGAGACGGATTAGGAAGCTCAAAGGCTAGGGAGGAGCCCTTCAGGCCATTAAGGCAGACGTCCAGGCTGGGCTTGACCTGGAACTGGTTGGCTGATTTTCAAGGATAGACTCTTTTACTTCTAAGCTCCTGATCCCAGGTGGTCTGAGTGCCGACCAGATTGTCTGGGGGTGGCTGGGGAGTCGGAGGCCCTGGTGAATCGGCCTGACTGGCAGCTCTTGACGGCTGCCTATTGAGCTTGGCTATGGTGATCCTCTGTTTCCCGGGAATGGGGAAAAAGTGGCCACAGCAAGACTCAGTTCCCTTCGCTAAAGGCAGGCCCTGGGGCAAAGCTTTTCAATGCATAGTGCTGGGAGGGGGCTGGGAGTGAAAAACCTCAGAACCTCTAGGGTATCCTCATGAAATCAAGCCTCGGCAGATTTAATAGGGACCTAACTCAAAAGTGGCCCTAGCCTGTGGCCTTCCCTCCTCCCCTGGAAGAGAGCAATTCCCAGCCAACCTGGTTTTCTCGACTTCCGGCTTTATCAGCAGCACCTGCAAAATAGGACAGGACAATCAGAGAGCAGGCTTTTTCTCCTTCCTTTTCTCCCCCCCTAGGCAGCCAGTAACACTGAGCTTTGCTCCCTGAAGCCAAGGCCTGTCTGAGCATGATTCTCCAAGGCTCAGAGCTGGAGGGAGAGTCAGGGGGGCAATGCGGAGCCCTGGGGTGGGAGAGGATGCCCCTTACTTCTCTTACTTGTCCCTGACCTGCATCTCCAGTGGGCCCAGCACCCAGCGGGGAAACTGGCCTTTTGCCAACATGGGCTCAAGGCAAGTGCCACCGTGCATCCATGGAGACAGATGAGAGCACAGTCTGGCCATCATGTGACCCTGAGACAATGGTGTTTGCTTCTTTAGCCTTTTGCTCCCTTTCTATTAATTTTCTTCGAAGAGTGCATTGGCATTTGTAAATATCTCGCTTCTTTCATTGTCTCTCTCATCCTCTAGGACATAAATGCCTTGAGAACAGGGACCACTTATCAATATATTTCTTGCACATAGAAAGTGCTCAAGTAATATTTGTGGAAAGATTGGATGACAGAAATCTCAAACTCTGTCCCTCGAGGGCCACAGTGACACTGATTAGCCCTATTTGAACTATGAGTCAAAGATCCTGAGTCTGGCTACAGTATTCTCGGACCTAGAGAAATCAGCTGTAAAGAGTCCATTTCTTTAAAGCCCCAAGATACAAGAGGGGAGCAGGAGAAGGAAATAACAACTGACCCAAACCCAGGCAGTCTGACTCTTGTCAGCTCTGATTAGGCAGGTTTGGATCTGCATCTATTCCTTTTGGATGCCCTTCAGGGCCTGAGGGGAAAGACGCAAAGAGATGAAATGCTATTTGAATGGACAACGTGGTGGGGGAAGGATGTAGTGCTAGAAGCACTTAGTTCCTCGACGGGATTGTCTTGGTGCCTGTGTTTGCTTCTTTCACAGCCTGAGTGACTCATAGGTTTCCAACTTCTTGACCATCAGTGCCTACTTGTCTATCTCTACAGGAAAGACAATTCAGAGTTCATGGGATGGGACTGTTCTAGGGCTTGTCATTCTGTCCAGTCCCCAACATTCCTTCCCATAGCCTATTTCCAGTCAAGCACCACTAGGTGAAGCTGGATGCTGGGAATCAGAGCAGACTAAATCCATGCCCAGAGGGGACTCCAGTGAACACTTAGGACCTCTGTCTCTGGCTCATATGAGTTCACCGGTGGCCTAGAGTCAGGGAGGGCTTGTGATGGGAGGGTTGAGGCAGGTCAAAGACAGGTGGCCCATCCTTGACAGATTGGAATAAATGGGAAGTTAGAGCAGGTCAGGCTTGTTCAATTGCAAGCTCTTCACTGAGCTAGGAGACCTGAATTTCTTACCACACACCACCATTTGAAAGTGCTTTAGGGATCACCCACTCTTGCTCTGTTAGAGAACTTGTAAGGAGCCTAGGGGTGGGAGGTGGAGAAATGGAGGAACTCACCAGAAGGTCCCTGGAGACCAGGGGGTCCTTGAGGACCAGGAGGACCTGGAGGGCCAGGTGGTCCCATAACAGTTGTTCCTGGGATTCCAGGAATCCCTGGAATCCCCGGGGGTCCTTGGGGTCCTGGAGGTCCTGGAGGTCCTGGGGGGCCATTGGGCCCAGGTGGTCCTGCCTTTTTTCCTGAAAGACAAGATTTGGTATCACATTGGTAGTTATTGACTGAGAATGTGCTGTCAGGAGTTCTACTACTTCTAATGATACAGAGTTGGCCCCCTGGGGGTTCTTGCCCTTAAAGACTTTTATCACACATGATACACACACACACACACACACACACACACACACACACACACACACACACACTCTCTCTCTCTCTCTCTCTCTCTCTCCCTACTCCCTTTCATGAACAATCATTTACAGTCTGGGTTTGAAGATATAATGATCCTCAAGGAACTCAAACTATGGGGAAATAGACACAGTCAGAGGGTAGCAAAAGTGATGCATTAGTGGTAGGGACAAAATGCTGAAGTGGTCAGGGAAGGTTTCAAAAAGGAGGTTACAGTTTGGCTGAGTCCAAAGGATCAGAATTACCAAGGGGCTAGACTGATGGGTCACTTTTTAGAACTGAGAACTGGGCTACTGTTGAAGAGCGTGGCTTTCATGTTCACTGCCCAGGCTGGCGGACTTGATGTAGATAAGAAGAGAATGCTAAGGCCTGACCTTAAGAAGATCATCGACTCCAGGAAGGTTTCCGATAGGAGTCAGGATGTACAGGATGTACAACCTGGGCTTGGGATGAAGGTGGTGCTAGCTGGGAATCTGGAATCGGAGAGAATTTGGGAGATGAGAGGTAGGGGAGCGAAGTGGAATGAAAAAGAGAGAGCAACATAAGGAAAGAAGAGGAGGTGGAGAGCAGAGAGCTGGGCTGAGGAGGAAGCAGCAGGCAGGCTTTCTCAGCTGACCTCTCTAAACCCTATTTTTAAAGATCCCCGGGAAAGGAAATTCTGCAAACTTCCTTTGTAGCATGTTCCAATGTTTATCACTCCTCCCTGTTAGGAAGTTCTTCCATATATTTAATTGAAATCCCTCCTGTGGCAGTTTAAGCTCTTACTTCATTGTTCTCATAGATAGAGAAGAATAGTTACCATCACACACACAATAACCCTCCTGTGTTCAAAGACATTGTCACCTATCAACCTCGATTTTTATAGGTGAAATAATTTGGCTTCCCAGAGTCTTTCCTCAGAGGCCCTATTCTTGAATGCACTATTAATTAGCCACCAAATCCTCCCAGTTTCCTCCTGGCCATACTCTCAGAATAGTCTCCACCTTCCTATTCCATATTCCAGTCCTTCCGACATTCCCACTAGAATGTAGCTCCTGGGGTGGGGGGAGGGCATAGCTCAGTGGTAGATCATGTGCTTAGCATGTATGAGGTCATGGGTTCAATCCCCAGCACCTCCCTCACAAATAAATAGATACCTAATTACCTAGTCCTGCCCCTCCCCCCAAAAAAAAGGAAAAGAAAAGAAAGAATGTAGTTCCATTAACTGAGTCATAACTGTGGCCTTGAACCCAAACCTCCAGTTCCTCCTGTTTACTTCCTCTGCTCTGTGCAGTGCAGTTCAAGCACCACAGGTGGTCAGTCACAGGCTGCTTCCTCCCTACGCTGCTTTTTCACCATTTGGTGGAAGTCTCAGGCATGGAAGCCTTTCACCAGACTCCATCACAGTGTCTTCACCTGGGCTACTTCCTTAGTTTTAAATATAACCCTCAAGTCACACCTTAAATCCCTCCTTCCTGACTCTGCTGCCGTGCTTCCGGGACTCTCAGGCAGGAGAATCCTGCCCTGATTTTTCAGGTCCTTCTTTAAGAATAATGCCGTGTGCTCAAGAAACCCAATCCCCATGGCAACGCCACTCTAGAAGCCAGTTGTCCATGTCTAACCACATCTACATTTACAATGAAACAACGGGCTCACTGTGGGGCCCTTTCCCCAGGGAGGAGAGGAAGGCAGGTCTCGATAGCCTCTCTCCCAGCGAGAGTCTCTGTAGCCTGAAAGACCCTGAGGCAGGAGCTTTAGTGTTTTCCCTGCACTTAGCAGCAAAAGATTGAATCTACCCAGTTGCGAGATCTAGTCAATTTTAAGATGCCAAATAGGAAAGCCATCTCCCTTCAGATTTGGGCAGCTTCCAAGACAGGCTTATTCAGCACCCAAGTTTCAATTCCAGCTAGTGTAGTGGAAAGAACACGGAATCTGTAGTCGGGAGATAAAGCTGTAAGCCCCAGCTTGGACACAGACATACTTTGGGAAAAATCCCTTCCTCTCCCTGAGCCTTAGTTTCTCCATCGGTGAAACGAGGACCTTGGCCTCGATGATTTCTCTGTTTCTTCCCAAGACTGAAGTTCCACCATAACTGACTTACCCCTGGCAGTCAGTAAACTTCCCTAGCCTGAGTGTAAAGTTCGCTTCTCTGTCAGTGTTCTCTGGATGACCTGGACACAGAGGACGGTGCATATTAGACTGTCTTATGTCCCAGGATTTCCAGGCCTAGCAATGATTTTTGAGCTAGAGAGGGTTCTCTGGGTAGAACCAACTTCATCGTCAACACTATGAGTCTCCTGTGATTATCAATGTAATTTAGGAATAATTACTGCCAGCAACTCCTCCGGTCAAAGAGAATAATGGTTGCAGTGTCGACAGAGAAGGTTCACTCATGAAAACGTTAGAAGGCATCTGGAAAAAAGCGCCTGCTGGGATCTACTCCTGCAGCTGGTCCTCTTTGCTCCTCTGCAACTAGGTTGAGGCAAGTGTGCTTTGCACACTTGTAGCCTTACAGAAAGTTGGCCCAGAGGGAAGCACGTACAAAATGACCCCTGGACGCAGAGGATGACTTTAGAAGATTGAATTCCTTCTCTGGATTATCTTACTTTAACAGAGCACCTCATGAGACATAAAGCCCAGAGACTTTTGTGCTTACCAAATTATCCGGTGTTGTCTTAGATGAAAGAATATACACATTCTTTTAGTGAAGCCCAAATTGTGCAAAGAACAACTAAAAGTGTGCATGTGCACGAGAGAAAGGGAGTCAGAGAGGTAGTTATGGGAGGTGGGAGGAAATTCCATTACAGGATGGAAATTAAATGAACAACTCAATTGACCTCTTCAGGCATGTGCCCATTCACTGTGTCCAAAGAAATCAGTATTCAATGGCTTCTAAATCACTTTCAGCCAAGGTCAATGTTTAAGGCCCATGTGCATTCTCCTCCCAATAATGGCCCACATGCAATGGAACAGTGCTGGCCAGCCATCTGAGTCGCTGCCAGAGGCATTGGAATCTCTCAGTTGTAATTCCAGAGCTTCTAGCCTAGACAATTGCCTTCTATTGTAATTCAGCAGGACCCTGTGGGGCCTCCCAGGGTCAGACCCCTCCCCCATATCCTCTGCTGCAGCTCATCTCAGAAGTACCCAGATGATAGTATCTCATGTATATTTCCTGAGTTTTTCAGATGCTAAAAACCACCACCAAAGGGAAAAATTAAATACTTGATGATCGAGGGTATGTAGCCCCCTAGACCTTCTGGCACCCAGGGGTTGACAGTGTTGACCGCCCTGTTACCTCAACATCAACCGGTCAGAGGATTGTGCAAGAGCTGATCACACACCCTGCAACCCCCTCCTTCACCTGGCCTTTAGGTATACTTTGCTGAAACCCTTAGAGGAGTTCGGGGTTTCCTTGGGCATGAGCCAGCCCATTGTCCTTGCTCGGTCCTGTAATAAACCTTTCTCTGCTCCAAACTCTGATGCTTCAGTTTGTTTGGCCTCATGGTGCGCTGGGCACACATTACTTCGGTAACACTATCACCACTAGCAAGTGTCTTCTCTCAGTGCTCATCCCTTGGATAATACTGCAACTGGGTGCTGTTCCCCATCACACATATGCCCTGTGTTTTGGTAAATTACTAGACTATTTGCTGTTTCCCCAAATATGCCATGTTCTCTCATGCCTTGGAGAGATTTGAATATGCTGTTCTGTTTGCTGGAATGTTCTTCCCCTTCTTTTGTCCTCATCCTTCAAAGTCCAGGTCAAATAATGTTTTCTCTGAGATGCGGCCCCTCAGTTCACCAGGGAAAACTCCTCGCTCTTTCTCTGTGCTCCTGCAGCACCCTGTTCATGCTTCTATGATAGAATTTTTTAAAAAATTGAAGTATAGTTGATTTACAATGTTGTGTTAGTTTCTAGTGTACACCATAATGATTTAGTTATAGATATATATATTCTTTTCATATTCTTTTTCATTATAGATTATTACAAGTTATTGACTATAGTTTCCTGTGCTATATGGTAGGACCTTGTTGTTTACTATGATAGCATTTTTAAATACTGTATTGCAATTATTTGTGTGTGCTTCCTTGATTCTAAATATACTGGGAGATTTTTGGAAGGCAGGAACCATTTTTCTTCATCTCTGCATCTCTGTTCCTGACAAATAAAAGATGCTCATTCACTGTCAAATGAATGAGCGAGTGGAAAAAAAAAACCAGTAGCTGTAATTAGAAAGTGCTCTCAAGTCTACCTATTCAGAAAGGATTTCATCCCTGGGCTTGTGTTAGGAGAGGGTGTCTGCGTCCAGGCCAGGTGAGCTTTTTAGGTTTGTTAAAATTTCTGTCTTAAAGGGGTGTGAAAGAATGAAAAACTACATGCTTGAAAATCAAATTTACTTTCTTTTTAAAAAAGTTTTTATTTTTTGAAGCATAGTTGATTTACAGTGTTAGTTTCAGGTGTACAGCAAAGTCATTCAGTTATACATAGGCATATATATAATATATATATATATTATATATATATATATATTATATATATGTTTTCTTTTCAGATTCTTTTCCATTATATGTTATTACAAGAAATTGAATATAGTTCCCTGTGCTATACAGTAGGTCCCCTTTTCTTAAGAGATAGACTATCTGGGTGAATGCTCAGGCCCCACAGAGAAATGTTTCTTCACTGACTCCTCCAGTTCTCTGGCTGTGTTCCAATTTTGCTCAGCTCAGGTCCTCAGGGGCCAGGCCATTCCTCAACTTCTTCCCAACAGGTACACAAGTTTCCCATGTGGGCCACCAGAGTACCCTAGTGCTCAGAGAAGTGGCAGCGAGCAGCTGAAGCCAGTCTTTTTGACCTAGTCTGGGGTTGATGATAATCTACTCTATAAAGCTCCAGAAATGTTAACAGACAGAATCATTTCACTTACAGTATTTTAATGAAAAATCACTCATTTCACTCTGTTTTCCTCTCAGGTCAACACAAACAAACAGATACTTAAAACTGGTTTCATAGTGGGTTCATTTAGTCCTAAGGAGTGGACTGTGTTGCCTGGTCTTGTCTTATGGAACCTGTTCTGTCTTTGGTTCTCCTTTTAAAGAAAGCAAGCACCCGTACTAGCTCTTGGGCCATTCCTATTACAGGTACACTGGAGGCTTACAGACCCAACAATGGTACGATGGAGCTAGTCAACTAGAAGCTTCTTTGACTAGTTTTTCCATCACAGAGAAAATGATATTGAAACAAAGCAAGAAATACTTTCCCTGACCATTTGAAAAATAGGATAGGAATAGCTTTTAGGTCAAGAAATAGGGTACTGACATCTCTCAGGAGGTAGTATACCTAGTCCCCATAAGCTGCCTCAGGACTTCATTCATACTTGGTCACTGATTTGACAAAGGAGAGGAAAAAAAAGGAGAAAGGAGAAGGGCAGGGGAAAGAGTAAGAAGAATGAAGGAAAGAGATATAAAATGAATTGTATGAAACAGAAACAGACTCACAGACATAGAAAACAAACTTACGGTTATCAGGGGGTTAAGAGGGTGGGAAGGGATAAACTGGGAGTTCGAGATTTGCAGATACTAACTACTATATGTAAAACAGATAAACAACAAGGACTTACTCTATAGCACAGGGAATTATATTCAATACCTTACAGTATCTATAATGAAGAAGAATACGAAAAGGAATATATGTATGTCGATGTGACTGACACATTATGCCGTACACCAGAAACTGACACAACATTGTAAACTGACTTTAATGAAAAATTAAATTAAATGAATTGTATGGAAGAGGGAGCAAGAAAGAAAAACAAAAACAACTTTCCTATGTTGCTCAGAAGCAATTCTATCTTTCATGGATCATCATTGGAAAACAATTTATATTTCTTATTCCTCAGAAGCTACAATACTCAAGAAGATCGCATGCGATTGAATAAAATAATGGACAATGAGCGCTGAAAGAATATAATATAAAAATACAACTCCTTTGATTTTTTTCCTCTAGCTTTTGAAAAAACCTGACATGAAAGCAATTTTATAAAATCAGGAGCTTCACTTACCCTTTTTCTTGTTTTTAACTGGACCTGTTAAAAAGAGAAAATGGAAAATTAAATCACTGGAAATTAACAGAAAGTGTTTATTCTCCAAGACAGTCACAGGAGGACCCTCAAAGACACTGCAAATGTCGGGGAGTCCTGTGCCAAAGGTCAGGTTATTGGCAAGGTATCTCCCAGCTGTCAAACTGCCCCGATCTGTTTCTGGTTGTTGTAACAATCAAGTTATGAGGAAGATTCTTCCCTAGGGAGAAAAATCTTTCAGGCTCTTTTGGAGTGAGGGAATGGGTACTTCTCCATAAAGATGAAATGCCCAGAAACGCAGAACTCAACAACCTTAGGACGGCATTCCATTAATGATGCGAGTCCTGAGATTGAAGAGTCACGCATTCAGGTGAGGAACTGAAATAACATCTCCTGCGCTGAAGCTGGAAGGAAAAAAGGATCATTGGTCTGGAAGGAGCAGGGCAGTGGCAGTTTACTTTGTAGTCACTTCCTTATTGTTATTTACATTGTTAGTTATTAAAACAGTGCAACCATAAGACTCTCATGGCAGGGGATGGGTGGGTGCCACATGCATGCCCGGTATAATTTACCTTAAGTTAACAGACACTTTAAAAGAAGTGTCAACCGTTTCACTGACAATGCAATCATAAGCATTTTCTGGGGAATTACCTCGAAAGAAAACAATTCTAATCAATTGAAGGCACTCAGAAAACCCAAGGCTTTTCTCATATAGTTAGGTAACAACCACTCCTCAGACGTACACAGTTTAAGGTGTCTCCCAAACATGCAGGCATGTTTTTCCCTACTGGGGACTCAGTTCACTTCATTCCATAGGTGGATTTGATTTTCTTTAGATACAAGTATTTAAAATCTGTTCCCAACTCCTATGAAAACCCTATTGGACAACATTAAACCACTGTCAGTACTCTCAAGAGCTCACACACACGCAAAAAAACCCACCAAGCATTTGCGTATTTTATAGATTTTAAAACCTATTTCCATCTATCATCTCATTTTACTCCTTAAAGGTGGAAGACTTGTTGCAGATGAACTCAAAACTTGGTGGGGTTATAATTGGAGACAATTTAGGTTGAAATAAGTCTACAAAAGTCCCTGCTGCAGATAAAGTTGGAGGGAATGAAGTTGCCCAGGATATAAGTAGGGCTCTTGTAGGTGAATTTTGGCCTCTGTAACCACCAATTTCCACTGCCAGGAGGAAGGATTGCTGACCATCCATCCCTTCACACTGTGTGGGCATCTCATTTTATTCTTGCAACAAGCCCGGAATGACCTTTACCTATAAGAGCAGGCTCTATCAAAGATTCTATCTGAGCAGGCTCGATCCGAAGTCAGTAAAGTCTCTAAGCTGGAGGGCTGCCAGTGTGGCCATCGGAGCTTGCACAGGTCCCTTGAAAAGCAATGTCTGTGTAGACTTCCCTGGCAAAGTAATTTCACATGCAACAGTAGGTATTATATGCTCAGGATGTTTTAGGTTGGATTTAGCAACATGCTACACTTAAGGCCATGAAACTCCATTCTTTTATCGTTGTTTTTTAACTTCTTTTCTCTCCTCCCATTTCTTTTCTTCCTTTACCGCCTATCCTTTATGTTTTTAACAGCATGGAGCATTCTTGAGAATGTACCTGGTGGTTCTGGCAACGAAGCACAGATACTACCAAGAGGCAGCAACTCAACCTGAGAAGGGCCACTTCCTTGAACAAGAAGGCTATTTGGGGAAGGATTTACATAGAATGGCCTAGTCTCATCAACCAGCTGCCAGCCAGCTGGTCAGCCATCTCAGCCTGGGAGAGCAGTGAGGTGACAACCATTGCAGCCACACTGTCCTCACAGACAAGTTGTGTTAGCCCTGGCCAAGTTTCAGACCATTTCATCTGGTTAAAGGGTTAGCACTGTTACATCAGACTTCAAAGCAGGCTTTGAGGAAATCAGACCATCACCATGTGACCAGTCCTTACTGAGCATGCCTGTGGAAGGTAGAACAGTAAATAATGAAACACTACTCTATCCTCAGAGATCTGACAGTTGAATAGGAAAGTACTAAAGAGGGGAGGACTAGGGGAAGGTATAGCTCAGTGGTTGAGTGCTTGCTTAGCATGCATGAGATCCTGGGTTCAATCCCCAGTACCTCCATTAATAAATAATAAAATAGCCTAATTACCTTCTCTCAAATAATAAATAAATAAGAAATAAAGAGTAGAAACAAGAAAAAAACAAACAAAAAACCTTAAAAATGAGTAAAAAGTAAAAAAACATCTTTAAATGTTTAAAAAAAAAAAGAGGGGAAGACTTAAGGAATTATACTGGCTAGTTGAGGAAAAAACTTCCTGGGGAAGTTTGACCTAAATCCACAAGGGCAAAGAGGGAAAGGGAAGTTAAAAATTTTTTAACTTCTATTATTTTTATACCAGAAATACCAACTCATTATACATACATAAATACATGCATACATACATACATAAAAAAGGGGAGCAAAAAGAAAAAAATAGCTTTTTAACCTACCCACAAATAACCACTATTAACATTTTAATGCAGATCTAGAAATTTTCTATGCATATAAATATGTATTTTTACAAAATGGGATCAAAGAAAAATGTCATTTGTTAACTTTTCTCTATGTCAATAACTGTATTTCTACATTATCATATTAAATGTGTATACACCAGCATTACATAGGTAACTCTTTATATTTTTTCTAGTTCTTTCCTGATATCATTTTTTACATTTAAATCTTTAATTACTCTGGCATACATTTTGGTATACAGTGCAAGGTAAGGAGCTAAAATTTTAATTTTAATTTTCCAAAATGACCATGGCATGAAGAGAGGTGAGAGCAACAGGGGCTCAAAGCCTTTTCTTCCACTTCATTGGCTGTCACAGAAGGGCTCCCAGAGAGCTTCTATCTACTCAGCAGACATTTGGCATACCCCTTGGGAAAAAATGAGGATGAAAAAGTATAGACAAGATTATCATTAGATTGCATTACATTTCCCACAAATGCTAGTGAGTACATCACCTCAGCAGTAAAGGAGTTCCTTCTTGTTCTAATCTAGCTCACCATGGTCAGTAAATAATTCTTATGAATTTCAACATGGACCTCTAAGTCCTAGCTCTGTATCTACCATATTCATTTTTTTTTGCTTGAAGCCATTGTGGTTTCCCATCTTCTAGAGAGAAAATACCAGGGAGCTAGAACTATCCCATATTAGATATGAGCATCTTGACCTAGAGCAAAGGCAGTAACCTCTGATTGGTTCTAAAACTTTTTAGATTTATTGACTTATTTTCTCTATATGCTTCAGAACCTTTTTCATAACAACTCAGAGTACTACCACTGTCACATGTCTGGTTCTATGGTAACAGGTTACATTTCTGTATCATTCAAGTACCCTCTATTTATAACCATCATGCTTTCTGCAGGCAAACTACACAGATACATCAGAGCGGGACTCTGTGATAAGAGTAAATTGGAGATATGACAGATTTTGATCAATGTGGGCAAGGTATCTGCTATTGGATATTAAGAAAAGGGGGTCTTGTAACAGCATTGGGCCTATGGAGGCCAGCATTCTGGTCCTAGCCAGATTCCGGTCCTGACTCAACCATAAACTGACTATAGGGCAAGTAGACCATTTTTTTCTGATTCTTCATCTTCTAAATAAGGGAATACTTTGCATACTTTGTCTCTATTCAAGGCCTACGGTTCTGATAAAGATAAATGACATCATAACTAAAGCTAACATTTATTGAGTATATGAGCTATGCACTGTGCTAGATGCTTTACATATCTCATTTGGTTCTTATGACAATCTACCAAAGTATATATTATTATGCTTATTTTATTTTATTTATTTTTTATTATGCTTATTTTATAGATGAAGACATGTACTAAATTAATTGTACAAGGTCACACAGCCTGTAGGTATTTTAAGGTAAGCTGAAACTTCAGAAAGATCCATGTTGTTCTAGGTATGTTTTGAAAATTAACAAATAAATGTAGATACTTCCAATTTCTGGTTTTACACATCAAGAGCTTGGAAGCCGTCACTCTCATACTCAGAATAAGAAAAAGTCTGGACAAACTTAAAATCAACTCTTCTTAGATCCATCAGAGAATTGAGATCACAAGGCAAACTGCTGTTCTGAAAGATGCAGAGACAGACAGGTGGATATGGAGTATCATAGTTTACTAGGAGTAGAAGCTCACACTAAAGCATGAAGAGACTAAAAACTGATACTGAAGCCAGTATCAGTAAGAACACTTTAAAACTGGAAACAGCAGAGGGGAGGGTATAGCTCAGTGGTAAAGTACATGCCTAGCATGCATGAGGTCCTGAGTTCAATCCCCAGCACTAGCATTAAAAATAAATATATAAACTTAATTACATCCCCCCAAAAACAAACAAGCAGAAAAAAAAAACCCTAGAAACAACAGATTGCTAGATGTTCAAAGTGGACTAACTCAAGGGTTAAAAATCTCAAGTGGGCCCAGTCTTAGGGGGTTCCATATACTTTTATTTATTAGTTTTACTTTCAAGAGCACCAAGTTCTCACTGGGAGGACTGGAGAAAAATTCTCTTGTCCTTCTACCAAGAGAAGAGGGAAAGTAGCCATCCTGAAATATATCCAGTCCTCTCGATTCTCCTTAATAAGACCTGCCCTTAAGGAAAACTTTTATCAGAGCCTAACTGACCTAGGGGATAGGAAATATCCATCTCAGGCACACTAAAAGATTGAGACCTAATCATAGGACTACAGAATGCTTCCATTCTACTCACACTTTATCACCACATTAACAGGACTCCTGTATAATAATGGGGGATTACAGCTTAAAAAATTGCAAGTCTCAGACCCTATTAAGGAGTTTCAAGGGACACCCAAAGGCATCATGAAGAGAATAAAACAAGAATAATAGAGAAAATTTTAGCCCCTGACCCCACAACTACAGCAAACAGTAAACACATCCTGACTCCTAGTCAGATAAACATAAAACCTTACAATACTGGCCTACCTACCTCAGTTACTTTTACCCAGCACCTCATATCTGGCTTTCAGCCAAAAATTGCAAAGCATATTAAAAAGTTAAAAATACAGTCTGAAGAGATAAACCAAGCATCAGAACCAGACTTAGATACAGCAGAGATTTTGGAATGATCAGATCTGGAATTTAAAATAGCTATGATTAATATGCTAAGTGTCCTAATGGAAAAACTGGACAATATGTAAGAACAGATATGTAATATAAGTAGAGAGATGAAAACTCCAAGAAAGAATCAAAAGGAAACGCTAACTCACATTTGTATAGTCAGTTGATCTTTGACGAGGAGCAAAGACAATACAATGGGACAAAGATAGTTTTTTTCAGCAAATGGTGGTGGAACAACTGAACATCCACATGCAAAACAATGAATCTAGACACAAACCTAACATCATTTGAAAAAATTAGCACATAGTGGATCACAGACCCAAACGTAAAATGCAAAACTATAAAACTCCTAGAAGACTACATAAGAGAAAACCTAGATAACCTTGGGTATGATGACTTTTTAGATACAACACCAAAGGCATGATCCATTTAAGAAAGAACCGATAAGCTGGACTTCATTGAAATTAAAAACTTTTGCTCTGTGAAAGATAGTGTCAAGAGAGTGAGAAGACAAGCCATAGACTGGGAAAAAAATATTTGTAGGAGATACATCTTATGAAGGACTGTTATCCAAAATATACAAAGAACTCTTAAAACTCAACAAGAAAACAAAAAATGTGATTAAAAAATGGGCCAAAGACCATAATAGATACCTCATCAAACAAGATATACAGATGGCAAACAACCATAAGAAAAGATGCTCCACATTATAGGTCATAGGAAATAAAACTTAAAATAGCAGTGAGATAACACTACACACTTATGTCCTAAATCTTGGACATTCATGACTCAAGACCAAATGCTGTTGAGGATGTGGGGCAACAGGAACTCTCATTGCTGGTGGGAATGCAAAATGGTACAACCACTTTGGAAGACAGTTTGGTGATTTCTTACAAAACTAAACATACTCTTACTATACAATCCAGCAGTCATATGTCTTGGTATTTACCCATAGGAGTTGAAACTTATGTTCACACAAAAACTGGCACATGGATATTAATAGCAGCTTTATTCATGGTTGCCAAGACTTGGAAGCAACCAAGATGCCCTTCAGTAGGTGAATGGATAAATAAACTGTGGTGCATTCAGAAAATGGAATACTATTCAGCACTAAAAAGAAATGAGCTATCAAGCCATGAAAAGACATGGAAAAACCTTAAATGCATATTACTAAGTGAAAGAGGTCAATCTGAAAAGGCTATGTACTGTATGGTTCCAACTATATGACATTCTGGAAAAGGCAAAACTATGAAGACAGTAAAAAGATTAGTAGTTGGTAGATTTTGGGAGGTGAAGAATGAATAGCTGGAGCAGAGAATTTTTAGGTCAGTATAACTATTCTGTATGATACTATAATAATAGACACATGTTTCCAAACTCATAGAATGTACAACACCAACAGTGGACCATAATGTAAACTATGAACTGAGTGATTATGATGTGGCAATATACATTCATGAGTTGTAACAAATGTACCACTCTGATGGGGAATGTTGATAATAAGGAAAGGTTTTGCACGTGCGAAGGCAGGGTACATATGGGAAATTTATCTTCCGCCTCAATTTTTCTGTGAACATAAAACTGTTCCCAAAAAAGATACAAAAGGAAATGCTAATTAAAAGAAAACAATGACAACCACAAGTCTGTATTCTTGTGGTTGCCAGGGGGGCAGAGGGTGGGAAGGGATAGACTGGGATTTCAAAATTGTAGAATAGATAAACAAGATTATACTGTATAGCACAGGGAAATATACACAAAATGTTATGGTAGCTCACAGAGAAAAAAATGTGACAATGAGTGTGCATATGTCCATGTATGACTGAAAAATTGTGCTGAACACCGGAATTTGACACAACATTGTAAAATGATTATAAATCAATAAAAAATGTTAAAAAAAAGAAAAGAAAACAATGAAACTAAAAGTTGGTTCTTTGAAAAGAAACAAAATTGACAAACTTTTAGCTAGAGTCACCAAGAAAAAAAGAGAGAGGACTCAAAATCAGAAATGAAAGAAGAGATATTGCAACTGATACCACAGAAATACAAAGGATCATAAGAGACTACAATTATGTGCCAACAATTTGGACAATCTAAAAGAATTGGATGAATTCCTAGAAACATACAACCTACTAAGACTGAATAAAGATGCAATAGAAAATCTGAACAGATTGATTATTAGTAAGTAGATTAAATCAGTAATCAAAAACCTCCCAACAAACAAAGTCCAGGAACAGAAGACTTCATTGGTGAATTCTACCAAACATTCAAAGAAGAATTAATATCTATTCTTCTTAAATTCTTCTAAAAACTTGAAGAGGAAGAAATTCTTCCAAACTCATTTTGCAAGGCCAACATTACCCTGATACCCAAATCACATGAGGATGCCACGAGAAAATTACAAACCAATATTCCTGGTGAACATAGATGCAAAAATCCTCAATAAAATATTAGCAAACCAAATTTAGCAATCATTAAAAAGATCATATTCATCATGATCCAGTGAGAATTATTCCAGGAATACAAGGATGATTCAACATCTGCAAATCAATCAATGTGATATACCACATTAACAAAATGAAATATAAAAATCTTATGATCATCTCAATAGATGCAGGAAAAGTATTTGACAAAGTTCAACATCCATTTATGGTAAAAACTCTCAACAAAGTATGTATAGAGGTAACTTACCTCAACATAATAAAGGCCACATACGACAAGCTCACAGCTAACTTCATACTTAACTCGTGTTCCTCTAACATCAGGAACCAGGCAAGGATGCTCACTCTTGCTACTTTTATCCAACAAAGTATTGGAAGTCCTAGCCACAGCAATTAGGCAAGAAAAGGAAATAAAAAGGCATTCAATTTGCGAGAGAAGAAACAACGTGTAGATGACATATTACATATAGAAAACCCTAAGGACTCTATGAAAAACTTTTAGAATAATAAGAATAAATAAATTCAGTAGAGTTGCAGTATACAAAATCAATATGCAAAAATCTCTTTTGT
The DNA here is from genome assembly GCF_048773025.1 of Camelus bactrianus. Classification (NCBI taxonomy): domain Eukaryota; kingdom Metazoa; phylum Chordata; class Mammalia; order Artiodactyla; family Camelidae; genus Camelus; species Camelus bactrianus. The sequence goes on from NC_133575.1 coordinate 42,643,913, forward strand.
TTCTATACACTAATAATTAACTACCAGGGAGAGAAATTGAGAAAACAATACCACTTACAAGTGTCTTTTTAAAAAAGAATAAAATAACCAGAAATAAGTTAAGCCAAGGAGGTGAAAGACCTGTATATTGAAAACTATAGGACATTAATGAAAGAATTGAAGATACAAATAAATGGAAATATATTCCATGTTCATGGATTGTAAGAATTAATATCATTAAAATGTCCATACCACTGAAAGCAATATACAGATTCAATGTAATCTCTACTAAAATTTCAATGGCATTTTCCCCACAGAAATAGCACAGCCAATCTCAAAATTTGTATGGGAACCACAAAAGACCCCAAATAGCCAAAACAATCATGAGAAAGAATAAAAAAGCTGGAGGCATCATACTCCCTGACTTCAAACTATATTGCAAAGTTATAGTAATTAAAACAGTATGATATTGCATAAAAACAGACACATAGATCAGTGGAACAGAAGAGGGAGGCTAGAAATAAACCCACACGTATATGGTCAATTAATTTATGCCAAAGGAGCCAAAAATACACAATAGGAAAAGGAGAGTTTCTTTAATATATGGTGTTGGGATATTTGGACAACCACATGCAAAAGAATTAAACTGCAGCACTATCTTACACTATACACAAAACATTAACTCAAAATGGATTATAGACTTAGAAGTCTGAAACCATAAAACTTATAGAAGAAAACATAGGTAGTAAGCTTCTTGATGTAGGTCTTGGTAATAATTTTTTGAATCTGACACCAAAAGCAAAAACAACAAAAGCAAAAATAAAGAAGTAGGACTACATCAAACTAAAAAGCTTCTGCATGGCAAAAGAAACCATCAACAAAATGAAAAGGCAACCTAGTGAATGGGATAAAATAATTGCAAAACAGGTGGCCAACAGGTACATGGAAAGATGCTCTACATCATTAACCATCAGGGAAATGCAAATAAACATCACAATGAGATATCACCTCACACCTGTTAGAATGGCTATTATCAAAAAGACAAGAAATAACAGGTGTTGGTGAGGATGTGCTGAAAAGGGAACCCTTGTTCACTGTTGGTGGGAATATAAATTGGTGCAGCCACTATGGAAAACAGTATGAAAGTCTCCTGAGAAATTAAAAATGGAACTACTGTTTAATCCTTCAATTCCACTCCTGGGTATTTCTCCAAAGAAAATGAAAACATTAACTCAAAGAGATATGTGCACCACCATGTTTATTGCAGCATTATTGACAATAGTCAAGAAGTGGAACCAACCTAAGTGTCCATCTGTAGATGAATAGATAAAGAAGATGTGGTAAATATATGTACATACACACATAAAAAAGAATGGGGGGTATACCTCAAGTGGTAGAGTGCATGCTTAGCATGCAGGAGGTCCTGGGTTCAATCCCCAGTACTTCTTCCAAGAATAAATAAATAAGTAAACCTAATCACCTCTTTCAACCACAAAAAAAAAAAGCAAGAACAAAAAAGAATGAAATCTTGCCATTTGTAACAACACAGATGGACCTCGAGTGCATTGTTCTAAGTGAAATACGTCAGACAGAGAAACTCAAATACCATATGATCATGTGTATATGTGGAATTTAAAAATAAATAAATTAAAAAGAATACAAATAAGCAAACAAATCAAGCTCATAGATACAGAGAACAGATTGGTGGCTGCCAGAGGTAGGGGCTGGGGTAGGGGGTAGGAAAAATGGGTAAACTTTTTTTTAGTTTAAATAAACTGTATTTTTAAAAGTTGGCTATCAAAAACACTATAAAATTCTTTTGATTATAAAGAATCAGTGACATTGAAGATGTCAATAGAAACTTTCTACATGAAATCCAAAGAGAAAAAAAGAATGAAAAAGACAGAACAGAATATACAAAGATTGTGGAACAATTACAAATGGGGTAATATACACATAATGGGAATGCCAGGAGAAGAAAGAGGAGGAACAGAAGAAATATTTGAAGTAATATCAAATAAGAGTTTTCTAAAAGTTATGACAGACATCAAACCTCAGATCCAAAAATCTCAGAGAACACCAAGTAGGACAAATACCAAAAAGGTTACCCCTGGGCATATCACATTCAAACTGCAGAAAGTCAAAGATGAAACAATCTTTAAAGAAGTCAGAGGGGCAAAAAACACCTTCCCTACAGAAGGATAAAAGTTGCATTGGTTTCTCCTCAGAAATCATTCAAGGATGAAGAGAGTGCCGTGAAATATTTAAAGTATTAGAAGAAAGGGCTGCTAAGTTAGAATTCTATATCCCACAAAATTACTCTTCAAAAATGAAGCTGAAATACTTTCTCAGACAAACAAAAATTGATTGAATTTGTTGCCAGGAGGCCTGCCTTGTAAGAAATGTTAAAAGAAGTTCTTCAGAAAAAGTAAATGATACAGGTCAGAAAGTTGGATCTACATAAAGAAAGGGAGAGCATTTACTTATTCTTAATTGAGTTAATAGATAATGGTTCACTTAAAATAATAATAGCAAAGATGTATTGAGTGATTATAGCTTATGGATAAGTGAAACAAATAACAGAAATATTATAAAGGATGGGGGAGGAACTGGGAATACCCTGCTATAAGGTACCTGCACTACCTGTGAAGTAGTATAATGTTATTTGAAAATGAACTTGGAGAAGTCATTAATGTGTATTTCAAACTCTAGGGTAACCACTCAAACGTTTTGAAAAAGTGTAATTGATATGCTAAGAGAGGAAAGAAAGTGGAATCATATAGGACAGGAAAGAAAGTAGAATCATGTAAAACACTTGATTAAAACCAGAGAAGAAAAAGAGTGGAAGACAGAAAAAGAAACAAAGAAATGGGCAATGAATGGAAAACAGTTACACATATAGGAGATATTAATCAAACTATATCAATAATCACTTTAAATGTGAATGTTCTAAACATACTGGTTAAAAGACAGAAATTGTCATAGTGGATAAAAATATAATAACCAACTATATTGTCTGTAAGAAACATGCTTTAAATATAAAGACAAAGGTAGACTAAAAGTAAAGGGAGGAGGGAGGAGGGGCCAAGATGGCGGAGTAGAAGGATGCTCGTAGCTCACCCTCTCCCACAAATACACCAAAACTCACATCCACGGACCCACTGAGCCAACCAGAGCACCTGCTGAACTCCGACATAACATCGCCCTCTTCAAAAGACAAAGATGCCACGAATCTGGCAGGACACAAGGAAAAAAGAAAGAAGAAAAAGCAAAACACTGTGAAGCTGGTCCCGCAGGGAGGGGCGGCAAAGGAGAAATAGTGCTCGTTTGCTCAATCTCCCTCTCTCCAATGGAGAGTTCAGTGGGACAGAGGGAACCTCTGTAGCTCAGATCTGTACGGAGCACGCCTTGACCAAAAGAACTAAGTTAATTGGGCACAGAGGGTCTCCGCAACCCCCAGCCCTAGAGGCAATGCAGAACGTGAGGGACAGGACAGGCTGCCAGAGCCAGGTGGAGGACTGGGGCAGGATGCACAGAGGCAACCCTGGGGGACTGCAGGGTAGTGTGCATCGTGGATGAGTGGGTACACAGGGCAAAACAACCTGGGCCCTCCATAAAACAACATGGCTGTTGTGCCCTGGGGGGAAGGGTGCCCTACCCTCATTTCTGAAAACCCGCCAAAGGTTTTGGAGAGAAGAGAGGTGGGGCTCAGCCACAGCCACCATATCCTCCAGTGCTTAGCACCAAGGTGAAGCAGGGTCAAAACCTGAATCTGTACCTAAGGGCTTAGCAGTCTCAAAATCAAGACGGAGACTTGTTTACAGCCCGAGGCAGATAGGATCTTTCTTCACTAACACCTCAGAGAACCTGTGCTGCCAAGACAAACAAAGAGCTGAGATTTGGCACAGAGCAGGGGCGGGGCTGTTCCTCTGTCTTCCTTGAGCCTGCCTACGGAGCGCGGACCCTAGGCGGAGTGGGCAGCTGCACAGAGCAGGGGAGCGACCAGTGCCAGGAGAGGGCGGGTGGCCACCCACCTTCCAGGCAGGAGCACAGCAGCTGACCGCAGTGTTTGGAGGGGGCACAACCTGCCCGCCTACCTTGCACAAGAGCAGCAACTGACTGTGGCACTGGGAGGGGGAGTGACCTGCCCGCCACCACGTAAGATTGCAGCACTTCACTGTAGTGTTGGGAGGGGGCGTGATCTACTGGCCGACAGGCACTGGGAGCAGCACAGATGAGGGGCACCAACAGAGGGGCTCTGGAAGCAGCGAGCTGAGCTCACGAAACAGGGTGAAGATAGAAAGACCTCTCAATAAAATCATTAACAGTCTCCACGAGAACACATCCCCCCCCTTTCAAAATCTGTTCTATTTTCTATTACCTTTTTACTTTTTACTTTTTAAACAATTGTATATGCTTCCAGTTTCATTTACTTAAAATTTTTTCTCTTAAAATATTTTTATTATTTTTTTTTAAAAATCCACCTCATTTCATTTTTATTTCTCATTTCATTTTTATTTCTCTTGGTTTTAATCTCCTGTTATTGATTATATTGATTAAACGATACAAATATTTTTTTTGTCCTTGTCTCCTTTTTTAAAGGTTTTTAAAAGATGTCTCAACTTGATTGCTATTCTGATTCAATTTGCTCTTATATTATTGATAATACACTGTTTACAAACCTTTTTTTCTCATTTCTTTTAAAATTCTCTCTCTCTCTTTTTTAAGTTTTATTCCTGCATAGGCATTAGATAGATAAATAAATAAACTCCTTAAGGACCACAATAGATAACTGATACTCCTTAAGCCACAGTGCCAGAGAGATATGAGCAATATGAAGAAGCAGATGAACCACTACCAATTAAAAGAGCAAGAGAAATCCCCTGAAAGAACGATCAATGAAATAGACATTGATGGCCTACTAGATCAAGATTTCAAAAAAGGAGTGATCAAAGTACTGAAGGAATTAAAAGAGATAGTGTTTAGAGATATAAAATATGTCAGAAATGGAATTGAAGCTGTAAAGAAGAGCCAGGTAGAATTGGTAAACTCACTTCCTGAGATGAGATCTGACCTAAAGGCTGTACAAAGCAGGCTAGGTAATGCAGAGGAACGAATAAGTGACCTAGAAGGCAGGACAACAGAAAGCACCCAATCAGAACAGCTGTGAGAAAAACAAATAAAAAACAATGAAAACAACATAATGAACCTATGGGATAATATAAAGAGTGCCAATCTATGCATAATAGGGGTTCCAGAAGGGGAAGAAAGAACAAAGGGGATTGAAAAGGTATTTGAAGAAATCATGACTGAAAACTTCCCAAACCTAAAGAAGGAATCAGATATCCAAGTACAGGAAACTCAGAGGGTCCCAAACAAGAAGAATCCAAACAGACCACACCAAGACATATCATAATCAAGATGGCCAGAGTCAATGATAAAGATATGATCCTAAAGGCAGTAAGAGAAACACTGAGTGAGTTACAAGGGAACCCCCATAAGGCTCTCAGCTGATTTCTCTACACAAACACTACAGGCAAGAAGGGAGTGGCAAGATATATTCAAAGTTCTGCATGAAAAACAGATGCAGCCTAGGATACTTTATCCAGCAAGGCTATCCTTTAGAATAGAAGGAGAGATAAAGAATGTCACAGACAAGCAAAAACTAGAAGAGTTTAGCAACAGCAAACCCATGCTAAAAGAAATATTGAAAGGTCTACTCTAAATAGAAAAGAAGCAGGGTGCTACAGAAATGAGAAACTCATAACTGGAAAGGTGATACCTATAATGGATTACAAATAGAATAAACACGAAATTGTAAAAGAAGACATCTAAACCATTAAGAGTGGGAGAGGGAAGCAAGAAAATATAGAGTATATTTTTTCTTTCTTTTTAGAATTTTTTTTCTCGGTAGGATGGGTTTGGGCTCATACTACTATCCGTTTAATACAAACAGTTATAGTAATGGGTAAATAGACTTACAAAAAAGGGTAACCACAAGCCAAAAACTTACAAGTGAGTCACAAAAACTAAATAAAATCCATGATAATACAAAGGAAAATTATCAAACCACAAAAGAAAGAAGAAAGGAACAAAGAGGAAATACCAAATCAACTGCAAAAATAAGTTCAAAATGGCAATAAACACATATGTATCATTAATTACTGTAAATGTTAATGGACTAAATGCTCCAATCAAAAGAAGTAGAGTGGCAGACTGGATAATAAAGCAAGAACCTTCAATATGCTGCATACAGGAGACCCACTTTAGGGAGAAGGACACATATAGATTGAGAGTGAAAGGATGGAAAAGGATATTCCATGCAAATGGAAAAGCCAAAAAAGCAGGTGTAGCAGTATTGATTTCAGACACAACAGACTTTAAAACAAAGGCCATAAAGAAAGATAAAGAAGAACATTTTATAATGATTAAAGGAGTAATACAAGATGAGGATATCACATTCGTTAATATATATGCACCCAATATAGGAGCACCTATGTACATAAAACAATTACTAACAGAGACAAAGGGTGGTATTGATGGGAATACATTCATTGTTGGAGATTTTAGCGCTGCATTAACATCACTAGACAGATCTTCCAGACAAAATAAATAAGGCAACAGAGAAATTAAACAATACAATAGAAAATTAGATTTGGTGGATATTTCCAAAGCATCACACCCCCCCAAAATAGGATATACATTCTTTTCAAGTGCACATGGGATATTTTCTAGGATTGATCATGTACTTGGGCACAAAAGAAGCCTCAATAATTTTAAGAAGATAGAAATTATCTCAAGCATCTTTACTGACCACAATGCCATGAAACTAGAAATCAACTACAGAGAAACAAAGGAGAAAAAAAGGAAAGCATGGAGATTAAACAACATGCTAGTAAAAAACCAAAGGGTCAATGATGAAATCAAAATTGAAATTTAAAAATACCTTGAGACAAATGAAAATGAAAACACAACCACACAAAATCTATGGGACGCAGCAAAGGTAGGGCTAAGAGGGAAGTTTATAGTGATACAGGCCTTCCTCATAAAAGAAGAACAATCTCAAATAAACAATCTAAGCCATCAACTAAAAGAATTAGAAAAAGAAGAGCAAAAACCCCCAAAAGTCAGCAGAAGGAAGGAAATAATAAAGATCAGGGAGGAAATTAATAAAATAGAGATTAAAAAAATAGAAAAAAATCAATCAAACCAAAAGCTGTTTTTTGAAAAAGTAAATAAAATCGACAAACCTCTGTCCAAACTCACAAAGAAGTAAAAAAAGAGAGAGCACAAAGAAGCAAAATAAGAAAGGAAAATGGAGAAATTACAACAAATAACATAGAAATACAGAACATCATAAGAGAATATTATGAAAAACTATATGGAAGCAAAATGGATAACCTAGAGGAGATGGACAAGTTTCTGGAAACATACAGTCCACCAAGACTGAATCAAGAAGAAACTGACCACTTGAACAAACTGATCACTAGAAATGAAATCGCATTAGCAATAAAAAAACCTCCCTACAAATAAACGTACAGGACCAGACGGCTTTACCAGGGAATTCTACCAAACATACAAAGAAGAACTCATACCAATCCTTCTCAAACTCTTCCAGAATATTGAAAAAGAAGGAATACTCCCAAAATCATTCTATGAAGCCACCATCACCCTGATACCAAAACCAGGCAAAGACACCACCAAAAAAGAGAATTATAGGCCAATATCACTGATGAACATAGATGCAAAAATCCTTACCAAAATATTAGCAAATAGAATCCAACATCACATAAAAAAGATTATATATCATGATCAAGTGGGATTCATCCCAGGGACACAAGGGTGGTATCAACAAGAGAAAGGACAAAAACCACATGATCATCTCAACAGATGCAGAGAAGGCATCTGATAAAATTCAACACCCGTTTATGATAAAAACTCTCACCAAAGAGAGTATAGAGGAAACATATGCCAACATAATAAAAGCTATATATGACAAACCTACAGCCAGCATAGTACTCAACGGTGAAAAGCTCAAAAGCTTCCCACTAAACTCTGTGACAAGATAAGGCTGCCAACTATCACCACTCCTATTCAACATAGTCTTGGAAGTTCTAGCCACAGCAATCAGGCAAGAGGGAGAAATAAAAGAGTTTCAAATTGGAAAAGAAGAGGTAAAATTATCACTATATGCAGATGACATGATACTATATATAGAAAATCCTAAAAGGTCCACACAAAAACTACTAAAACTAATTGAAGAATTCAACAAGGTAGCAGGTTACAAGATTAATGTTCAAAAATTAGTTGCATTTCTTTACACTAACAATGAATCAACAGAAAAACAAAGTAAAGAAACAAACCCCTCTATAATAGCACCCAAAGTAATAAAATACCTAGGAATAAATCTAACCAAGGAGGTGAAAGACTTACACATGGAGAACTATAAAACATTGATGAAGGAAATTAAAGAAGACTTTAAAAAAATGGAAAGATATCCCATCCATGCTCCTGGATTGGAAGAATCAATATTGTTAAAATGGTCACACTGCCCAAGGCAATCTACAGATTTAATGCAATCCCTATCAAATGACCCAGGACATATTTCACAGAACTAGAACAAATCATAATAAAATATATATGGATCCACAGAAGACCTAGAATTGCCTAAATATTACTGAAGAAAAAGAAAGAGGCTGGAGGAATAAGTCTCCCAGACTTCAGACAATACTATAGAGCTACAGTCATCAAGACAGCATGGTATTGGTACAAAAACAGACATATAGACCAATGGAACAGAATAGAGAGCCCAGAAGTGAACCCACAAACTTTTGGTCAACTAATCTTCGACAAAGGAGGCAAGAATATACAATGGAATAAAGACAGTCTTTCCAGCAAATGGTGTTGGGAAAACTGGACATCAGCATGTAAAGCAATGAAGCTAGAACACTCCCTTACACCACACACAAAAATAAACTCAAAATGGATCAAAGACTTAAACATAAGACAAGATACAATAAACCTCCTAGAAGAAAATATAGGCAAAACATTATCTCACATACATCTCAAAAATGTTCTCTTAGGCCAGCCTACACAAGCAATAGAAATAAAAGCAAGAATAAACAAATAGGGCCTAATGAAACTCACAAGCTTCTGCACAGCAAAGGAAACCATAAGTAAAACAAAAAGACAACCTACGGAATGGGTGAAAATTTTTGCAAAAGATGAAACTGACAAAGGCTTGATCTCCAGAACATATAAGCAGCTCATACAACTTAAGAAGAAAAAAAGAAACAACCCAGTCCAAAAATGGGCAAAAGACCTAAACAAGCTATTCTCCAAGGAAGAAATATAAATGATCAATAGGCACATGAAAAAATGTTCAATATCACTAATTATCAGAGAAATGCAAATCAAAACTATGATGACGTATCACCTCACACCAGTCAGAATGGCCATCATTCAAAATTCCACAAATGACAAATGCTGGAGAGGCTGTGGAGAAAAGGGAGCTCACCTACACTGCTGGTGGGAATGCAGTTTGGTGCAGCCACTGTGGAAAACAGTATAGATTCCTCAAAAGACTAGGAACAGACTTACCATATGACCCAGGAATCCCGCTCCTGGGCATATATCCAGAAGGAACCCAACTTCAAAAAGACACCTGCACCCCAATGTTCATAGCAGCACTATTTACAATAGCCAAGACATGGAAACAGCCGAAATGTCCATCAATAGATGAGTGGATAAAGAAGTGGTGATGTATTTATACAATGGACTACTATTCAGCCATAAAAATGACAACATAACACCATTTGCAGCAACATGGATGTTCCTGGAGAATGTCATTCTAAGTGAAGTAAGCCACAAAGAGAAAGAAGATATCATATGAGATCGCTTATATGTGGAATCTAAAAAAAAAAAAGAACAAAAATACAAAACAGAAACAGACTCATAGACATAGAATACAAACTTGTGGTTGCCAAGGGGGCGAGGGGTCGGAAGGGACAGATTGGGATTTCAAAATTTGTAGATACTGACAGGCATATGCAGAATAGATAAACAAGATTATACTGTATAGCACAGGGAAATATATACAAGATCTTGTGTTAGCTCACAGCAAAAAAAAAATGTGACAATGAATATATGTATGTTAATGCATAAATGAAAAATTGTGCTCTACACTGGAATTTGACACAATAGTGTAAAATGATTATAACAAAATAAAAATGTAAAAAAATAGAGGACACCCAGTTAAATTAGAATTTCATAAAACAAGTAATTTTTTATATAACTATATATTGCAAATATGCCTGGGGCACACTAAATAATTGTATTTTGTTTATCTGAAATTCAAACTTAACTGGGCATCCTGTATTATTTCTCTAACAATAAACTCTAATAATATGAAAAAAAGTAAAGGGAGGAGAAAGATATATCATGCTAACATTAATCCAAAGCAAGTTATATATAAATTTATGTATAATATATAAAATTTATATAATATAAAATAATAAAATAATTTATGTAAAATGTAAATATATAAATTTCAGACAAAGATGACTTCAGCACAAGGAAAATGATCAGGGATGAAGAGAGGAATATACAGTGATAAAGGAATCAATTCTCCAAGATATAAGATCACTTTATGTGTATGTGCCTAACAATAGAGTGTCAAAAACTTGAGGCAAAATCTGATGAATCCTCTATTATACAGACTTCCACGTCCTATAACCAGTAATTGAAATATCTAGCAGGCCGAAAAATGAGTAAGGATTTAGTTGAGCTGAATAGCACCTTCAGTCAACTAGATCTACTTCAACATCTACTAAGATAAACATTCTGTGTCATAAAACATACCTTAACAAATTTAAAAGCACAGATATCATGCAAACTATCCTCTCACATCACAATGGAATTAAACTAGAAATCAGTAAGAGAAGGACAGCTGGAAAATCATATATTACAGCAGGAGAAAGACCTAAATGGTTGTAGAAAACATTTAGTCCAAGCTTCCACTTTAGGAAACTAGAAAAAGAAGAGCAAATTATATTCAAAGTAAGGCAAAGAGAAACAACAATAAAAATCAGAGCAAAGATAAATGAAATTGAAAACAAGAAAACAATAGGAAAAAAAAAATCAGTGAAACCAAAAGCTGGTTCTTTGAAAAGATGAATAAAATTGATAAACCCTTACCCAGGCTAACCAAAAAAAGGATAGAGAAGACACAAATTACTAATATCAGAAATGAAAGAAGGGCCATTACTACTGATATCATGTATAGTAAAAGGATAATAAAATAATATTTTGAACAAATCTGCCCACAAATTTAATAACTTAGATGGAACTAGGTAATTCTTTGAAAGACACAATCAATCTAAACTCACACAAGGAGAAATATATAGTCTGACTAGGTAATATGTAAATGATAACTTCTTTATATATCAAAGAAATTGAGTGTATAATCTGAATAGACCTGTATATATTGAGGAAATTCAATCAACAGTTAATAAACTTCTTAGACAGAAAGTACCAGGCCTAGATGGTTTCACTTGTGAATATTACCAAACATTTGGAGAAGAAATTATGCCAATTCTGCACAACCTCTTGCAGAAAACAGAAGCAGATGGAACACTATTTAATACATTCCATGAGTCTAGCATTATCTTAATATTAAAGCCAAAGACATTACAAGAAAGGAAAACTACACACCAACATCTCATTGAAAATAGATGCAAAAATCCTCAACAAAATATTAGCAAGTGAAATTCAACAATGTTAAAAGAATTATACACCATAACTAAGTGGGATTTATTCCTGGTACACAAGGCTAATTCAGTGTTCAAAAATAAATTAACTTAATCAGCCATACATCAACAGGCTCAAGAAAATCATATGATTGTATCAATAGATACAGAGAAGTCATTTGACAAAATCAAACATCCATTCATAAGAGCTCTCATCAAATTAAGATTAGAGTGGGAAACTTCATCCATTTGATTTAAAAAGTCTACAAAAAAATCTACAGCTAACATCATACTTAACGGTGAGAAACTAGATAATTACCTCCTAAGATTGAGAACAAGGCAAGGATGCCCCCTCTCACCACTCCTACTCAACATCACACTGGAGCTCCTAGCTAATGCGATAAGGTAAGACAAGAAAAAGCTAATAGATTGAAAAGAAAGAAATAAAACTGTCTTTGTTTGCAGATGACATAATTTTCTATGTAGAAAATTCCGTAACATTGACAAAAAAGCTCTTGGAACTAATAAGCAAATATAATAGGGCTGTGGGGCTGTGAGATATGAGCCCAATATACAAAACTGAATTGCTTTCCTATACTAGCAATGTACAGTTGGAATTTGAAATTAAAAAAACACTTTACATTAGCACTAAAAAGGAGAAATATTTAAGCATAAATCAAGTAGAATATGTACAAGATCTATATGAGGAAAACCATAAAACTCAGATGAAAGAAATCAAAGTCTAAATAAATGGAGGGATATTCCATGTTCATGGATGGGAGGACTCAATATTGTTAAGATGTCACTTCTTCTCAACCTGATCTATAAATTCAATGCAACACCAGTGAAAATTCCAGCAAGTTACTTTGTGGATATAAAAAACTGGATTCTACATTTTATATGGAAAGGAAAAAGACTCATAATATTGAAGAATAAGAACAAAATTGGAGGGCTGATACTACCTGATTCAAAATTTAGCATAAAGCTATAGTAACAAAGATAATGTGGTGTTGACGGAATAGTAGACACATAAATTAATGGACCAGAATAGAGATACCAGAAATAGACCCAAACAAATAGTCAACTGATCTTTGACAAAGGTGCAAAGGCAATCCTATGGAGAAAGGATAGTTTTTTTCAACAAATGGTCTGGAACAGCTAGACATCCACATGCCAAAAAAAAAAAAAAAAAAAAAAAAAAAGAATCTAGACACTGATCTTGTATCTTCCACAAAAATAAAGTCAAAATGGATCACAGACCTAAATGTGAAACTCTAAAATTCCTAGAAGATAACATAGGAAAAAAAAATCTAGTTGACTTTAGATTTGGCAATAGGTTTTTAGGTAGAACTTCAAAAGCACAATCCATGAAAGAAAAAAATGGTTAAGTTGGAGTTCCTTAAAATTAAAAACTTCTGCTCTGAGAAAGACACTGTTAAATTAATCAAAAGACAAGTCACAGACAAGGAGAAAATATTTGCAAAACACATATCTGATCAAGGACTGGTATCCAATGTATAAAAAGAACTCTTAAAACTCAACAATCAGAAAACAAATAATTCAGTTTAGAAATGGGCCAAAGATTGAAATAGCCACCTCATCAAAGAAGATATATAGATTGCAAAGAAGCATATGATGCTCAACATCATGTCATTAGGAAAATGCAAATTAAGCCAATGGGATAGCACTATACACCTATTAAAATTGCTAAAATTCAAAACACTGACAGTAATAAATGCTGACAAGGATGATGGGCAACAGGAACTCTCATTCATTGTGGGTGGGAATGCAAAATGGTATAGCCACTTTGAAAGTTTGGCAGCTTCTTACAAAGCTAAACATAGTTTTACCACACAACCCAGTAATAACACTCTAGGTATTTGCCTAAATTTGTTGAAAATTTATCTTCTAACAAAAACCTGCATATGAATGTTTATAGCAGCTTTATTCATAACTGCCCAAAATTGGAAGCAAGTAAGATATCATTCTGTAGGTGAATGGATAAACAAACTGTGGTCTGTCCAAACAATGGAATATTATTCAGCAATAAAAAGAAATAAGCCATCAAGCCACACAAAAACATGGAGGAACCTTAAATGCATATGGCTAAGTGAAAGAAGCCAGTCTGGAAAGGCTATATACTGTGTAATTCCAATCATATGGCACTCTGGAAAAGGCAAAACTGTGGAGACAGTAAAAAAATCACTGGTTGCCAAGGGTGGGGGTAGAGACAGTATATGGGAACTGTTTCTGCTCAGTTTTTCTATAAACCTAAAACTGCTCTAAAACATAGTCTATTAACTATGAAAATGAATTTAGAAAACATCCACTAGTTTAAAAGCAAAACTGAACTGCATGTAGTTCAACGTGGACTTCTAAGCCCTAGCTCTATATCCACTACACCCTCTTCCATACATCTTTTGCCTCTGTACCTTCCTTCATTCCATATCCTCTGCCTGGAGTGCGCTTCTCCTGTCCATCTTTTTCTCAATGCTTATTTATTCTTTAAGACTCAGCTCAGGCAACAATTCCTCTGTGTTCCCATAATAAACTATAGTAAGTATCAAATTCTAATTTTCTGATTATGTGATTCTTCCATGTACTAAGTTGTTAACTCCTTGAGGGCAAAGGCTATGCCTTATTCATCTCTGTATCTCCAGCACCTAAAGCATGTCTTTTATCATAGGTGCTGAACACAATTTTTGTTGAATGAATAAATGAATGACTAAAGTAACAGGTAAACTTGGGATGTGAACAAAGATTCTTCTGACTCCAAGTTCATTGTACTTTCTACTGAGTCATAATCATGCTAAGAATACCAATAACAGCATCAAAAATTGACAATCAAAAATTGTCAATCAATTTATAGAGTTGTTTTGCAGCCTAAATAAGTGAAAGTGGTGTGCTCATAGTAGGTACTCAATAAATATTGAATTTCATTTGTTCTTTGGTTATACAGATAGTAGGCACCTCACTTTCTTGCTTTCCTCCTCTTAGATAGAGAGTTACACCAGAGAACTGGACATGGCCAACATTTCTTCAGCAATAAGCAATAAAGAAGAAAGTAAAGACAATGGCTGGCAGATGAGGATTGGAAATTTTTATTAAAAAAAAAAGAAAATACCTACAATGTAGTCTGTATCTTCAAATCTTGTAACCTTAAGAGTTTATTTCCTGTTCTATCTCACACCCTAATGATTGTAAACAGAATGAATGCACAGATACATGTAGCAAGTTCAATGCATTTGAAGAAGATGGAAGCCATTAGCTTCAAAGAAGAGTGAGAATTTTGAATGAGAACCACATGGAATGCCCACGTTCAGAACCCAGATTACAGTTTCAACATCTGCTCTAAGCATGACATAAAGACAAGAAAAGGTAGGGCTGTGCAAGTTGATTCCCACCCCACCCTATCACATCCCAATATCTAAAGTATTTTCTCCGTGAGAAGGCTTGCATTTTTCATTCAAGGATTTCCTCTCTAGCTCTGCAGCCGGGGCTCATGATTGGGGCCTCAGGCTTCACAAACATGACTTATGTTATGATCAGCTGTGAAACTTTCCTGGCTCAATTCTGGTTTGGTTTGGGAAAGACTCGAAAATACAAAAAATATCAAAATATGACTGTAGTTCAGGCAACACTAAAAAATGTTCCCACTAACTGCTGACATTTCAGATGCTTAATGGTCTCTCAAAGTTCCAAGAGGTATAGGTTTCTCCATGTCACCAGAGATGTTCCCAAAGTGACAAGTGTGTGTTCTAGTTAAAGAAATATTTTGCAACATTGAGTCTTTGGTCATTTTAGCAGTTACGATGAAAAAGCCAGGCCTAAGAGCAACAATCTCTAAAGAGGATTAGCAAGATGAATGGAGTGGACTGTGTGGTCTAGTTCAGTGATTTTTACACTGTGTTCCAGGGAGCACCAGGGTCCTGTGTGATATTAACAGATGTCATTTGAAAAAGGATTTCTTGGTCAAAAAGAGTTTGGGAAACATAGGTTTTAGGAAAAATAAACAGGTTTCTACACTGAAGACTTCTCAAATCCTTTAATACACAAGTGAGAAATGTGATTCTCCAAAATGGAATATGAAATGCATCATTTCCCAAACCTATTTGGCCCCAGAACTTATTTCGAGAAATACACATCTCTTGTTGAATGAATGTTCTGGATTATACTGTTTGGGAAATACTGAGGTTGTGGAAAGAGCTTGAACTTTGTTATTCTTTTAGAACTGGGTTGGAATTCTAGTTGTGACATTCAATAGATATGTGACCTTGGGCAATTTCCTTGACTTCTCTGAATCAATTTCTTCATTTATGAAAATTGGGAAAATAAGATCTACCTCAAAAGAGATGTCGGGAGGAATACTATTCATCCATAAAAAACAACAACATAACACCATTTGCAGCAACATGGATGTCCCTGGAGAATGTCATTCTAAGTGAAGTAAGCCAGAAAGAGAGAAAAATACCATATGAGATTGCTCATATGTAATCTAAAAAAAAAAGAGAGAGAAAGAAAAGAAAAAGACAAATGAACATAAATACAAAACAGAAACAGACTCAGACATAGAATACAAACTTGTAGTTGCCAGGGGGTAAGGGGGTGAAAAGGGACAGACTAGGGGTTTGAAATTTGTAGATACTGACAGGTATATATGGAATAGATAAGCAAGATTATATCGTATAACACAGGTAAATATATACAAGATCTTGTGGTAGCTCACGATGAAAAAGTATACAATGAATATATGTATGTTCATGTATAACTGAAAATTGTGTTCTACACTGGAAATTGACACAACATTGTAAACTGTCTATAACTCAATAAAATAAAATAAAATAAAAAGAGATGTCAGGAGGATTAAGTGAGATAATGCACAGTACTTAGCACAAGGCCTGGCACATAGGTACTCAGCAAATAGAAGCTATAATCCTTGCATTCATTTCTCATTACCATTATCAAGCCACATCTGTGCCTGCCAGGCCTGCCAGAACAGCTTCAAAATAGGTCTAGCCTGAGGACTCAAATGACTGTATTTCTGACTGCGTTGGGAACTGAGTAGAAGAGAACTGGACTAGTTGTCCAGAGATATAGCTCTATGACTTATTTGCCGTTTGACCTTGGGCAAAGCACTTCACTGTCTGCATTTCTCTCTCTTTCTGCCAAACATAGGTATGGACTAGGTGACCTCTTACTCTAAAATTTTGTGAACCTCAGCTCTAAAATGCTATGTGAGAGATTATAAATTTATTGTTGAAGAAATCTGTAGTACAGGTTAAATTCAATTATAAAGGATGGTCCTGTATAACAAAGCTATTTTTATGATCCAGCAGATGGCTGGCAGAAACACTGCTTTGCCAATCTGGTTACAATGAACTCTGTATAGTGAATAATTCTGTATAACAATTGCTTTCGCTGGTCCTTGACCCCATAATCATCACTCTCTAACATTGCTCTAATCAACTAAAGAACTTGATTATGTGTTGTTTTCACTGTAGACATAGAGAAGGGAGCTGAGTTAAGCTAAGCTATAGAATTTCTAGCTGAGACATTTATGTCCAATTTCATCATTTTAGAGCTGAGGAAACAGGACTGGAGAGGTTAAGTAACTTGTCAGAGGTCACACAGCCAGTAAGTGGCAGAGCTTTGAATGGGTGTTTGGACTAAATGATTCATGATCTGTGAACTTAAAAGAGATCTCACTGAAAACTCTCACTCAGACCTTATATAAAAATGTTAAATGAAACTGGAAATGGCTATTATAGAAACTCTACTGTTTATGCTTCCCAACTTAGCAAGATGTGCATTTTCCACTACCTTTCAGCCCTGTGTTCAAGCCCTCTTCATGGGATGGATAGTCCCTATAATTCCACTGTGCATGGTGACACAACTTAAAGCATAATAAACTTTGCTGTAGAGCTTCAGTTAAAGGTTTTTTTTTAAATTAAAAAAATTGAAGTATAGT
The DNA here is from genome assembly GCF_048773025.1 of Camelus bactrianus. Lineage (NCBI taxonomy): Eukaryota > Metazoa > Chordata > Mammalia > Artiodactyla > Camelidae > Camelus > Camelus bactrianus. The sequence goes on from NC_133575.1 coordinate 42,661,607, forward strand.
CAATTTACATACAACGTGCTAATTTTTGGTGTACAGCATAGTGATTCATTTCAAATTCTTTTTCATTATAGGCCATTACAAGGTATTGACTATAGTTCCCTGTGCTATTCAGTAGGACCTTGTTGTTTATCTATTTTATAATTAAATGTTTTTTTAATGTCTAAACACATTACACCCATTGGATCCTTTAATATATGCACAGTTTCTTCCACAAAGGCCTCTATTAGTCGTGTATGTTTTTTTCATTATGAAACCATGAGGCTTATTATTTTTTTAAACTAGGTTAACAGAGAAATCTTACTATGAATATCAAAAGTTAGTCTTCAGGCTCTTGCTTTTCTGTACTTACATACTGTCTCATGAGTATATTTATTTCTAGGGCAACAACCCTAATGGAGAATCATTCTTCCTAAATCATAGCCCATGTCCCCAACTACCACTGTGACACTGCCACTTGAATGCATTTCTGTTTCCTGGAATCCACATGCTTCAGACTGAACTCGTCTTCTAAGTTAGTGGCTCTCAAGTCTGGTTATACATTGAAATCCCTTGAGGGAACTTCAAAAACTCTAAATGCCTGGATCCCATCCCTAGAGATTCTGATGCAATTGATCTGGAGCTGGGCATGGACATGAGAAGTTTTAAAAGCTCTCCAGGTGATTCTAATGTGTGGCCAAGCTTGAGAATCACTGCTTTAGGTCAAACCCTGAGTGCCAGTTCCTTCATTTTTGTTAATGGTAGCACCATTCTCCTTGTCATTTGGGTGTGAAATCTGGGGTATTCAATCTTCAGCTCTGGGGATCAATGAGATAATAGAAACAAAATCAAATTTTGGAAAGTCTGAGATGCTAAAAAATGCAAGGAATTATTTTCTGCGGTATGCACATGGATCAAATGGATTGCTTTAGTAGTTGAGATGTGTTAACTCATTAAACATGGTAAAGGTTACACTGGCAATTTATCATCCCAACCTTTTTTGTTGGGCAGAATGGAGGAATGAGAAAGAATCTGATTTGGGGACTTGACATAAATCATCAGAGCTACCCTATCCTCCTGTGGGCAGGTCAACCCTATCAATGGGTCCAGATGGCTGGTACCACATGCTGTTTCCAGAAGTAATTTTGTCAGCCTTGCTAAGGCTGGGTGGGTGGTCTTCTGATTCCCCTTCACTGGGGAGGAGTGCAGCCATGACAGCTGGCCAGCCAAACCAAACATACAGCAGTTACGTTGAGAACAACACATCTGCAAGATGACTCAAGACTGGGTTCCAGAATAGTCAAAGATAGCAAGTTGTTGTGCTCCTGTGCATATGATGTCCCTTTAATCAGAGACAGGTTGCAACTTGAGTCACAGTGGATTCTTCTTATGGGACAAACTAGGGATTTCCAATGTTCAGTTTGTGTGCACTCTGGTCATTTACATTAGTTCCTGCCCTAGGATGGAAGTGCTGCTCAATATTTTAATTTAAGAAGAGCCAATTCAATTTTATCTTTCTCCTAGGAAGGGTATACCTACCTGGCTTCATCCGAGGTTATCCTTCAACATGGTAAATGCTAGCTTGCTTTTCTATTTTCAGTATTGGCACCCCCATTGTGCATATACCATCTTCTACACATTGTATTCTGCAGAACTTTGTTCTGGAAAATATCTTTTCCTTTGCAGGGACACTGGATACCTAATTGTCAGCCACAGAATTGCATACAAGACACAGCTCCACCACTTACTAAGTGCTGTATGACACAGAAAATTGTTTCATCTCTCTGAGTGCATTTTCATTTGTAAAATGGGGATACTATTTCTTAGAGAGTTATAAGGATTATAAAAGATAACATAAAACCATGTATAAGATATTCTTTAGGCACTCAATAAATATAAACTCTTAGCAAAATTTCATAACTTTATAAATTTCATTCATCCCCAAACCAAGCAAACTGAAATCTCAGATAACCAAGACATTTAACCTAATGTGAATTGATGCTCAGAATGACAATCCTAAGGAACAACAATATTCTGAAATGGTCTTGAAGGATTTAACTTCCTGTAGAAAGCTTTTTCCTTATAGTTAATTCTTTCAATTATATTCATAAATATTGTTTGAACAAGAGATTTTAACACTATATTTGAACTATATGAAAGCAACAATATAAGACCTGGCCACCTTGGTGATTTCTCTTATTTGTCATATCTTTTCAATCATTTATCTTGGGCTTTATAGCTAAAGAATCATATCTGTAAAAATAATCAGTCTGCATAATTTCCCAATAGTTACATTTCTTATTTCAGTTTCTTGCCCCATTGCCTTGGCTAGAACTTCAAGAATAATGTTGAACATTAGCAGTTATAATGAGCATCTTTGTCTTATTACTGATTTTGGCAGGAAAGCCTTCAATATGCATATATACCTTTAAGTACTATGCTATTTATTAGGCCAGCAAATTCTTGAGCAGATTAAATAATTCCCTTTTATTCCTAGTTTACTAAGAATTATCAGAATTGAGTGTTATATTTTTTATCAAATGCCTTTGTGGCATCTGAACTGATCATATAACATATCCTTTGAGCCAATGATGTAATGTGATATTAAGAGATTTCCTATTATTGAACCATCTTTGCTTTCCTAGGATAAACCCTACTTGGTCATGACATGTTATATTTGAACTATTTTTGCAGGGCTTGATTTGATAGCAGTTTATTTAAGATTTTTATGTGAGACAACTTTAATTTTTTTTTGGTGTTGTTTTTGGAAGGGTTTGTTATCAAGGTTACACCAATTTCATTAAATGTACTGAGAAGTATTCCTTCTCTTTCTTTGCTTTGTGCAGGTTTACAGAACATGGGAAGTATTTATTCCATAATATCTTGATTTGGGCCTAAGTCTTTTTATTCCCCTAGGATGTCATTAGGTGGTTTTTCTCTCTGGTAGAAAAAAATGTACAATAGCCTTCATTCAAAACACTTATTGCTACTCCTAGTGTGTAGCACTTCCTTGAGGGATTACTGATATACAATCTCCATCTTATTCTGAACATTTATCCAGCCATGCTAACTTAAAAAAAAGTCCATTGATCTCTTCTTATCTGTTTTCTGTGTGCTTTCATTTCAGGTACCAATGTCATTGCCTCCAGAGGGAAAGATGAAAGATGAGGTGTGGAAGGAAGGAAGAGGGTGGATGGGCTTAAGGAGCATGAGAAATGAAGTCTGGGAGGTTTTCTCCATAAATGTTTGCTTTAAGGTAGAGATGAAGCATAAATTGATCTTTGGAGGCAGGCTAGTTGCCAGCCAAGGTGACTAATGTGAAAGTTGAAGAGATTAATATAATTTCAGTATTTATCACCATCAATTAGTATTTACAGAATTATTGGCATGTCTTCATTTTTTTAATGCACAACTATAATTGAAACAGACTTCTTATGGAAATGTAGTGATTAAATTTACAAATTACAGATACTGAGCTCAGATGATAAGTACCTTATATTTTCTTGTGATGCTGTTTGTGGAGAGATCTTTGCTTTTTGTGTAGGAAATCAGGTCTTTGGATCTTCTTTCCTTAGGATGCTTACTTTCTGCATAGACACAGAAAGAAGTGAGGAGCACACTGGAACATGTGGGTTGTGATTGAAAGACCTGGTTATAAGGTGTCAGAGAGAGCAGGATATCATAAATTTCGGTTATTCCTAATAATTTCGGAAGTCAGTGCTTAGGCACTGCCCTACATCTGGAACAGGAATAGCCTGGAAAGCCCATCCTCCTGAGCAAGTTTGGACAGCTTCAAATTGCATCTTTCTAATTGGTCCACTCTTCTACCCTTTCCTTCTCTAGCAGTGTTCCCACTTGCCTAATTTGCTGAGAGCATCTGGGTCAGTAACTTTCCTTGGACATTTAAGTTTATTTCCTCTGAGCTCCAGGTCTGTTATAAAATGCTTGTTGAAATCTAGGCTGTGATTCAGTGGGGTCTGATACAAAGACTAGATATCGCATTTGGAAAAGCTCAAGTTTTGCCCTTCTGTACCCAAATCTGTCACACTATAACAAATAACTGGATGGAAGTGTCTATGCTCTGTGAGGACTCTCTTCTTTCTGGCCTAGTGGTTGCCCCTTCTGCATTTGAGGAATGAGTCTAACAACAACAACAACAAAAACAACAACAACAACAACAAAAACAGCAACAAATTAGATTTGTCTTTTTGTAGAAATTCATAAAAAAGTTGAACACATTATTTAAGAAAACTATTTTTAAACAAATCCCTCCCCTCCACATTAGCCCAACAGTCTACTGCTGGCTCTTCCCATTCCAAGGAATGAGGTCATGCTTTATGGGAGACATCTGCTTCTGAGGATATTAGTGCCCTGAGCATAGAACATGACTTCATTAGAGGGAACGGTGGACCAGAGAGATTCAACAGGAGACTCGCATATGTGACAGCAAAAATAAAAAGAGCCAACAGAGATTCTCCTCAAGTCTCTAGCCTTCAGGATAGATTGAAGATCTGGTGACTTCACTCTCCTGTGATCTCCTTTTGCTTTTAAATCATGAACTATGTACGAAAACTTCCAGAAAACTGTAACTCATAGCAACAACACCTGTATTTGTAAATAGAAAAGCTCTCTTCTCTCAAGGGATTGGATGGATTATATTCTGGGAAGAGACCAGGTGTTTGAAACTTTGGGGTTGCTACTGAATGCACACCCACGCAGAGTAAGCTCTGTCTCAAAAAAGCATTGTTTCAAACAGTGCTGCAGATGTATACGATGTCATCTTTCAGTTCTGAAAAGCAAATTCAGAACATTAGCAGGGATTTTGGCTTTCCAGGAAGACGATTTCCAGAGCAATTTTATAGGATTTTTGACATATGTTGCTTCTAACCTTAATTTTTAAAATGAGCAGGTCCAATAAATCTGTTACCTACTAACCAAGTTCTGGTCTAGCTGCATCTGTTCCCATTTTATTTGATACTGTGAAGAAGTTTCAATAGACAGCTAAATATTTTGGTGTTATTCATAGTCTTATGCTCCTATTGACTAAGACTTTTTCAAGAAAACTCTTAAAATCACTAGCATTTTAAAGGGCAATAATTACTAGTTTAATTTACTAGGCTTTGCTTGTAAGGACTCATGATGCAGCTGGAATCACAGATGTGCAAGAGAATGTTAAAAGATCATGTGGGTAGGTTCCCTTTGACCTAACAAGGGTAGGAGTTTGGAACATTATGGGAGGCTGGTTTGCAATGTGTTACTGTAGTCTGCTTTAACCTCAAACCCCACCCAGGATCAAGAAATTCTTCCTGGTACATAATGGAAGGTGATTTTGTGACCATTTACACTTATTGCCTATCATTTAGCTCGCTGTACAAATGGAGAACAATTTGTCTGAGACTTCAAAAGAAACCATAGTGCAATAAAAAACAGCCATGAAATGTCCCCCTTCCTATGGTTTCATATACTCAAGGAATATAGACCTCTATCCTCTCCTCTCAAGATCCAACTTTCTATCCTTTTAGTCATACAGATTATTCTTTTCCAGAATTTCTTTCATTTACCAACCATTTTCTGACTGCCATATGCAAGATACGGTGCGAAGTGCTTCAGAAAAAATGGGCCCCATAACTGGCTGTGTTTGAAGAATTGTCTGGAGAGAAGTTTAAAAATACAGATTTCTGGGCCTCATCTTAGATCTACTGAATAAAATCTGAGGGTAGAGCAAGGGAATCTGTATTTCAAAAGCAAGCCCTAGGTGATTCTTATGTAGTCAGCCTGGTACCAGTTCAAGGATTAGAATTTAAGAACAAGGGCTTTAGGGAAGTGGGTATAGCTTAGTGATAGAGCACATGCTTAGCATGCATGAGGTTCTGGATTCAGTTTCCAGTATGTCCATTAAAATAAGAACAAGGGTTTTGGGGTTGGCACAATAGGGTCATCTAGTGGGGTGCTCGTGGTACAGATATGACAAGAACAGAAATGGTTACAGAGGATAGCAGATGAGTAAGAGAACTGCCACCACCCCCTTTGCATATCATTTTACAAAGTGAGTTTGCAATTATTTTTTGATTTAATCTTCACATTAACTCTGTGGGAGGATGAGTGGTAGTAGGTCCATTTTACAAGGAATACAACAGAAGTTCAAGGAACAGAAAATCACTTGTCTAGTATCTCTCAGCCAAAGGCAGAACCAAGACTCAAACTCAGGTCAGTTGATGCCAAACCTATCATTTTTGCCACTTATTACAACTTTCCTCATAACAGTTTTGGAAAGCTCAAAGGAGGGGAAAATGATAGTTCAATAAGAAATGAACATCCAAGGGTGGCAATATGAAAAAAATCACACAAAGGCTGATATCACATCAGCATTACATTAAGGGCCTTTAATATGTGAAATCCATTCTTGTACAAAATGTCTCCTGTCCCTCAAATGAGTGGCAGTAGATGAACCAGGCTCAGGGATTCCTAAACCTCTACCTGGTAGCAAAGAGCTACACAGAACCTGTGTTTCCTGGCACTTTACCTAGCAGCATAAGGCAGCCCAGTTAGGTAATTTCTGCCTCTGTGGGCACCAAGAGACATAGAGTGGAGAGTTCACCAGTAATGGGGGTCCAGAAAACAGGCACGGGAAAACACTCTTTGTCCCATAGTTCTGATATTCTTGACATTCTACTTAATGACACTGCATGGCCCATGGAAGCACCTTCTGTTTCCACAGGTGGCACCAGTAGAGAGCAAGCAGGAGCTGAAATAGAGCCAGATCATGAAGCAGGTCAGAGTAGCATTGTAAGGGCTCAGAAAACTAAATTGTTGTTGGAATTGTAACTCACAAAAGTAGGCCAAAATGAACACCCTAAACCTAGCCAGGTCTGCTGCCTGCTAAAATAGAAGATTTAAATAGGACCAAGAGTCTTCTAATATAATATCCAAGGATAAAATAAAATAATTCATCATACAAAAACCATGAAAATCACAATGTGAATGAGAAAAGAAAATCCACTCATGCAATATTGAGATGAATCAGATTGTTGGAACTGTCTGACACAGGTTTTAAAACAGTCACCATAAAGTTGCTTTAACAGTTAATTACAAATTCCCTTGAAACAAATAAGAAAATAGAAAATCCCAGCAAAGAAATAAAAGTTATAAAAAAAGAATAAAATGGGAATTGTAGAACTAAAAATTAAAATAAGTAATATAAAAACCTCACTAAATAGACTCAATAGAAGAGTGGAGATGGTGGAAGATGAAACAATGAACTTGAGGACAGATGAATAGAGTTTATTCAATATGAACTATGCACTGATAAGAGTGAAGAGAGCCTCAAGGACCTGCAGAAGAACGAAATAGCTAAAGTTGATACCAATGGAGGCCCAGAGGAGAGGAGAAAGAGTGCAACTGAAAATGTATTCAAAGATATAATGGCTGACAACTCCTAATATTTTGGTGAAAGACATTTTCTGATTCAACAAGTTGAGTGAACACCAAATAAGATAAACCCAAATGCACACACACCAATAAACATCATAATTAAACTTTTGAAAACTAAAGACAAAGAAATTATCTTGAAAGCAACTAGAGAGAAAAGATGCATTACCTTTAAAGGAACACCAATTAGAAGGTGAACAGATTTCTTATCTGAAAGCATGCAGGTTACAAAAAAGTGGCACAATTTTATTTATATACTGGAAGAAAAGAACTGATAACCACAGTTTCTATATACAGCAAACCTACTATTCAGGAATGAAATGAAATTAAAGACATTCTCAAAGGTAAATTAGAAGAATCTCTCGCTAGCAGATTTATCATTTAAAAGGCTAAAGGAAGGTCTCCAAACAAAAAGGAAAGGATAACAGAAGGCTCAGAGTTCAGAAAGAAAAGAAGAACAATGGAATGGGTAAAAATAAGGGTAAATATAATAAACTATCCAAATTTTCACAAGTTTCTTAAATCATATTTGATGGTTTAAATAAAAATTACAATAATGTCTGTTGTCGTACTCAATGTATGTAGAGGAAATACTTGAGACAATTATATTTAAAAAGTGGGAAGGATTTAAACGGTCCTAAATGTAGTAAGGTTTCAATACTGAATTCAAAATGGTAAATTGTTAATAGGTGTAGAGTGTGATAAGTTACACACACATACAGACATATACAAATATCTAGAGTAACCACTAAGAAAATTATATTAAGTGATATACTTAAAAACCGTATAAATGAAACATGATGGGACCCTAAAAAATGTGCAAAAAACCCACAGGAAGGCGAGAAAAAAGAGGAAGCAAAAATAAATAATAAATAAATGACATACTTAAACTCTAACATATCAATAATTACTTAAAATATAAATAGTATAAATGTATCAACTAAAAGACAGAGATTGTCAGAGTGGATTAAAAAATAACATGACCTAATTATGTGTTGTCAACAAATATTTACTTCAAACATAATGATACAAGTTAAAAGTAAAAGAATGAAAAAAGGCATATCATGCTAACATTAATAAAAAAAAGGAGTACTGGCTACATTATTATGAGATGGAGTAGACTTTAGGGCAAAGAAAATTACCAGAGACAGAGAAAGATATCACAAATTGCTAAAGGATCGATATACAAAGAAGACATAGCAATCCTAAATGTGTATGCACCAAACAGCAGAGCTTCAAAATACATGATCCAAAACAGAATTGAAAAGACAGACAAATCCAAATTAGAGTTAAGAACTTTAACACCTGACTCACAGCAACTGATAGAACTACTAGACAGAAAATTAGTGAAGATATAGAAGAACAGAACACTAGAATCATCCAAGAGGGGCTTTTTCATTTATGTAAGACTCTCCCCACAACAACAGCAGAATACATATTTTTTTTTTCAAGTGCCATGGAACATGCACAAAGATAGATCATATCCTTGGTCAAAAACTAAACTTCAACTAATTTAAAAGCACTTAAAGAATACAGAGTGTGTTTTCTGAGCAAAATGGAATTAGACAAAAAATCAGCAATACAAATAGGAAAAGGCACAAATACTTGGAAATTAAAAAACATACTTCAAGCAACCCTTGAGTAAGAGAAATTTCAAAGGAAACAAATAAACAAAAACCACACAGAACTGAATGAAAACACAACATATAAAATGTATGAGATGCAACCTTGTCTTATTTCTGATCTTAGAGGAAATGCTTACAGCTTTTCATTGTTGAGTATAGTGCTAGCTGTGGGCTTATGGTATATGACATTTATTATGCTGAGTTATGTTTCCTGTATAAGCACTTTGTTGAGAGTTCTACAATAAATGGATGTTGAATTTTGTCAGAAGCATTTTCTGCATCTATTGAAATGACCATATGATTTTGATTCTTCAGTTTGTTAATGTGGTGTATCACATTGATTAATTTTCAGATACTGAACCATCCTAATATCCTTGGGATAAATTCCACTTGATCATGATGTACAATACTTTTAATATATTGGTGAATTCAGTTTCCTAATATTTTGTTGAGGACTTTTGCATCTATGGCCACCAGTGACATTGCCTGTAATTTCTTTTTTGTAATATCTTTGTCTGGTTTTGGTATAAGGGTGATTCTGGCCTTGCAGAATGAGTTTGGAAGTGTTCCTTCCTCTGTTACTTTTTTTTTTTTTTGGAATAGTTTCAGAAGAACAGGTGTTAATACTTTGCTAAAAGTTTGGTAGAATTCACCTGTGTTACCATCTGGTCATGAACTTTTGTTTTTTGGGGAGTTGTTTTATTACTGACTCACATTCATTACTGGTAATTGGTCTGTTCATATTTTCTGTTTCTTCTTGGCTCACTCTGGGGAGATTTTACATTTCTAGGAATTTGTTCATTTCTTCTAGGTTGTCCATTTTGTTGATGTATAACTGTTTGTAGAAACCTTCTATGATGCTCTGTATTTCTGTGGTGTTACTTGTAACGCTTCCTTTTTCATTTCTGATTTTATTGATTTGGGACCTCTCTTTTTTCTTGATAAATCTGGCTAAAGGTTTATCAATTTTGTTTATCATTTCAAATAACCAACTTTTATTTTCATTGCTCTTTTCTATTTTTTTTTCTAGTCCCTATTTCATTTGTTTCTCTTGTGAACTTTATGATTTATTTCCTTTTACTAAGTTTTGGTTTGTTTGTTCTTCTTTTTCTAATTCCTTCAGGTGTGAAGTTAGGTTGTGTATTTGAGCTTTGTTTCCTGAGGTAGCCTTGTACCACTATAAACTTCCCTCTTAGAATTGCTTTTGCTGTGTCACATAGATTTTGGATTGTTGTGTTTCCGTTTTCATTTGTCTCCAGGTATTTTTTGTTTTCTTTAGCGATCCATTGGTTGTTTAGTTCCACATTGTTTAGCCTCCAAGTATTTGCATTTTAAGCAATTTTTTTTTTCTTGTAGCTGATTTCTAGTCTCATAGTGTTGTGGTTGGAAAAGATGCTTGATATGATTTCAATTTTCTTAAATTTACTGAGACTTGTTTTGTGGCCTAATATGTGATCTATCCTGGAGAATATTCCACGTGCACTTGAAAAGAATGTGTATTCTGCTGGTTTCAGATGGAATATTCTATATACATCTATTAATTCCATTTGTTGTAATGTGTCATTTAAGGCCAGCGTTTTATTATTGATTTTCTGTCTAAATGACATGACCACTGATGTACGTGGGGTGTTAAAGTTCCCTACTATTATTGTGTTACTGTCAGTTCTCCCTTTATGTCTGTTAATATTGGCTTTATGTATTTAGGTGCTTCTGTGTTGGGTGCATACATATTTAAAATTGTTATATCTATTCCTTGGATTGATTTCTTGATCATTATGTAAGGTCTTTCTTTTTCTCTTGATATGGTCTTTGTTTTAAAGTCTATTATGTCTGATGTAAGTATTGCTACCCTGACTTTCTTTTTGTTTCCTTTGCATGAAGTAACTTTGTCCATTCCCTCACTTTCAGTCTATGTGTCTTTAGATCTTAAGTGAGTCTCTTGTAGGCAGCATACATATGGGCCTTGTTTGTGTATCCATTTAGCCACTATATGTCTTTTGATTGTAGCATTTAGTTAATTGACATTTAAAGTAATTATTAATAGGTATGTTCTTATTGTTATTTTGTTAATTGTTTTTGGGTTGTTTTGGTAGCTCTTTTTTGTTTCTTTTTTCTTCTTTGTTATCTTCCCTTGTGATTTGATGACTATCTTTATTGTTATTCTTGGATTCCTTTCTCTTTTTTGTTTATTATAGGTTTTTGATTTGTAGTTATGAGGTTTATATACAGCAGTCTATATGTGATTATTTTAAGTTGCTGATCTCTTAAGTTCAAACGCATTTTTATTTTTCCTCTTCCATTCATTGTTTTTGACATCATCTTTTACATCTTTGTTTGTGTGTATCCCTTAACAACTTACTTGGGATATAGACAATTTTATTACTTTTGTCTTTCAACCTTTCTACTAGCTTTATATGTGGTTGATTTAGTAACTTTACTGTATATTTACCTTTACCAATTAGATTTTTACCTTCATAATTTTCCTAATTCCAGTTATGACCTTTTGTTTTCTGCCCAAAGAAGTCCCTTTAATATTTCTTGTTAAAATGGTTTGGAGGTGCTGAACTCTTTTAGCTTTTGCTTGTCTGTAACACTTCTGATCTCTCCATCAAATCTGAATGAAATGCTTTGCCAGGTTGAGTGTTCTTGGCTGTAGGTTTTTATCTTTCATCACTTTCAATGTATTGTGCCACCCCCTTCTGGCCTGCAGAGTTTCTGCTAAAAAGTTAGCTGTTAGCCTTATGGGATTTCCCTTGTATGTAACTTGTTGCTTTTCCCTTGCCGATTTTAATATTCTTGTTTTATCTTTAATTTTTGCCATTTTAATTACAATGTGTCTTGGTGTGGACCTTTTTGGGTTCTTGTGTGGGACTCTTCATGCTCCTTCAACTTGGATATCTGTTTCCTTTGCCAGGTTAGGAAAGTTTTCAGCTAATACTTTTAAAAATATGTTCTCTGTCCCTTTTTATCTCTCCTTTCCTACTGGGACCTCTATAATGAGAATATTAGTATGCCTGATATTGTCCCAGAGTTCTCTTAATCTGTCTTCATTTCTTTTTTCTTTTTTTCTGTTCAGCTTCAGTGTTTTTCACTACTCTGCCTTCCAGCTCTCTGATCTGTTCCTCTGTATCATAGAATCTACTATTGACTCCTTCCAGTGTACCTTTAATTTCAGTTATTGTATTTTTTATCTCTGTCCAGTTCTTCTTTATATTTTCTGTCTTTGTTAAAAGCTTTTAACTTCTCTCTATGCTCATCCAATTTTCTCCTGAGTTCTTTAAACATCTTTATGATCATTACCTTGAACTCTTTATTGGGTATATTGCTTGTCTCCATCTAGTACTTCTTTTGGGGTTTTCTCTTCTTCCTTCTTTTGGAACATATTCCTCTGTCACATCATTTCACCTAATTTGCTGGTTTTATTTCTATGTATTCAGTATGTTGGTTTCATCTCTCAAACTTGGAGAAGTGGTCTTTTGTAGGAGACATCCATTTTTGTCCCAGCAGTACATGCCCCTCTGTTCACCAAAGCTATATGCTCTAGGGGGTTTCCTATGTGGGTTGCCTGGGTCCTCCTTTTGTGGTGGGCTGACTATTGTGGGTGATCTGGTAGGTGTGGCTGGCACTCAGTCTGGTAGATTGCTAGGCCCTGCCTTGTGTGGAGGCTGTTGGCTGTTGATGGGTAGGGTGGTGTCATGATGCAGCTGGCTGTAGAGGCTGATGGGTCCCGGGACTACTGCTGGCCTGCTAGTGGGCAGAGCCAGGTTCTAGGGTAGGTGGTTGTGGGGCTGCGGGTCTCAGAGTTTTGTGTCAGCCGGCTAGTTGGTGGGGCTGGTTTCTGACATAGCTGACTGTGGGGGTATCCCAAAGCTGGTGTTGGCCACTTTCATTCAACAGAGCATTGGAAGTTCTAGCCATAGTAATCAGAGAAGAAAAAGAAATAAAAGGAATCTAGATTGGAAATGAAGAAGAAAAACTGACTGCTTGAAGATAATATGATACTATACATAGAAAATTCTACAGATGCCACCAAAAATCTACTAGAACTCATCAATGAATTCAGTAAAGCTGCAGAATACAAAATTAATGTACAGAAACCTGTTGCATTTCTATGCTAATAATGAACTATTAGAAAAAGAAATTAAGAAAACTATCCCATTGACAATCACATCAAAAAGAATAAAATACCTAGGCATAAATCTGACTAAGGAGGTAAAATAAAATACCTGTACTCAGAAAACTATAGGACACTGATGAAAGAAACTGAAAATGACACAAACAGATGGAAAGATATACTGTGTTCATGGATTGGAAGAATTAATATTGTTAGAGTGACTATACTACACAAGGCAAACTATAGACTCAATGCAGTCCCTCTCAAAATACCAATGGCATTTTTCACAGAACTAGAACAAATAATTCTGAAACTTGTAAGGAAACACAAAAGACCCCAAGTAGCCAAAACAATCTTGAGAAAGAAGAACAAAGCTAGAAGTATCACGTTCCTTGATTTCAAACTATACTATAAAGCTACAGTCATCAGAACAGTATTGTACAGGCCCCAAAACAGACACATAGATCAGTGGAACAGTATAGAGAACCCACAAATAAACCCAAACTTATATGGATAATTAATTAATCTATGAGAAAGGAGGAGAAATTATACAATGTGGAAAAGGTAGCTTCTTTGATAAATGGTATTGAGGAAACTGGACAACTACATGTAAAAGAATCAAACTGAACTACTTTTCTCACACCATGCACAAACATAAATTCAAAATGATTAAAGACTTAAATGTAAAAATCTGAAACCATAAAACTTATAAAAGAAAATATAGGCAGTGAGGTCTTTGATATCAGTCTTAATAATATATTTTTTGGATATATCTCTCCAGGCAAAGAAAACAAAAGCAAAAATAAACAAATGACATTCTTTCAAATTAAAAAGTTTTTGCACTGTAAAACCATCAACAAAACAAAAAGGCTACCTACTGAATGGGAGAAAGTATTTGCAAATAATATATATATAAGGGATTAATATCCAAAATATACAACAAACTCATATAACTCAACATAAAAAAAAACCAATTAAAAAATGAGCAGAGGATCTGAATAGACATTTTTCCAAAGAAGACATATATATGGCCAACAGGCATATGAAAAGATACTCAACATTACTAATCATCAGGGAAATGTAAATCAAAATTATACTGAGATATCAACTCACACATATCAGAGTGGCTATTATAAAAAAGATATCAAATAACAAGTGTTGATGAGGATGTGGAGAAAAGAGGACCCTTGTACACTGTTGTTAGGAATGTAAGTTGGTGCAAACACTAGGCAAACAGTGTGGAGATTCCTCAAAAAATTAAAAATAGAACTACCATATGATCCAGCAATTCTACTCTTTGGTATTTATCCAAAGAAAATGAATATACTAATTAGAAAAGATATATGTACCTCTATGTTCATTGCAGCATTATTGACAATAGCCAAGCTATGGAAGCAACCTAAACGCCCATCACTGGATGAATACTTAAAGAAGATGTGGTATCTATGAAGCTCTCAAAATTGTAAATATGGAATATTTATTCAAATCTGCTTTTGAATACCTTTATTTTACCTGTCTTGAAGACTGATTAAATTTTCAGAATTTAGCACAGGGAACTACATTCAATATCTTGTAATAAACTATAATGGAAAAGAATCTGAAAAAGAAAAAAATATATTATATATATATCTGAATCACTTTGCTGTACACCAGAAACTAACACAATATAGTAAATCAGCTATACTTCAATAGAAAATTTCAGAATTGCTCCATAATATCACATGTAAATGAAATTAAAAGTCAATATTCACTACAAAGACCAAATTACACATTTGTACCCACTTCCTTATTGTTAATATAAGTATAAAATAAAAATTTAACAGTAAAAAATGATATGGTATGTATATATAATTGAATAGTACTCAGCTGTAAAAAAGAATGAAATTGTCATCTGCAACAACATGGATGGACTGAGAGGGTCTGCTAAGTGAAATAAGTCACACATAGAAGATAAATACTGTATGATTTCATTTGTATGTGGAATCTGAAAAAACAAAGCAAATGAACAAACATAATAAAACAGAAACAATTATAGATAAAGAAAACAAACAGGTAGTTGCTTGAGGTGGGGGAGGTAAGGGAAGGAAAGAAATATGTGAGGGAGAGTAAGAGATACAAAATTCTAGCTGCAAAATTAATGAGTCACAGGTATGAAATGTACAGTGTGTGGAATATAGTCAATAACTCTGTAATATCTTAGTATGGTGAAAGATCATAACTAGAATTATTCTGGTGATCATTTTGAAATGTATAGAAATATCAAGTCACTATGTTGTGTAACAGGACTAGCAGTTCTGTTAGTCAATTACACTTCAAAAAACAAACAAACAAACTCATAGAGAAAATGAGATCATTGGGGGAGGGTATAGCTCAGTGGTACAGTGTATGCTTAATGCGCACGAGGTCCTAGGTTCAACCCTCAGTTTTTCCATTAAAAAAACCTGATTACCTAATAAATAAACCTGATAACCTCCTCCCCAAAACAACAACAACAATAAGAGATCAGATTTGTGGTTACCAGAGGTAGGGATTGAAGGGAGGGGCAACTGGATGAAGGCAGTCAAGAGGTAAAGACTTCCAATTATAAGATAAACAACTGCTAGGGATGTAATGTACAACATAGTAAACATAATTAACACTGCCACATGTTATATATGAAAGTTCTTAGGAGAGCAAATCCTGAGCTCTTATTACAAGGAAAAATATATTTTTTCCTTATTTCTTTAATTTAATCTATCAGTTGATGGATGTTAACTAAATTTATTGTGATAATCACTTCATCAATGTAAGTCAAATCATTATGCCATACACCTTAAACTTACATAGTGCTTTATGTGAATCATATCTCAAAAAATTGAGAATATGAAAATGAATTTATGTGTATATATATGCATGATTGGGATATTATGCTGTACACCAGAAATGGACACATTTTAACTGACTATACCTCAATAAAAAAAATCTCAATAAAACTGGAAGAAAAAATTTACAGGATGCAACTAAAGCAGTGCTAACAGGGAGAACTATAGCACTAAGTGCTTACATTAGAAAAGAGGAAAGCTTTCAAAGAAATAATTTAAATTATTACCTTAAGAAACTAGAAATAGAAGGGCAAAACACACCCAAAGTAATCAGAAGGAAGAAAGACAAGAGTGGAAATTAATGAAATTGAAAACAGGCAGACAGAGAGAAAATCAGTGAATCAAAAATTTGGTTCTTTAGAAAAAATAAAGGAAATTGATAAACCTCTAGCAAGACTGACAAAGTAAAAAGTAGAATAGATACAAATCACCAATATAAGGAATGAAACAAGATCACTATAGATCCTGTAGCCACTGAATGGATAAGTTTCCTGGACTAGACAAACTTTTTCTTATTCTTCCCATTAAATACAACAATCCCAGATACTATATGATAAAACAAACATAAGAAGACTCTGAAAGGTGGAGAGGAGAAGAAGGCAAATTGTTTAGGAATTTTGGGAACTGAGGAACGACAGAGTGATAAGTTTCCCAGGGTTTCTTTTTGCCTCATATATTCCAGACTTGGAACTGAAGAAGCTGGCAACCCATGAAAACCAACAGGAGGAGATAAAGAAAAAGCCCTAATAAAATCGTCCTCTCTTAAGTGCAAGGACCAGGAAAGGAGCAGTCTGGCATGAAAGAAAAGTTTTAAAGAAAAACCTCTTTACTCCAGACAAACCCACCAGAAAAATACCTGTGATCTTACCCTCAATCATGCCAGCAAAGTCTGAGTAGGAACCCTAGAATTCCACCCTTACAAAATTATAACAAGGTGCCCCAATCGTGGGCTGATGTGGTGTCCTAAACAGGGAGCTGGGACTTTCACCCCTACCAGCAGGTAACTAGACTCCCCTACTTGCAGTGTCAGAAGAGACTGAACATGTGGTAAGTTGGAACTCCCATTCCTACCCAGCAGTAATGAGAAGCCCAATCTCTCCCAGGTATCAAAGGATGGGACCTGCACTTCCACTTCTACCTTGCAGTAATGAGGTAGCAATCCCCTCCTTGTCTGACAGAGCAGTGTCACAAACAGCCAGCTAAAGCAGAAGGTTAGAATAAGATCCAGAGCCTTAAATCAAATGCAAAATGTCATGGTTTCAATGAAAAAAATCAATTGTCGTACCAAGAACCAAGAATAAATACCTCAAACTGAATGAAAAAAGATAATCTACTGAAGCCAACAGTGAGATGATAGAGATGATAGGACTTTATGACAAAGATTTTTAAAGTAGCCATCATAAGAGTGCTTCAATGAGTAATTATGAACATGCTTGAAACAAATGAGAAAAATAGAAAGCCTCACAAATAAAATCTCAGCAAATAAATGGAAAGTATAAAGAAGAAACAAATCGTAATATGAGAAGTGAAAAAGAATATCTGAAATAAAAAACTCACCCGATGGGCTCAACAGCAGTTGTATGAAGTTAAACTCATGAAAACTAAAGACAAAGAAAAAGCATTTGCAGCCAGAGAAAAACTGAAACCTTTCTTATGGGTGAAAAATAATTCAAATGGTAGTGGATTTCTTATAAGAAACTAGGAAGGCCAGAAGGAAGTGGCACAACATTTTTCAAGCGCTGAAAGAAAAGAACTGTCAAACACTGGATCTTATACCCAGTGAAAGTACTGTTCAGGAATTAAAGGGAAATCAAGACATTTCAGATGAAGGAAATTAACAATTTGTCACCAGCAGACCTAACCTAAAATAATGGCTAAAGGAAGTTCTGAAAGAGAGAGGATATGATAAAAGAAAGAATATTGAGGCAAAACATTATCTGACATAAACCTTAGCAATGTTCTTCTAGGGCAGTTTACCCAGGCAATAGAAATAAAAGCAAAAATAAACAAATGGGACCTAATTAAATGTACAAGCTTTTGCACAGCAAAGGAAACCTTAAGCAAAACAAAAAGACAGCCTACAGAATGGGAAAAAAATATTTGCAAAAGATGAGACTGACAAGGGCTTAATCTCTGGAATATATAAACAGCTCATACAACTTAATAACAAAAAACCAAACAACTCAATCCAAAAATGGGCAGAAGACCTAAACAAGCAAATCTCCAATGAAGACATACAAAGGGCCAATAGTCACATGAAAAAATGCTCAGCATCGTTAATTATCAGAGAAATGCAAATCAAAACTACAATGAGGTATCACCTCACACCAGTCAGAATCGCCATCATTCAAAAGTCCATGAATGATAAATGCTAGAGAGAATGTGGAGAAAAGGGAACCCTCCTACACTGTTGGTGGGAATGTAGTTTGGTGCAGCTGTTATGGAAAACAGTATGGAGATTCCTCAAAAGACTAAAAATAGACTTACCATATCATTCAGCAATCCTACTCCTGGGCATATATTCAGAGGGATCCTTAATTCAAAAAAGATACATGCACCCTAATGTTCATAGCAGCACTATTTACAATAGCCAAGACATGGAAACAACCTAAATGTCCATCAACAGATGACTGGATAAAGAAGCTGTGGTGTATTTATACAATGGAATACTACTCTGCCATAAAAAAGAATAAAATAATGCCATTTGCAGCAACATGTATGGACCTGGAGATTATCATTCTAAGTGAAGTAAATCAGAAAGAGAAAGAAAAATACCATATGATATCACTTACATATGTAATCCAAAAAAAAGAAAAGAAAAAGACAAATGAATTTATTTACAAAACAAAAACTCACAGACATTGAAAACAAACTTATGGTTATGAGTAGTGGGGGAAGGGGTTGGGAAGGGATAAATTGGGAGTTTGAGATTTGCAGATACTAACTAATATTAATAAAATAAACAGCAAGTTCATACTGTATAGCACAGGGAACTAGATTCAATATCTTATATTAACTTATGGTGAAAAAGAATATGAAAATTAATATATGTATGCTCATGTATGACTGAGGCATTATGCTGTACAACAAAAATTGACACAATATTGCAAACTGACTGTACTTCAACCTATCTATCTATCTATCTATCTATCTATCTATCTATCTGTCTGTCTATCTATCTATCTATCTATCTATCTATCTATCTATCTATCTATCTATCGAATCTTGGAACATCAGGAAGGAAGAACAAAATAAAAGAATAAAAATAAGGTAAATACAATAGACATTCTCTTCTTGAATTTTCTGAATTGTTTTTGACAATTGAATCAAAAGTTGTAACATTGTCTTATATGGTTCACAATATATGCAGAAGAATATTTAAGACAATTATACTATGTATGGGGAGGAGACTAGAGACTTAAAGAGAGGTAAGGTTTCTACTGTTTACTGGTAGAATTCCAACACCAGTAGACTGATAAGTTATGTGCATATAATGTAATGCCAAGAGCAACCACAAAATAATCTACATAAAGATATATTCAAAAGCACTATTAAAATGGAATTTTAAAAACTGTCAAGCACCCTACAGGAAAACAGGGAAAAGAAACCCAGAAATGAAAATCAGAGAATAAAGAGAAAATCAAAAAATTGGCAGATTTAAGCTCCAGTATATCAACAACGACCTTAAATGTAAATGGCCTAAAGATACTAATTAAAAGACAGATTGGCAGAGAGAATTGAAAGACATGACTCAACTACAGCTGTCTACAAGAAACTCATTTCAAATATGACAAGGATATACAGAAATGTAATTGAATTTTCATTTTGATCTTGTACTCTGAGACATTGCTGAACTCATATATTAGTTCTAGGATTTATTTTTTTGTAGATCTCTTTGGATTTTCTACATAGACAATTATATCATCTGCAAATAGAAATAGTTTTATTTCTTCTTTCTGATCAGTATGCCTTTTTGGCAAGGAAAAGAACTTCCAGTACTATGTTGGGTAAGAATGGTGAGAATATATATATATATATATATATATATATATATATATATATATATATATATATAAATAATTGCCTTGTTCCAATTTAGGAGGAAAACATTCAGTCTTCTACCATAAAGTATGACATTAGCTGTAGTTTTTTTGGTAGATGCGTTTGATCATTTTGAGGAAGTTCCCCTCTATTCCTAGTTCACTGAGGGTTTGAATCATGAACGCATATTGGATTTTGTCAAGTGCTTTTTTGGTGACAATTGATACAATCATATAATTTTTCTTCTTTAGTCTGCCAATATTTGGGGCTACATTTATTGATTTCCAAATGTTGAACCAGTCTTGCGTAAAGGCTGGCATAAATCCCACTTAGTCACAATGTTAGTTCTTTTATACATCATGGCATTTGATTTGCTAATATTTCGATAAGGATTTTTGCATCTAATTTGATGAGTGAGAGATACTGATACTTAGTTTTTCTTTTTAGTGCTGTTTTGTCAGGTTTTGATATCAGGGTGATCCTGGTCTCAAAAAATAAATTGGAAAATGTTCCTATCTCTCTTATTTTCTGTAAGAGATTATGTAAAATTGGTGCTAATTCTTAAAATATGTGGTAATGTTATTCAGCAAAACCATCTGGGCTTGGAGATTTCCTGATGGGGAGATTTTAATTACAGTGATTGAGCTCTATGTATTTTTTAACTTCCTTTGAGACTTCCTCTTAGACCCATGGATTATTTTGAGCCATGCTATTTAATTTCTAAGTATTTAGAAAGCTTTCTATTGTTCTTTTGTTATTGATTTCTAGTTTAATTTCATTATGATCAGAGAACATACTTTATTATTATAATTCTTTTTAATTTGATAAGGTTTGTTCTATGGCCCAGGATAGATTTTGTCTTGATAAATGTTCCATGGGTGCTTAAAAAATGTGTTCAGCTGTTCAGTTCTATATCCTTGTTGATTTTCCATCTAGTAGTTCTACCAATTGTTGCAAGTTGTTGAAGTCCTCAACTATATTTGTGGATTTTTCTATTCTTTGTTTCATGTATTTTTGAGGCTCTGTTGTTTGGTGTGTGCACATTTAGGATTGTTATGTCATTCTGATGAATTGATCCTTTTAATCATATCAATGTGCCTTTTGTCTCTAGTAATTTTCTTTGCTTGGAATTCCACTGTCTTATATTCATCTAACACTCTTGCTTCTTTTTCATTAATTTTTGCATGGTATATCTTTTTCCATTCTTACTTTCAGCCTACCTATTTTGTTGTATTTGAAATGAGTTTCTTGTAGACAGCATATAGTTGGGTAATATTTTATAATCCACTCTGCTAATCTCTGTTTTTTAATTTGTATATTTAAACCATTTACATTTAATGTAATTATTGATCTGTTAGTGCTTAAGTCTGCCATTTTATACTCTGCTTTTTGTTTCCTCTGCATATAATTCCTTTTTTCTCTTTCCTGCCTTGTTGTGGGTAATTTGAACGTTTTTAGATAATTCCATCTTTATTTATATTTTTGAGTATTTCACTCAGTCTAGTGGTTCTTAGTGGTTGCGCTAGGTTTTACACATATATAACTTATGGCAGTCTACTGGTATCACCGATTTAGCACTTCAAGTAAAGTGTAGAAACTTTACCTCCATTTAGGTCCATTTACATTCCTCAGATTAAAAAAAATAATACCTCTGTGGAGATGTAATTCATATCCATACAACACATCCATTTAACATGTGCAATTCAGTGGTTCTTAAAGTTCTACAAACAACACCACAGTCAATTTTAGAACATTTTCATTATCCCCAAAAGAAACCCTGTGCCCTTTAGCAATTCACTCCTCATTCCTGTCCAACTCCAACCCTAAGAAACCACTAATTTACTTTCTGTTTTTATGAATTTGCCTATTTTGAGCAGTTCATATAAATTGAATCATAGAATGTGTTACTGGCTTCTTACACTTAGCACAATGTTTTCAAGATTCATCTATAGTGTACCACACAACAGGAGTATCACCAAATAATGCTCCATTGTATTAATATACCACATTTTATTTATCCATCCAACAGTTAATGGATACTTGTGTTGTTTCCAGTTTTTGGCCATTATAAATAATACTGCTGTGAACATTCATGTACAAGTATTTGCTTGAATATCTGTTTCAATTTTTTAGTTTTATACTTGGGAATGGAAGTGTTGAGTCATATGGTAACTGTATGTTTAGCATTTTGAGGAACTGCCAGACTGCTTCTTCCCAAAGGGCTGCATCATTTTGCATTCCTACCAGCAGTATATGATAGTTCCAATTTCTCCATGTCAGTGTCAACTCTTGCTATATTATCTATCTTGTTGATTATAGCCACCCTAGTAGGTGTGAAATTGTACCTTACTGTAGTTTTGAGTTATATATATCTAGTGGCTAATAAGCACCCCCCCCACTTTTTCAATATAAGTACATCTTAATTGTTTTTAGCATTTCCTCTGTGTATATTGGGGACTACATCAGATGATGTTACAATTTTTGCCTCAACGATCAGAAATGATTTAAGAAACTCACAAGAAACTCACAAGAGTGTACACAGTCTATTATATTTACCCCTATTTTTACCATTGTGGTGTACTTCTTTCCTTTCTGAAGTTCCAAGCCTTCAGCTGTTATCATTTTTGTTTATAGAACTTCTTTTAGCCCATCTTTAAGGTGCAGGTTTGCTAGCAACAACAAATACTCTTCATCTGAAAATTCCTTTATTTTCCCCTTAACTCCTGAAGGGATATTCTTGATGTAGATCTGTGGTTGACATTTTTCTCTCAGCATTTGAAAAATGTATTATTTCCTCCTGGCCTCTATGCTTTCAAATAAAAAATCTGTTGACAGTTGTCTTAGTGTTCCCCTATAAGTAATATATTGTTTTTTTCCCCTGGCTGCTCTCAAGATTTCTTCATTATCTTCAGTTTTCAGGAGTTTAATTATCTTGTGTCTTGGCATGGATTTATTTGGATTTATTATATTTTGGTTTTACTCAGCTTCTTGAATCTGTAGCTTTATTTATTTAGTCAAATTTGGAAAGTTTTTAGCCATTATTTCTTTTTTAATTAAAAAATTATAGTAAAATACACATAACATGAAATTACCACCTTTACCATTTTTAAGTGTACAATTTAGTAGTGTTAAGTACCTCCACATTGTTGTGCACTCAACATCCAAAACTCTTTTCACCTTGCAAAACCAAAGCTCTAAATCTGTGAAGCAACAACTCCCTATTCCCTTCTACCCCAGTCCCTGTCAGCCATCATTGTACTTTCTCTCTCTATGAAACTGACTACTCTCAGTACCTCCTAAGTGCAATCATACAGTATTTGCCTTTTTTGTGACTTGTTTATTTCACTTAGTACAATGTCCTCAAGATTTATCCGTGTTGTAGCATGTGTCAGAATTTCCTTCTTTTTGAAGCCAGTCATTATTTCTTTGAGTCTCTTTCAGTACTTCTTTCTCTCTCCTCTCCTTTTGGACACTGATAATATGAATGCTGGATCTTTTGTTATTGTCCCACAGGTTCCCTGAGGCTCCATTCTTTTTTTCTAGTCTGTTTCCTCTCTGTTGTTCAGATTGAGTTAATTCTACTGCTCTGACCTCAAGTTCAATGATTCTATCTTCTGTTATCTCCACTCTACTATTGAGCCCATCTACCAAGTTTATTTCAGTTATTGTATTTTTCAGTTCTATAATTTCTGCTTGCTTCTTTTTTATATAACTTTTATATCTTTGCTGAGATTTTTATATACCTTTGTTTTGAGAGAATTTGTAATTACTTGTTGGATCATTTTTATTATGGGTGCTTTATAACCCCTGTCAGATAAAATCGGATTCCTCTGGGTGTTGGTGTCTATTCTTATTCATGAATGATTTTTAGCTGTAAACTGGAGGTTTTTGTATACTATATTATGAGACTCTGGAACCTATTTATTCTTCTTTTTAAAGCAAGCAGTCCCTTTATTGAGGTATACTGTGAGGGCTGAATAGTGTGTATGTTCCTGCTGCATCCCACTGACATGACCCTGGCAAAAGTGGAGGACTGACCCACACTTCCTTATTGCAAATGGGTAGAGTGGAAGT
The DNA here is from genome assembly GCF_048773025.1 of Camelus bactrianus. Classification (NCBI taxonomy): domain Eukaryota; kingdom Metazoa; phylum Chordata; class Mammalia; order Artiodactyla; family Camelidae; genus Camelus; species Camelus bactrianus. The sequence goes on from NC_133575.1 coordinate 42,685,726, forward strand.
TCAGTTACCCTCTTGGCTCTGCTGACTCTATCCAAGTGAAAGTAGGGCACTGATTCACAGGGCTTCTGGGTTCTGTTATCTTGGAATATAAGTGTAAGCTCAGCTCCCTAGTGGGCCCTTCTGACACCAGGGGAAGGGGGAAGAAGCAAAGTACCAATTAGCTCTACCTTTTACCACCTTGTTAAGACTTATTAATACTGGCTGGGAGTGGAGGGTCAGCTCCCTGCTGTGCCCACTGATACCAGGGGAGGGGGGATAAGTGTGCTGACAGCCCTGTTTCACACCACCTCTTTCATTTTCATTGTTGCTAGGTGAGTGTGGAGATTCAGCTTCCCAGTGAAGCCTCCCTGACACCAGGGTTGGGGGAAAAGTGGAGTGCTTACTAGCTCTGACATGCATCCCTCTGTTCAGTCTTTTTGATGTGGAGGGAGTAGAAGCTCAGCTGTTAGACCCCACTGACATGGAGATGGGGTTAGAGTCCAGTGGCGACTAGCCCTGCCTCACACTAAATCATTAACTCTCCTTGCTTCTGCGTGAGTGTGGCTGCTTAGGTTGTTATTGAACTGGGCTGACACTATTCTGGAAGGAGAATAGGAGCACTGTCTCCTTCTGCCAAATGAGGGATTAGAAGGACTGCCTGCTCAGGTTTGCCAACATTACCCCAGCAGTGGAACAGGAGCATAACACTTTTTTTTTTTTTTTTTTGGTAAGAAGGGGTGGAGTGGAAGATTAACTTCTCACTAGGCTCCACTGAAGCTGTGGGGCAGTGGGAAGGGTGCATTTTTTCCATTACTGTTTGGGTAGAGTAAGGCAGGTATTGCCAAAAAGGTTTTCTGTAGTTAGGTGAACGTTTCTCCCTTTCCTTCAGATATGGGGTTCAGGGTTTTCTTAGAGCTTTTTTTTTGTCAGTGCCTGTTGGCAGTTATGAATTGGAGGATTCGGCAGTGCCCTGTCTGGGATACAAGGGAAGCAAAAAGGAGACTGAGGGAGCCCACTTCTGTATTATTTCTTAAGTTTTGAGACAGTCTGCCTTGTTCTTTCCATCTTTCATGGTCTTATTTGTTATGTTATGTCCAGGAGTTTTTGGTTGAAAGAGGGAGGACTTAGAAGAACTGGCGTTTCTCCATCTTGGCAAAAATGTAAGTCCTCCTAATGTCTTTTTTAAGAAAAAAGATCAGCAGAGCACACACATTCTCAGAAATGGACTTCTTTTTGATATCTAAGGGGATTTCTGACAGCAGTAATGATTTAAGGAATAAACCATAGTGAAAGAGTGTCAAGGAAAACTTAAAGAGGTGCAGATTTACTAGGTTTATGGAAGGTGATGCAAGATACCTTTCCTAAATTCACTGGAAATTTGTGGAATGTTGGCCCAAGTTCTCTTTCTATACGGTGCTCCTTTGTGGGTTTGTAAAGCTCTTTGTGTTTTTTTGGTGGGGGAAAGATGTGAGTGGCAGGGAAACTTTAGCTCCTTGTGTATAAAACAAGGTTTGACAGTCACAGTTACTGCTAAGTAAAAGTTAAGACTGGTGGAAGTAGGGTCCCCTGGGGGGGAGCTGCAATAGCAGCTGCTTCAAGTCTCAAAAGCAATAGCAGCAACATTTTCCCATACTCACATTCTCAACTCTAAGTATTAGTGACTTTTCCTCGCTGGGATTCTTGTTGTAAAGTATGTAATTTAAAATTCATCATTTCAGAAGAGGCCATATCTTTACTTTGCAATCCCTGTCTTAGATGCCATTTTCTGGTCCTTAAAACCAACACTCCCCCGCCCCCAAATCAGTATGCTTCAGATGCTGCTGCATTACTTGTACCAGGATGATGACAGCATTGGATGTGACAAGGAAAAAGCAATTGTCTGACCATTCTAAGTCACTTGGCGGCAGCATAGTTGACAGAACTGTGGAGTCAAAAGACCTTGGATCAATTCATGCATCTGCCACAAACTAGCTGCGTGGATTTGGGTAAATTACCTAATCTTTCTAGGCTGCAGTTTGCTCATCTGTAAATCAGAATAATACTGAATTTACAGGATTGTCATGAGAATTCAGTGACATAAGTGAGGGCCAAAAGTTGATGCTCAACAATTCTGAAAAAGCTTCTACAGAACATGACGAACCTCTGACAATTATGTCTGTATTTATTTAATATTTCTACCACTTACCATGTAATGGCTGCTTCCTGCTTCTCCCAGGCCTTAAATTCAATCTCTGAACTTATGTATGTTACAGCTTATGGGAAAAATGGCCATAATTCACTTAGAACAGAAATAGATTGATATGCTCATCTTATCCTGATATTTATAATTACTTAATATTTCTAATCTCCAGAGTATAACTCCAAGATGCTCAAAGAAAGGAAAAAAAACAGAACTTCAAAAAAATTTGCAATGCAGCCTAAATAGTTCCTGCTCAATTTTCTTCTATTTTATAGTACAGGATTATTTCTATAGTCCCGAGATTGTTTTTCTGGTGTAGAAATGGAGGAAGGGGAGGTTTGAACCTAAATTTTGAGTTTTAATGGTGTATCAGTGATACTGTACATCATTGGCAATAATGTCCAAGGTCCTATCCAACTGACCTAAAAGGATCTGGTGGAACAGAGAGATGGGGATCACCAAGACAGCAGTTTGCTGGTGGGTCTATGTCTTACGGCTTGACTAAGATTCTAAACTTTTATTCAAAAAATTCACTTTCAGCTTTTTCCACCCAGAGACAGTAAAGCAAGCTGATGCCCTGTAGCCCCAATGGAATACGCTTATGATTAGAAAAAGCTTCAAAGCCAAGCAGTTCTAAAGAAAGCCCAGCCTGCCCAAGATTCGGGCAAAAGAAGGTCCACATGAGTACTTTAAAGTTAAGATTAGTCAAAAAGACAAAACGAATGCTTGTCTAGAGGGGCAAACTAAGACAAGGAAGACTATTTTTGTTTTTAGCTTTTCTTACCACATGTTCTTTCTGCTCAAATTACTTAACATCTCTGAGGTTGATGTCCATGTCTGCATGTAAAATGAAAATAACCTCCATTTTATGTGCAGGGATGATGTGAGGATTAGAGTGCCTAGCACAGGGCCTGGAATAAGGGAGGAATGCAAAAGCTGATAGTTGTTTTTAGAACAGAACTTGAGATCTATATCACAGCACTTGCATTATTTAGTCCAGAATAAAGGCATCAGATGCTTTAGTTTTTATGCAATAATTTCAAGTTTGCCTAAAATTAACATAATTTCATGGCTGAAAGGAAACTTTGAGGCATCCAAGTTTTTTTTTGTGACTTTAAATATATTTTTTATTGAAGTACAGTCAGTTTACAATGTTGTGTCAATTTCTGGTGTACAGCACAATACTTCCATCACAAAGGAACATACGCACATTCGTTCTCACATTCTTCTTCACCATAGGTTACTACAAGAGACTGGATATGGTTCCCTATGCTATACAGTATGAATTTATTGTTTATCTATTTTATATATATTAGTTAGTATCTGCAAATCTTGACTCCCAATTTATCCCTTCCCACCCCCTTTCTCCCATAGTAACCATAAGTTTGTTTTCTATGTCTGTGAGTCTGCTTCTCTTTGGTAAATAAGTTCTTTTTTTTAGATTCCACATATAAGTGATATCATATGGTATTTTTCTTTCTTTCTCTTTCTGGCTTACTTCACTTAAAATGACATTCTCCAGGTTCATCCATGCTGTGGCAATTTTTATTCTTTTTTATGGCTGAGTAGTATTCCATTGTAGAAATATACCACAACTTCTTTATTCAGTCATCTGTTGATGGGCATTTAGGTTGTTTCCATGTCTTAGCTATTGTAGCTAGTGTGGCTATGAATATTGGGGTGCATGTGTCTTTTTGAATTAAGGTTCCCTCTGGATATATGCCCAGGAGTGGGATTACTGGATCATAGGGTAAGTCTATTTTTCATTTTTTGAAGAATCTCTATACCGTTTTCCATAATGGCTGCACCAAACTACATTTCCACCAGCAGTGCAGGAGGGTTCCCTTTTCTCCACACTCTCTCTAGCATTTATGGTTTGTGGACTCTTGAATGATGGCCATTCTTACTGGTGTGAGGTGATACCTCATCGTAGTTTTGATTTGCATTTCTCTGATAATTAGTGATATTGAGCATTTTTTCATGTGCCTTTTGCCATTTGTATGTCTTCACTGGAGATTTGCTTGTTTAGGTCTTCTGCCCATTTTTGGATTGGGTTGTTTGTTTTTCTTATTAAGTTGTATGAGCTGTTTATATATTCCAGAGATTAAGCCCTTGTCAGTCTCATCTTTTGCAAATATTTTCTCCCATTCCATAGGTTGTCTTTTTGTTTTACTTATGGTTTCCTTTGCTGTGCAAAAGCTTGTAAGTTCAATTAGGTCCCATTTGTTTATTTTTGCTTTTATTTCTATTGCCTGGGTAAACTGCCCTAGGAGAACATTTTTGAGATGTATGTCAGATAATGTTTTGCCTATATTTTCGTCTAAGAGGTTTATAGTATCTTGTCTTATGTTTAAGTCTTTAAGCCATTTTGAGTTTATTTTTGTGTATGGTGTGAGGGAGTATTCTAGCTTCAGTGATTTACATGCAGCTGTCCAGTTATCTCAACACCATTTGCTGATGAGACTGTCTTTACTCCATTGTGTGTTCTTGATTCTTTAGTCAAAGATTAATTGACCAAAAGTTTGTAGGTTTATTTCTGGGCTCTCTATTCTGTTCCATTGATCCACATGTCTATTTTTGTACCAATACCATGATGTTTTGATTACTGTAGCTCTGTAGTATTGTCTGAAGTCTGGGAGGGTTATTCCTCCAGTTTCACCCTTTTTCTTCAGTAATGCTTTGGCAATTCTGGGTCTTTTGTGATTCCATATAAATTTTAGGATTATTTGTTCTAATTCTGTGAAAAATGTCCTGGGTAATTTGGTAGGGACATCTAAGATTTTTAATTTAAATGTGTAAGAGTTTTGCTCTGGCAGAAATGTGATTTCATATAGTAATCAGGAAAACCACATGTTGCAATAGCCTAACAGCTAATATAGTTGAGTGTTATAGAACACTTACTATAGTAGGTCTTTGTAGGCAGAATTCAATCAATTATTAAAGATACAAGTATAGAATGGTTAGATGCTAAGGCACAGATATATCTATGTAACTATAGTCTCACTCCATTTCTTCCAACTACAAGATAGGAAGGAACAGTCATTACAGAATGATGATGGAGAGGAAATATTGACTCCTTGTCCCTCAGTTTAGACCACCAGTTCTGCAGTGAAACTAAGATGGCAAAGGTAGTTACCACTGTTAAAGAAGCTATGAAGATGTGAAATCATAGTAAAAGCAGAGTCATTTGTACTGTGACTAAACATTAAATCACATGGGGTGTAGAAGCATATCCTGGATTTTTCTTTTCTAAGTTGTAACAAGAGCAATTAAAAAAAAATGAGGAAGACAAGTGGCAAAAAAAAGAAATAGATATCTGGGCCTTCATAAAAATTAAAAACTTCTGTGCTAAGAATGGTACCAGCAAGACAAGGGGCCAAGATGGCGGAGTAGAAGGAAGCTTGTAGCTCACCCTCTCCCACAAATACACCATAACTCACATCCACGGACCCACCCAGCCAACCAGAGCACTTGCTGAACTCCGACAGAACACTGCCCTCTTCAAAAGACAAAGGTGCCATGAATCCGGTAGGAGAAAAGGGAAAAAGAAAGAAGAAAAAGCAAAACAGTGCAGGACTGGTCCTGCAGGGAGGGAGCAGCAAAGGAGGAATAGCGCTCATTCGCTGAATCTCCCCCTCTCTAACGGAGAGGCCAGCGGGATGGAGGGGGAGCCTCTGAGGCTCGGATCTGTACGGAGTACTCCTTGACTGACAGAACTTAAGTTTAACGGGCACAAGGGTCCCTGAGACACCCAGCCCGAGACGCGAGCCAGCAGCTGAGGGCTGGGACAGGCTGCTCGAGCCAGATGGAGGACTGGGGCAGCTGCACTAAGGCAGCCCAGGGGTACTGCACGGTGCTGGGTACCGTGGCTGGGAAGGGATACAGAGCAGAACAACCTGGGCCCACCATAAACTACAAAAAAAAAAAAAAAAAAAAAAAAAAAAGCAAGGCAGCACTGCTGGTGTGCCCGGGGAGCGCGGGTGGAGGGTGCCGTAGCCTTTGTCTCCACAGACCTGCGGCGCCATTACTGGCGCTTCTCGGAGAAGAGACGTGGGGCACAGCCACAGCCGCCATCTCCTCCTGTGCGCAGCGCCCGGGCGGGGGCGAGGCCGAGACATGAATCCACATCTGGGGGCTCAGCAACCTCCTAAGCAGGACAGATTTGTTTACTGTTGAGGCAGATAGGATCTTTCTGCCCTGGTACCTCAGAGAACTTGCACTGCCAAGAGAAACAAGGAGCTGAGTTTTGGCATGGAGCAGGGGCGGGTAAATTCCGCGGTTTCCCTGACCCCGCCTGTGGAGCACCAACCCGAGGTGGAGCTGGCAGCTGCATAGAGCACCGGAGCAACTGGCACCAGGAGAGGGTGGGTGGCCACCTGCCTTCCTGGCAGGAAGGGAGCACCTGACTGCGGTGCTGGGAGGGGGCGCCATCTGCCCACCTGCCTCACCCTAGCGCAGCATCTGACTGCGGCATCGGGAGGGGGAGTGACCCGCCTGCCCACCAGGTAACAGCTCAGCACCTGACCCAGTGTTGGGAGGGGGTGTGATTTGCTTGCCGATAGGCACTGGGAGCAGCACAGACCAAGGGCACCAATGGAGGGCCTCTGAAAGCAGCAAGCTGAATTCACGAAACAGGACAAAGACAGAAAAACTTCTCGACAAAATCATTAAGAGCACACAGTCTCCAGGAGAACACATTCCTTTTTTTTTTAAAAAAAAAATCTTTTTTATATCTGTTCTATTTTCTATTACCTTTTTAATCTTTACTTTTTAAACAACTGTATATGTCTACAGTTTCAAAAATTTTTCTTTTAAAATCATTTTATTATTATTATTTTTGAAAATACACCTCATTTCATTTTTAATTCTCTTGGTTTTCATCTCTTGTTATTGATTATACACAGGTTTCAAATATTGGTTTTTTGATTTTTTTCTCCTTTTTCTAAGGTTTTTAAAAGATGTCTCGATTGCTATTCTGCTTCAACTTGCTCTTCTCTTACTGATTATACACTGTTTACAAACCTTTTTTGAACCATTCTTTTGAAATTCTCTCTCCCTTTTTTAAACTTTTATTCCTGCATAGGCTTTAGGCAGGTAAATAAATAAACTCCTTAAGGACCACAATAGATAACTGATACTCCTTAAGCCACAGTGCCAGAGAGATATGAGCAATATGAAAAAGCAGACGAACCACTCCCAATTAAAAGAGCAAGAGAAATCCCCTGAAAGAATGATCAATGAAATAGACATTGATGGCCTACTAGATCAAGATTTCAATAAAGGAGTGATCAAAGTACTGAAGGAACTAAAAGAGATAGTATTTAGAGATATAAAATATGTCAAAAATGGAACTGAAGCTATAAAGAAGAGCCAAGAAACATCAGTAAACTCATTTGCTGAGATGAGAGCTGATCTAAGTCTGCAGACAGCAGGCTAGATAATGCAGAGGAATGAATAAGTGACCTAGAAGACAGGATAACAGAAAGCACTCAATCACAACAGCTGAGAGAAAAACAAATAAAAACCAATGAAAACAATATAAGGGACCTATGGTACAATATAAAGCATGCCAATCTATGCATGATAGGGGTTCTAGAAGGGGAAGAAAGAACAAAGGGGACTGAAAAGGTATTTGAAGAAATCATGAATGAAAACTTCCCAAACCTAAAGAAGGAATCAGATATCCAAGTACAGGAAGCTCAGAGGGTCCCAAAAAGGAAGAACTCAAACAGACTCACACCAAGACATATCATAATCAAAATGGTCAGAGTCAATGATAAAGATATGATCCTAAAGGCAGTAAGAGAAAAGCAAAGAGTGAGTTACAACGGAACCCCCATAAGGCTCTCAGCTGATTTCTCTACACAAACACTACAGGCAAGAAGGGAGTGGCAAGATATATTCGAAGTTCTGCATGAAAAACAGATGCAGCCTAGGATACTTTATCCAGCAAGGCTATCCTTTAGAATAGAAGGAGAGATAAAGAATGTCACAGACAAGCAAAAACTAGAAGAGTTTAGCAACAGTAAACCCATGCTAAAAGAAATATTGAAAGGTCTACTCTAAATAGAAAAGAAGCAGGGTGCTACAGAAATGAGAAACTCATAACTGGAAAGGTGATACCTATAATGGATTACAAATAGAATAAACACGAAATTGTAAAAGAAGACATCTAAACCATTAAGAGTGGGAGAGGGAAGCAAGAAAATATAGAGTATATTTTTTCTTTCTTTTTAGAATTTTTTTTTTCTCAGTAGGATGGGTTTGGGCTCATACTACTATCCATTTAATACAAACAGTTATAGTAATGGGTTAATAGACTTACAAAAAAGGGTAACCACAAGCCAAAAACTTACAAGTGAGTCACAAAAACTAAATAAAATCCATGATAATACAAAGGAAAATTATCAAACCACAAAAGGAAGAAGAAAGGAACAAAGAGGAAATACCAAATTAACTGCAAAAATAAGTTCAAAATGGCAACAAACACACATGTATCATTAATTACTGTAAATGTTAATGGACTAAATGCTCCAATCAAAAGAAGTAGAGTGGCAGACTGGATAATAAAGCAAGAACCTTCAATATGCTGCATACAGGAGACCCACTTTAGGGAGAAGGACATATATAGATTGAGAGTGAAAGGATGGAAAAGGATATTCCATGCAAATGGAAAAGCCAAAAAAGCAGGTGTAGCAGTATTGATTTCAGACACAACAGACTTTAAAACAAAGGCCATAAAGAAAGATAAAGAAGAACATTTTATATTGATTAAAGGAGTAATACAAGATGAAGATATCACACTCATTAGTATATATGCACCCAATATTGGAGCACCTAAGTACATAAAACACTTACTAAGAGAGATAAATGGGGAAATTCAAGGGAATACAATCATTGTCGGAGATTTTTAACACTGCATTAACATCACTAGACAGGTCTTGTGGACAGAAAATAAATAAGGTAACAGAGAAATTAAATGATACAATAGAAAAATTAGACTTGGTGGATATTTCCACAGCATTACATCCCCAAAATAGGATATACATTCTTCTCAAGTGCACATGGGGCATTTTCTAGAATTGATCATTTAATTGGGCACAAAAGAAGCCTCAATAATTTTAAGAAGATAGAAATTATCTCAAGCATCTTTACTGACCACAAGGCAATGAAACTAGAAATCAACCAGAGAGAAACAAAGGAGAAAAAAAGGAAAGCATGGAGATTAAACAACATGTTAATAAAAAACCAATGGGTCAATGATGAAATAAAATTTGAAATTAAAAAATACCTTGAGACAAATGAAAATGAAAAGATGAGCACACAAAATTTATGGGATGCAGCAAAGGTAGTGCTAAGAGGGAAGTTTACAGCGATACAGGCCTGCCTCAGAAAAGAAGAACAGTCTCAAATAAACAATCTAACCCACCAGCTAAAAGAATTCGAAAAAGAAGAGCAAAAAACCCCAAAAGGCAGCAGATAGAAGGAAATAATAAAGATCAGGGAGGAAATTAATAAAATAGAGATTTGAAAAAAATAAAAATAATCAATCAAACCAAAAGCTATTTTTTGAAAAAGTAAATAAAATCGACAAACCTCTGTCCAAACTCACAAAGAAGAAAAAAGAGCACAAAGAAGCAAAATAAGAAAGGAAAATGGAGAAATTACAACAAATAACATAGAAATACAGAATATCATATGAGAATATTATGAAAAACCATATGGAAGTAAAATGGATAACCTAGAGGAGATGGACAAGTTTCTGGAAACATACAGTCCACCAAGACTGAATCAAGAAGAAACTGACCACTTGAACAAACTGATCACTAGAAATGAAATCGCATTAGCAATAAAAAAACCTCCCTACAAATAAACGTACAGGACCAGACGGCTTCACTGGGGAATTCTACCAAACATACAAAGAAGAACTCATACCAGTCCTTCTCAAACTCTTCCAGAAGATTGAAAAGAAGGGAATACTCCCAAACTCATTCTATGAAGCCATCATCACCCTGATACCAAAACCAGGCAAAGACACCACCAAAAAAGAGAATTATAGGCCAATATCACTGGTGAACATAGATGCAAAAATCCTTACCAAAGTATTAGCAAATAGAATCCAACATCACATAAAAAAGATTATACATCATGACCAAGAGGGGTTCATCCCAGGGACACAAGGGTGGTTCAACATGTGGAAATCAATCAATGTAATACATCACATCAACAAGAGAAAGGACAAAAACCACATGATCATCTCAATAGATGCAGAAAAAGCATTTGATAAAATTCAACACCCATTTATGATAAAAACTCTCACCAAAGAGGGTATAGAGGGAACATATCTCAACATAATAAAATCTATATGTGACAAACCTACAGCCAGCATAGTACTCAATGGTGAATAACTCCAAAGCTTCCCACTAAAATCTTGGACAAGACAAGGCTGCCCACTATCACCACTCCTATTCAACACAGTCTTGGAAGTCCTAGCCATAGCAAACAGACAAGAGGGAGAAATAAAAGGGATCCAAATTGGAAAAGAAGAGGTAAAAGTGTCACTATATGCAGATGACATGATACTATATATAGAAAATCCTAAAAGGTCCACACAAAAACTACTAGAACTAATTGAAGAATTCAGCAAGGTAGCAGGTTACAAGATTAATGTTTAAAAATCAGTTGCATTTCTTTACACTAACAATGAATCAACAGAAAAAGAAAGTAAAGAAACAAACCCCTCTATAATAGCACCCAAAGTAATAAAATACCTAGGAATAAATCTAACCAAGGAGGTGAAAGACTTACACATGGAGAACTATAAAACATTGATGAAGGAAATTAAAGAAGACTTTAAAAAAATGGAAAGATATCCCATCCATGCTCCTGGATTGGAAGAATCAATATTGTTAAAATGGTCACACTGCCCAAGGCAATCTACAGATTTAATGCAATCCCTATCAAATGACCCAGGACATATTTCACAGAACTAGAACAAATCATAATAAAATTTATATGGAACCATCAAAGACCTAGAATTGCCTAAAAATTACTGAAGAAAAAGAAAGAGGCTGGAGGAATAAGTCTCCCAGACTTCAGACAATACTATAGAGCTACAGTCATCAAGACAGCATGGTATTGGTACAAAAACAGATATATAGACCAATGGAACAGAATAGAGAGCCCAGAAGTGAACCCACAAACTTTTGGTCAACTAATCTTCGACAAAGGAGGCATGAATATACAATGGAATAAAGACAGTCTCTTCAGCAAATGGTGTTGGGAAAACTGGACATCAGCATGTAAAGCAATGAAGCTAGAACACTCCCTTACACCACACACAAAAATAAACTCAAAATGGATCAAAGACTTAAACATAAGACAAGATACAATAAACCTCCTAGAAGAAAATATAGGCAAAACATTATCTCACATACATCTCAAAAATGTTCTCTTAGGCCAGCCTACACAAGCAATAGAAATAAAAGCAAGAATAAACAAATAGGGCCTAATGAAACTCACAAGCTTCTGCACAGCAAAGGAAACCATAAGTAAAACAAAAAGACAACCTACGGAACGGGAGAAAATTTTTGCAAATGAAACCGACAAATGTTTGATCTCAGAATATATAAGCAGCTTATACGACTTAATAAGAAACAACCAAACAACACAATCCAAAAATGGTCAAAAGACCTAAACAAGCAATTCTCCAAGGAAGACATACAAATGATCAATAGGCACATGAAAAAATGCTCAACATCACTAATTATCAGAGAAATGCAAATCAAAACTATGATGAGGTTATCACCTCACACCAGTCAGAATGGCCATCATTCAAAATTCCACAAAGGACAAATGCTGGAGAGGCTGTGGAGAAAAGGGAACTCCCTACACTGCTGGTGGGAATGCAGTTTGGTGCAGCCACTGTGGAAAACAGTATAGATTCCTCAAAAGACTAGGAACAGACTTACCATATGACCCAGGAATCCCGCTCCTGTGCATATATCCAGAAGGAACCCTACATCAAAAAGACATCTGCATCCTAATGTTCATAGCAGCACTATTTACAATAGCCAAGACATGGAAACAGCTTAAATGTCCATCAACAGATGACTGGATAAAGAAGATGTGGTATATTTATATAATGGAATACTATTCAGCCATAAAAACTGACAACATAATGCCTTTTGAAGCAACATGGATGTTCTTTAAGAATGTCATTCTAAGTGAGGTAAGCCAGAAAGAGAAAGAAAAATACCATATGATATCGCTCATATGTGGAATCTTAAAAAAAAAAGAAACAAAAACAAAAACAAAACAAAAAAACAAAACATAAATACAAAACAGAAATAGACTCATAGACAGAGAATACAAACTTGTGGTTGCCAAGAGGGCAGGGGGTGGGAAGGGACAGAGTGGTATTTCAACATGTAGTATAGATAAACAAGATTATACTGTATAGCACAGGGAAATATATACAAGATTTTATCGTAGCTCACAGTGAAAAAAATGTGACAATGAATATATATATGTTCATGTATAATTGAAAAATTGTGCTCTACACTGGAATTTGACACAACATTGTAAAATGACTACAACTCAATAAAAAATGTTAAAAAAAGAATGGTACCAACAAGAAAGTAAAAAGACTACCCACAGATGGGAGACAATATCTACAAATCATATATCTTATGAGAATTGAATCCAGAATATACAAAAAAACCTCAATGATAAAAAGACAGCCCACTTGAAAACCACATAAGGGATCTGCAGAGACATTTCTACAAAGGTGATATACAAATAACCAATAAACATATGAAAAGATGCTCAACATCATTAGTCACCAAGGAAATATATAGTAAAACCATAACAAGAGACCTAATTAAACTTAAAAGCTTTTGCACAGCAAAGGAAGCCATCAACAAAATGATAAGACAACCTACAGAATGGGAGAAAATATTTGCAAACAATGTGACTGACAACGGGTTAATATCCAAAATATAGAAACAGCTCATACAGCTCAATGCTGAAAAAAAACGAACCTAACCAAAAAATAGGCAGAAGACCTAAATAGACATCTCTCCAAAGAAGATATACAGATGAAAGATGCTCAGCATTGCTAAGTATTAGAGAAATGCAAATAGAAACTACAATGTAGTGTCACTTCATACTGGTCAGAATGGGTATTATCAAAAGTCTACAAATAATAAATGCTGGAGAGGATGTGGAGAAAGGGAATCCTCCTACACTGTTAGTGGGAATATAAACTGGTGTAGTCACTATGGGAAACAGTATGGAGGTTCTTTAAAAAAAAAACAAAAAATAGAGCTACCATATGATCCTGCAATCTCCCTTCTGGGTATATATCCAGAAAAGATGAAAACTCTAATTCAAGAAGATATATACAACACAATGTTCATAGCAGCACTATTTACAGTAGCCAAGACAAGGAAACAAGCCAAATGCCCATCAACAGATGACTGGTTTAAGAATATGTGGAGTATTAGCCATAAAAAAGAATGAAATATTGCCATCTGCAGCAACATGGGTAGAGCTAGAGAATATTATATTTAGTGAAGTAAGTCAGACAGAAAGACAAATATTATATGATATCACTTATATAGGAAATCTAAAAAACAATGCAAATGAATCTATATACAAAACAGAAACAGACTCACAGACATGGAAAACAAACTTATGGTTACCAAAGGGGAAGGGTTGGGGAGGAATAAACTAGGAGTATGGAATTAACAGATGTGAATTACTACACATAAAATAGACAAGCAACAAGGATTTACTGTCTAGTATAGGAAACTATATTCAATATGTTATAATAACCATAATGGAAAATAATCTGAAAAATGTATGCTGTACAGCTGAAACTAACACAACATTTTAGAGCAACCATGCTTCAATTAAAAAAACATAATGAGAGACCACTTCACACCCACTAGATGGCTATAATAAAAAAGACAGATAATACCAAGTGTTGGTGGGAGAATACAGAGAAATTGGAACCCTCATACACTACTAGTGGGCTTGTAAAATGGTGCAGCTGCTTCGGAAAACAGTCTGGCAGTTCCTAAAAGGTAAAACACTGAGTTACCATTTGACCCACAAATTCTACTCCTGGGTGTACACCTAATAGAGATGAAAACATATTTTCTTTTTTTTGATATATAAAAATATATTTATTGAAGTATAGTCAGTTTACAATGGTGTGTCAATTTCTGATGCACAGCGTAATGCTTCAGTCATCCATGAACATACATATATTTGTTTTCATATTCTTTTTCACTGTGAGTTTACTACAAGATATTGTATATAGTTCCCTGTAATATACAGTATAAACCTGTTGTTTATGTATTTTATATATATATATTAGTTAGTAGCTGCAAATCTCAAACTCCCAATTTATCCCTTCCTACTCCATTCTCACCCTGGTAACCATAAGTTTGTTTTCAATGTCTGTGAGTCTGTTTCTGTTTTGTAAATCAGTTCATTTATCTTCTTTTTTTTTAGATTACACATATAAGTAATATATGATATTTTTCTTTCTCTTTCTGGCTTACTTCACTTAGAATGACAATCTCCAGGTTCATCCATGTTGCTGCAAATGGCATGATTTTATTCTTTTTTATGGCTGAGTAGTATTCCATTGTATAAATACATCACAACTTCTTTATCCAGTCATCTGTTGATGGACATTTAGGTTGTTTCCATATCTTGGTTATTTTAAATAGTGCTGCTATGAAAATTGGGGTGCATTAAAATTGCATCTACATTTTCTTTAAAAACATGTGCATGGATGTTCATAACAGCATCATTTATAACAGTCCAAAGTGTCAACAACTCAAGTGTCCATCAAGTGATGAATGGATAAAATATAGTGTATCTATACAATGGAATATGATTTATCCCCCAAAAGAATGAAGTACTGATACTTGCTTCAACATGGATGAACCTTGAAGTCATTATGCTAACTGAAATAAGCCAGATACAAAAGGACAAATATTTTATGATTTTTCACTTCTATGAGGTACTTAGGGTTGTCAAGTTCATAGAGACAGAAAGTAGAATCATTGGTTACCAGGAGCTGGTGGGAATGGAGAATGGGGAAATAGTTTAATGAATACAGAGTTTCTCTTTGGGAGGATGAAAAAGTTTTGGAAATGGAGAGTGGTGATGGTTGCATAACATTGTGAATATATTTTATGGCACTGAATTGTATCCTTAAGGATGGTTAAAATAGTAAACTTATGTTATATACATTTTACCACAATAGAAGAGGAATGAAGTATTTATATAAGCTTCAAAACGGATGAATGTTGACAATATTATGCTAAGAGAAAGCAGTCAGACACAAACAGCCATATATTATATGAGTCCATTGACATGACATGTCCATAACAGGCATATCTCAAGAAAGAAAGTGGATTAGTCATTGCCTAGGATGGGGGAGGGAATGGAGCAGTTGTGGAATGACAGCTGAAGGGTTTCTTTTTGTGGTGCTGAAAATGTTCTAAAACTGATTTTGTTAGTTGTGTAACTCTGTGAACACTCTAAAAACTAAGTAGTTGCACATGTTACATGGGTAAATTATATAGTGTATGAATTATATCTCAATAAAGCTGCTTTTTAAAAAATTAGGATTATAACAGTCAATAATTAGTGAGCAACCAACGTATTACTTAGGTTCATGGGAATTTTGCTGTGTGTGTATCATTTTTTAATATATTTGTATACTGTTTTTAGCTATTTTAATAAAGTATTCTATTTTAATTTTTTAAAAGATAAAAGCGAGCTAATATTTTTTTCTCAAATAAATTACATCTGTGTCTAAATGGCATTTTGGACTCTACTGACAAAAGGCTAAAGTACCTTGTCGCTACACTCGCAAACTACAAAAGAAGCAAACAGGAAATGAATGTTCTTCTGAATGTTGGAACTGCAAATAAAATGACATCTTAAGAACCTCATATTTATGTGGTGTTTAATTTACAAAGCACTTTCTGATATATTTCTGATGTACTGATCTGTTAATATCCTTGTGAGGTGATCAGGATGGATGTTAGGCCATCCCCAGCCCTTCCCCCAAGAAATTAAACAGATGTTCGATCCACCTCAGTCTCACAGCTACTTAGTGGCTGAACTGGATTTGAATTCCAAATCTATTCAACCAAATGCTCTGTCTAATCTGCCACTCTGTTCAATAAATTAGACCACACAGTACTCCAATCACAGGACAAATTTCTATATAATAAAGGCAAACCAAAAATGTGAAAAATTTATAAATAGGCCATTAATATACAAAACTCTCACAAACTGTCTGTTTGTGTTTCTATCTCCAATTTATGTTTTTGTGAACTTTGAACAAGTGTACGATGTTATGTGTACTTATGGCTTTTTAACAAAGGCATAAATGGCATAAGATAAAGCCAGACAGGGTTTGGGGCACATGGGTTCTAGGTAATAATTTTGTTGATAGGTATTTTCTGGACATGTGCATTATATTACTTTGGAATTAGATCTAGCCATGGTCTCTTCAAGGAACTGCTGACCTAATGGGAGGAGGAGGAGAGGCAAGAGAAAAACAAATATGTGACCAATAAAGAAACATATAAATTTGAATTGAGGAGTAAAGAGAATTAGGTTAGAAGAAAAATTATAGCACAGGGAACTATATTCACTATCTTGCCTATAATGAAAAAGAATATGAAAAGGAATACACACACACACACACATTTATATGACCAGGCTGTACACCATAAATTAATACATTGTAAACCAACTATACCTCAATTAAAAAAAAGAAGAAAAATTATAATGGACTGGAGGGTAGATAGGATGACTTTGAACAATGACAGAAAGTTTCAGAAAAGCCTTGGTTGGAATGCCTAGTTCAAGCCTGACATTTCGCTGTAAAATGGAGAGGAAAGAGATCCTAATCAGCATAGCAGAGTGCAGTTTGTATTTATTTTTCTCATGAAAGTCTCTACAAATGCAAGGACTGGAATCATATAGAATATGATTTAAAAATTCATTGGCATATTTCTTAAGAATATGATGTTGAATGAATTTATTTCACTGAATGGACAATAAGGAAAAATGTCCAATTATTTGGTGTTTGTTCCAAGTAATGCATCCCAAATCTTTGAACTTCTCAATCAATAATGTAAACAAAGAAAACAACTTCCGTAATCTCCATGGCACTTAGCCCAACCTAGGGTGGTGGGGGAAGCTTATTCCTTTATCAATGATTTTTACATAGAGCCTCAGGCAACTTGCAAAGAACATTTTCAAGATCACGCACATAATCCAACTACCTCTGACCTCCATTAAACTTTCCCAGGAAAAGAGAGAAACCTATGACTGAAGAAAAATGGATGCATCTTGTGTTCTCCAGATCGTTACACTCCCATCAGAATCCTGCTTCACACCCACTGGGAGAAACGATCAGGTAGTTTGTTGGAGATCAATACACTGAAACAGTGAGTCTTAGTTCTGATTTTACGCTATGCCATTGGGTCTCTGATTTTTTTCCAGGGGTATTAGGGAATTCTGGAAACATTCATTTCAGTTCATTTTAGCTTTTAGTATAAATATATGCCAAATGGCACTTTTTGCGGGGAGGAGAAGGAGTCTTGGCCAGGGAAAGAAATCCCAAATCCAGCTAACAAAAGAGTATTGTAACTCCAGAGGTGGGAATTACTGCTTTAGCTCTCTGCTTGGCATGAACATCAAGCCATGGTTTTCCGTTGCTTCTCTGGTGGCATAGAAAGGGAGAAAGAAGATGGATGACTTTGATGCTCACATTTTAAAACCTTAAAAACACATATATCTAGAAATTGTACTCAATTGTTAATAGTGGTTATGTCTGGGAATGGAGGTTGTGGTGTTACTTTCCCTGTGTCATATCATAAATTTCTCTAATGCTTAACTTTATTTTAGAAGGAGCATGTACTGCTCTTGTATTCATTAAAACTTTCAATTGAGGTTTCAGAAATCAATAATAAAATAAATAGAAATTATTAAGCCTAAAAAGACATATTAAATAGCTTTAAGTCCAAAGACAGTTGTTATAAATATAGACTAGTGCTACAGAATTCTTACAGCATTACTGTCCAACAGAAATGTAATATAAGCCAAACTGTGAGACACAGATGTAATTTTAAATTTTCGATTAGCTATATTACAAAAGTAAAAAAAAGTCAGCTGAAATTAATTTTCATGGCACACTTTATTAACTCAATATTCCCCAAATATTGCTTTGTTGGGTACTGAGTCTTTGAAATCTCCTATTTATTTTACATTTACAGCATATCTTCATTCACATGGGCTATGTGAATTATTAATTCTACGAATTGTTCTCACCCGAATGAAACTATATAGCACGTGAGGGAGAAGGTAGATGGTGATCAGCCAGAGGGAGTTCCAGTATGGGTTAAAACTAGTAGGAAGAGCAACTGGTAGGGATAGGGCTGCTTGCAGAGGCCCAAGACTTTGTGAATGGCAGTTGGTCCTAGTTTTCCAATCCTATTTTGCTCTACTGGGCTGCAGCTTGTAGAGTTAAAGCTTGGAACAGTAGCTGTGAGTAAAGCTGGGCCCTGCTGGTGAAGGTTTCCATCCAAATTTTGACAATGTCAGCACATCTAGAGAACGTGGGTCCTGTCTTCCCTAGACCCTCAACCCTTGTCTCGTTTTCAGCAGTTAAGCCCTTTCCTCTGCATCCCCTAAATTGTCTTTCTGCACTGGGCTATGTGCAGGTACATACTAGAGGTACTGGCAGGGCAAGACAAGAACTTGACTTTTGGTTTATATGAAAGCATTCTCTGAGAGTGGAGGAAAGGTGGAAAATTCTAAACTAAAGAGCTCCCTCCGCCCGTCCCCCCCCCCGTCTTAGATGGCATTACAATTCATCACAATGAGTACAGGAAAAATAACCTCTAGGAGTTAGGGCTTAGCATAGCTGGTTCTAATGGAAAAACATGAATCTGGGAGTGTTAGCTGGACCAACTACAAGGGAATGATTCTGAAGGAAGAAGTGCTGAGGAATTTATATGAAGTTAGAAATGAGAAACAGCAATAGGAAGTTCAGGGCTTAAGCCAAGAGGCTGGCATTGAAGAAAAGGAGAATCACACAGGTGCACATGGGGCTATAGAACTCGCATTGCCCACGGCTTTACATTCTGAAAAGTGTTTTTCAGATCACACTATATTTAATCCCCACGGTAACCCAGTGAAGTAGGTATTACCATTTTATAGGAACCAAGGCTGAAAGACAAAGTTTCATAGCAACTAAGTAGCAGACCTGCAACTTGAACCCAGGTCCCTAAATGTGAAACCAAAGTTGGTTTTATTGCTCCAGTGATTTACAACTGAGGTATTAAAGTCTGTTGCTAATACTGTGCTGCTAACAAAGTACTGAAGTAATGATTTACTTAAATAAAAACTGGAATAGATTTAATGGTGTTTCTGTTATAGTGTCACTCTCATTTGCATTCTGATTTCTTGAGCAGAAAACAAAAGAACCTAGTTATAGCCAGCATTCTAGGAAAGTGCATGGAACCCCAGGGACCCCAGGGAGGGAGTCCCACATGGGAGAGTGTACACGCTGCAAATTATGCCTATAAAAGGTCAAGATCTGCCACACTATACACCATAGCTGTCAGAAAGGTAATTTGGTGAATGAAGAATAAGATATTAAATATATGATGATAAATTACAATGTAATTTTTATCTCTTCATTTGTGTTTAGATGTGAGAATGGAATTTCTCCATTGAGAAATTATGTCCATTGCCTAGAATTGCCCTTTAAAGAGGTTGTTTGATGAGAGGAAGGTATAGCTCAAGCAGTAGTGTGCATGCTTAGCATGCATGAGGTCCTGGGTTCAATCCCCAGTATCTCCTCTAAGAATAAACAAATAAATAAATCTAATTACCTCTCCTCACTTGGGAAAAAAAACCAAAAATAAATAAAATAAAATCTATCTCTTCCTCTCAATTAAAAAAAAAAGAAGCTATTTGGTGACAGCATCATTACTGTGGCACAGGAAGAGAACTGGAAAGGACCCACACGAACAAATATTTATAACAACTCCTTCCCTCAATCTCTCAATAATTTACCAAGTATGTGCCATCATATACAACTCCTGTGGCTTCATGGACATCTGTATTGTCCAATGCCTGTCTCTTAAGATCCTTCAAATACAGCTTTCTCTACTAAAAGAGGGGAATGGTTTAACATGGACCTATAGCATGTTTTCCTTCAATCAGCATTCACTAACTACTTGACTGTTTGCTTCTCCTAGCTAGTTGCCACATTAAGGTAGAAGGAATCCCTAATCTTTTGTGACTTATCATCTAGCTGGGAAGATGAGAGAAGTACATGAAAGAGATCTAGAAAATCTAAGTGTCTTAAGCATGTACGTGGAAGAATGTAAATTAAGAAGATGCACTCTCTGGATAAAGGTTCATTAAAGCCTTTTAAAGACCATGAAGATTTAGAACTGGATCCTGAAAGGATGGATAAAGATTAGAAGTGAGCTAGTAAGAAAGCAAACTATGGTTACCAAAGAGAAAGGGTGAGGAGGGATAAATGAGAAGTTGGGGATTAACAGACACACATTACTATATATGGAATAGATAAGCAACAAGGACCTACTGTATAGCACAGAGAACTATATTCAATTTCTTGTAATAACATATAATGAAAAAGAATCTGAAAAGAAAAAATATATGTATATATATGTATAACTGAATCACTTTGCTGTACACCTGAAACTAACATTGTAAGTCAACCACGCTTCAATAAAAAATTTTTAAAAAAAGAAGTGAGGCAGTAAGAAGGCAGTCGAGGAAGGGGACTGATTTAGTAAAATCAAGAGGCTGTAACCAGCAAGATCTGGTGAAAAAGGTAAGACCGCTGATAATGCTGCTTGGTTGCCACCCATGGCAATGTTATATGATATATTAAGCATAAGTAGGTCTTTGGTTTTCTTGTAATCTCTTACTTTCTTGAAATTCCCACACCAATAAACTCTTATAATAAAACTGCATTGTTTTCTATATTCAATTTTTATGAGAAATAACTCCATATCTGTACATCACTGTAGTTTGCATAATATTTGTGCATATATCATTTTGTTTGACCCTTACAGCAATCTTGTGAAATGACATGGAAGCTGACTTGCTACAAGTTAGAGGACCAGTAAGTGGAGAGCTCAGAACTTGAATCCAGATCAGTTTCAGTGCAATCTTCAACCTTGACATGCCATTTTGACCAATAATTGATATTCATAAATGATATTCTTAAGGTTCTATAAGATTCTGGTGTATATCTTGCATCAGGAATTATTTAATTATGCCCTGGGTCATTTATTATGTTTAGAATATTTGCTTATTATTCAAAAGTTAAAAACCCATATGAAATATTTTAGAACTTATAATCTTTAAGCTGGCTGTTAGTAGAGTTGGTTGAATACTGTACTTCAGATTTCTTTCTATTTACAATGCTATCTGGTCCTCACCTGGCAGCTTCAATGCACAGTGAACACCTCACTTTCTTGGCACCACATAAGAGGTTCCACAGAAATGAGCTTTCAGGGTAACTAGAACTTACTCCACTGATAGCAGACTTTGAAATCTGGCAGAAATCTTTCTGTTTTCAGACTTCCCTGTCTTGTCATGTTAGATAAAGTTGTCTATTAAGGGCTAAGCATCAGTATGAAAATCCTCTACTGGACCATAGAGTGAGATGCTCAGCGTCTTACTATGGCATGTAGGGAAATTTGAACCCCAAAATTAATGGTCCCAAGTGTCTTCACTTTTCTAGTTATTCTGCTTTTAGAATAATTATTTTCCTTACACTGCTAACTGTGCCTTTGTAGGATTATCAGTTTTCTCACATCTGGTAGACCCTTTCTCCCACTCTAATTGGTTGCCAGACAACTGAACTCATTAGTACATCAGTAGGTACCTCAATTTCATATAAAACACTAAACCAAGCACTATTTACAATAGCCAAGACATGGAAACAGCCTAAATGTCCATCAACAGATGACTGGATAAAGAAGATGTGGTATATTTATACAATGGAATATGATTCAGCCATAAAAAATGACAACGTAGCACCATTTACAGCAACATGGATGTTCCTGGATAATGTCATTCTAGGTGAAGTAAGCCAGAAAGAGAAAGAAAAATACCATATGAGAGTGCTCATATGTGGAAATCTAAAAAAAGAAAGAAAGGAAAGAGACAAACAAACATAAATACAAAACAGAAACAGGCTCATAGACATAGAATACAAACTTGTGGTTGCCAGAGGGGAGGGTGGTGGGAAGGGACAGATTGGGAGTTTGAAATTTTTAGATACTGACAGGCATATGTAGTATAGATAAACAAGATTATACTGTATAGCACAGGGAAATATAGACAAGATCTTGTGGTAGCTCATGGTGAAAAAGTATGTGACAATGAATATATGTATGTTCATGCATAACTGAAAAATTGTGTTCTACACTGGAAATAGACACAACATTGTAAACTGACTATAACACAATAATAATAATAATAATAAAAAAACACTAAATCAAAAGGCTTAGTGAGGTAGGTGCCACTCCTCTCCTACAGGTGTAAAGTAAGAAGCCTCAGTGGATCGAAATTTTGTTCCCAGATCACTGGCTTTCATCTTCCCTCCTTTTAGGGTTCTAGCCTGTGTTCTGGATATTTGAGGTTGTTAAATAAAAGACTAGTCAGGGTATACTGAGAATAATTATATTTTGTTTATAAAACTCACACTGTGTATCTTTCCACAAGATGGACAAAAACAGATATAACCATTAAACTATCAATAGTGACTGACAGCAGTTTGTGATATCTAATTTTTAACTCTTTAAAAAATTTTTATATATTTATTTATTTTTAATTGAAGTATAGTCAGTTATAATGTGTCAATTTCTGGTGCACAGCATAATATCCCAGTCAGGAATGTGTATACACACACACACACACACACATATATATATATATACACACATATATTTGTTTTCATATTCTTTTTCATTAAAGGTTATTACAAGATATTGAATATAGTTCCTTGTGCTATACAGAAGAAGCCTGTTTTTTTTTGTCTATTTTTATATATAGTGGCTAACATTTGCAAATCTCAAACTCTTAAATTTATCCCTTCCCACTCCCTTTCTCCTGGTAACCAAAAGATTGTTTACTATGTCTGCAAGTCTGTGTCTGTTTTGTAGATGAGTTTATTAGTGTCCTCTTTTTTCTTTTTTATTAGATTACACATACGAGTGATATCATATGGTATTTTTCTTTCTAATTCTTTAATTCTTAATTCATTGGTGGGAGAAGAAAAAGAATCTTATTTAAAATAAAGACTCCACTTTAATCTTTAACAATGCTTTATGTTTTTCTAAGTGCTTTAGCTTGTGTTGTCTCTTTTGATCACCACAATCCTGTGAGATAAGCAGGATAGCTTTTTTTCTCAACTAAAAAGTGGCTAAGTGATTGTGATATTTGAGAAAAAGCATTCTCATTTATTCAATCCATAACCTGAGAAGTAGATGGATTAGTTCTATTCTCATTTTATAGTTAGTATTAATAATTATCAATTATTGGGCACCCATTAAGTGCCAGCATTGAGTTAGGTATTTTACTGTATCTCTAGACTTTATAATGTCTTATCAAAGGAAGTATTATTATTGTCTTTAGGTAATGAGAAAAGTTAGTCTGAGAGAGGTTATATGACTTGGCCAAAGCCACAAAGCTAAAAGCAGTAGAGTTAGAAATTGAAATTAAGACTGTGATTTTAAAATTTAAATCAGATCTATGTGGCTTTAAATTCTATGCTTTTCCTTACCCCAAGGTATCTAAGAGGGAAACCGAGTGTTAGAGAAGTTGCTTCTTGATATCAACTAAGTTTTTCTTTCTTGTATGTGTATTTCTTCCATGAACTGGGAACTTTGTTGTACGAAATTTGGGTTTTGTTTCTGATAGACTCTGGATTTTGTACACTATGCTAGGGGGTGGGGAAAACAGATTATATTCAAAATGCTGAACTGAAACTTGAAACCAACCTCTGAGATAAAATATTTGTACCACAAATATACCCTTTTCCTTTAAATAGGTTACAATATAAACCTATGCTTTTAAAGAGCTTTGGAGATAACTTGTAAAGATAATGTGATTTACAAATCAATGAGTTTATGAGTCATGTAAGAAATTTGTCTTTTCTTTTGAACAAAATAGAAATTTAAGTGTGTGGTTTGAAATATAACATTTCATTTTGGGTAGCATGCAATACATACTTTAAAATTTGATCATTTCATTGTAGGTTTTTTCTTTTTTAAGAGAGATGAAATATATCTGAAATTCGAGGAGAGAATCAAATTGCTGTATTTACAATAACTGAACATCCTCTCAGGAGATACTGTGAAGCTATCATGAGAAACACATTCTTTTTCCATTTCCTTTTTAAGAAATCATATTTCTAAACAGATTAGGATCAAAACACAGCGAATTACCAAGTCAATCTTCTTCCCGCTCTTCTGGCACAATGCAAGATAATCATGCACTGAATTTCATTTATAAAGATGACACTACTAAGTTTCTGGCAGCAGGCCAGGCCCACGAGTTGTTTTGCTATAGGGAGAATAGATCTGCACAAAGCCACCTTCTTTCCTGTACACCATTTGACAACTAGCATAGATTGGTTAGATGCCTCAGTTGGGATATACAGAACTCCCGTGAGGCTCGACCTTAAACAACTGACCTAATACACCATAGTACTAGAGTAATCAAAGGGGCTGCATACTGGAAGCAGTGGTAAAATGCAGCCAAGATTCATAAGCCCACAGCAAAGCATCCTTGGTCTTTCACCATTTCAAAAATAGCTTTCTCTACATTTCTGGACATGTTAATGGCATCGGATCTATGTCTTCTAAGTCAGCTTAGAGTCCTCAACAATAAAGGAAGTAGGATCAATCGTTGTTTCTAAATTACATTGAGGGTCCAAATGGTGCTACTATGCACCAGAGATTAGTTAAGTACAAGATCAGGAAAATAAAAACTGTTACCAAAGGTAAGAACCGTTATACATGGCTTATGTCTTATAATTAGTAAACAAGGAAGAATTATATTTGCCTTGCTAATATTTATTTCTCAAATGGAGGGCAGAGGAGAGATGTAGTGAGATGGGGGAGATGCCAAGATAATTTGGGATTAAAATACCATTGATCAAATGCTTGAGTGAGCATATGAAAGCCCTGAGGTGGTTCTGGGCTCTTGTCACATTTTCTTTGCCCAATAGCTCTGGCTTCCCTCAGTCTTTCCTTTATGTCTCCTATGTTACATATCAGGTTTTCTAAGCCAAGAGGAGAGTCAGAAAACCTAGGGGAGTGGTGCACCTTTGCACTCTCTGTTCCCTTTGTCAGAAACATATCTTCTGCTTTTCTTCATCAAAGGCCCATTCATCCTCCAAAAGCCAATGAAAATTTCACCTCATCCATTCATATATACATGCCTAGTATGTGTCAGGCATTGTGCACTTCTCCTTGGAGACCCATTTAATATATTTGATTGGCCATTCTGTGGCTCCTTCCTCTATACTTCCACTGCAATCATATCACAACTCCATATCAGTACTTACCACCTTTGGGAAGTATTTACAAGACTTTTTCTTATGAAGATTATGGGCTTCCAGAACTAAAGAACCTTATATTACCAATTTTTGTATCCTTAAATATAATACACTGTCTTGCACATGGTAGAATACAGTAAATCTCTAGCAATTATTCTATTCTCCCCTCCCTTTCATTTATATATATATATATATATTTTGGAGACGGTTTTCTCTAAAAAAACCCCACTATTTTTTTGTTTGTTCTTTTTAGGGGGCAGTTATTAGGTAATTAGATTTATTTATTTATTCATTTTTAAAAATTGAAGTATAGTCAGTTACAATGTGTCAATTTCTGGTGTACAGCATAATTTATTTATTCATTTTAATGGAAGCACTGGGATTGAACCTAGGACCTCGTGTATGTTAAGCATGCTCTCTACCACTGAGCTGTAGATTCCCCCCTTTTCATTTATATTTGCTATTTTCTATTGACTCATCTGATTTGATTCTCAATCCTTCTGTCCCTGTTACTCTACTAAAACTGCTCTTACCAATGTTGCCAACAACATACTTCTTACTGAATTCAAGGGATAAATTGGTAAGATGTAAGCCTAGAGCTGCTCGTAGCTATTTCTGCCACCTTATGGAGAGAAACTGCCTGAAGAATAAGGCCAATACAAAGGAAAGCAGAACTGAGACAGTCCTGATGACATCATCTGTGCTCCAAGATTCAGTCATGTTTTAAGCCAGCTTTGTCAAGGACTTTATGGTCATAAATGAGCCAATAAATCTTATGCCTTCTTCTTTTTACAAAAATCTGAATCCAGTTTAAGTCAGCTGTCACTTGTAACTGAGAGAGTCCTAACATAGTTAACTATCTCCACACCTATATTTCCAGTCCAGATATTTTTCCTGAGCTTAAGATGCATATCTCTAACTACTTACAGGTTTTCTCCTCTTGAATTTCCTACAGGTACCTGAGACTTAACCTGTCTAAAACCTCATATTTTCCTACTCTGATCATTATCACAGTGAATAGTACAGCACCTTGCCAGAAACCTGGGTGGTTTCCTTGGCTCCTCTTTTTCTCCCTTCAATCAAACACCAAGTCCTAATTTTTTCGGCCAACTAACTAAATCTGTCTATGTCTGTCTCCATTGCAGCTCTTCTAATCCAGCCCCCATAATTCCTTATATGTATCATTGCAGCAGTCTTCTAGCTGCCTTCTTTGTCTCCCTCATGCCCTCTTCAGTCCATTTTTCCTTCCCATTGGATCCAATTTTTCATTTATTACATTTTAAAAATAAATTACAGTAACACATGCTTATTGTAACAAGACAGACAATACAGAAATATGCAAAGAATCACTGAATGGTTCTCCCTTTTCCAGCCAATTCCCTTCCACCTGAGGTAATCTGGAATTCCTTCTGCTTCCCACATCTATTTCTATGCTATTTTCTATATATCTATGTCTATAAAACATTTTTAGAGTTTTAAGATCTTTTTAATGAAAATGTGATCATATTATACACATTACTATGAAACTTGCTTTTTATTACCTACAAAGGAACATGGCTAATTTTTCAGGTCCATATATGAACCTCTAACTCATTCCTTTTAATAGCTGTCAATATTATGACTATGTCATACTTTACTCAATCAACCATTTCCTTATCCATTGATATTAGGGTTAGCCCTCTTTCTGTCACTAAAATAGTGCTGTAATAAACATCCATATATATATATTTGACCTATGTAGTGGTATTCTTATACCTGTAGGATGGATTTCCAAAACTGTATCAAAGGTATCCTAATGGTTAATTTTACTACAGTTGGATTAATATCCAAAATGGGTATAACATCTTATATTCTCAAATGTGACATATTACATTAACAGAATAAAAGATAAAAATCATATCATCTCAAAAGATGCAGAAAAGCATTTGACAAAATTTAACATCCTTTTGTTATAAAAACTCTTCACAAATTAGGTATAGGATGAATACATCTCAACATAATAAAGGCTGTATATGACAAGCCCACAGCTAGCATTATAGTTAACAGTGAAAAGTTGAAAGCCTTTCCTTTATGATCAGGAACAAAATAAGATACCCATTCTCACCACTTCTATACAATATAGTACTTGAAGTCCTATAGTCAGAGCAATTAGGCAAGGAAAAGCAATACAATGCATCCAAATTGGAAAGGAAAATGTAAAATTGTCTCTGTTTGCAGATAATATGGTCCTGTACATACAAAACCCTCAACTCCACCAAAAAACTGTTAGAAATAATAAATGAGTTCAGTAAAGCTGCAGGATACAAAATCAACAACAAAGATCAGTTGTGTTTCTATATATTAACAATGAACCATACAAAAAAGAAATTCAGACAAAAATCCCATTTATAATAGCACCAAAAATAATGAAATACTTAGGGATAAATTTAACCAAGGAAATGAAAGATCTATACACTGAAAACTACAAAGCACTGATGAAAGAAATGGACAGACACACAAAAATAGAAAGATATCTTGTGTTCTTGGATTAGAGGAATTGATACTGTTAAAATGTCCATATTACTTGAAGCCATTTTTTAAGATTCAATACAATCCCTATCAAAATTCTGATGTAATTTTTCACAGAAATAGAAAAAATAAAATTCATATGGAAGCACAAAAGACCTCAAACAGCCCAAGCAATTTTAAGCAGAAAGAACAAAGCTGGAGGCATTACATGTACTGATTTCAAAATGAATTACAAAGTTATAGTAATCAAAACAGTATGGTTCTGGCATAAAAACAGACATATAAACCAATGAAACAGAATAGAGAGCCCAGAAATAAATCCATGCATTTATAGTCTACTGGTCTTCAACACAGTTGTCAAGAGCACAGAATGGAAAAAGAATAGTCTCTTCAATAAATGATGCCAGGAAAACTGGATGTCTACATGCAGAAGAATGAAATTGGACCCTTATGTCACAGAATATACAAAAAATAACTCAAAATGGATTAAAGACTTAAACATAGACCTGAAAGTATAAAACTACTATGAAAAAATATAGGGGAAAACATTCTTGACATTGGTCTGGGCAGTGATTTTCTGGATATGACCTCAAAACCACAGGCAACAAAACAAAAATAGACAAGTGAGATTGCATCACACTAAAAAGTTTCTGCACAGCAAAGGAAGCAATTAGCAGAGTTCAGAGACAACCTACAGAATGGGAGAACATGTTTGCAACCACATATCTGATAAGGAGTCAATATCCAAAATATGTAAGGAATTCAAACAACTCAGTAGCAAATAAGTAAGTAAGTAAGTAATAACCTGATTAAAAAATGGGCAAAGGATTTGAATAGATAGTTTTCCAAAGAAGACATACAAATATCCAACAGATATATGAGAAGATGCTCAACTTTACTAGTCATCAGGGAAATGTAAAGCAAAACCATGAGATGTCACCTCGCATAGGATAACTATTATTAAAAGGACAAGAGATAACAAGTGTTGGTGAGGGTGTAAAGAAAAGGAAACTCTTGTACACTGTTGGCAGAAATGTAAATCAGTATAGCCATTATGCAAAACACAACAGAGGTTTTTCACAAATTAAAAATAGAAATACCAGATGATCCAGGAATCCTACTTTGGGATCTATATACAAAGGAAATGAAATTAATATCTTGAAGAGATATCTACACTCTCATGTTCATTGCAGCATTATTCACAGCAGCCAAGATATGGAAACAACCTAAGTATCCATTGAGAGATGAATGGAAAAAGATAACGTTACACACACACACACACACACACACACACACACAGAGGAGGTGGTTGCCAGTAGCTGGGGGTTAGGAGATATGTTGGTGGTGAGGGTGTTGGTCAAAGGGTACAAAATTTTAGTTAAGCAAGGTAAGTAAGTTCTGGAGGTCCAACGTACAGCATGGTGTCTAGATAATAATACTGTATTAATATACTTGAAATTTGTTAAAAGACTAGATCTTAAGTGTTCTCACCACAAAAAAGGGTAACTATGTCAGGTGATGGGAATGTTAATTAGCTTGATTGTGGTAATCATTTCACAATGTATGTATATCAAAATATCTCATTGTTCACCTTAAATATATGTACATTTATTTGGCAATTATACTTCAATAAAGCTATAAAAGCACACAATTTTTATTCTTTTCACAAAGGTATGGGGTTTTCCACCTAATTAGCATAGGATGTTACTATATTATCAAATTACTGCTATTGTATTTGGGTGATGGGTAGAAAAATGACATGCATATTTTATTTATTTAAAACTTAAATTTTCTTTGTTTATTTTAAATTAGTAGTACATGTAGATGCTAAAATATTGGCTATATTTCCTAGGTTGAACAATACATCCTTGTAGCTTATTTTATACATAATATTTTGTACCTCTTAATCCTCTGCCTTCATTTTGCCCCTCCCCCTTCCCTCTCCCCACTGGTAACCACTAGTTCCTTCTCTACATCAGTGAGTCTGTTTCTTTTCTGTTATATTCACTAGTTTGTTGTATTTTTTAAGATTCTACATGTAAGTGATATCTTACAGTATTTGTCTTTGTCTGACTCACTTCACCCAGCATAATGACCTCCAAGTCCATCCATGCTGTACACCAGAAACTAATACAACATTTTAAATCAACTGTACTTCAGTTAAAAAGCAAACAAGCAAACAACCAACCCATTTAAAATATGTGCAGAAGAACTGAGCAGACATTTTTCCAAAGGAGGAAGTGCACATGGCCAACAGGAACATGAAAAGCTGCTCAACATCACCAACATCAGGGAAATGCAAATCAAAATCACAATAAGACACCATCTCACACCTGTCAGAACGGTCATCATCAAAAAGAACACAAATAACAAATGTTGGCAAGGATGTGGAGAAAAGGGAAAAGGAACCCTTGTACACTGTTGGTGGGAATGTAAATTGGTGCAGCCACTATGGAAAACAATATGGAGGTTTCTCAAAAACCCCAAAACAGAACCACCAAATGGCCCAGCAATTCTACTTCTGGGCACATACTCAAGAAGAACAAAAACATTAATTCAAAAAGATATATACACCCCACTATTAACAGCAGCACTATTTATAATTACCAAGACATGGAAGCATCCCAAGTGCACATCAACAGATGACTGGATAAAGAAGATGTAGTACATATATGTAATGGAATACAACTCATCCATAAAAAAGAAGGCTATTTTGCCATTTGCAGCCCTTCATTCACTTTTTTTTTTTTGCACTTCAAAACCCTAAATTTTATAACTGGTATAAACACTTCAATTGCATCAAAAATAACAAAATATTTAGAAATGAACCTAACCAAGGGGGTTTATACTCTGAAAAGTGTAAAATATCGATGGAGGAAATTGAAGATGATACAAAGAAATGGAAAGATATCTTGTGCTCTTGAATTGGAAGAATCAACATTATCAAAATGGCCATATTAACCAAAGCAATCTACAGATCCAATGCAACCCCTGTCAAAATACTCATGACATTTTTCACAGGACTAGAACAAACAATTCCAGAATTTATAGGGACCCTAAAAGACCCTGAACTGCCAAAGCAATCTTTTGTAGGTCTTTTTTCCCCACCTCTTTCTTCTTTTTCTTCTCTTTTCTTATGGTTTGATGACTAGAGAAGTTCTTTTAACATTTGTTGTAAAGCTGGTTTGGTGGTGCTGAATTCTTTTAGCTTTTGTTTATCTGTGAAACTTTTGATTTCTCTGTCAAATCTGAATGAGAGCCTTGCAGGATAGAATATTCATGGTTGTAAGTTTTTCCCTTTCATCACTTTAAATATATTGTGCCATTCCCTTCTGGTCTGTAGAGTTTTTGTTTAAAAAATCAGCTGATAATCTTATGGGAGTTCCCTCATATATTATTTGTTGCTTTTGTCTTGCTGATTTTAATATTTTCTCCTTATCCTTAACTTTGGTTAATTTGATGACTATGTGCCTTGGTGTGTTCCTCTTTGGGTTGATTCTGTGTGGAACTTTTTGCATTTCCTGGACTTGGGTGACTGTTTCCTTTCCCAGGCTAGGGAAGCTTTTGATTATTATCTTTTCAAAAATTTTCTCATGTCCTTTCTGTCTCTCTTCTCTTTCTGGGACCCCTATAATGCAAATATTAGTGTGCTTTATGTTGTCCCAGAGTTCTCTTAAACTATTTTCATGTCTTCTCATTCTTTTCTCTGTTCTGCAACAGTGATTTTGACTAATCTGTCTTCTAGCTCACAGATCCATTCTTCTGTCTCATTTAGTCTATTCTTGGCTCCTTCTAGTGTGTTATTCATTTCAGTAATTTTATTCTTCAACTCTGGGTATTCTTTGTTTTCCAACTCCTTGCTAAAAACTCTGCTCTGTGTATCTATACTCCTTTTGAGTTCTCTGAACATCTTCTTCATCATTACTTTAAACTCTTTTTTGGATAGATTGCCTATCTACTCATCACTTATTTCTTCTGGGATTTTATCTTGTGCCTTGGACTGGGAGCTATTCCTCTGTCACCTCACATTGTTCTTGCTATTTTTATTTTTAGGTAGGTTAGTTACTTTCTCAACCTTGGAGAAGTGGCCCTCTGTGGGAGACATCTTATGCATCCCAGCAGTACACTCTTGTCACCCAAGGACCAGGATCCAGCCAGTCCCAATATTTGTGGATTCCTTCCCCAGGCTTTGGGATTATTGTTTTCTTATTTCTGATATCTGCCCCCTGGTGGATGAGGCTGGACTAGAGGCTTATGCAGGGAGGAGTCAGTGCCTACCCACTGCTGAGTAAAGCTTGGTTGTGGTCCTCTGGTGGGTAAGGCTGTGTTTGAGGATCAGGAAGTCTGCTGATGGCTGGTGCTGTGTTCCCACCCAGTATGTTGTTTGGCCTGAGGTTTCCCGGATCTTAAGCCTACAGGCTGTTGGGTGGGGCTAGGTCTTGGTGCAATCATCCAATCAAGATGTCAGCCTTCAGGAACGCTCCTGGAATGTCTGCCACCAGCTTTTATGTCCCCTAGGTGAGCCACAGCCATCCCCTACCTCCTCAAGAGATTCTCCAAAACCAGCAGGCAGGTCTGGCCCAGGTTCCTATGAAGTCACTGACCCTGCCCTTGGACCTGGCACATGTAGGATTCTGTGTATGCTTCCTAAGAGAATGAAGTCTCTGTTTCCCCCAGTCCTGTGGGGCTCCAGGAAGTAAGCCCCTCTGGCCTTCAAAACCAGATGTCATGGGTCTCCTCCTCCTCCCAACGCCAGGACTCCAGGCTGGGGAGCCTGACATGGGGCTCAGAACTCTCAGTCTTGTAGGAGGGCCTTTGCAACTTAATTATTCTTCAGCTTGTGGGTTGCCCACCCAGGGGGTATGGGGCCTAATTATATTGCAAATACAGCCCTCCCAGCGTCCCGCTGTGATTCCCTCTTTGTGTTTCCAGTTGAAGAAGATCTTTTTTGCTAGGTTCCAGTCTTTTTTTTTCGATGGTTGTTCAGCAGTCAGTTTGGTTTTGTCATAGTCATAAAGAGAGGCGAGCTCGTAGTTTTACTACTCTGCCATCTTTACCGGAAATTTGTTTGATCTATTCTTGATATTGATCCTTTGCTTGCCCATTGCCTTCAGGATAGTTTCTATGTCCCATAAAATGGATGCCCAAGGCCCTGCATTATTTGGCCCCTGTTGGCCATTTCACTTATTATCACTTTTCCTTTAGAAACCCACACTAATCATGCACACTTTTTTTGGTTCCCCAAATGAGTGAAGCTCCCCTTTACTGTAAGCCTCCCAACATGTATGTTCTTGCTGCCTGGTTGACCCTTCCCTCAAATCTTCACTTGGTTAACTCTTGAGCATAGGTTGCAGCTCAGATGTTACCCCCATTAGGATTTTTCTCTGACCTCCCAGGTCTAGATCAGATGCTGATGTGTCCCATAGCATCTGATGCTTATCCTATTATCCCACTAACTATGCTGTGTTGAAATCATCCACCTATAAGCCTGATGAGGGTAGGGTCTTATCTTGTTCACCACTGGGTCTCTAGTGTTTCAAGCTGTGACCAATAGACATTTATTCAATAAATAGCTGGTACTTAATAAACATTTATTGAATGAATAAATGAGACAGAAGAGGCCCTGTAGGTCTAGGAGTAGAATCTTGGGTAAGGCAGGGCTGCATAAGCAATATACTACAGAGCAACAGGAGTCTTCTGCTACATATCTACATCTGCCTGTGATATTTTGAGTAGCCGTACAAAAGGGTACTGACAGTTCACCTCTTTACCAGCAGATTAACCTTAGCCTTCACTTCTTGAAACCAAACACATGCTCTTAATCCTTACTGAGCCTCTTCATGGATGCTGATGAAAAGGTTCATTTGACCATGCAAACTGAAACCCTGAGTATTTCATCATCTAGACATCATTAATTGGCTAAAACTACTCTAGCTATTACCAGCTATATTATATTATAGAAATCAGGAATAGTTACAAGCAAATTATAACAATTAGACCATCTATTCTAATAGTTTAACATATTTTTCTTATCCTAATACATTTGAGGATATGATATAATCTCATCAGTAAGAGTACTACTTTGCTATAGTTTTCTTAATGGGGTGCAGGGTGGTCAGTTTCCAGGGGTGTGTATACCTTGAACAAACTCCTTAGATGATTTTGAATCTCTTATATCCGAGTTGAGAATCACTGATTCTAGTCTAACCTGTAGA
This sequence comes from Camelus bactrianus, assembly GCF_048773025.1. Lineage (NCBI taxonomy): Eukaryota > Metazoa > Chordata > Mammalia > Artiodactyla > Camelidae > Camelus > Camelus bactrianus. The sequence goes on from NC_133575.1 coordinate 42,720,266, forward strand.
GAAAGCTAAGATCTAAGAAGTAAAGTTAAGACTTGCCCAAGGTCACACTGCTAGTATAACTACTAATGGCAGGGTTGAGCTTAGAATCTTGGTCTTCTGCCTTAGAATTCATAATATTTCCTAATATTAAGAAACAAATAACTAGAAGGAATTTAAGAGAGAGTGAGACAGACCAGAAGCACCTTTAGAAAACCTCAGGAAACTGGGCCTGTGACCTCCTTTAAGCAAGTAAGATTCCTCAAAGATATCTTACCTTTACAGCATTTTCCCAGTGGGAGGTGGGTATGTTCACACTTTACCTCATAAGATGCTGTATTGCTTATGTCTGTTACAATGGGTATGTATTATTTTTGTAATTAAAAAAATCTCACAAATATTTTTAAGGAACCTAATTTTTAACTAACCTGTACACTCAGTTCACTTTAGGACTTAGGTGCTAAGGACAGGAGTTTGGTAGCTGCACCAACTATTCACGTCTTACAAGTAGCTGGTATTGTAAAAATGATTGTTAACCAAGTATCAGTGGTAAAAGGCTGTTGAAATCATTTTGTGCAGGGCTAGTTCCATGAATGAAAATATAGCTTTAAAGGGCATTTTGGAGTATGAGCAAGCTAAGCATTTATCTTATTTGATACAAAGTCACTTTCCAGAGTGTTCTGCTGTGGGCACTTAGGCTGTTGGCTTCCATGACTAGGAGACAACCCTGGGGACTCTACATCTGAAATCCACAATTCTCTTCCAGTCTACACACATCAGAAACCCTCAAAAGCTTTAAGTTTGTCTTTTGAACAAGCCCCTAAGACTCTATCAGCTCTCAAAATGATTTCAGTCTCTCTCATTTGATACGAGCATGGTGATGGCTCACTGAAAAGCAATAAATACAAGAGCAACACTAGAAGGAGGGCACTTCTTAATTCTAGCTAACATTTGTGTAGGCAGAAAGTCTGTTTCTTTGAGACGATAGCCTTTCATGTTCATCTGTATCAACTTAACGGTAGCTATGCCTTAGTCCATTATTAGTTTTAAGAAACGAAGGACAAAGGATATATTTCAGTCTTATTTGTTTTTTCCCTTTACTCTTTTATAATAGCAAAAAAGAATGCTAACTTTTTTTATCTGTCCAAAAATAAACTACAAGGAGATACTACAGAAAGACACATATACACAGCCAGCCAGAGTAAGAGAGTGACATAGAACTGTACAGATGTGATCATTTATTGTGATGAGGCAGGCCACAGTTTGAGGCTTGGAGTCCTCTTCCTATGGGCTTGGATAGTATCAGTCAGTACAAAAAAGGACACACTGGCTCAAAGAGGGTATCTTTGTAGAAATTATGGCTATCCATAAATTAATGAATATGAGTGCCTACAATGCCTGGGAGGCCATGCTACGATGTTCATTTTTCCAGAGAGAATTTAGTAATAGCTGTTAATAATTCCTGAAGCATTTTGGCATACATTAACACTTTTGATCATTATGAAGACTGCATGAAGTAAGCAGAGCTAATTATTTCCATTTTATAGTTAAGAAAACTGAGGCTCAGAGGGATATCACTCCTCCAAGGTCACATGGCTGATAAGGTGGCAGCAACATCAGGATCGGGATCCAGAGATTGTGACTCGGTCTAGTACCTTTACACAATACTGTACTTTTATTTTTATTCTCTTACTAGGACAGAAACACGGGTGAATGGCAGGTATGGAGAGAGATTAATATTTCGATTGATTCCTGAGAGTGCTCCTACAGGAAGAGAACAGATGGTTTTACAGTAATATTTATAAACAATAGAAACTATCTCCATGGGAATTCTGGACTCACATTATCTGATTCTAAGACTTCATGACCCTCTCTTTCATTCTCACTAGAAAATAAAGTGCTGCAGATTTCTGGAGTACACTGCAAGAGATGACCATGCAAGCCACCTAGAGCTATTATTACTTCAGAAACATCACAAAGATGGGTCTCAGCAGGAAATCCTGGCACAGATTTCTGGAACTGTTGTGACTCACAACACTTACACTGAGGGGATCACGCTTTCCTTGCAGAACAACAACAATCTAAAGTGGATATATATATGAGCAGAAATGAACTTAAAACCTGTATCAAATATTTTTGGTCAACTCAAAACTGGAGCAGTAAATTCAAGGTAGTGATGCAGTCAAGAAACAGACTTCACTCATTTTCTTAAAGTTATAAAGTGCCAAGATTTATATTGGAGGAGAACTAACCCTGTGTTTGGGACTCCTGCATCCTAGTCAATGCCTTCATTTATAGAGTAATCCAAATGAAGAAAATAAGATGAATTCAATCATTTCTTGAATGATAGATAGGTCAGAAAGATTGGATATGCTCTGGATATATACACTGACTTTTTATGGCAAGATTGACTATGTCTATGCTAGGCTTCTAGTCAACTAGTTTGGTAGTCTGGTGAAAACAAGAAAATCGGTTTCTGTAGCCTGATTTATTCTTGGTGAACCTAGGCAGGCTCCTAAAGATCTCACATTCCTTGCTTTTCCTAAATGTGAATGAACCATTTGTTAACACTTTTTTTTTCTCTCCCACAGGGATTAGTGAAGATCATCAAACTTAATACCTATAGCTCCTATAGAAAAAATCTAGACTCCTACCCTCTGCCCATCTGTTGTTCGATCATTCATTGAGCAAATGTTTGAGTGCTTTCTACACACTGGTGCTGTGTAAGGTAAAACTCTAGGACCCACTCTCACTACCCTGCCTTTGTTTCTCTTTCACCTGTTGCCAACAAATGTATCTGCTTCCTCATTAAAATGTAAGCTTCTCTGAGGCTCTTGTCTTATTCATCTTTATACTCTTGGTACTGCGTAGAAGTCTTGTTAAATGATAATAAAATAAAGTTTGGGGAATTGAAGTGAAATCCAAGGATAGTAATAGATCAAAAAAATTATATAAGGAATTAGAACTGATTTTCCTGCTATCTTTTAAAACTTATCTCTATTTTTGACTTTTGAAAAATTTCTTCCTGAAATCCCTGTCATGTTCTTAAATGTTCAAGGTAAATGACTTTTTCTTTGATACTTGTGATGCAAACCTGAGCTGGATAGCTAAATCTTTACTATAATACATCAAGTAATGTGGATGTAGAATCAACGCCTGATAGCTTTTTTTTTTTTTTTTCCGGTCTTAACTCACCCAACTCTGATTTCCCTACCCCTTCTGATCTCTTACTCTCTTCATATGATTTATAGATTGACTCATTTCTTTGATGAGAAGTTTTTATTTTTTATAAAATAGGGTCATCTCATTGTCTTGAGACACAGTGATATACAGTATAGACTTACCTATCCAGCTGCCTCTTTAACACATATACTTGGTGTCTAATAGACACCTCACAGTTAGCATGCCTAACTGAATTCTTGATTCCTTTTCTACCCACATTTACCCTTTCCCTCTCCTGTTTTTCCCCATTTCAGAAATGGCAATCTGACTAGTCTAGTTCCTTAGGTTCAAAACTGTGGGGTCATCCTTGGCTCTTCTCTGTCTCTTATACCCCTTTATCTAATCAATCCCCAAATCCTGTCAGCTATTCCTTCAAAAATCAATCCACAATCTGATCACTCCTTCCCACCCCACCGCCACCATGCTGGTCTAAAGCACCATCCTTTCTCACCTGGGTTATTGTTATACTCCCCCAACCTGTCTTCCTGCTTCTGTCCCTTCTGCCTGCAGTTATTTTCAATACAGCATCCAGAGGGATTCTATTAAAACCTATGTCAGATCCTGTCACTCCTATGCTCAAAATTCTCCAATGGTTCTCCATCTCACGTAGTGTAAAGGTCAGAGTTCTCATCTTGGCCTATGACAAGACTTTAGACTTGACTTTGCTCTCTGATCTCATCTCCTTCTGTCTTCCTCTTGCTCGCATCGCTCGCAGCCACACTGACCTTTCTGGTACATATCAAGCATTCTTCTACTTCAGAGCATTTGTATTTCCTGTTTATTCTCTCCTTCCCTACCCCCACTCCCTATGGCTCCCATGGCTCACACCTTCATTTCATTCAGGTTTCTTCTCAAATGTGCCCTTATTAGAGGGACCTTCCCTGATGACTTTACAGGACACATCACGTTCTCTCCCTCTTGCCCTGCAGCTTGTTCTCCACAACACTTTTTGAAGGCAAGAAGAAAAATATATTGAGAGTCTACTACAGGCCATGTCCTTTTCTAGGCAATGAGGATGTAAAAATAAACAAGCATCCATATCCTTATGGCATTTTCATTCTAGTATTATATAAGCTGCTGTATTTTCTCAGTAAGTATTTGGTGAATGTACTGAATAAATATAGCATACACTCAGCAGAGTAACAGGAATGGTTCAAAAGCAAAGGAGATGTGGATTGGCTCATCACCCTTTAACTCATTGGAGCACTCACCCCATCTAAAGAAATGGTTATGTAGCCTCCCAGTTGAAAGGTTGGAAATATAATCAAATCCCAGGACCGCCATCCATTCTTAGGAGCTCTTGGTTTCCTCCCAGCTACACTGTTTGAAGAAAATACCTGGGATTGCATGAGAAATTTGGCATTGGCACAAAGTGAGTAGATTCCAGTGACTGGCAAAAGTATCAGACCAGGAAGACATTAGATAAGAAGTGCTAAAAATTAATGAGAGGCTTTGGCCTTCACCAGAAGGAGAAACTATTTTGGATCAAAACAGAATAAACACTGTAAGGAAGATCAGTAGCAGAGATGCTGGTAGCCGGATCCAGATAAAGTGGTTTGGGAGAGCGGAGGAAGCTGCCTCTTTATAAGAAAACTTGGGAGGCCAGATGAAGAGGTAAACTTTAGAAGCTATTAGACTTTCCACATGGAGAGGAAAGGAAGAAAATGCCCACTACAGAAGATGATATTGCTGTCACCACCTCTCTTCTCTCCTCCTTAGCAACTGGGGAATATGAAAGATTTGTGGTACTGGGAATAGTTTCAGAGGAAGAGTCAAAAGTGGAAAGACCTACATGCATCAAAGAGTAAGATGATAAGGACAGGAAAGGGACCATGATTCTCAGTTCTCGGCTTTCACATCACTTTTTGAAGACTTCCAGGAAATTGGCTGCAAGCATTATGTGAATAATGCATGCCTGTAACTTCATGGACCACATTTCCTAGGCTCGAATTTGGTCATCAATTGTATGCAAAGTGTCTGCTCTAGAGAATGACCCCACTGGTCCAGTTCTCAGTTCAAGGGCTCAAAGCTGCTGCCACCTCCATTGACTAGAAACATCTCACTTATTTCTGACTCTCTTTTCTTTATTACAGGGTCCTTGTTCTGAGTGATTTCCCCCCCCCCAAACTTCATCCGATTTTACCTCTTCTTGCCCCAGCTGACAAAGCCTTGGCCCCATTTCTTCAATTGCACATGGCTTCTGGAACTGCTCCTATCATTGGCCCTTACTTACATTGACAAATGTCAGCTTAAAAAAAATCTCATTTTCACCTTCATAAAGTCATATTGCTTTCTAACCTCCCAGAGGTGTATCTTTGGCAGATTTAGCCAGACACATGCTGTCTTTGAATCCAGGTGGCTTTGCAACAGCCCAGAGCTATGCATTCTACAAACTCCTTCTTATGCAAAAGAGGTAGTATTCTGTCAACTGACAGAATGATGTTGAAATAGTGATTCAAGGACCCTGTCCAGGAGCTGGCTCAACATTTTGTTAAGCCCCACAAAGTGCATTGCTAGTTAAATCTGTTTCACCCTCAATATGGGTGGTTTTAATGGCACACCATAACCTAGCTGAAGGGGCAATCAACACCATCAGCTACATTACAAACACTGAAACTTTGCTAGATATTTGGCTGGATTCTGGGGCTATACAAACAGAAAAGAATCCCTGACTTTAAGGAACTTACAGATGAGTTCTAGAAGCTCTAGTTCATATATTAGCATGGTACCAATACCAATGTTGATATAATTATCATTGGATCTGAGACATCATGTAAAGTGCCACCGTGGCACAACACTGTCAATTCCAAGAATAAGACTGAATTCTCTTGGTGGCCTTAGTAGATATAGGATGTCCCCAGGAGAGATGAAGTCCTTATGGAGGGTGATCTTGAGAGATACAAATGCTACCATGACTCTCAGACATACTGTGAATGGATTAAATGTATCTGGGGTTGGAGGAGAAAGGATCCTTGTATAGTCAGTTCTATGTCAGAGGAGTAGGTTAGATAGTTTAGGCTGGAAAAAGCTGTGTGACCTTAGCTCTGTGGACAATATGTGAGCTGGTGAAGAACACTTGAGAAGGTAGTTCTCATAAGGATACTCTCATTAACTGGTATATGATAAAGGATCACCCAAGTAGACTTACCATCTGCTCCTTCACTGCTTTTGCTTCTTTTATTGCGACGAACACGCTTACTTTCCTCTTCAGGGTATGACTTTTCTTCTGGGATGAAGAAATTCAGAAGGGCCATCTGTAAAAATAACAAGTAGATGAGTCAATGGTTGACCCCAGTCAACCATAGCCAACGTTAAAAACTGACTCTCTGTAGACAGTCTACCTTCACCTTAAATTCAGTGTGTCTAAAACCTGAGCCCATCCTCCCTCCACTGGACAAATTCTTTTATTTTTGTTACCATTATTATTCCAATCATGTAGGCACAAATTTTTGGTTAATCTCTGAATCCCCTCTCTTCTGCTCCAAATATCTAATGAATAATCGTTCAAATCCCAATTCTCCATATAATTCTGGGGTTCAGAGAGCCCAGTCATAGATTTCTAACTTTCCTCATATACTACTGATGTCTGCCCAGAAGTAAACTTGAGTTTGCTACTCCCTCTTGGACTTCATTACTGTACATCCATGATTTTTCCACATTCCTCTTTATGCTGAACTTTTGGCTTGTTCCCAGAATGCTTTGCATCTGATTATGATTGGATGGTACTGTTTATGTCAATGCCCTTCTGTGAGTTAGTCATGCCAAGGCCCACAATTATTCTCTCCCTTTTCTAGATTCCTACAGCACTTGTGGTCTATAAGATTCATTTTGGTACTTGGTCCTCTACTGTCTTATGATGATCTCTCAAAATAATACAACATGTTTCATATGTGAATGAGCCTGGTTTCACTAATGATAATCACAGCTTAAATATATACTTGCTGAATTGAATAATAATCTTTCAGCACAAGTGCCTCTTTGTGGTTAAAAAAATATGTGCTTGAAGTAAACAGTGGGCAGAGTAGTAGGACTGAAAGTGATTCCAAACCTGACTCTGCCACTTTATAGCTGTGTAACCTTGGGTAAGTTACTTAAGCTTTAATTTCCTCATCTATAAATAGGGATAATTATAGTACTTTGCTCATAAAGTAGTTGTTGGGTTTGCACAGTACCTAGCATGTAATATGCACTCAATAAATGTTAGTTATTATAATTAAAATTAATGTTAAAAAAACTAGTTCAGGGGTTAAAAAAAGAAGAAATGAATTTGCATTTTCATCTTAATGTTGGTTCAAAAAATAAACAATTCTAGAATCCTCATGTCTGCTGCATCTCTGATTAATTGGAAAAAAAATGGGTTGGACTCAAGAAAGCCCCGACATTCTTTACAACTTTCTTCAAAATCCTGTGATTTACTGTTTACATAGAACAAGTATATCCTATAGTCTTAATATACAAGATTAGCATCTTGCAGAATATATTTGTGTATTAAATATCTAATCAATGAATGTATAGGTAATCTTCAACTTGCCATAGGGTTGTATTTAAAAACACTTAGGTTGAATCATATGAAACTACCATTTTTGTATGTCAAGCATGGTGGAATATCGGCAATTTCACGTGGTTCCACTAGGCAGAATTTTGTCACTTGGCTGGAAATGCACTTTCCCGTAGAATCAACATAATAACGTCTGGATAGGTTTCCAGATAAAGCCCATAGAAAGTTACTTAACCTGCAATATAAATAAACTATCATACTAGTAATAATATAATCCTAAACTGCTATTTGCAATAAAATCTCAATCATTTGCAACTCTAGAAGAACAAGTCATCCTGGATAGAAGAGTTTTCTTGATAACGTTGAGTGCTGAAACTTACTTCAGCTATTTCGGATAGAAATTAGTCTACAATATACAATGTAATTCAGTGCTTACTGAATATAGAGAAGATTATTTGCCTGTATATTAAATGGCCCCAGTCCACTATGGTTCTGAGGGTTTTTTTTTTAATTATTATTACAATTACATTACAGAGCAAGACACGCTTTGTAGGAGAGAAGCATAAAGTTCTCTGGGAGCAAGAGGAAAAGTACCTAATACAGACTGGGGATGGACAAGGCTTCTGGGAGGAAGTGCTATCTCTGTGAGGCCTGAAGGATGCTGAGGAAATTGAAAAGGAATTCCAGGCAAATGGAGCACTGTGTTTAAAGGTTCAGAGTAAAGAGAGAATAGCAGTTTTTGGAAATACAAGTAGTTTAGAATAAGTGATAGGAGGTGGGGAGGAATGGGAAGGAGTGAGCCAAGAGACACTAAATCAAGGCCAGATCATGCTAAAGAATTAAGATTTATCCTGTAGCGGGGAGTCCTAGGAAGGATTTTTCCTTTTGTAAACTTTGTACCTTATGAAAATTTGAGCTATAGTTTACATATAGTAAAAGCCCACATTTTACGCATATGGTTTGAAGAGTTTTGAAAAATGTACACACCTTTGTAACCATCACCCACATCAAGACACAGAACATTTCCATCACCGCAGAATTTTCCCTTGTGTCCCTTCCAGTCATTCTTCAGCGCTACCCAACCCCAGGCAACCACTGTTCTGATTCCTATCACCATAGCTTAGTTTTTTCCTATTCTAGAACTTCACATAAATGGAACCATACAATATTATGTGATTTTCATGTTGTTTCTTTCCCTCAACACAATGTCTGTGAGACTCATTCCTGTTGTTGTGGATATCAGTAGTTCATTTCTTGTTCTTCCTGATTTTATTGTATGGGTATACTATAATTTTTTCATGTATTTGCCTGTTGAGGGACATTTGGATTATTTCCAGTTTGAGGCTATTATGAATAAAGCTGATATAAACATTTATGGATGAGTTTTTGTGGGAACATATGTTTTCATTTTTCTTGGGTAAACACCTAGAGGTTAGAATCTCTGGGTTATAAGTATTTGTTGTAAGGAACTGCCAAATTATTTTCCAGTGACTGTACCATTTTATACCCACTGGCAATGTAGGAGAGTTTCAGTGCTCCACATCTTCACTACACTTGGTAGTCTCAATATTTTTAATTTTAACCATGCTTGTGGCTGTGAAAAGGTGTTTCATTGTGGTTGGCTTTTGAGTTCTTAAACCTCTCTTTAATTCTTTTTTTAATTGAAGTATAATCAGATACAACGTATCAATTTCTGGTATAGAGCATAATGTCCCAGTCATGCATATATATACATATATTCATTTTCATATTCTTTTTTATTAAAGGCTATTACAAGATATTGAATATAGTTCCCTGTGCTATACAGAAGAAATTTGTTTTTTAATCTATTTTTATATATAGTGGTTAACCTTTGTAAATCTCAAACTCCCAAATTTATCCCTTCCCATCCCCTATCCCCTGGTAACCATAAAATTGTTAACTATGTATGTAAGTCTGTTTCTGTTTTGTAGATGAGTTCATTAGTGCCCTCTTTTTTCTTCTTTTTTTAAGATTCCACATATGAGTGGTATCATATGGTATTTTTCTTTCTCTTTCTGGCTTACTTTACTTAGAATGACCATCTCCAGGTCCATCCATGTTGCTGCAAATGGCATTATTTTATTCTTTTTTATGGCTGAGTAGTATTCCATTGTATAATGTAGCACAACTTCTTATCCAGTCATCTGTTGATGGACATTTAGGTTGCTTCCATGCCTTGGCTATCGTAAATAGTGCTGCTTTGAATTCTTTAATGCTTTTATTGTCTCTCACCTTGCTGTCAGCTATCAGATTTTACTTCACCTACCTGGAACATCTTTTCTAGTCCCTTCAAATTTGCTGCTTAGAATCTCCTATAGGCTTGACATCTCATTAAAACTAACTAGAATCATGTACCAACAAAATGAATTGGCAGTCAGTGCGTTTTTGAATGGCTCTTCCAATAAGTAAGAGGCATATTCTCTGGCGGCTTAGAGGCCATTTGTTTACTGCTTATTCCTGGCTGTGGTCTGGGTAGGTGAATCTATCAGATAACTGAGTTTTACATGGGTATGTTATTACAGTATAATGCTATTCCTAGGGGAAAATGATTTTGAAGCCCAAATGGAGACCATCACCCCACTATCACCAACCGCAGTTCTAGAATTTTCTTCATACTCTGTTTTCCCTCATGGGCTCAGCTCCTATGGGGATTCTGGCAGGGCCTCCAGCACCTTCTTGTGTCCCAGGGGCAGCAGTAGGAAAATGTGCTCACACAGTAATTGTTCCAAAGGGTCTGATAGGAGCTTGTGAGAACTCAGGCTCCCAGGGGAGCAGAGCTGAGGGAGAAACTGGCTCCCGCATATAGAAGCAACAACTCCAGCTCCCATGGGTGGTAGGAGTGGCTTAAAGTCCTGTAAGAGAGGCTGCTGTTGTTGAGTATGGGTCATTCTTAAGTCAAGTATTCATTAGAAGAGGACTGTCTGTATATGAAAATGCTTTGAAGAGAACATAGTTTCTATTTTCTCAATGGAAACAACATAAAACAAGGCTTATACTGAAAGAGGATCCCTATTCACAGTGCCCTTATTTGAGTCTCAATTAGAAGTAGGAGGGAAAACTATCTTCTGTGTAGTATAATGGTAAAGACAAAAATCAGTGCTGCTTGTACCAAAAATCAGGAATTCTAGCTTTAGCTTTGCATTCATTATCTGGCCTCCAGAGGCAAGTTGCAGAACACGAACAAAACATCCTTCTCTCTTTGAATATTGCTTTCCTATTGCACAAAGGAGGAGGCATCAGGAATGTTGACCACAGCCACACATTTTGCTCAAGGGAAAAAAAATCTAATTCTTTACTCTTTATTAGCTGATTACACCCTTGTTTCCTATGGTAAAATTACATGGTAAACAGCACCTGCAGATGACAGGGATCTCAGCTGGAAACAATTCGTTAATAGTGATACGTGAGGGATACATCCATTATTGCCAGTGACTCTCCAGATATGGCTACAAATGTATTTTTTCTAATATCTAAACCCACACAATTATTGGTTACTATTTTATTTTTACCATGACAAGGAATAAATTTAATTTATTTTTATATTGCATAGTAATATATCTGATTGTGTTACATGATTGATAGGAAATTACAAGCTTCCAGAGGGTAGAGGCCACATTTTATCCAGTTTTTGTATTCCTATTGTCTAGCTCTGGGCCTGGCACATAGTAGGCCCCTAATAAGTATCTATCTGTTGAAATAATAAGACTATCAGTAATCCATTTCATAAAGCTAGGATTTTATTTGACTCTAATTGGACCACATTTTCTAGGATCAACCATGGAGAGGTAGACTAAGGACACATTATACTACTGGTAGTAATCCAATCAAAAGGATCTGAAGAGTGAGTTTCGGTAGGTCATTGACTCTCAAACTTTGGTGTGTGTCAGAATCACTAGGCATGTGTGTTAAAATGTAGAATTCTGGGCCTCTCCTCCCCCAAATTTAGACTGAGTAAGCCGAGAGGAGACACTAGACTCTGACTTTTCAACTTGCTCACTGTGGGATTCCGAGGCAGGTAGTTCTTGAACCACATTTTGAGAAACTGTTATATTATTCAATCCTCAATGGGTTCATTATTTGGAGACTGAAAGGACTAAATCCTCTTTTGCCACTGGTAAAATAGGGCTCTCATATAGATAGTGCTTTTCACCTCTTATTCTGTCATTCCTAAAGTTAATCTGTCTATAGAAATTGGTACTTCATCTCTCTCAAGAGGAGGCAGGTACCTACCAGGCTTTCTAAAGTTGGCAAATCACCTATTTTTTAAGAAAGATTTCTCTTTCAATGTTCTTGAGTAAATTTTTTTTTATTGACACCACTGCCATCACTACTACCACCCATCAGCGATCAGCTGGGACCTTCAAATTAAAAAAAAGAAATATTTATACCCTGGGATATTTAACAAAATCTCCAAGTGATTCTCCCTTAGCAATGTGTGAGCATCCCAGTTCCAATGAGTGAAGTAGGGCTGCCCAAACTAGTTTGATGGGTATGTCATAGCTATAAAATGAATATAGAAGCTGACGTTGAATATAATTTCAATCTTACAAGAACTCTTATCTCAACATAGTCTGAATTTCAACAAGAGGTCTGGAGAGGGTCACTAAGGGTGTTGTTGTATACGGAACAAACAGTGAGTAGTTATCGCATGGAGGGCGCTGAACTGGACACTATGTTTAACATACACAAACAACACACAAATAATCCTGAGTTGCTTTATTGTGCACTGATAGCACTATATAACAGGAGGCAGTAAGGTTTTAAAAGCAGTGTGACAACAAGGGAAGCACAGTATGTGCTGTTGCTGAATCGAGTAAGCCAGCTCCTGAGAGCGAGCAAACAAGAACACTTCAACATTGATCACAGCATCCCATGGAAGCTGCCACCAGTGGGATTGGTGTAGAGGTGGCAGTAATCAGCCCAAGTGCCAAAGGAAATTGGCTCCTTGGACATCTCTGGTGTGAGTGCCAAAGATTGTTATTCCCTATTGTAAATATATCTGATGATGATTGAAATTACGTAGTAAAGCTAAACATGGAAGCTAAGCAGAATCAACACTTTCCACATAGAACTAAAAGCAATCGCTGAATTCTGCTCTCTAGGCAGTTTGACTTAAAAATCACGGCCCAATAATGCAAGTGACTTTAAAATAGAAAGCAAAATAAAAAAGAACAGTATCTTTCTTTGAGGAGATTACCATAGTGTGGCACTAGCAAGAAATTATACAACAGACCAGTTCTGTCTCTGGCTTTTCTTCCTCCCATTTTTGGGCTGTACAGATCATTTAACACTTATCAAATAATGCCTTATATCTCTTTCATATAAATTTGTCTTCTCCCCATTGGTAGTAAGGTCCTCAAAGGTAGCTCTATTTGTAGGTACAGAACCTGAGAAACCTGTGTGGACTTGTTCTCTGGATAAGGTGAAATCTGATTAAGATGCACATTAAGGGGAAAGATGAGTTATTTTAAACACACAACTAACACAAATGAGTAAAATGGATGCCTACTCTGATCATCTGTTTCCTAGGTTTGGCTCTGTTCCTAACATCCAGAACAGAGCTGGAAAAAATAGACAATTACTGAAGCGAGTCTCATCAATGGACAATGCAAGTTTATCTAGCTTTTGTATCATTTTGAAATTCACACCTGCCACAGATGTCACATCTACCTCGTTGAACTGTTTTGTTGTCAGGGTTGGAGTCATGCTTAATGTGAAATGGCAAGAGAGAGGACCAGCACTACTGAGATTCTGGAAGTCAACTGGTGTATGAACATTAAAACAATGTTTCACTGTTAACGTGTGCAGAGATTCAATGACAGAAGGATGCCCAAGCATCTTCAGGATGGTGAGCTTTACAGCATAACCATAAGAAAGGGTGGCATAAGAAATACTCTAAAGGATGCACTGAAGCATAGCTTCAAATAGCACGACATAGTTGTGGTCTGCTGGGGGAAAACAGCAGCAGAGACCAGCTTGGAATGCAACAGTATGGAATTTGGAAACTTTCTGAGCAAAGGCTTTTAGCTGACCACAATTTGAACACAGAAATAGACAGTGACAGGCTCTACAAATAGCAGCTGCAGCCACAAATCAAAGAGCAGTTTGTATGTATGTCATATAGAAAGGACGTTTGGTTGCTGAGATTTGCAAATATTAACTACTATATATAAAAATTGATAAAAAAAATTTCTTCTATATAGCACAGGGAGCTATATTCAATGTCTTCTAATAACCTTTAATGAAAAAGAATATGAAAATGAATATATGTATATATAAGCATGATTTGGACATTAGGCTGTACACTAGGAATTGACACATTGTAACTGATTATACTTCAATAAAAAAAAATTAAAGAAAAGGCTTTTGGTTGAAGATTTAGTCTTTGCTCCCTCCAAGTGTGAAATCAATAGTGACATCTTTGAATAAGGAGAAGGGCAGCAAAATATACTGGACATCACTGCCAGATTCCCTTGAGAGAATCTGCTTATTTAATATGTAATCCCCCATACTTCTAAAGTGAAAGGCACTTTGACACATAAGGAGAAAAACATACGCTGTCACTTGTAATACTTGGGAATCACTTAGGGCTATCATTTGTGAATAGAATTCATTTATAAATTAGAAGGTCCCTATAGAACTTATTATATAAACACCAGGATAAAACCATCTCACCAATACTGAGCTCTGGATTCAGAAAACATTAGCTTAAGTACATCTTCTTAATTATGAATTCTTATATGGTTCTTGAAAATTTTATAACAATGTTGCAGTTTACCTTTACAAAGCTGGACCAATGCAGGTTAAAGGAGCATTATGACCAAAATGAGACTGCCTGCATCATCCGTTTAGTTTAAACTACGATTTTTCCCTTGTCCAAAATTTCACTATGGCGGGGGAGGGTATAGCTCAGTGGTAGAGCGCATGCTTAGCATGCACGAGGTCCTGGGTTCAATCCCCAGTACCTCCATTAAAAAATTAAAATAAATAAATAAATAAACCTAATTACTTCTGCCCCCAACACAAAACAAAACAAAACAAAAAACAAAAACCCCCACAAAATTTCACTACCACTAGCATTCTATAAAATCCCTTCTGGTTCCCAGTGGAGACCTAAAAAACATAAACTACCTCTAAGCCATGTCTGACCACCACATTCAAGATCAAGTACGGAGGACAGGTAAGAGTGAGGTAGCTAGTGAAAAGAGAGTTGCAACAGTTTGAACTTGATGGGAGGAGACTAGGAAATGGGTAAGAGGCAAATGAAGAAACAGATGGCTACTGATTCTAAAAGGGCAAAAATGTTCTAAACATTGTGGAATAATTAAGCAGTGAGAAGGATTTTAGGGAAGGATAAAAAATCATATCCAGTTTCAGTTGATGCTAAAATATGTTTTAGACAAAAGTTTAAGTGTTACAGCTAGGGCTCACAGTGAAAGAAAGGATAGAAACAATGAAACAATGATCCAACATACTCATGGGATTGGGTAGATAACAAGGATGTGAACACAGGTACATGACCAGTGGACCATTAAACCAGGACTGGCTCACAGGAATGTGAGTGTAGAAAGTGAATCTCAAAGGGAAAGGTCAGGCAGGATAGGGTGTATGTACCATGAATTGAATTCAAAGGAGAGTGTAAGATACAAGTGTTGTAGGGGCAGAAAAGTTAAACAGTGCTGATACGAACAGCAGAGATTCGGCCAGCAATAAATGTTGGTGAAGCACAAACCTCAGGATAGGGGAAAAATGTAAAGTGCCTGGGACACAAGTCCAGAACTTTAAACACTGCAAAACTACAATCACCAAGGGCAGAAAAGGCCTGCTAATAAAATTTCAAGGCCAGGAAGACCATTTCACTGTGAGATTAGATAAATCTAAAGTTACAGTGCTGTCCTTAGATAACTTGGCATTTTAGTGCCTCTTGTATCCAAGTGTGGTTGGGGCCTACCTTGAAATAAATACAAAACAACTGGTTATGTGACATAATAGTAGATCAATACTGCTTCTGTAGCTGTAAAACTAGGAGAAAAAAATTTTTGAAAAAGTATAGATATTGATTAGAATCCAGCATTAGGATGTTTCTATGGAAATCTTCTTTTCTCAGAGGAAAATTCCTGACTCCTGCTTATAACCATGACAGTGAGTGAAGAAAGCCTCATGCTGAGTACTGTCTCATAAATCTTTTCCATAGCATCTCAACAGTTACCCACTCAAAAAGAAATTAGGAAAAAATATAAACAAATGAAATGAAGTATAGCAAAATACTCTATTCATTAAAGTCAATTTTATGCATATCCATTGTTTGATTGTTAGTTTAGAGACTAAAACTATCTTTCATGGAGCAATGGGGAATTAGATTTCACTGCTGTCTACTAAAGCTTTCACAGAGCTTTAACCCCAATGAATCCTCTAATTTCTATTAATGGGTAGACAATATAGGTTTATCCAATTTATAGTTAATTGCTTCTAATTACAAACATTTCCCCTCCAAATCATTAAGGTTATGAACTTCAAGATTTGGCAAATATACAGACATCTGGATCAAGGTGGTTGACTAACCAATTTTACCTCCTCTCTTTCCCAGGATCCCGTGAAGCAAGTAACAACAACAACAAAAAAAGGTAAATGAAGAAAACAATAGAAGGAATCAGCAGTAAAGAGATTTCAATATGTTTCTGAAAGGCAGAAAGTGGATAGGATGCTGACCCATAAAGAAGGGCCGAGAAAGTGACAGAGGAGGTGCTTACAGCCTGGAGGATGCTGGTCTGCCCTGTAGGACCCCAGAGAAGTTTGCAACTTGGAAATGCCAAGTAAGGGAGAGGATGAGAATCAAATGTCGGAAATAGGCTGAAAGCCTGGGTACTGAAAAATCATCTCTTGCCCTAGTGTATAGATCCCCTAGTATTCAGGCATTTATTTCCAAGGCAAAAACAAAAAACAAACAAACAAACAAAAACAACTAGAAGATTCTTCTCTAAAGAGATTGTCATCTAAGAACAATTGAAGTAGCTAGTATGGGCATGAGTGCCCCAGAGCAAAGACATTTATGTTCTGGAATTTTGAGGTCCTCACTAGCATAATGGCTCTATGTGCACAGGTGGGGCTTACAGGCTTCATATTTGGGGTATCCAAGCCACTTTGTTCAACCCCTAGACACATTATGAAATTTCAGAACATCAAACATAAAAAGAAGATCCTGAAAGCTCCAAGAGAAAAAGAGCACTAACAGTTATAGAAAGAAGAACTGGAATAGATTGATCATCTCATCAGCAACACTGGGTATTAGAGAAAACAATGGAGAAAGTTTCAAAGTTTCAAAGTTTCAAAGTTCCTAGGGAAACTTATTTTGAACCTATAGTTTTATTCATAGCCAACTATATCTTAAGCTTCATAGTTAAAAAAAAAAACCCTGTCCAGATTGCAAAGATTCAAAGTTCACCTCTCACCCCTTTCCTAGGAAGTTACTTAGAAATATACTCCAGCAAAATGAGAGAGTAAAGAAAGACAGAGATATACACTGGTTCTGGAAACAGTGAATCCAAAACGAGAGACTAATAAAAGTTAAGTCCAAGGATGACAGCTACATAACAGGCCTAAGGATCACTCAGTCCAAATGGAAGGAAGGAGGGCTCCAGGAGGGAAGAACCTCAAATATAGGAGGATATGAGTGTTCAAGACTTAATTCACCTTTTAGAAATTACAGAAACTATGGATGCTGCCGACAATGTGAGAAAAAAATAGAGGCAATTAGAAAATCCAGGAAAAAACAAAACATTACACAAATTAAGAAATGTTAAATCTCTCATAGCCCTTGACAGAAGAGAGAAAAAATGTGAAGGGTCACAATAGTATAAACACTGCATACTGATTTTCAACGTTCACAAATAACCAATTACAAAAGCACAGGATAATGTAATTATAGAGATACTTAATTATAGATAAAGAACAAAACATAAATGGTATCCCTTTTGGCAGTTGTGAAAAGTAAAAGTACAAATGACAAGAGTTAGTAGGTAGAAGAGATGAGAGATAAAGGGAAGAACTAATGGCCTCATCTTACAAATAAGAGTTAGGAGATATTCTCTGCAGGTTATGGAACAAGAAATAAAGGTCTAAGCCTATTTCTCTAACAAACAGAGAAACTAAAAGGCATGATAACTACATTGGGACAAGAGATAGAATAATTGAGGCAAAGTCACATTTATCACAGTAGAAAATTAATAGATAAAATCTAAAATAGATAAATCAAATAATAGGATATGTGGAAGCAATTATCAGAAGAACTAAACAGAAACAGTTAATAAAGTTAAAGGTAATAATGTCAGAGGATTAGAACTAGGGGTAGGGAGGGCTAGAGCAGAGGAATGTTGCTTACATTATAAGCCTTTATGTACATAGTTTGTATTTTTAGAAACCACGTGCATGTACTACTTGGCTATTTCAAAACCAATCAGGAACCTTGAAACAGGAATCTTCTTTATCTATTCACTTGTTGATGGACATATGTGTGTGTGTGTGTGTGTGTGTGTGTGTGTGTGTGTGTGTACACATGTATAACAATCACTTTGCTGTATACCAGACACTAATGCAACACTGTAAATCAACTATTCTTCAATTTAAAAAATGTTCTTAAAAAAAGAGAAAGGACATAGACTTTGGAGCAGGGGTGGAGGGAAAGAGGCAGATTGAATAATAGAGACAGGAGCCATGTTTAGATGCCCCCCTGCCAGCACTCCTTTTCAGGTGAGGGTGCTCAGAGGCTGGTTTGAGTTTAATAGTGGCAAAAGATTCCTGTTTCAAGGTTCCTCATTGGTATATATACAACGGAATATTACTCAGCCATAAAAAAGAATGAAATAATGCCATTTGCAGCAACATGGATGGACCTAGAGATTATCACATTAAGTGAAATAAGTCAGACAGAGCAAGACAAATATCATATGATGTCGCTTATATGTGGAATCTATGTCCTTTCTCTTAACAAAAACTATGGAGTAATTTACAACCAGCTTCATTCTCAGCCATGAAGATTACTATTAACGGTTTTATAGGGATACAATACACTGCACATACTTAAGTGTACAGCTTGTTAAGTTTTGACATATGTATGTACACCTCTGAAGCCATCATCACAATCAAAACAGTGAAGATGTCCACCATCCCCCAAATTTTCCTCATACCCTTTTGTAATCCCTTCCCACTAAGCCATGTCTTGGATGCCCTCTGCATTCCAAGGAAATTGCTGATCTCCTTTCTGTAACTATTGACTAGTTTTCATTTTCTAGAATTTTTAATAAACAGAATCATATGATGCATACTTTTTTGGGGTCTGGTTTCTTTCACCCAGCTTAATTATTTTGAGGTTCATCCATGTTATAACATATATCAGCAGTTCATGTTTTTTTGATAAGTAGTATTCCATTGTATGGATGTAAGAGAGTTTATTTACCCGTTCACCTGTTTATAGAAACAATGGGTTGTTTCCAGTGTTTAGTTACTAAAAATAAAACTGTTATAGACATTAGTGTACAAGTCTTTGTGTAGACATATACTTTCATTTCTCCTAGAACATTGCAGTGGAACTGCTGGTTTAATGGTAAGTATATGTTATAAGAAACTGTCAAACAGTTTTCAAAAGTGGATGTGCCATTTTATATTCCCACCAACAGTGTGTAAAGAGTTGCAATTTCTCACATCCTCATCAGAACCTGGTATGGTCAGTCTTTTTAAGTTTAGCTATTATAAAAGGTGTGTAGTGCTCTCTCATTGCGGTTTTAATTTGCTTATCCCTAATGACTAATAATGTTGGGTATCTTTTCATATATCTTCTTTGAAGTATCTATTCATACCTTTCACCCATTAAAAATTGAGTTGTTGTTCATTTCTTATTGAGTTTTAAAAGTTCGTTATATAAAAAAGAGTTTGCTAAATATTTTGGTTACAAGTCCTTTGTAAGATATGTGATTTGCAAATATTTTTCTTCCTATCTATGGCTTGCTTTTTAATTATCTTAACAGTGTCTTATAAAGGGCAGAGTCCCCAATTTTGATGAAGTTCAATTTATCAGTTTTTTTCTTTTATTGATAATATTTTTGGTGTCATATCTAAAAAATTCTTTGCCTGATAGTTCAGGAATTTACATTTAAGTCTATGATCCATTTTGAGTTATTTTTTGTAGAATGTGAGGTATTAATCAAGGTTCTTTTTAAAATAATGATGTCCAAATGTTCCAGCATGATTTTTATTAGAAAGACTATGCTTTCTCTACTGAATTGCCTTACACTTTTGTTAAAGATCAATTGACCACATATGTGTGGACCTATTTCTGGGCTCACTATTCTGCTCTTTGATCTACTGTCTATATTTATATTAAGAACTTATTTACAAAATAGAAACAGATTCACAGACATAGGGAACAAACTTATGATTACTGGGGAGAAAGGGGAGGGAAAAATTGGGAGTTTGGGATTGGCAGATACAAACTACCATATATCAAATAGATAAACAACAAGGTCCTACTGCATAGAGCAGGGAACTATATTCAATACCTTGTAGTAACCTATATGAAAAAGAATGTATGTGTGTGTGTATAACTGAATCACCACGCTGTACACCAGAGACTAACACAACATTGTAAATTGACTATACTTCAATAAAAATTACTGTGTCTTGATTACTGCTGCTCTCCAATGAGCTTTGAGATCAGGGAGCATAAGTCCTCCAAGCTTTTTTCCTCCCCTCAAAGTTCTTCTGGATATTCTAGGTCCTTTGCCTTTCCAGGTAAACTTTAGAATTGGATTGTCAATTTCTACAAAAAAATTAGGATAGATCAAGTTGGGGAGAACGGACATCTTAACATTATTTCATATTTTTGATGCTATTATGAAAGATATTTTAAATATCAATTTCTGACTGTTAATTGCTAGTATATATGAACATAATTAATTTTTAAATAGTGACTCTGTCCTGTGAACTTGTTATATTCACCTGCTAGTTTCTAGAGGTTGCTTTGTAGATTTTGTATGATTTTCTACAAAGATGATCACATTGTCTGCATATAAAGACAGTTTTATTTCCTTTTAAAACTGGTTGCCTCTTTTCTTTTTCCAAAACTGGTTGCCTCTTATTTATTTTCTTCTTCTCTATTGCACTTGTTAGAACCTCTGGCACAGTGCTGACTAGAAATGATGTGAGGAAACATACTTACTTTGCTCCTCATCTTAGAAGGAAAACATTCAGTCTTTCACCGTACAGTATGATGTAAGGTCATGGAGGAAAGTCAATGAAATCACAGAGGAGGGAGTTATTCTGCTTGGGATAGGGAAGTTGGGGCCTTTTGAACTGGCATTTGAAGAGTAATCAGGAGACTTCTAGGCTGAGGTGAGAGAGAAGGGCATTTCAGAGAAGTGGTTACAACTTAAGGCAGTGCTTTAGAAGTTTTCCCACACTTCCAATACCCTCCTTACTCATTTTAGAGAAATTTTGCATTCTATTACAATAAATATTTGTTTAATATAATGAAGTGATTTTCTATAACCCAGAGTAGACTCTACGCTCCAGGAATACACATCTTGGACCCTGGCAGACTACTGCCAGCTCTGTGTGAAAGAGCTGAAGGTCACTGGTAAACAATCAGAAACTAGGAGCAGCTTCTTTGGGGTAGTTGTCTAACCTCAGAATCATGTCAATCAAACATTAGGCATGCAATTAGAAATACTCCAGCTTCAAAGCTTGTATGTTTGCCTAAGGACCAAAATTATCATTTGCTCACTCTCTGATTACCCCAGATCCATGATGAGCCAAGTTCTACCTAGCACTGCCAAAACCCAGCAAGAATGCTTTTAATAGCTTTAAACAAGTTTTCAAATTTCTTTGGCAAATCAAGTCAGCTGTACAGTATCTTGCTGGGGTCTTCAGTTGACATTCAACTGGGGACCATGCAGAGCCCAGTTCTAAGAAATAAATAACGTGAAGAATCATGTTAGTACTGAGATCCTTGAGCATTTGCCAGTTGGATTTTTTGACTTGTACTAATAATGTCTATTGAAATAGTAATCAGAGACCTCATCTCTCATCAGCTGATACCCAGTTGTGTGGAAAGTGCTGCCATATAGTGCTTGAGAATTGATTAGAAATGTTTTGCTTATTTCTTGCCAATAGAGGTCAAATTCTGTTAAAACAAATACCTTTAACATATAATGGAAGGTTTTGTAGAATGAAGACACTTCTAAGTGTAAGTTGGTGGCACATTTATTTCTAGTAACACCCAGTACAGTAGGGGTCAAGGCAACCAAAGGATTTGAATAACCAAAGAGTTTGCTTTCTGTAAAGGCTACCAAAACTTTTCCGAGTTCCCATTGTCATGTTTTTCAACTATTTAAAAATTAATCTATGCCCATTATAATATATGTTTAATACTTTATGTAGTCCCTGTCTCTGGTGGCAACCCATTTCCCAAGGAAGTGTCCCTGATTTACAATTTTCTGCACCAACAAATAGACTTAATCAGACTTTACTTTATATAGTTTGCATTATGAGAACAATAGTTATTTTTATTCTTTTTTTTGTAAGAAAAAAATCACAAGCTTCCTCTTCATTCCAAAAGTCATTGCCTCAGTGTCTACATGGGTTCTATTCATAATTATCACTATCTTTCACTTCAACTGCTCCCCAAAGATTTAGCAATTATCTGAATAAATGTACTTAAATGGTTCTAAATCTACCCACCCAGTGCAACACACCAAAAACTACCTGAATTTTCATAAAACCCCAAATCATTCACTTAATAAACACTTACTGATAAAACACTGTGGAATGCAAAAGATACTAGACAATGTAATAGAGATATAAATATAGTAAGATATAGTCCTTGCCATCCACATAGTCACAGTTCAGCAGGATGGCTCTTAACCAGGTTCAAGTATCAGAATTATGTTTCAGAATTGACACAGGCAGTGCTGAGATCACCACTTAAGGAAGTAACATCTGAAGGGGCTTCTCAAGGGTTAGTAGTTTGATAGAGCTGGAACTTAAGAGGCATCCAAGGCAGAGGAAATAGCATGTAAAAATGTATTAAAAGCATGATACTTAGCTCTAAATTTTCTTATCTATAAAATGGGAATAATAATCACCTCATAGGGTTGTTGTGAGAATGAAATGAGTACACGTGTGGAAGTGCCTGGTGCATCATAGATGTTTAATCAATGTTGCATTCTTTGCCTTAACATTTAAAATTATTTAACCAATTAACTTTTTCCACCTAGTATGACCCCGAAGAAATGGCACACAGAATGTATAAGATGGAATTGGGAATCAAAGGGGGAAAGACAAGTTTGAAGCTTGGAAGAGATGGGGCAACGTGGCAGTACTGGGTATGCCCGGAGAGGGAGGACATAAGTTAGGGTTACAGGGCAATCAAAGTCAGATGGAACTAAGAGTTTTAAAAGAAATTCTGTATCTGTGAGTCACATTGTGATGGGAAAAGGAATTAAAGTGACTCTGGATATCTGGTCCTAAAGTGAGAAGAAATACAGCATATATATTCTGAGTACATTTTAGTCTCTCTCTGTTATTTCCATGTTCAGGAGGTGACAAGAGAAAGTAGGGTGTGTGTGTGTGTGTGTGTGTGTGTGTTTAGTGATGATAGTGAAGGAGGGGAGAAGAAAGGGATGCTCTGGATACATCCAGAAAAACAATTATCTTATAGGCATCTTGCTTACCAATAAAACTCCCTCTACTTTCTGCACAACAATCACATTGGATTGATTCTCTGCCACCAGTGACTTAGCATTCACTTTAGCAGATGCTTCCTTTGCCTTTGTTGTAGCTAATTAAAATCGAAGCACAAAATCTACACATTTATCAGAAAGTAGTAGCCTGAATTTAAATAGCTTTTTCCAATATAAAAAAAAGCCTAAGATTTTATCAGCATTTTATCTCCCTCAATTCCAATAAGGGGAGAATTGGTTAGTAAAACAAAAGCTATTGTTTAAAGCGTTCATAGACTGTAACCAATCAAAAGTGGGTAAGATTGTCACTAGTGAAATTTAAATTAAAACAGCAATAAGGTAGCACTACATATCCATTAGGAAGGCTAAAATTAAGGGAAAAAACCCTGACAATACCAAATGCTGGCAAGGATGCAAAGCAACAGGGACTCTCATTCATTGTGAGTGAGAATGCAAAATAGTAAGGCACTTTAGAAGGCAGTTTAGAAGTTTCTTACAAAGCTAAAGATACTCTTAACATAAAACGCAGCAATTGCACTCCAAAATATTTACCCAATTGATATGAAATTTATTTCTATACAAAAAGTAGCATGTGACTATTTCAGCAGCTTTATTCATAATCACAAAACACTAGAAACAATCAAGATGTCCTTCAATTGGTAAATGGATAAACAAACTGTATACATACATATAGTGGAAACTATTCAGTGAGAAAAAAGGAATAAGCTATCAAGCCACACAAAGATGTGGATGAACCTAAAATACATCTTGCTGAGTAAAAGAAACCAGTTGGAAAGGCTATACTGCATGATTCCATTTATATAACATTTTTGAAAAGACAAAAACTATGAGATGGTAAACAGATGATGATTGGTGGTTGACAGAGTTTCGAGGAGGAGGAGGAGGCAAGGTTGAATAGGTGAAGCACAGGGTTATTTTTAGGGCAGTGAAACAATTGTGTATGATACTGTAATGGTGGATACATGACACTGTTCATTTTTGAAAACCCACAGACCCTTACAGCACAAAGAATGAATCTTAGGTATGCAAAATTTAAAAGTCATCAGGAGATTGATCTCAGGATGGAATGCACATTGTCACAGAAGAACTAATTATATTACATATGTATGAAACAACCTCACTGAGAGGAGAGTGGGGAGAAAAAGAGCTGACCGAAATGACTTTGGAAATGAGTAGAGTTCATCAGACTAAAGACAAAAGAAACTGTAGATAAGCATGTACTTTATTTGATAAAGTTGCCTCCATGGAGGTATGGGTTAACAATTCTGAAACCACTATACATGCGTATTGAAATTAGATGATTACATGTTTTTTTTTTTTGAGGGGAGGTAATTAGGTTATTTATTTATTTAGGTGGAGGTACTGGGGATTGAACACAGGATGCATGCTAAGCACGTGCTAAACCACTGAGCTATACCCACACCCTTGGATGATTAAATAGATGGTGGATGGGAGTGGGAGGTTATAGGCAGCAGAGGAGAAGGCAAGAACGATCCATATGGTAATGGGTTAGAGTTGGAGACATCAGTATACACTCATGTTTAGCTTACTATACATATAAATGGTTATACATAGAAATGTCTATGTGTATAAATACTGGCTAGTATATACACATATATTTCTTTTCTCTGTCAGCCAAGAAGGCCTAGAAGTAATGACAACCCACTGGGAAAAAGCACTCAGGTTTTGCTTTTACTTTACACTCTTTTGGAGGATGGTGGGGGATTTGGTTTATTTATTTATTTAACGGATATACTGGGGATTGAACTCAGGACCTCATGCATGCTAAGCACTGCTCTACCACTGAGCTATATCTTGCTTTAAATGCCCTTTTCCAATAAAAAAGAATCAGGGGGTCCTTGGAGAATTGGTTAATGATAGGACTGACTGGGGCAGGAAATATACATATGAGCTTTTAGCATGTTATAGTGCCACAAAGAAGTAGTTAGTAAATGTCCACATGGATGGTGGTATGTCAAATGGACACAGGAGCCAACTGAGAGAGCTCCCAATAGCCAAAGCTGGAACAATTTGAACAAAAAGTAGTATTGGATTATAACCCAAAGTATATTAAAAAAAATCCTTATGTCTCTATTTATATAAACAAATGATTAAGCAAACAAATAAATGTGTGAGAATACACAACACCCATGTAGAAGAATCCCAAATAATTCATATAGCTAGTTTACCCTCGAGAAGGTGGAGTGTAACTCCTCGCTCATGACTTTCAAAGAGTATAGAGTGAAAGGGAGGAAATGAATAATTTCACAGTTGAGAAACCCAACACTAGCCCAGCCAGGTGACCAAGGTTAACATTAACAGTGATAAGACATGTTAATAGTATTTACTTTTAATATGATGTGTTGAGAATGGCATTTTACCTCTGTGGTCTTCCTCCCCCAAACTTTATAACCTGTGAGAAAAACATCAGACAACTTGAGGAACATTCTACAAAACAGCTGACCAATACCCCTCAAAACTGTTAAGACCATTGAAAACAAGGAAAGTCTGAGAAATTGCCATTGTCAAGAATAGACATAAGAGACCAGGTGTACACTATGGCATCCTTTATGGGACCTTGTAAGAGAAAAAGGACATTCCGCAGAAACTAAGGAAATGTGAATAAAGTATGAATTTTAGTTAATAAGAATATATCAGTATTAGTTCATTTGATGTAACAAATGCACCATAACAATATAGTAGGGGACATAGAGATAGAGTACATGGGAACTCTGTAGTGTATTTCAAAGCATTTTGTGAATCTAAAGCTACTTTAAAATAAAAAGTTTATTTAAAATATTGCATTAAGGTCTTATTTATCTAGAAAAAAAACTGGACAAAGGAATATATAACCTAAGGTAAAACCAGAAGAACTTGTCAAAGCAATGGTGAAGAAGCTAAAGATATTTGCAGAGTGGGATCACCCTGTGAAGATTCCCAGCACAAAGGAAAAGGAGAAAAGTATGCATACAAAAGAAGCTGCTTTCACTGCAGTGACATGCAAAATCTTATCTGGCAAGGTTAAATAGTAGTGCTCTGGAATGTCATGATAGCACAATAGGAATTAGCCAAATAACTTAGCCTGCAGTTACCCACAGACTAATTTGTTTTCTGAAGAACCACATTCCAAAGTTTACACAAATCAAGAAGCCCACAAAGATTTATTTTTAGTGTCTTTTTTTTTCTTTCAGATAATACTAAAATTGAACTTTTTTAGATATGAGATACAATTTGAAAGTTCATTATTGGAGATTCCAAACATAAATGCTATGACTTTCTATTTGTTTACAATCCCACTCAGAATCCAAGATTTTCTCACCTCCAGATTTGATCTTTACAATTGAATTCATGGTAAGTCCAAAAGGAAGTGCTCTTCTATAGCCACTATTGGAATTAAATTTTGCAAGAACCACCAGCACCAATAAAAACAAAATTATGTAGATCTGTGTACTTGACTGGACTTGAGGTAGCCATTATATAAGGTAAAAGGCAAGACCGTTGGAGAAGGTGGGAGCTCAGTGGCATCAGATGATTATTTCACACCACATACACTTGTTAATCTGGATGAGACTAAGGTTATAAGTGTCTGTGACTGTCTCCTTGAGAAACAAGTTGGCGGTCTTATGGTTCTGAGTTTCCCTGAAATATTTATTCTGTTATCCCTTTGGGTAATTATAGCTTATTAGCCCTAGTTATATTCTCATGTTGCATAGTAAATTATTCTCCTCTCTCCTTGGTGTTTACATCCTTCAGACAGTTGTGTCCCCACCCCCTTCCCCCTTAGTCATCACTTAGCTAAATTGTATAGACAAAATTCTTTTAATCTTTGCTCATAAATCAGTCCCTCTGGCCCCTTAATCATTTTTGTTACTCTTCTCTGAACTCTCTCCAATTAATCTATATCTTTCCAGTTAATGAGTTTGGAGAAGCTGAATAGCCCAGGTGTGATCCTAGTTATGCTTGGTGTCTATGTGTTTGTAAATGCACCCAAGGGTCTTTTGTAATGGGGACAAAAAATGTTAATAAATTAACAGTGGCTTTTCTGCTCCATTTTATAGTACTCAAAATGGTAAATTATCCTTCAGCTATGGATTTTTTCATCATCAATGGCCATTTCTCCAGTTCAAATTCTCTTAGATCACAAAATTTATTATAGTTCCTGCTGTTAACCAGTCACAAATACTTCAAGTATCTTTCAAAAATAAATCTATTTAAATTGAATCCAACCAGTTACTTTCAAAAGAACCTTACATTTAATTCTTCCAGAGATTTTTTTCAAGCCAGTCTATGTATACAGATATCACCAGAGCTGACTGCCTTCATTGGAGAAACTAAGATGAAGTTTAGAAATGGTTTTGAAAAAACTGAAAGGAAATTAACTCACTTGACTGCTAAAGGAATGAAGGTTCTTTGTGTAGGAAAAAAAGTAATACATTTTTAGAGAACTGTCACTTTATGGTAAAGGCAGATTTTAGAATAATGATTTCTTTCCAGAGAGTTCAACTTACCTTTCACTTTTAATAGGTATTCAGCTTTCTTTAGCAGAAGTGATGGGTTAGTCTACTCTTGATTTCAGGAAATAATTCAGTTTGGGGGTAATTCATCCCCATGAGTACTTACTAGCATTAATTCCCTTTCATTTCCTTCCTGCTGGTATTCATTTGCCTATTTCAGTGTAGTTACACCCACAAGAAGGTATATGGTTAACAGATGGTTACTAAGATTCTACATTGTGCAGAAATTGTAAATTACAAGAGGTTATAGAATAAGCTATATATAAAAAGAGAACCTCAAGATACATTTCACAATTGCATAGGGGCTGGTGATCTTTTGGAGATAGTAAAACACAAGGCATATAAAAGCCTGACGATGACTTAAAACATACTGCATTAAAAATGGTATTATTAAAGTGCAGAAAACCAAAGTGGCAGGGGGAATTAGGAGTAAAGGAATGATTAGCATAAAACAGAGTTAAACTGGGATGACTTGATGGAGAAAATGAAAAGTGAAATTAGTCAATGTTCCTCCTCTGGCATGTAGTTTCTGATGAGAAAATTTGTTCAAACAATAGCTAAAGACAAGTTTGAGGATTCTCTGTGGATCATATTTATCCACGATATGATATTTCTTTGCCTATTAGCACAGACACTAGGAATTGGGCTTTGTAAGCTTACTGTGGTTCTGAAATATTCTCTTATTTTTGAGTTCAAATCTTTAATCTCTATAAAATCAAACATAAAAAATGGAAATACAACCCAGTGGGAAAAAGGCAACACATTTTCTGTAAGTAGAAATCGTACCTTGATTCATTTACAAGAGTTCTCTCAGGAGGTAAATAAGGATGGGGTTATCGAGAAACTAATGGGTGCCATTTATTTGGGTTTTCAATACTTTCCTTTTTCAAGATTACATACCAAAGATTGCTTAGAAATAAAAATGAGTTAACACAGAAGTTGTGGGACCAGCAGACCCATTTTAAGGATAGTAAACAGGAGATTGCTTTAGAAAAAAATAGGAAAAATTTAAATGATGAGAACTCTCTAGATCTGTGTTGATACTGATGACCATCACTTACTGAGTTCCTATTATGCACCAGGCAACATCCCAGGTATTTCCACAAAGTTCTTCTCAAATTTTTCTATGAAAGTAGCCACAAGAGCAGAAGAGACTAATGCTACTAATGTCTGGGAGTATGTACTATAATAGAAAATTCCTTTGGTTTATCATATAAAGTCACATAAACATTGCATTATACTTCATAATGCATATGTCTTACTATAAAATAATGCTTTAAATGATTAGCCATTAATTAAAACAGTCATAGAAGGAAAATAGTGCATGTTTATCCTAAAACCTTTCTGTAATTCCAGCCTTGTATCTCTGATCTCACTTAATTCTCACATTAGCACCTTGAAGTAGTAGTTATTCCCATTTTGTAGATGTGGAACTTGGAGCTCAGAAAGATTATCAAACTCAGATGTATTTGCTGTCAAAGTCTACTTATGGTATCATACACCACTTGAGATTGAAGAATTAACTAATTGGAAAAGGTGTTGAAAACTATCTTGTCCAACAACTTCATTTGACTCATAGGAAAACTAAGGCCAAAAGAGGAGCTATGATGAGGAAGCCACGTAAGTTAGAGATAGAACTGGGATCAGAATCTAAGTCTTCATCTGGTAGACCTTATCTGCTCTCTCTCTCTCTCCTATCCTAGATAGGTAAGGTGTTACTATTATGAGCTCCCATAGCACCTCTCATGCCCACATTTAGCTTTCTTTCTATTATTGCTCATTTAGTTGTCTGATTTCTCCATTAGACTTTTAAAAGTCCTAGGAAGGCAAGGACTGTGTCTGTGTTGCTCGTGATCTTATCTCTAGCAGTTGGCAAAGTGGCAGGTGCAGAGCAGTCACTCAAAATAGTTTTCATATGGATGTATACCTTTTGTAATGCTCTTTTTATTCATTATATCATACAATTTTAATATTTTTGCCAGTGATCTAGAAGAGTATGGGTTTAAGACTGTAGATGACACAAAGTTCCCTCTGTGTAAGATGCTTTCACAACAGGGAAATATTACAGAAAGAAAGGCCTAATGTGACTCATGAAAGGGTAGAAAAGGTCAAATTTCTCATGAGAGTGAGTAGGGTAACATATTTAGGAGGAAGAAGAATTTGAATCATGTAAGATTCGTCTCTGAGCGTCTACTTTGAACACAGAAATGAGATCTAAGAGCCCTGTAAACTATTCCATGAAGATGTTCTAGGACATCATTCAGAAAGGTCACTAGAACTTACCATATGATTCAGCAATCCCACTCCTGGGTATATATCCAGAGGGAACTCCAATTTGAAAAGATACATGCACCCCAATGTTCATAGAAGCACTATATACAATAGTCAAGACATGGAAGCAACCTAAATATCTATCAACAGATGACTGGATAAAGAAGTTGTGGTATATTTATACAATGGAATACTACTCAGCCATAAAAAATAAAATAATGCCACTTGCAGCAACATGTATGGACGTAGAGATCATCATTCTAAGTGAAGCAAGCCAGAAAGACAAAGAAAAATACCATATGATATCACTCATATGTGGAACCTAAAAAAAAAAAAAGACAAAAAAGACTATGAACTCATCTACAAAACAGAAACAGACTTGCAGACATAGTAAACAATCTTATGGTTACTGGGGAAAGAGGGTGGGAAGGGATAAATTTGGGAGTTTGAGAAAAAATAGATTAAAAAAACCCAAGTTTCTTCTGTATAGCACAGGGAACTATATTCAGTATCTTGAAATAACCTTTAATGAAAAAGAACACAAAAATGAATATATGTATGTCTATGCATGACTGGGACATTGTGCTGTACACAAGAAATTGACACATTGTAACTGACTATACTTCAATAAAAAAATTTAAAAAAGGAAAGTCATTAGAAAGAAAGGCAAAAGTGACTTTCTTCCTCTTATGCAATGAAACTCATTGATTGAATATCGTAGGAACCTAAAGGAAGATTAGCAGGAAGTTGGAAAATGTTTAGTGGACATCTACAGGAAAATTTAATTAAGGTGATGGGAGCAATAGGTATTATATGAGAAGAGACAAGAGATAGGATTCACCCATCTGGAATAAGAGTATTACTGATATTTAAAAGTAACATATAGAGATGGTCTGGATTTGGATCTAGAAACCCTATATTTAAGCCATAGCTCTATTACTTCCTAGCCAGGTAACATTAGAAAGGTCACTTAACCTTTCTCAGTCTCAGTCTCCTCTTCTAAAATGTTTGAGTAGATACACGGTAGGATGATTTCACTTCTGGTAATGACCAAGTAAGCTCCTGTCAAACCAACCCTCTTATAGATAACAAGTGTCGACTCTGGATAAAATAGAAAAACAAAACTACCTGAAGACACTGTAAATAAAAGCAGGCAGATGGAAGATATAGGAAGAACAGACATTTTAAAAAAAGGAAATTCAGTAAGTTTCCCATTTTGAAAAATGGCTTTTAGCACTTTATGGGAGGGTGGGACAACTCATATAGAAATCTGTGGTCTCACTGGCTTGAAGAACTAGAGGACCAAGTTCTTGGGCAATCACAGCCATTGGGAACTGAGAGAAAATCCTACAAAGAAGAGAGACAGAGGGATATCCCAAATTCTGCCTATAAATTCTGTCTGAATCTCTTGTTGACTTCTGAATTGTACATGTGCAGAGCAAATTACAAGCATCCCAGCTTAACCTAAAAGTACTGAACTTAGATTTGAGCTGCATCCCACTGTAGAGAAGATAGGGTTTACAATTTGAGTTCAGCTAAGTTAAATGCCTACTTAAAAAAATACTCTTTAGAGGAACATAACAGAACCCACAGTGTCTATAATGCAATCTTCTATAATAGCCAGAAAACAATCCAAAATTATTTAAATTATTTAAATATATTAAAAAAATGAGAAAATGTGATTCATTCACAAGAGAAAAGACAATCAACAAAAACCAACTCTGAAATGATACATACATTTGAAATCAGAAGACAAGATTTTAAAGCAGCTATTTTAACTATGCTCTGGGACATAAAAGAAAATTTACTTGCCATGAATGAAAAAGATAGAAAATTTCAACAAAGAAATAGCAACTTATTATTTAAAAAAACAAATAAACATTTCAAAACAGAAAAATCCAATGTCTGAAATAAAAATTCATTCCATGGACTTAACAGCAGCAGTCCATGAAAATGACAAAATAGCCCATGAATTCGATACATTCAGAGAAACTGTCCAATCTGAACAATACAGAGAAAAAAGATGGGAAAAAAATAAGCAGAGCCTCAGAGACCTGTGATGTATCAAATGGTCTAATGTATACGTAATTGGAATCCTAGGAATGGAGAGAACATTGAGACAGAAAAAAACACTAAAGAAATGTTCAGAATTTCCCCAAATTTGGTCAGATATAAATGTATAGCTTTAAAGATTCAAGAGTACAGTAAACCCCTAGCAAAATTCTCCCTCCCCCCACCCACACACAATATAGGCACATCAAAGACAACATGTTGAAAACCAAAGTTAAAACCCATGAATAATGCCATCTACTTCACAAGTACTTTCAAAAAGGAGCAAAGATAACAGGTATGAAACTGCTCGGCACATAGGCAATACTAGCACATAGCTCAATACTGTTGAATTATTCACCTGAAAGAGATATGCAAGAATACTAAACATTTGCGCCAAGGAAAATACATCCTACTTTACCCAACCAAGGTTAGTGAATTTATTATCATTATTATACTAAAAAATGGTTTAGACTGAAAATAGAAATGTGTAAAAAAAAGGTTCAAAAGAAGTTATGTACATTTGTAGACGAGAGATAAATCTGTAGTGGTTTAATAGAGAATACTAGAATGTTTGGACTATATCCTTAATCTTGTCAGATAATATCCTAAATTACAAAATAGTGCTTGATACATCTGTAAGATAGACTATTTCACTGCATAGATGGTGGAGACAGAGCAGTATACCACTTATACAAAATAATTATCAACATATTCCATTAAAAATATAGTTGTGACTGTTTTTTTCCCCTCAAACATGTAGATACAAAAGATATATATATTATATATATATAATTTGCTCTGATGGCACAAAGTCTTGAACAAATCAGCAGGGTTTTGATCATCACTATGGATGCATTACTAATTTAGTACATCTTTAAACTGGTATGTGGAGAGGAAAGAAAGGAGGAAAAGTATAAGAAGAGGGAAAATAAATATTTTGGGGGAAAAGTCTTATAGATATTTGTAACATGACTTTGGGAATTACTGAGTTTCCCCTTGAAAATTATGATAGAAGCAGTTGTTGACGAGGAAAACTGCCAATACAGATAGTATCATAGAACCTCAGAGTTGAAAGGGACTTCAGAACTCATATTGTCTAAATTTTGTTCCAATGAAAGAATTATCTTAATAGTCCCCAAATAGTCTCCCAACAGTCATCTAGTTTCTACTTGAATTCCTCTGATAGAGAGGGAGCTCACAACCTTACTAGACAGACCACTGCAAAGTTAAACAGAAAAAAAATTAGAAAATTTGTCTTAAGCTAGAATCTTCCTTCCTATTCTTCCTCCATTTGTATTCAATTCTTCCCTCATTCTTTTAATTACTCCTATATATGCCAGGTTTTCAAATATTTAAAGACCACTACCATGTCCCAGTAAAATCTTTTATTCTCCAGACTAAACAAACAAACAAACAAAACAAAAACACTCATTCTTCATTGAACATGTTTTGCAGACTATTAGTAAATCTTCCTCCAGATGCAATATTTTCCAATGATTCTTGAAGTATGGTACCCAGTCTTGGTTAGTACCAGACTAGCCAATGAAGAGTACAGTTGACCCTTGAACAACATGGGTTTGAACTGCATGGGTCCACTTATACAATGGATTTTTTTCAATAAATGCATACTACAGTACTACACCATCCATGGTTGGTTGAATCCACAGATACAAAAGGCCAACTGTAAAGTTATATGTGGATTTTTGATTGCACGGAGGGTTGGCACCCCAACCCCTGTGTTGTTCAAGGGCCAACTGTACATGGCAACTATGACTTTAATTTTGTTGGCTATAATTCAAGCCTTTCTTAATCCTCTGAGTCCTGATTTTGTCATTCACGTATTAGCTATTGTTTCTAACTTTGTGTGATCTAAAAATTTAATATGTATACCTTTGATATCTCTGTCCAAGTTATTGATAGAAATGTTGAAAAGGATAGAGCTCTATGGTAAGCCACTGCATAATTGTTTCACAGTTGAAATAAATACACAGAGTTCAACTAACTATAAATCCCCCTAACTGCTATTAAACTTCTTTTATGTCCTGTTTCCACAAAGATAACACAAAACATAGGGTTTACTGTCTTACTGGATCCTTATTTTTTGATGCCTTTCCCCTAAAGTCTAATTTTGATTTCTATCAAGAAATGACACATAAA
Source organism: Camelus bactrianus (assembly GCF_048773025.1). Classification (NCBI taxonomy): domain Eukaryota; kingdom Metazoa; phylum Chordata; class Mammalia; order Artiodactyla; family Camelidae; genus Camelus; species Camelus bactrianus. The sequence continues at coordinate 42,754,729 of NC_133575.1, forward strand.
TATTCTTTTCTTGGTGAAACAACTTGGAGATCTTGATGATCATTATATTCTTTAATAATGGCTATAAACTATCTGATTGAAAAATCAAATTTAGAATTATGCTGGGAATAATTGTTAAATTTCCAGGTGCATAGTTTCAGCAAATCACTCCCACCACCACTACCACCCTTCTTTTGAGAAAATCAGAGCATTTGTCCATCTTGTAGAACTAGATTTTTATGATGCTTCAAAAACTGGTAAAAGTAATTTTGTGATTACTTCTGCAGCTAAGTGAGCTTAGATCCAGTTCTTCTGGGCCTGGAAACTTAAGCTACTCAAAGAGAATAGATGTATCTTTTCTAATTTTTCCTCTATTTTGAGCTTCAAATTCCTCCTTAACCATGTTCCATCCACTTTTTTTGTTTGAACATCATTCCTATTGGTAGAGAAGTCTGGATGAAGAGTTCTGTCAGCTATCACTTCATAGCATGGAAAGTAGGCCTAGCTCTTCCTTATTTTTACTCTAAACAGAACTAAATATAAGCACACATTTAATGGTCCTTAGCATTTTTTTTACAAGGCTCTGCCCTTTCTGACACTATTCTTATAATCACGTCCTTCTCTGCAATGTGTACTTGGTTCTATGTTTGTCCAATTATCATATCATATCATATCTGAGCTTATCAGAGAACTTCCCGTGCAATCATACAGATCAGTGGTGCTATTTGGGGGCTAGGGAAGGGAGAATTAGGTGGGATTTCAAACTACAGTCTGTCTTCTGCATCCATGGGTTCCACATCCACAGATTTAACCAACCATGGATCAAAAATAGATACAAGACAGATCCCAGAAAGTTCCAGAAAGAAAAACTTGAATTTGCCATGTGCTGGCAATGACATTGTATTATGCACTATAATTAATTGAAAGATTATTTGAAGTATATAGGAGAATATGCATAGTTTATATGCAAATCCTAAGCCATTTTATATAAAAGACTTGAGTATTGTGGATTTTGGTATCCGTGAGGGTCTTGGGACCAATTCCCTATGGATGCCAAGGGATAACTATACATATTTTTCTCTACAAATGGTGATATGTGTTACTGCAGCTTCTGAAGTGAACACTAGTACTAGGTATATGTCATATTCCTTCTGGTGTGTGTTCCTTCTGTTGTATTAGGGCATAAGAAATGTTGAGTATGACTGTTTTAGGTACTCCCTTCCCTTCTTTATTGTCCAGAAATTAGGAGTTTTTGATTTTGAGACTCTCTCATCATTTAAAAATGTAGTATGTCAGGACAATGGGGACATATTTATCTTTCATTCCTTTAATTTTTGAAATATGCTTTTTTAAAGCATGTAATAGATGTGGGACCATTAACCACACTTCCTTACTTCATTACTACAAACTCTAAGATGAGAAACTCACTTTCTCCCAAGGTTCCTATCACCACTGTCTTACCAACCAGCTCTTCATGTTCAGAATTATGAACAGAGTAGCAATTTCTTGCTTGAATTATTATACAACTTGAGAAATGAAATTGTTATCAAGGCAACAATTTTAACTGTCATATACTTATTGAATATGTTCTATGTTCCTAGCTATGTGCGGTAATACAGAGAAGACGAGACATAATCTTTCTTTTTTCTTCTACAAAAATGCTGTAGAACTCGTACTCTTCGCAATCTGGGATTTTTTTGGGGGGAGGGCCAATAAGCCTGACTTTAGGGTGCTGTTGTCAATTTGCACTGATGATTACGAATACAGGCAGCAACACTGTAATAGATCCCATCATTCTGGCTCTCAGGAGGGAACAACAGAAACAAATTTTGAAAGCCACAGCATTCCATGTCACCACTTCCAATTCAAAGCTTCACAAAATCCAATTTGAATGGCAGATGTGTCAGTATGATATCCAGAGAAGAGAATAGGAAGGTAGACACTTGCAAATTTAACTTAAGGGAAGCACTTTCACACCATCACCTCAATGTGATATTTTAAAAATTACCTTAAAATGGAATTATTCTGCTTCTTTGTGTCCTTGTGCTCAAAAGATCCTCCCCACTGTTTGTGACTTGGGATAGCCCTTCTTTGGGGTAGGAAGGAGTAAGCCATTATTATGCAAAAAAAGTATAAATGCAAATTTGTGCTCCATAGGAGATCAGGCAGGAAACTGACTGCAAGGATAGTACACTGCATGAAATGTTTGAACCCAGGCAATCTCCAAGAATTAATAGGAAGGTAGTTGAGGGTTGCTGAGGTGTAATCTATACTCAAAGATAAATAAAAGGCCATTGAGGACCTTGTTTCATCAATAACCAGGCAGAGTTCAGCCAGAAGACTCTATTTAGGTTGGTGATAGAAGCAAATACAGGATCTAAGATAAGACTATCAATCTCATAGTTCAGTCAATAAATATTTACTGAGTACCTTCTATGTGCCAAGTGTTACCTTAGGCACACAAGATATACCAATCTATAGCAGTGAATCAGACAGCCTGGGTAGTCTCCTCCTTCATGGAGTTCTTGACTTCTGGTGAAGTCAAGGGGGAAAAAAAAAAAACACTTGAGCTGGTAAGGGTTAGGATGGGTCAAAATTGACAGAAAGGGGAAGACTCAATGAAACTGATCCAGACAACAACAGGTTCTAACATTATACTGTGTACATATAATTTTCCAACAACCATAGTTCATATTCTGAAATTCCTCATACAGTAGCAGTCTCTCAAGTTTTCAATGACTGAGTGCTAGCTACTGAAAAGGGGTACCGAGAAGAAAACAGTCCAGAGTTACAATAATAAAATCACAGCCCAAAGAAGAGGCTGACCTTAAGCTCAGTGAGGTGGCACAAGAAATGACCCAGTAGAAAAAGTTGGAAGCTTCATTTGAAGTTTCTGGATTTTAAGGACTTATTTTTAAATTTCAGAGGAGGAAACAGACAGTTGAACTAGTAATTGGTTCCATTCCCCAAAAGAGGTTGTACAAGTATAAAGTACATAAATATAAAGTCTTAAGTATAAGGTCTTATATTCCTAGTGTTTGGGAGAGAAGGTAAAGGCAGGAAAAGAAAACTGGTGGCTAAATAATAGACCCAGTTGCTTAAGTCCACTTCTCCCCAACTATCCTAGCCAGTGCCCCTGCTCTCCTTGTCAATCAGTTGGCTGGTCATTTCATTTAACCTTTGATTTTCCCTGACAAGGATAAAGCATGTCCTGCAAAAGGAAGCCTTTCCTGGCAGTGCTGCATCAAAGCAGAAAAATAAATGTTTAGATTTGTTTTCATCGCCTGAAAATCTATGCTGTGGGGGGTGGCTGTGGTGGTGAGGGAGTGTAGAGGAACTTTAGAAGAAAAAATGTGAAAGTCAATATGCAGTATGTCAGCACCATTGGTTTTAGCATGTAAGCTACAAATCTCCAAGAACCATGTCTTTTGAAGCCAATTGCTTCAGACTGAGTTCAGTATGTAAGCACTTATTAAACATTTCTTGATGGCAAAAATTCAAAGGATATGTAAGAAAACAGCAAAGATGTGAGCCCAACCAGCTCTCATTTTATTGATGAGTATGGGTTAAAGCATTTAGAAGGGGCTAGATTAGATGATCTCAGAAGACCCTTTCATCTCTAAAGAGCTTTGAATGTAAGTAGTTCGGTTCAGAGAATTCAAATGTCTAGATGCATACATGTAAGTAGCATACCAACAAAATATTCTATTTGGTTCTGAAAGAACATGAATAGACAAAAATGAAGTAAGACCTTAAAAGACTCACTAAGTCTTTCTTGTTAGCATGTTAGCACATCTTACAATTGTACATTTGTCTGAGTTGAGTGCCTTAAAAATAACACTCAGAATAGAATGATCTCAATCTCTTCTAAAGGAACATAGAAAGCTGATCTTGAAGGTACAACACCTATTTAAATTTGATTGAGGGCAAAACAATAAAAATATTTAGTAATTAAATTTAACTAAGAGGTGGAAGATCTCTACTCTGAAAACTAGAAGATCCTGATAAAAGAAATCAAAGACACAAATAAATGGAAAGGTATCCTGTGTATATGGATTGGAAGACCTAATATTGTTAAAACATCATTACTACCAAAAGTCATCTATAGATTCAATGCAATCCCTGTCAAGATTCCAATGGCATTTTTAAAAGAACTAGAAAAAAAAAAAACACTCCTAAAATTTATATGGGACCACAAAAGACCCTGAATAGTCAAAGAAATCGTGAGAAAGAAGAAAAAAGCAGGAAGCATCACACTTTCTGACTTCAAGCTATACTATAAAGCTACAGTCATCAAAACAGTATGGGGGAACTATATTCAATATCTTGCAGTAAACCATAATGAAAAAGAATATGAAAATTAATATATGTATGATGGAAACATTATGATATACACCAGAAACTGACACATTATAACTGACTATTCAATTAAAAAAGAGTATGGTACTGGTATAAAAACAGACAAATAGACCAATTGACAGAATCAAGAGCCCAGAAATAAACCTAAGCATATATGATCAACTAACATTTGACAAGGGAGCCAATAAGACTCAATGGGGAAAAGATAGTCTATTCAATACATGGTGCTGAGATAATTGGATATTTACTTGTAAAAGAAAGCAACTGGACCCATATCTTACACCACTCACAAAAATTAACTCAACATGGGTTAAAGACTTAAATGTAAGACCTGTAACCATGAAACTCCTAGAAGACAACATGGGAATAAAGCTCCTTGACATGGGTCTTCTTAATGATTTTTTGGATATGACACATAAAGCACAAGCAACAAGATAAGAAAATAAGTAGGACTACATCAAACTAAATAGCTTCCAAACAGAAAAGAAACCATCAACAAAATGAAAAGAAAACCTATGGAATGGGAAAAATATTTGCAAACCATATATCTGATAAGGGAGTAAAATGTCCAAAATACATAAAGAACTCATACAACTCAATAGCAAAAAACCCCCAAATAACCCAATCAAAAATGGGCAAAGAATGTGAATAGACATTTCTGCAAAGAAGATATATGAAAGGCTAACAGGTATAAAGATACTCGACATCACTAGTTATTAGGGAAATGCAAATTAAAACCACAATGAGCTATCACCTCACATCTGTTAGAATGGTCATCATCAAAAAGACAAGAGATAACAAATGCTGGTGTGGATGTGGAGGAAAGGGAATCCTTATTTACTGTTGGTGGAATTGTAAATTAGTACAGCCACTATGAAAAACAGTATGGAGGATCCTCAAAAAATTAAAAATAGAACTGCCATATGATCCAGCAATTCCATATCTGGGAATATATCTAAAGGAAACAAAAACACTAACTTGAAAAGATACCTGCATTGTCATGTTCACAGCAGCACTTTTTACAATAGCGAAGCATGGGGGCATCCTAAATGTCGATCAATGAATGAATGGATAAAGAAGTTATGGTGTATACACACAATGGAATTAAGCCATAAAAAAGAGGAAATCCTACCATTTGCAAAAATGTGGATGGACCTTGAAGGCATTATACTAAGTAAAATAAGTCAGACAGAGAAAGACGAATACTGTATGATCTCACTTACACGTGGGTATGTGGGATCTAAAAAAATCAAAAACAAAACAAATTAAAAAACAAAAACAAAAACAAAACTCAGGAAAAGAGACCAGACTTGTGGCTGAGGAGAAATTGGAGGAAGGTGGTCAAAAGGTACAAACTCCCAGTCATAAGATAAATAAGTATTAAGGAAGTAATGTACAACATGATGACTATAGCTAACACTACTGTATGATATATAGGAAAGTCGTTAAGAGAGCAAATCCTATGAGTTATCATCCCAGGAAGAAAATTTTTGTTTTGTTTTTTCTTTCTTTTCTTCATATTGTATTTGTATGAAAAGATGGATGCTAGCTAAACCTACTGTGATAATTACTTCACAATATATGTAAATCAAACTATCATGCTGTATGCCTTAATCTTACACAGTTATGTATGCCAATTATTTCTCCATAAACTGGGGGAAAATTGATTCAGTACAGTAAGTGATTGCTAGCTCCATGGGAAGAGATGCCTCCTTAGGAAAAGGGGAACTGCCAAGTTTCTCAGCAGGGTCTTAAATTACCAGCTCCAGTAATTACTGGATTTTACTCCAAGATCCTGCAGTGGTAACTTACTGGGCAAAGTGATGGCTAATATTGACATTCTTTCAGAGTAAAATAAGAATAAACCTAGAAATGTAGATGAAATCCTTTAAAGAAGCAATTAAAACATCAACAGTTGTTAAACTGCCAGATCAAATAACTCTGAATATCAAACAGAATTTTTTTTTTAATGTTGTAGCTTTAGAGGAAAAGGAACTCTGCCTTTGCCCCAACATGCAATATTTAAAATTGGGAGCAGCTTGTTGTTTCATTACAGACTGTTCCCTATGGTTCGGCATGTGGCTTTGTCTCCGGCAAGAATGAATCAGGGAAGGGGTCAAATGAACAAAAGCAAAGAGGAAGACAAAGAATCAATAGTCAAACTCTACACCACCTCTTCAGAACCAGTATGTTGTTATGTATTCCTGAGGGAAGCTATAAAATCTGTATCTCCAAAGAGCTTTGTCAATCAGGGAGCCTCCGAAGCTCCATGTATAGAGTGTTTGCAAATTCCATCTGGCCAGACTCTGCTCCAAGGAGTTCAGGGAGATAGAGGAAGAGAGGCTAAGTAAAGCTGTCACCTATGAAATGCAGAGAAGAGAATATGTCTATAACCAGAGATGATTCACGTATGAATTCTCAATTCTCTATTTGGGATATTGCAATTCAGAATTCAACTCTGGCAAATACTAGTATTATGTGCCACATGCTAGTTGAGGGTAGAGTTTTATAGCTTTTGAATGCCCTGGTTGAAGAAAAACCAAATGCTTTCAGCTATGAGATCATATCTGATTTCATTTCAACATACAGTGTGTCCTATACCTACTATGGTCTAGGTATTGTTGGAAGCAGAGGGATGAGTAAGAAATAATTTCTCCCTCCAAGAAGTGGTCTAGCAGGAATGAGAGGACATATATGAGGAAATGCAGTGTAGGAAGCATGTGTGACTAGAAACTAAAATGGTGCTGGGGTATCGTGGAAAGCTTCTCACTTTCTTTTTTCCATTGGGATTCTGTGTACAAATGGAGTTCCCACTTTCTCTTCTCGCATCATTCACGGTGGTTAGTTAACTCCACCTTAAGCCATCACATATTCTCTCAAGGACCCATACTGCCCCTTTAAATGGTTCTTCCTTGCTCTCTCTCTTGCCCAGTTACTTCAAGATAACCTCTCTCTCAGTCAATTTGTTCTATTTGTGAACCACAAATGACCATAATCATGGCTGGATAGTTATAAGAGCACTGTTAGTGAGACACCTGTATCAAGGAAAAGGAAAGCCATCCTTTCTGAAATGAAATTAGACATAAAACCTGTGCCATCAACTTCCACTGTCCATTGAAAGTAACTAAAAGTGCTCTTCAGAAACAATCTCCCAAAGCCTCCATCTATCTTCTCAACCTGTAATTAACTCTGCTATTCTCATGCTGCAGCATTCAAGGTGCTGCTTCTTATTCAATTTTATTTCAGCTTTAATTACTAGTACTGAGACAGCACTCTTGCACATGACTTATGAACTGCGTGCACAACATTTCAGTTCTATCACAGGTTGATTTCAATTTTGTGGGCTCACCTGGGACCTCCCCCACCAGAATAACACCATTTCTATAAGAAAACATGCAATTGCCAAACAACCAACTGAAAAATGATCTTTTAGAATAAAATCATCCCATAAACCGAGGAAGCTGTGCATTAGGAACCCTTCTAGTGCTTCATGAATGGGGTCTAGCAAAGCTACTTCTAAAGTAACTGCTAAGTACATCTCATTTTCCAATTGACTTATAGTACCAGGAAAAAATTCAAACTAGAAATATTTTTTGGGGTCCCTAAATATAATGATATCACACTGCCTTACCAGTATAGGTTCAGTCCACCGTAGGCTGGAAACTATAGCATGACAGCATAAGCTGCAGAGAGAAGAGGGTGACTGGGAAGTTATTACTTCTTATTCTTGTTAAAATAGTTCCTCTGCGCTCTAGAATTTCACTTGGAAGGCCATGCAGCAACAGAACCAGATCTCCAGTGAATGCTCATTTTCCCACACCACACTGATTGACCAAAAATAACTTTTATATGACAAATACATTCCTACTGAAGAACTGCCACGACAACTAAACCACTGGCTTGTGTGATCAGACTATAGAGAACTGATGAAATACATATGCCATATATGATGCATAACTGCCATACAGACACTTCATGAGGTTGAGTTTGCAGCCAAGATGTTAAGAATAAGCTAACTGGGGGTTCTATGCATCGAGCAATGGGCTAAGTATGCTACATGGATTAACTCATTTAATAGTCATGGCAGCCTTCCTTGTGTGGTTAGCATTTTATATATGAAGAAACTGAGGCACAGAGCACTGAAGTAACTTGTCCAAGGTCACACAGTTAGTTAGTGGTGGAGTCTGGATTTGAATCCAGACAGTCTGCATTAAACGGATAAGATCTTAACCACCATGCTATGCAACAATGCTGCTGTTGATTATAACAGGGAAGATAATAATACAAGTAATAATGGTGACAAACAATAATATAACATTGACTATTCAAGTCGTTGTTCCGAGTACTTTCCACATGTCAACTCATCTACTTCTCAGAACAACCCTACGAGGTAGGTACTATTATTATTCCTCTTTATCAAGTGGGGAAAGTTCTGCACAGAGATGATTAATGACATATCTAAGGTCACACCACTAGGAAGTCGATGATCTGCAATTCGAATCCAGGCAGTCTGGCTCTATTGTAACACACAGCCTCTGTAACAAAAATAACTGGGGTGTAACTGGCAGAAGTAGTAGGTTAGGCGTTTAGAAAACAATTCAGGACCAACTATTTCCTAGCTCTGAAATCTTGCAAGATATGTTACGTCTCTTAGCCTCACTTGCTTTATCTGTACAATAGAGAGCAATTTTAAACTCACAGGGATAGTGTAAGGATTAAACAAGAATGTATGTGAAACTACTTTGGAGACTGTAAAGTGCTATATAATTGTATGAAATTAATGAACAAAGTAGGTAGGAACAGTTAAGAAATTTTATGTGTGTCTATGTAAACTGTAATAATTGGAATATTCAATATTCAGACAGAAATTATGACCTCTCTCCTATTTGCAACATGGTCTTTTAGAATTTTAGAACTTTAGGTCATGCTATGGGAGTGGTGTAGTTCTGATAACCTGATAAGGTCTCAGGTCTGATCAACAGATTTGAGGTCTGCAGTTAGGCTAAGGACAGTTCATAACCAAACAAAGACTGCTGCAAATGGCAAACTGGAACAATGGTAAAGCAATTGCTGGTTGCTAGGATTAACATGGACTGGTTGATGAGGCCATGGCAGCAAATCTAGCCCATCAGATGTCCCTACATTTTGTGTCTCTCACAGAACTAGTTCTGTCCCTGGGAATGAGCAGTAGTGCTGGAGAAGAATAGAAGTGGTTCTCAAATATCTCCCTTCAATACATTCCTCTGTGGCTTGTTCAGTGGTATGATCTCACAAAAGAACCATCCACTAGAGCTCAACAGTTCTATTCCCACTACAAAATAGCTTTTCTTCAGGACTATACTCCATAACAGAAGAAAACACTTAAAAATCACAGTAAGAATGGCAGCCACTAAATTACAGGGGTGCAAATGTCTGCTTCTGAAAGCCTTAGTCATTGCAAAGATAAGAAAGCAAGAGAACTCTGTTTCTATCAAAGCCTGGTTCCAGATACATCAGACGACATAGTGGCACTTGTTATTCTGGCTGCTGAAAACAAGAATGGGGAAAAGCTGATGATGCATGTGAACCATCACTCTGTAAAGGAAACCTGTTCAGGAGGTAGAGCAAAACCAGGGCAGTTCCAATTTTATTTTTTTCATTAAAAAAATTATTTAAGGATATGACAATACTTAAGATTTTTAATATAAATATATTCACAAATCAGGAAGAAATTCTCTCTAGTGGTACTTTAGAACAATTTTTAGAGGGCGAGAAAATTTTTCTTCAAAGGAACTATTAAACAGAAATTAAATTTTAAAACATAAAAAGTAGAATTTTATGTTATATGTTTTTTAACCACACTTCCTTAAAAATACACACACACACACACACACACACACACATATATATATATATAAAATGGAACTTCCAGTTGAAATGACTTGAGTAGAGGAAGAATAGAGCCATGTAGCAAAACCCCACCCCCAAATCGGGAATCTCTAGACAGAATACAGTCTGAAAAAGAAATCACTGCATTATTATCTTATGTTGTCCAGATTGTTTTTTAAATAATACGACCCTGTACTTATTTTCACCCTGATATTCATGTCCAGTTTGAGAGCATGCCAGTCAAATTTAATCTATGCTTCTACTTCCTGGAGAGTCAAAATCGTTAAGACCATGGTACCATACATATCTGCTTGACAGACATGAATGTAATTGTTTTTGTACCTCAATGGCATAGGCATCTATAATATTTTAGTGCCTCCCAGCGTTTTTGTCTATACTGAGTAAGTGGGCAAAAGGATCAAGCTCTGACACACTGCTGTAGAGGCAATAAGGGATGAATCCCTGCCCCTCTAATGTCTTCACAGGGGATGACTTAACCAGATGAGTCCCTTAGGAATCAGCAGGGTAAGAGAGGGGCAGCATGGGGGCTATGAGACCCAAAGGGACTCATTTGAAGAAAGACTTTTTGTCATTAAGCACCTATCTCTCCAGAAGCAAGTAACTGGGGATTTAGAGAAAGTAAAGTGTTCCCTGGTCCAGTGAGGTAACTAACTGACTGTTGAGAACAAATAGCTTCTGCCAGTAGTTTACGTAAAAGTAAAACCCTCAAGGATTAAATGGAAGAGTACACCTAATTTTAATAAATCTTTGAATGTTCGGATCCTGCACTTTACTCTCTAACTCAAATTTTCTCCTATTTCTCTCTTGATATGTCATTCTAAAAAGGTAGAGTGGAGAAGATTTACAAATGAAGAAAAGGTACATTTGCATTCAGAATTTTCTTTTCTATCAGGTTCCAAGGTTTGAACTTAAATACATTTGGATAAAGAAAAAACAATCAGGCAGTTTTTATACCACCAGTTCAATGTTGGTATTTATTGTCTTGGAGGGGGTAGGGGTTATGAAGGTGAGTGGAGAGAAGGGGTGTATGTATATCAAGGTTTCTAGAAGCCTTGAGTTCCTACTGTAAGGAAAGAGGACAGGTGAAAAGAAAGGGGAGAAGCCTAGGCTTATGCTAATCTTTCTCCACCTCAGATCTCAAGTAGGTGGAAAAAAGCTGAGGTTCCTTTGATTGTAGTCCTTTGTCTATCCAGGCTAGGGCAAGTTAATTTACCTTGAAGAGAAATCCTGTTATTTCAAAGCAAGAATGAAAAATGTATATATAAAATGGAAAACCGATAAGAAATTAAGCAGAAAGTTCCTTAAATATTTTTCTTTTCAAAATGTGAGTTGTAGAGGGTAGTAAATATAGGAAAATAAAGGTAAACATAGTTTTAAAAATAACTAATTTTATATTTTTGTCAAATCTATCCCAAATAATCAAGAGGGAGAGAGAGAAAATTTAAAGGCATGAATAAATCAAATGGACTGAAGTAGCAACATGGTATAGTGGAAAGGGCATGGAACTTGGAGCCAGGAGACCTGATTTCTAGCCCTGCATCTGCCAGTAACTCAGGGTGGCTTGCCTTATGCAAGTGTTTTAAACTCCCTGTGCCTCAGTCTCTAACCACCTGCAAAATGAGGGGATTTAACTAAGGTTGGTAAAGTCACTTCTAACTCTAATATTTCAAAATGTGTGAAATAATATGGAACATGATATGGGTTGAATTGTGTTCCTGTCCCCAATTTCATATGTTAAAGCCCTAAACCCCTAGTACCGCAGAATGTGATGCTAATTGGAGGCAGGGTCTTTAAAAAGGTAATTACATTAAAATGAGGCTGTCAGGGTAGGCCAAAATATAACTACTGTCCTTATAAGAAGAGGAGATTAGCACACACAGAGAGACACTAGGGATACATGCATAGAGAAAAGACCATGTGAAGGGGCAGCAAAAAGGTGGCTATCTTCAAGTCAAGGAAAGAGACTTCAAAAAAACCAGTGTGGCTGATACTTTAGTCTCAAACTGCCATCTCTAAAACTGTAGGAAAAGAAGTCTCTGTTTTTAAGCAACCCAGTTTGTGGCAGTTTGTATATAAGCCATAGCAAACTAATATACTGCATCATTTGAGTATAAACTCTATTCCAAAAGGAATAAACTTTTACATCTTAGGTAATGAATTGTACTCAGGGTGATTTTGCTGGAGGTTCAAATTTCCTGGCTCTTATTTCAGAACTTATAGGCTTCTGAAGCTAGACACAGAACAGATGATAATTACCATCGTGGAAGGTTGCATGCAGCCAATAAAGCCAAGTGTCAAGGGGACTGAACGAGCACAATGAAGAGAAGTTGGGGTGTGAACAGTTTAATCATAACAACATTTTATTTTTACTCTTTTACCTAATTTATAATCAAAATGGCATTTAGTTTTTGGTTTTAAAATAGTATGTCTAAAATCAGGGTTTGATATCTTGGTCTTCCAGTTGGCTTGTTCTTTGTTGGCTTTAGACTGCGGCAGGGAGATGACGACAGAGTGCATTCATCAGTGTGTGTGTGTGTGTGTCTGTAGGTCAAAGAGGGCTACAGAGAAAGAATTGGGGGAGGAAGGCTACGAAAATTTACTCTCACCACTGAAAACTAAACTTTAAGTACCCCCAACAAAAGAGGAGTGGTGGTAGAATAGATTTTATCTGCTGGAAAGTACTCTTACCAATAGCTTAGCTAGACAATCAAACCTCAAAGTGGCTGACTAACCACATTTGGAATAATTTTGCAAAAACTGAATTCCACAGGAATATAGTCAATAGCTATGTAAAATCTTTGTATGGTGACATATCATAACTAGACTCATCCTAGTGATCACAGAAGCAGTGAATCACTATGTTGCATAACAGGAACTAACATAGTGTTGTAGATCAATTATACTTAAAAACAAACTAACAAACAACCAACTTATGGAAAAAGAGATCAGATTTGTGGTTACCAGAGGCATGGGGTGGGGGGAGGGAGAATTAGACGAAGGCAGTCAAAGGTACAAACTTCCAGTTATAAGACAAATAAGTATTAAGGATGTAATGTATAACATGATAAATATAATATAACACATTAATGTATATATTATATTAAATATAAATATATTAATAAATATAGATATAATAATAAATATATCATGTAACACTGCTGTATGTTATATATGAAAATTGTTAGGAGAGTAAATCCAAACAGTTCTCATCACAAGAAAAAATATTTTGCATCTATATTAGATGATGGATGCTCACTAAACTTACTGTGATTATCATTTCACAATGTATGTAAGTCAAATCATCGTCCTGTACACCTTAAACTTATACAGTGCTGGATGTCAATTATATCTTGATAAAACTGGATGATTAAAGAAAAAAGAATCACACTTAGTTGAGGCTGAAGGGGACCTCACAAGTTATCTGGTCCATTTCCCTTATTTTACAATGGGCAACTTGAAGCTTAGAGAAGATGAGATCTGCCCAAGGTCACATAGCAAGTTAGCAGCAGAGTTGGGATTTAAACTAAATTTTTTTCTTCAGACAGCTTTAAATTAACATGAAACTGTTTTTTTTTTTCCTAATCTTTGCTGTCGTTACATAGAGTAATAGAAATTTTCAAAGGGACTGTGACTTCTAAAGGTCTCCATAAGCCAAAATAACAAACAAAATTACAAAGCAATAGACCGAGAGGCAACTTATTATTTCTGTACATTCTCTATTTATTTGGAAAATAAACTGTTCAGAAGTGAAACAACAGCACAGGATGGTGGAAAGGACTTTTTGGAGTCAGCAGACTAGGGTTCTTGAATCAACTCTGTATCATAAACTAGTTGTGTGATTTTGGACAAGTTACTTAACCTATCTTGGGTTCAGTTTTCTTCTCTATACAATGAGGGTGTAGTGGGTTGAACAGTAGCCCCCCAAAAAGTTCTAAACCCTGGAAAAAGTGAATGTGGCTTTATTTCGAGAAAAGGTCTTTACAGATGTAATTAAGGATCTTAAGATTAGGTCATCTTGTATTTAGGGTGGGCCCCCAAATCCAATAACAGGTATTTTTATATGCAAAAGGCAGAGAGAGATTTGAGAGGATCAGACACAGATGGGAAGGTAATATGAAAACAGAGGTAGAGATTGGAATGATGGGTCTACAAGCCAAGGAATGACAAGAATTTTCTGTAGCCACCAGAAGCTAGGAGAGAGGCATGGAACAGATATTCTCTTAGAACTCCCAGAAAGAACAAAACCTGGTAACATCTTGATTTCAGACTTCTAGCCTCCTAACGTATGACACAATAAATTTTTATTTTAAGCCACCAAGTTTGTGGTAATTTGTTATGACAACCTTAGGAAACTAATACACTGGGTGAGTACAGATCAGATGTAAGGTTGCAAGCAGGTAAATGAGTGAAATGGGCTGCTACATGTAACAGGAGCGTAGGTGTAATAATTAATGAAAATGGAATAAGCATCTTGCTGTCAGAGAGAAAACAGAGCGATGATCTGAAGAACACTTTTCAGTCCCGGCCTATCATTAACCTTTAAGAATGCAGACCCAGTATTGCCAGAGGACTAGGATTTCAAGAAAAATTTAAAATTCAATCTTTTATTTGAAATCTCTCCATTAAAAAATGAAGGAAACATTTTAATTTTTAAAATACTATGTGTCAAACTAAATTTAAGGGCTAAATATTAGATGATCTTTAATGTGCTTATGGCTCTGGTTTTCTATGTTTCAATTGGTTCATCCTAGCATTGTAATATGTTATTAGAGCTGGAAGACTTTTGTGGTCACTAGTATTGTTGGGACAATAGCAGCTGTGGTCACAGCATAACTATGACATTTTTGTCAGTTCATGTCTAAAGGAGAAGTCATGATAAACACTTCTTATGGGATTATTTAAAATTTACAGGTAAGAAAATTTTCCTATTAAAATACACCTCAGTAAGTTTGATCTCTCGCTGCATCATTTCCACTTACTAAAAGCCTTATTGCGTATGAAAGAGAAATTGAAAGAATGTAATATTAACTCATATTTGGCAAAAGATATTTACACCAGAATCTATCCTGTCCAGCAGAAAATGCATTAAAAAACACAGTTAACTTTCTAAAAAATATATGTGCAGTAAAAAAAAAATCTATCAAGCCATTAAAGACATGGAAGAAACTTAAAAGACATATTACTAAATGAAAGAAGCCAGTCTGAAAAGGCTACAAACTGTACGAGTCCAACCAAATGACATTCTGGAAAAGGCACAGCTACAGAAACAATAAAAAGATCATGGTTTCCAGGGGTTTGGGGAGAAGGACTGAGGGAGAAATGAACAGATGGAGCACAAGGGATTTTTAGGGCAATGAAATTATTCTGTATGATACTCTAGTGGTGGCTGCATGTCATCATGAATTTCTCAAACCCATAGAATGTACAACATCAAGAGTGAACCCTAATGTAAACTATGGACTTTGGTTGAAAATAATGTGCCCATGTTGGTTCATTGATTGTGCCAAATATGCCACACTGATAAGGGATGTTGAGGGTAGGGGAGTATGTATGTGTGGGTGGGGAGGGCTGTGTGTGAACTCTTTGTATTTTCTGCTTAATTCTGCTGTGAACCTGAAACTGCTCTAAAAGAATAAAGCCTATTTAAAAAAACTCAGTTAACTTCCTATATCTACATATTTGCAAGCATTTATCCAAGAAGCATACATGTAGCTTATATTTGTAGTAATAAAGTTAAGGGCATTCTGAAAATGTGATATGTATCCCCCAATACTTTGTTGTGAAACAGTATCTTATTAAGTTTATCATCATTTTGTACTCAAAAGACACGAAGATTAACAGGCTTAAAGTTTAGCTTCTGAAGACAACCACACACGAATTTTTCTCCCCTCTCCTTTTCTAATAACCCTTGTGCATTCACTTCAAATTAAAATTTTCTCCCCTCTCTTTTTCTAATAACACCTTGTGTACTCACTTCAAATTAAATACAAGAAAAGAGGATGCTGAGACAAATCAATTGAGGAAAGAACAGTCTTTTGAAAAAATGGTACTGGGATAACAAAATATCCACATGCAAAAGGATGAAGTTGGACTCCTACATTATTAAAAAATATATAACTCCAAGTAGGTCATAGAGCCCCAAATGAAAGAGCTAAAATTATGAAACTGCTAAAAGAAAACAAAAATAAATCTTCATGACCTTGGGCTACGTGATGGATTTTTAGATACAACACCAAAAGGGTAAGCAACAACAAAAAGATAGATAAATTAGACTTCATCAGAAATAAAATCTTTTTGCTTTAATAACACAATAAGAAAGTAAATTGAAAACCTACAGAATGGGAGAAGATACTTACAGTCGTATACTTTGTAGGGGACTTTTATCTAAAATATACAAAATAAATCGTGGTGATGATGTGGAGAAATTGGAATCTTCAGACATTGCTAGAGGGAAAGCAATATGTTGCAACCACTTTGGAAAATAGCTTGACAGCTCCTCAAAAAGTTAAACATAAAGTAACCATACAAACCAGAAATTCTACAAATAAATAATAAAAGACAAAAAACCCAATTAAAGATTGGGCAAAGGATTTGAGTAGATGTTTCTTCAAAGAATATATACAAAGAGCCAATAAAAGCACATGAAAAGATGCTGAATATCACTAATCATTAGGGAAATGTAAACCAAAACTACAGTGAGATGTCAGTTTAGATCCATTAGGATAACTCTTGTTAAAACAAAACAAAACAAAACAAAACAAACCAAACCAGAAATTAACAAGTGCTGATAAAGATGTGGAGAAATTGGATATTAACACACACATGTTTATATCAATATTATTCATAATAGCCAAAAGGTGAAAGCAACCCAAGTGTCCATCAATGGATTAATGGATAAGCAAAATGTGGTATTTACATATAAGGGAATATTATTCAGCTTTAAAAAGGAAAGATATTTTGATACATGCTACATTAATGAACTGTGAAGACATTATGCTAAGTGAAATAAACCAGTCACAGAAAGACAAATATTGTAAGATTCTATTAACGTGAGGTACACAGAGTAGTCAAATATATAGGGACAGAAAGTAGAATTGTAATTGTCAAGGGTCGAAGTCATGGGGCAAAGGGAGTTATTGTTTAATAGGTACAGAGCTTCAGTTTGGGAAGGTGAAAATGTTCTGGAGATGGATAGTGGTGATGGGTGTACAACAATGTGAATGTACTTACTGTACTTTAATGCCTCAGGACTGTGTACTTTAAAAAGGTTAAAATGGTAAATTTTATGTTATAAATATTTTGCTGCAATAAAAAAGACAAGTAATCCAATTAAAAATGGGGCAAAGGATTAGAACAGATGTTTCTCCAAAGAAGATATACAAGAAGCCAATATGCACATGAAAAGATGCTTAACATCATTAGTCATTAGGAAAACGCAAGTCAAAACCACAGGGAGATATCACTTCACACCCACTAGGATAGCTATAATAGAAAAGAGAGAAAAAAATAAATCTTGGTGATGAGGTGGAGAAATTGGAATCTTC
The DNA here is from genome assembly GCF_048773025.1 of Camelus bactrianus. Taxonomy (NCBI): domain Eukaryota; kingdom Metazoa; phylum Chordata; class Mammalia; order Artiodactyla; family Camelidae; genus Camelus; species Camelus bactrianus. The sequence continues at coordinate 42,772,500 of NC_133575.1, forward strand.
AGACATTGCTAGTGGGAAAGCAATATGTTGCAACCACTTTGGAAAACAGCTTGACAGCTCCTCAAAAAGTTAAACATAAAGTAACCATATAAACCAGAAATTCTACTCCTAAAAATATATCCAAGAGAACTGAAAACAGGTATTCAAACAAAAACTTGTACAAAAATGTTCATAGCATCACTATTCACAATAGCCAAAAGGTGGAAACAACTCAAATGTCTACTAACCGATGAACAGATAAACAAAATGTGGAATATCCATACATTGATTGTTAGGAAATAAAATATAAGGAAGTACTGGTACTTGCTATGACTTGGATAAACCTTGAAGGTATTATACTAAGTGAAAGAAGCTAATCACAAAAGACAACATTTATATGATTCAACTTATAGGACATATCCAGAACAGGCAAATCTATAAAGTAGAGTAATGGTTGCCTAGGGTTGTGGGGAGGGAGGTATGGGAATGTAGAATGACAGCTAATAGGCATGGAGTTCCTAGTTGGAGAGATTAAAATGTTTTAAAATTAGATTGTAGTGATGGTTGCAAAACTCAGTGAATATACTAAAAACTGTATACTTTAAGTGAGTGAATTATATGGTAAGTGAATTATTTCTCAATTCTAAAAGAGCAAAGAAGAGAAATGTTTCAAGTATGTATCTCTCAGATTAGTATGTTTTGTATTTATTCTGTTTCAAATATTAACTATGACAGCTAAGGCCAAGAAACTATCTCAGTAAAGACATCACTTTGCATTTAGTTATTCCTCACTACAGCTGCCATTATCTTTACCATGATAGCTAAAAGATTTATTTTGACACTGTGTAAGTTCTGTGGTCAACTTATATTGAGGTGAAACAAATGTGAAAAGATCATAATTCTTTAAGATTAGCCACGGAAAGTACAGAAATACATGTCTTCAACAGAAGTTGTTTCATAAAATTTCACAATATCTGTAGCAACAATTTAAATCTTTAATTGCTGAGTGAAATAGTGAACACAGAGATGACTATCATCTTTTAAGATGGTGTTTATGTCAATCTCTATTGCTCTATAGACCAGTCTGCAATCAAAGATTATGAGATATACACACACACTCTAACACATTCAGAGAAGAAAACAATCCATTGTTACGAGACAAAACAATTAAAAGAACCAGGCTCTGACAGGGAATTTAAAACAATTACAATTAATATATTAAAGACTTTACTGAAAAAGGTGGACAGCATGCCTGGACACATGGGTAATTTCAGCAGAGAGATGGAAACTATAAGAATAAATGAAATTGATATGTAATTAAAAACACAGTAACATATCTGTCCTATAATACTTTGAGATAAATTCCTTCCATAGTTTGTTGAGAGTTTTTATCATGAAAGGGTGTTGAATTTTGTCAGATGCTTCCTTTCCATATATTAAGATGAGTATGTGATTTTTATCCTTCATTCTGTTAGTGTGGATCACATTAACTGATTTGATTATGTTGAATAATCTTTTCATTCTAGGGATAAATATTACTTGGTCATGGTGTATGATCCTTTTAATGTGATATTGAATTTGGTTTGCTGGCATTTTATTGAGATTTTTACACCTATGTTCATCAGGGATATAGCAGTTTCCTTATCTTATAGTGTCTTTGGCCTTGGTGTCAAAATAATCCTGGCCGGATGAAATTAGTTGGGAAGTTTTCCCAACTTCTTCAGGTTTTTGGAAGAGTTTAAGAAGGATTGATGTTAATTCTTCTTTAAAGGCTTGGAAGAATTCATCAGTGAATTCATCTGCTCCTGGGCTTTTCTTTGTTGGGTAGTTTTAAATTACTGATTCAATCTCTTTGCTCATTATTAGTTTGTTCAGATATTCTACTTTTTCATGATTCAGTTTTGGTTAGGCTGTATGTTTCCAGGAATTTATCTATTTTCTAGGTTATCCAATTTTTTGGCATATAACTTGTCACAGTAGTCTTTCATGATCCTCTGTATTTTTGTGGCATCAGTTTTAATATCTCTTCTTTCAGTTCAGATTTTGTTTATTTGAGTCTTTCTTTCTTTCTTTTCTTTTCTTTCTTTCCTTTTCTCTTTCTTTCTTTCTTTCTTCCTTTCTTTCTTTCTTTCTTTCTTTCTTTCTTTCTTTCTTTCTTTCTTTCTTTCTTTCTTTCTTCCTTCCTTCCTTCCTTCCTTCCTTCCTTCCTTCCTTCCTTCCTTCCTTCCTTCCTTCCTTCCTTCCTTTCTTTCTTTCTTTCTTTCTTTCTTTCTTTCTTTCTTTCTTTCTTTCTTTCTTTCTTTCTTTCTCTTCCTTCCTTCCTTCCTTCCTTCCTTTTCTTTCTCACTCTCGCTCTTTTTCTTTTGTTTTTTCCTTCTTCTTTCCTTCCTTGCTTTCAGTAGACTTCCATAGGGTTTGTTCATTTGTTTTATCTTTTCAAAAAACAACTCAATTTTGTTGATTTTTTTTCTATTTTCTACTCTGTATTTATTTCTGCTTTATAATCTTTATTATTTCCTTCCTTCTGCTACCTTTGGTCTTAGTTTCTTCTTCTTTTTCTAGTTGCTTGAGGTATAAAGTTACTTTGTTTATTTAAGATCTTCTTTTTCAATGTAGGAATTTATCATGATTCCCATCTTAGTACTTCTTTTACCATATCTTGTAAGATTTTGTATGATGTGTTTTCATTTTCATTTGTCTCAGGAAATTATAATAAAGGCCACATATGGAAAGCCCACACCTAGGGGGGAGGGTATAGCTCAGTGGTAGAGTGCATGGCTAGCATGCACAAGGTCCTGGGTTCAATTCCCAGTAGCTGTGTTAAAAAAACAAACAAATAAATAAACCTAATTTCCTCCCACCCCAGTAAAAACATAAATTTTTTTAAATGAAAAGCCCACAACTAACATCATACTCAATGGTGAAAAACTTAAAAGTTTTCCCTTTAATATCAGGAAGAAGGCAAGGAGGTCTATTCTCACCATTTCTATTAACATAGTACTTAAAGTCTTAGCCAAAGCAATTAGGCAAGAAAAAGAAACAAAAGGTATCCAAATTAGAAAGGAAGAAGTAAAACTATCTCTGTTTTCAGATGATATGATGATATGAGTAGAAAACCCTCAAGACTTCCCCACAAAACCCTGTTAGATATATAACAAATGAATTTAGCAAAAGTGGTAAATTATTATATAACAAAGTATCTGAAAAGGAATTATGAAAACAATCCCATTTATAATAACATAAAAAGAATAACATTAAAAAGGAATCCTGCTACACTGTTGATGGGAATGTAAATTGATGCAGCCACTATGGAGGACAGTATGGAGGTTCCTTAAAAAACTAAAAATAGACTTACCATATGATCTAGCAATCCCACTCCTGGGCATATATCCAGAGAAAACTATAGTTTGAAAAGACACATGATCCCCAGTGTTCACAGCACCACTATTTACAATAGCCAAAACATGGAAACAACTTAAATGCCCATCAACAGATGACTGGATAAAGATGTGGTATATACAGACAATGGAATATTACTCAGCCATAAAAAAGCATGAAATAGCGCCACTTGCAGCAACATGGATAGACCTAGAGATTATCATATTGAGTGAGGTAAGTCAGACAGAGAAAGACAAATATCATATGGCATCACTTATATGTGGAATAAGGACAAAAAATGATACAAATTCTATTTATAAACCAAAAATAGACTCATGGACATAGAAAACAAACTATGATTACCAAAAAGGAAAAGGCAAGGAGGGATAAATTAGGGGTTGGGGATTAATGCACACAGATTTCTATATATAAAATAAACAACAAGGACCTACTATATAACACAGGGAACTATATTCAATTTCTTGTAATAACATATAATGGAAAAGAATCTGAAAAGAAAAAATATATGTATATGTATAACTGAATCACTTTACTGTACACCAGAAACTAACATTGTAAATCAACTACACTTCAATAAAAAAAATTAAAAAACAAACAAAAAAGATTCTTTTAAAAATACTTTCTAAAATTTATTTATTTATTTATTTATTTATTTATTTATTTATTTATTTATTTATTTATTTATATAAGTGGAGGTACTAGGGATTGAACCCAGCCTGGTGCCCACTCCCCAAGAATAACATTATTAGGAACAAAGTTAACCAAGGAGGTTAGTAACCTAACCCCTTATTCTAAAATAAAATAAAATAAAATAAAATAAAATAAAGTAAAATAAAATAGTACAGAACATTGATGAAAAAATTAAGGAAGACACAAATGAACAGAAAAATGGAGACATCCTATGTTCATAAATTGGAAGACAATATTGATAAAACGTCCATACTAGCCAAAAACAGCCTACAGATTCAATGCAACCCCTATCAAAATTCCAATAGAACTTTTTTAACAGAAAAAAAAAATCATAAAATTCTTATGGAACCACAAGGACCTTGAACAACAAAAGCAATCTTGAGAAAGAAGAACAAAGAAGGCACTGCATTTCCTGATTTCACAATATATTACAAAGCTACAGTAATTAAAATAGTATGACGCTGGTACAAAAACAGACCTATAGATAAATGGAACAGAATGCAGAGTCCAGCAATAAATGCACATATATACGGTCAACTCATCTTTGATAAGGGTGCCAAGAATACACAATGGGCAAAGGATAGTCTCTTTGACAAATGGTGCTGGCAAAACTGAATATCCACATGCACAAGAATGAAATTGGACCCTTATCTTAGACCATACACAGAAATCAGCTCAAAATGGATTAAAAGCTTAAATGTAAGATAAGAAACAGTAAAAGTTTTCTAGAAGAAAACATAGGGGAAAGCTTCAAGACATTAGTCTAAAGCAACGCTTTCTCAGATACACCACCAAAAGCACAAGCAACAAAAGCAAAAATAGACAACTGGGACTATATCCAGCTAAATGGCTTCTGCACAGCAATGGAAACAATCAATAGGGTGAAAAGTAACATAGAGAATGGGAGAAAGTATTTGTAATCATATATTTTACAAGGAGTTAATATCCATAATATATAAGGAATTCCTACAATGCAATAGCCAAAACACAAAGAACCTAATTTTAAAATGGGCAAAAGACTTGAACAGACATTTCTCCAAAGACATACAAATAGCCAACAGGTATATGAAAAAATGCTCAACATCACTAATTGTCGGGGAAATGCAAATTAAAACCACAGTAAGATGTCACCTCACATCCATTAGGATGGCTATTATTAAATAAAACAAAATAAGTGATAACAAGTATCAACAAGGATGTGAGAAATTGGAACCCTCTGTGCTGTTGGTGGGCACCTGAAATGGTGCAGCTTTTATGGAAAATGGCATGGAGGTTCCTCAAGAAATTAAAAGTAGAACTACCATATGACCCAGTAATTCTACTTCTGGGTATATATCTAAAAGAATTGAAATCAAGATCTTGAAGAGATATCTGCACTCCCATGTTTACTGCAGCATTTTTATAGCCAAGATGTAGGAACAACCTATATGACCATCAACAAATAGATAAAGAAAATATGATTTATAAATACAATGGAATATTATTCAGCCATGAAAAGGGAAATTCTGACATATGCAACAATATGGTAAACCTGGAGGACATTATGCTAAGTAAAATAAGCCAGTTACAGAAGGATAAGTACTACATGATTCTACTTATACGAAATATCTGAAATAGTAAACACATAGAAGCAGGGAGTAAAATGGTGGTTGACATATTTTGAGGGAGGGGAAAATGGAGGGTTACTTTTAAACTGGTATAAAGTTTCCATTACGCAAGATAATTAAGTTCTAGAGATCTGCTGTACAACATTGTGCCTACAGTTAACAATACAGTATTATATACTTAAAATTTTGTTAAAAGGGTTGATCTCATGTTAAGTAGTCTTACCACAATTTAAAAAAAATAGGTAGCGAAAAACACATAGTGAAAAAGTATTGTAGAAGTATTGACCTGTTAATGATATTATATATAATATCATTATATAGTACATATTACATATATATATATAATTATACATATAAATACATATATATAATTTTGGTGTCAGCTTATGAAAATTTGAATTTTTTTTGTAATTTTATTTCATACTTGTCACATTTATTATATAGCAGGAGCCTTGTACCTCTTAATCACCTATTTCCCCCATCCCCTCCCTTCTGGCAACCATTTGTTTGTTCTTTATGTCTGAGCCTGTTTCATTTGTTTGTTTTGCTTTTTAGATTCCACATATAAGTGAGTATTGGTATCTGTCTGCTATTTCACATAACATAATATACTCTAGATCCATCCATGTTGTTGCAAGTGACAAGATTTCATTTTTAAGACTGAGTAATATTCCATTGTATATACACACCACAGCTTCTTTATCCATTCATCTATCAATGGACATGTAGGTTGCTTCTATTTCTTGGCTATTGTAAATAATGTTGCAATGAACATTGGAGTGCATATATCTTTTTGAATTAGTGTTTTTGTTTTCTTTGTATATATAACCCAGAAGTGGAATTGCTGTGTTATATGGCAGTTCTACTTTTAATTTTTTGATTTAATGTTCTGTCTCCCATAGCTGCACCAATTTACATTTCCACCAACAATGCATGAGGGTTCTCTTTTTTCCACATCCTCATGAACACTTGTTACTTGTTGTTTTTTTGATGATAGCCATTCTGACAGCCATGAGGTCATATCTCACTGTGGTTTTGATTTGCATTTCCCTGGTTATTAGTGATGTTGACCATATTTTCATTTGTCTGTTATCCATCTGTATGTCTTCCTTGGAAAAATGTCTATTCAGGTGCTCTGCTTATTTTGAGTTGTTTAGGTTTGTTTGCTTGTTTGCTTTTTGATGTTGAGTTGTATGAGTTCCTTTTTTTAAAAGCTGAAGTATAGTTGATTTACAATGTTGTGTTAATTTCTGGTGTATAGCACAGTCATTCATATATATATACCTTTTCATATTCTTTTTAATTATAGGCTATTACGAGGTATTGAAGGTAGTTTCCTGTGCTGTATGAGTTACTTGTGTATTTTGAATATTAACATCTTATCAGATATATCATTTGGAAATAACTTCTCCCATTCAATATGCTGCCTTTTTGTTTTGTTGATAGTTTCTTTCACTGTACAAAAGCTTTTTAGTTTGATGTAGCCCTGACTTGTTTATTTTTGCTTTTGTTTCCCATGCCTGAGGATATGTATCAAAAAATAAATTACAAAGACTAATGTCAAAGAGCATGCTGCCTAGGTTTTCTTCTAGGATTTTTATGATTTCAGGTCTTACCTTTAAGTCTCTGATCCACTTTGATTTTATTTTTGTATAAGGTGTGAGAAAATCTGTTCAATCTGATTCTTTTATATGTAGTTATCCAGTTTATCCAATACCACTTATTGAGGAAGCTGTCTTTTCCCCATTGTATATTCCTGCCTCCTGTGTCATAGACTGATTGATCATATGAGTTTCGGTTTATTTCTGGGCTCTCTATACAGTGTTCTACGTGTTTGTTTTGTGCCACTACCATATAGTTTTGATTATTGTAGCTCTGTAATATAGTTTGAAATCAGGGAGTGTGATACCTTTAGCTTTGTTCTTCTTTCTCAAGATTGTTTTACTATTTGGGGTCTTTTGTGTTTCCATACAAATTTTAGAATTATTTGTTCAAGTTTTGTGAAAATGCCATTGGTATTCTGATAGGGATTGCATTAAATCTGTAGAGTGCCTTGGGAACTATGGTAATTTTAACAATATTAACACTTCCAATTCATGAGCACCATATAATTCCCATTTATTTGTGTCATCTTCAATTTCTTTCATCAATGTCTTAATAGTTTTCCAATTACAAGTCTTTTACCTCATTGATTAGATTTATTCTTAGGTATTTTATTCCTTGTTTTCCTAGTTTCTCTTTCTGATAGTTCATTGTTAGTGTATAGAAATGCAACAGATTTCTGTATATTAATTTTTTATTCTGCAACTTTACTGAATTCATTTATTAGTTCTAATAGCTTGTTTGGTAGTATCTTTAGGATTTTCTATATATTATAATCATGTCATCTGCAAACAGTGACAGTTTTACTTCTTCCTTTCCAATTTGAATTCCTTTAATTTCTTCTTCTTTTCTTTCTTTTATTTCTTCTTATTGTCTGACAACTGTGGCTAGGACTGCCAACAATATGCTGAATGAAAGTGGCAAGAGTGGGCATCTTTGTCTTGTTCCTGATCTCAGAGGAAATGCTTTTAGCTTTTCACTGTTGAGTATTATGTTGGCTGTAGGTTTGCATACGTGGCCTTTATTATGTTGAGGTATGTTCCCTCCATACCTACTTTCTTGAGAGTTTTTATCATAAATGGATGTTGAATTTTTCAAACGATTTTTCATATTGAAATATTCATATGATTTTAATTCTTCAATTTGTTAGCATAGTGTATCATGTTGATTGATTTGTTGAAATTGAACCATACTTGTATCTCGGGGATAAATCCCACTTGATCCTGGTATTTGATCCTTTAAATGTATTGTTGAATTGGGGTTGCTAATATTTTCTTGAGGATTTTTGCATATATGTTCATCAGTGATACTGGGCTGTAATTCTCTCTCTCTCTCTTTTTGTGGTATCTTTGGTTTTGGTATCAAAGAAGTGCTCACATCTTTAGAACGTCTTTCCTTCTACTAATTTTGGATTTTATTTGCTTATCTTTGTCTAGTTCCTTTAGATATAAGGTTAGATTGTTTATTTCATATATTTTTTTTTATTTCCTGAGGTAGGCTTGTGTTGCTTGACATTTCCCCTTTAGAACTGCTTTTGCTGCATCCCATAGTTGGATCATTCTGTTTCCAGTTTCATTTTTCTCCAGGTATCTTTCTTATTTCCTCTTTGATTTCTTCAGTGACCCTTCATTTGTTTAGTAGTATATCATGTAGCCTCCAAGTATTTGTGTTTTTTGCAGTTTTTATTCTTGCAATTGATGTTGAGTCTCATACCACTGTGGTTAGAAAAGATGCTTGATATGATTTCAGTTTTCTTTAACTTATTGAGACTTGATTTGTGACCTAACATGTGATCTATCCTGGGGAGTGTTGCATGTGCACTTAAAAATAATGTGTATTATTATGCTTTTGGATGGAATGTTCTATATATATCTATTAAGTCCATCTAATGTGTTCTTGGAGGCCAGTGTTTCTTAATTGATTTTCTATCTGGATGGTCCATTACTGATGTAAGAGAGGTGTTAAAGTCCCCCACTATTATTGTTTTACTGTCAATTTCTCCCTTTATGTTTGTTAATATTTGAGTTATGTATTTAGATGCTCCTGTGTTGAGCAGGTATATATTTACAATTGCTATATCTCCTTCTTGGATTGATCCCTTTATCATAATGTAACATCTTTCTTTGTCTCTTATTGTTTTAAAATCTATTTTGTCTTGTACTTTTTTAGAAAAGGAATCTCTGTGATTTTCTATTTTTGCCATGAGTAGCAAGTTATTATAGCAGTTTAATCATGGGTCTGCTAAGTATTGCTACCCAGTTTTCTGTTCTTTTCCATTTGCATGGAGTGCTTTTTTCCCATCCTCTCACTTTCATTCTGTGTGTGTCTTTTGATCTCAAGTAAGTCTCTTATAGGTAGTATATATATGGGTTTTTAAAAAACCTTTTCAGTTGTTTTATGTCTTTTAATTGGAGCATTTAGTCCACTTACATTTAAAGTAATTATAGATAGGTATGTACTTAATGTCATTTTGTAAATTGTTTCCTAATTGTTTTTGTAGTTCTTATTGTTTCTTTCCTCTTCTTTTGCTCTCTTCTCTTGTGATATGATGACTATCTTTAGTGTTATGTTTGGAACCCTTTCTCTTTTTTGTGTGTGTATGTATTAAAAAATTTTGGGTTTTGATTACCACGATACACACAGTGATATATAACTATTTTAAATTCATATATATATATAAGATATACACACACACACACACACATATATGACTATTTTAAGTTGATATCTTTCATTTGAATGTAGTTTAATAACCCTGCATTTTTACCACTTCATTACCATGTTTAATGTTTTTCACATCATATTTCACATCTTTTTGTTTTGTGAATCTTTGAACTACTTATTGAGGGTATAGTTGATTTTACTATTTTCTTCTTTCAACAGTCTTATTTGCATTGTAAGTGGTTAATCTACTACCTTTACTGTATGTTTGCCTTTACTGATGAGATTTTTTTCCTTTTGTAATTTTCATATTTCTAGTGATGATCTTTTCTTTTCTTCTTAGAGCAGTCCCTTTAACATTTCTTGTAAAGTTAGTTCAGTGGTGCTGAACACTTTTAGCTTTTGCTTTTCTGTATGACTCTTTAACTCTCCTTCAAATCTGAATAATAACCTTGATGGGTAAAATATTCTTGGTTGTAGGTTTTTTTTCCTTTAATCACTTTAAATGTGCCATGCTACTCCCTTCAAGCCTGCCAAGTGTCTCCTGAAAAGTCAGCTTCTAGTCTTATGAGAATTCCCTTTTATGTAACTAGTTGTTTTTGTCTTGCTGCTTTTTAGATTCTCTCTTTATCTTTATGCTTTATTATTTTAATTATTATATGTCTTGGTGTGGACCTCTTTGCTATGCTTCCTAGACCTAGATGTCTGTTTCCTTTTCCAGGTTGAGGATGTTTTCAACTATTATTTCTCCAAATCAGTTCTGTGTCCCTTTCTCTCTCTCTTCACCTTCTGGGAAATCTATAATATGTATATAAGCATGCTTGATGTTGTCCTAGAGGTCTCAAACTATCCTCATTTAAAAAAATTATTTTTCCTCTTTTTGTTCAGGTTGGGTGATTTCCACCTCTCTGCTTCTGGTTTGCTGATCTGTTCCTTTGTGTCATCCAATCTCCTGTTGATTCCTTCTAGTGTATTTTTTAATTTCAGTTATTGTATTCCTCAACTATGTTTGCTTCTTCTTTACATTTTCTAACGCTTTTTAAAAAATTCTCATTGTGTTCATCCATTCATCTCCTGAGTTTGGTGTACATGTTTATAATCATTACCTTAAATTCTTTATTGCATAGATTGCCTACCCCTAATTTATTTACTTTTTTTTCCCTGAGGTTTTGTCTTATTCCTTTGTTTGGAATATATTCCCATCTCTCCTCATTTTGCTTAGTTATCTGTGTTTATTTCTATGTATTAGGTAGGTTGGTTACATTTTATGATCTTGAAGGAGTGGCCTTATGTAGGAGATGTCCTATGGGGCTCAGTAGCACACTCCTCTCTGATCACCAGAGCTATATACTCTAGGGGAGCCCCCTATGTGGGCTCTGTAGGCCCTTCTGTTGTGGTTGGGTTAACTACTATGAGTGTGGCTGTAGGTGGGGCTGGGCCCTAACCTGGTTGGTTGCCACGTCCTGCCTTGGTGCAGTGGCTGCTGGTGCAGTGATTGGTGGGGATGTATCCCAGCGTGGCTGGCTGTGTGGCCCAGGGTGTTCCCAAGGCTGGTGCCAGCCTGCTGGTGGGTGGAGCTGGGTCTCATGGTGGCTGGCTGTAGGGTCCATGGGGGTCAGTTAAAGACTTGATTTTATTATTTAAGCAATGAAAGTCATGGGAGCATTTTATACAGGAATAACATGATACCTCCAGAAAGACAATTTGAAAGATGTATTAGAAAGACAGATGAGACTGTAGGCAGGGAAAAGTTAATCCTGATGAAACAGGAAACTGAATTAAGCCAGTATCAGTTAGGATGGGTGTAGAGCATTGACTCCAGAGATGTTATAGGGCTAGACTGCATTGGGATTGCTTTCTGACTGGATTAAATTAGTCAGAGAAAAGGAAGAGTTATGGGTGACTCAGGTTTCTAGGTTGGATGTGTAGCTTCTGCAGAAATGAGAATTTCAGAAGATAACAGGGATTCAAGCATTTCTTACTCCTTTGGACCTTGTAATAGTAAAAAAGTCATTTCCAGATGTACCCTTTGAAGCAGATCAGCTCTATTAATAAGCCACAGCAGTGCTGTGTACTGTTATCTTATCCTTCAGAATATAAGGCCACATCCATATGTGTGGAACCAACAGACCAGTGCACCAGCCATCTGTTTTCTAGGATTGTCTTAACAACCAATGGGACTCATCACATGATGGATTCAGTCACAGCAATTAATATTGATTATAAAGATGGGAAAAATGAGCAGTTTGGCCATGCTTATCACAGATCAGTATGCAGGTCAAATATTGATATGGCTTCAATCACATCCTCCCATCATTAATCATTATCCACTGAAAATTATGAACATATTTACCAGCAAGGAAAGAAAAATACATACTAGTTAAAGTCGTGTGTTGTGTCCCAGCATATCTGCCCTATACATATTTTTTTAACTGGTTGTCTCTTTATGAAACTAGCATTGCAGCATTTTCTACCAGTTCATACCAACAGTTGTTTTTACAAAGGTTGATGTTTTGTTACAACTACCTAATTCTTCATTCATTCATTCATTCATTTCTTCAGTGTTAGAAAAAAATATATATTTAAAAGTCCCTAATATCAAGGACCTTTGGCTAACTTGCAAAAAAAGACACTCACCTGTGGAAAACTAAACTGTGAAAGAGTTAAACAACATTACCAGAAAATTTACATGTTAGGTGTCAAATGAACTAGGAGTTCAAAGGAGGAAGAAATCCTCATGGGCTTGAGTGGTAATCACGGAGGAGCTGGAAATTGCTGTGGGACTTGAATAATGGGAAAGATATGGGCAGGAAAAGGGGATAGTGTACAAAATTTTGAAGGTATGAATAAAGCATTGAGGGAGCAAGTGGAAGGAACATGGTATGTTTCAGGGATAATCACATTTGGCTAGTCAATGCACTACAAAAGCAACGAGACAGTTACCCCTTGATATCACAAATATTTAAGATATTTCAAACTGTCAATAGGACGTTCAAAGGCTTAACTCAATTTTGCACTGCAAGTAGAAAATGTCTCAAATCAAAGGCAAGATTCCCAAAGCTTTAGATTATCATTTTTCACAGAGTAACTATGCCTTTGAAAAATGATTAGAAACAATTGTTGTTCTCCTTGAATCTCAGAACTTCAATATAAGAAAGGATAGAAATAATATGCTCAAATTTAGATATCTATAAGTGAAGATTAGTATATTTCCATATTTTACCAAGTTCTTAACACATTTAAAGTGCCGAGATGCAAAAGAAGTTGTGTGGGCCTCTCTCCCAGAAGTATGTACTTGTTTCATTTACTGTACATAAAGTGATCTTTCGTAGCTACTGTGTATGTGCATGTGACTTGTCATTATTTTCCCAAAGGGTCAGGAGGAGAAAAAAAGACAAATTCAAAGAATGAGTAATGGAAGAGGAAAAGGAATACACAGGAATTCATTATATAAATAGGAAATGTGTGTGTATGTGTGCACACACATGTGTACACATGTTTTCTCTTTCACTGTCTTATTTTTCTCTATCACTTGTACTTTCTTTTCTGATTTACTTTTTTACCTCAAGCCAATAAATATACAGATTAAGAATGTGTGCATGATATCATGCTATATTATGCACATGTTATAGAGGGCATGAAAAGAACTCCTATCATTCAGTGGATTATAAACTAAATCATACTTAACATTAAAATCACAATATAACATAATAGAGGAAATGTCAAAATGAATGCTACTGACAAACTGAAATAGGAAATGAGTTCAACAGTGCTTCAGAGGAAGGTGAAATCACTGTGGACTGAGAGTCACATATGATAGCTTCCCCAAGGTAACGTTTTAGCATCTAGATTCTAAATCATACTCAGTTGTACCTAAGGATCATATATGGAACATTTGTTTAAAATGTAGATTTCCCATCCCCAGAAAGTCTGATTCAGTAAGTCCAGAGCAGAGCCCAGAAGTCTGCATATTTAACAATTTCAGATTATTCCAATGCAGGCGTTCCTCAGAATATAGTTTGTGAAACGCTGAGTACCAGCGTGAAGAATAAATAGAATTTGAATAGTCTTGATGGCCATTCCAGATGAAGGATGAATCTGGGATTCCACTGGAGGGCAGTAATGTAAGTGAGGTTGCCAGACGCTAAGTAATGGGGGGAATGGTAGAAGATAAAGCTAAAAAAAAAAGTAGTGGGAAGAAAAATTATGAAGTATCTCAACTGTGTGCCAGAAAGTTTACACATGACCTTGTAAATGGTGTAGAGTCAGTGAAGATTTATCTAATAAGACCTTTTAGTAAGGGGAACTGACTATACTGATCCCTGAATTCCTACAATAATGCCAATCCCAAAAGAACAATTCTGGACCGTAGGCTTCCCAAAGGCTTGTCAGTAGACCAATGTATAATCAAAATCAAATTTCAACTGGCCTGAGGTAAAATGAAAATAATCAAGACAATGTGGTGAGCCTTTTGTAAAGCTACAATTATTTATTTTTTGGTGTTAAAATATTCTTTTACACTTAGTTTATTAAATGTCTTTTGCAAAGTATAACAGGTAGTTGAGCATATGAAAAGATATTCAACATCATTAATCACTAGAAAAATGTAAAATTACAATTAGTATGAATATACAACTACACACCTATTAGAATGGCAGAAATTTTTTTAAAAAGTAGTGTCATACCAAGTGGTCACAAGGATAAGGACAAAGTGGTACTCTCATACATTGCTGATGGAAAATAGTTTAGCAGTTTCTTATAAAACAAAACATACACTTATCATATAACTCAGCATAGTCTTAGGTATTTATCCCAGAGACATGAAAACTTACATTCACACAAAACTTGTACATGAATGTTTATAGTAGCTCTATTGAGAATCACCAAAACCCAGAAACAAATCAAACATCTTCAGTGTGTGAGTGGACAAATAACCTGTGGCATATCCATACCAAGGAATACTATTCAGCAAAAATGGAATGTGCTATTGATACAAGCAAAAAGTTAGATGAATCCCAAAGGCATTGTACTGAATGAAAGAAGCCAGTTTCAAAAGGCTACATGTTGTATTTAAGCATTTACTTATATTCATATAATATTCTTGAACAGACAAAACTATAGTGATAGAACAGATCAGTATTTGCTAGGGATTAGTGGAGAGATGAGGGTATGATAACAAATATGTAGAATAAAAGTTTTTTTGAGGGATGGAACTGTTTTGTCTCCTGAATATGGTGAAAGTAAATAAATCTATGCATGTATTAAAAGCCATTGAATGGTACAACCTCACCTCACAAGCAAATTTTACTGTATGTTAATTAAAAAAATTAAATAGTAAGCATTCATTCATCAGTTCCCCCAATATTTTTGAAATCATGCTTGTCCAAGAGCCTGGCATGTCTGGCATAAGCCACTGAGGGGCAGATGTCCTTAAGAAACTTGCTCGTCAATGCTAGAAATATACTTGCATTACTCCTGTCTTCATAAGCACCAATAACTCTTCCACTTCATTCTTCCAAATTTCATACACATGACTTATTCCATAGGGTGATTCTCTTATCAATCAAAGCTCAAAAATGTCTGGTTCTCTACTCTTATCAACATCTGAACAAGCTACTTTAGTCTCTGCCACTCTTATATACTCCAAATTTCCTGCTTTCTTCCTTCAATTTTGCAGTGAAGATTATTAGGTAAGACTGAGGGAGCAATAAAGTTTGGGGCTGGTATCAGTGGGTTCCAAAGCACTCTTTTCCCATGGAGTCTGAAAAGACCAAGATTTCCTTTCAGTACATTCAAGGAATTAATTAGACAAATGTCTCTGAGGCTCTCCCAGGTGCCCAGAATCTCCCAAATATTCCTGGGAGTAATATACTTGGTGAAATGGGGACAAACCTATATTCGTTCTCCTCAACACTAACAAGTCAAGTTGGGTGAGAGAGAGCACATTTTTTTTGTTGTTTCCTAACACTGGCAGTCCCTTCTCAATTTTTTCTTTCTTTCTGGTGACTGATGGAATTAACACAAACAATAACATTAAGAAAAAGTGGAATTTCTGTGAATTAACTTTCCCTCTAGCCCTCTGTTTTCAAGTGTAACTGCTTATTTAAAAACTATTTATTTGAAAACCTTTGTTGAGCCTGGTCATTAGTAAACCAGACCATGTTTGAATTTCACAAAACTTGACTCCTGTATTAATCACCTATTGTTGCTCAACCAACAACTCCGAAACTTAAGTGTCCTAAAACAACAAACATTTATTTGCACGCACAGTTTCTGGGTTCAGAAATTCAGGAGCACCTTAGCTAAGTAGTTCTGGCGTTAGGGTTTCTTTAAGGTTGTAATCAAGATGTCAGCTGGGGCTGTAGTCATCTCAAGACTTAACTGGGGCTGGAGGATTCCTCTAAGATGGTGCACTTACATGGTGATTGGCATAAGGCCTCAGCTATTTGCTGGCTAGTCATAGGAGGCCTCAATTCTAGCCTGTCCATAGAATATTTAAGTACCCTTTTGCCATCACATTGGTTTCCTCCAGAATAAGTAAGTGTCCAAAAGGGAGCAAGGTGGAAGTCTCAATGTTTTATTAAGACCTTGCCTTGAAACTCACACTCCATCATCTATGATGTCCTGACAGATCAGCCCTATTCATTGTGGGAAGGACCAACAAGGGCATTAAAACACCAAGAAATAGGGATTAAATAGGAGCCATCTTGGAAGCTGTCTAATACTACTCCAGATGAAAGTTTCCTAACTTCTCAACCTAATAGATTTGATCAAGGCTAAAGGCTAACCAATTAACCCTAGCAAAAGAAGGCTAAAACAGATATGATACCTAAGGGTGCTAATTGTTCTTTCTCATTAGCATGTCAAGTACTTGGCAGATAAAGCCTTGTACATGTAAGGCTGAAGCTATAATTAGGCACTGAGAGACAAAAGCATGTCAAAGATAAAAGTGAAGAATAAGTATCCTGAAAATCCACAAATGAACAGAGACCAACTTCACTGATTTTCCACTTACCCAAATGTATGAAAAATGTATCCAAAAATCAGACAGATCTCTTTGTCAAAAAGACCATCACTAATACCAACTGTAACAAAACTAGATGTGAAAGGTTGTCCACAATTAAACTATCATATAAGCAACGTCTCTGTTTCAAATTAAAGATGTAAACTAAAAACGTTTTTTTTCTGCTCCATTGTGTTTGAACTAGAGCTGCCCTAATATATGAACATGCTTGAATATTTCTGAAGTTTCCAGAAGAATAACTATAGTTGAATATGCTCTGTATGCTATTTTATGAGTCCCATGAAAAGCCAAGTTTATGAGGTTACCAACTGGTGATAATTACTTATTTTCCTTTCCCTCATTTCCTTCTTCTCCACTCAAGAGTTTAATTACACATTCCACGAGAATCAAATTTAAGCCTGAAGAGGAGAAATGTACTTATGCTGAGGTCACTCCTGGGAAACAATGAGTGAAACTAGGCTGTAGCTGATGCCAATTATGTCAGGTGGCGGTGGGGAAGAACTCACTGGTCATCATTACAGCAGGTTTCATCATCCTTATTTCATGACATTTTTATATAGGATTGAATCAATTGTGCTTGTGGGACTCAAGACAAAAGCAGATGTGGAGTGTTTTTAAAAATGTATGCAAAGGGAAAACATATGCAAGTGGTGGCCGAAGTTTACAGAGATCCAGCCTAAAACCTTTGAGAGATGAGGAACTGTATCACAGAATTTGTTCTACTAGGTTTAGAAGGTCTGGGTTTGTGACAGTGTGGTAGGCTGATTAATTTTTTCCAATGTACCTCAAAGCTGAGCTATGAGGGATAGGCACACAACATTTAAGAAGTATGAGGAGGGTGGGTATAGCTCAGGGGTAGAGAGTGTGCCTAGCATATGTGAGGTCCTGGGTTCAATCCCCAGTACCTCCATTAAAATAAACAAACAAATAAATCTAATTACCTCCACCCTCCAAAAAAAAGAGTACTGGGTAGTTCTGCCAAGGCAGGAAAAACTCACTATGCTTGGGAGTATAACTCTGCACCAGAAATTCAAACACCTTGATTTCTATTAGAAGATCAATGCAATAGCAGCTCCTTTATTTCCCACCACTTCTATAAAAGGGACTAATAAAAAGTCCATTTAAATTTTTCAGAAGTCAGAAAATAGTGATACCAATCCATGAGTTCTTTCAGAGTCTATCTTTTAAAGACATGAGAATATTTAAGGTTTTCTCATTCTCTCTTCAAATTTTCCATCTCAACTGGGCCAAAAGTGGACGAGAGATCTGTTCTTGGTGCCTAAGGTCTATAAAAGGCCAGGTTAAAAATTCACTTTCAATCACATTTCTTTTTCATTATATTTTACTTCTCTTCCCTCATTTTTAAGGGTGTTATTTATACTCTGCTTCATTTTAATGAAGTCTTTATAATCCCATTGCACATATATGATACTTTACAGGTTACAAGGTATTTATCTGAGGTAAGCAGGGTAAGTCTTACCATCCCCATTTTACAGATAAGGCAAGTGACTTACCCAGCTAATTCAGAACAAAGTCAGGATGGAAAAGACCAATCCATTAATTCCAAATCTAGTGTTCTTTCCACTCTACTGCACTGATTGAGAAATATTTTATATAATAAAATAAAAGGTAGAGTGAATATCTCTCGAGAGGGAAATGGCCAAATAGAAGAGAATAGAGACAACCTGTTAAAATTCAAGTGTCTGTGAAAGGATAAAATTAGAGAATTTGGACTGTTGAAGGATTGCTGTGATGGTTTGGGGAGGTTTTACCTTAATTTTCTTTTAGAGGAAATTCTATTTCTTTCTTCATTTATTTTTATCAAATGTATCTTACTAGTCCATAAGCTCCTTTAAGGCACTGTCCTCATTATATGTATCTCTGTATCCCTCACCTTACAATCTCTAGCCTTGAACAAGTTAGATGCTTAGTAAACAAGTTGTTCCAAGAAATGAATTCAGTTTATGTAGAGATGGTAAAGAAAAATTTCTGTCTTCTCCAAGTCAGAGAAACAGAAAAATAAGACTGAAAGCATCCTGTGGAAAAACCTATTCTTTTCATTGCCTTTAGGTGGGACTAAACTCAGCACAGCCTAGACTACAAAAAAAATCATCTAGATCCCTTGTTACCAAGAGAGCTCCTGGGTGGGAGATGCCACAGCCCCTTTTGTCACAAATTTGTTGCTTTTAAGACTCTCATCTCCAAAAGTTGATTTCTTTAATTCTGTAATTTACTCTAATTTAGACCCCTTCCTGCTTATTCAGCTTTCAGTGAAGACTATGAAGTGCAATTATTCTACCTAAAGAAGAAAATGTGTTTCCTTAGTGTTTCTCCAATAATACTGTATCTCAACTCTCCTAAATCTCTCCAAGTTCTCCATATCCCTCAAGACAAAATTTGGAGCACAAATCTTGGCACTCTAATGAGGATTTTTGAAATTCTTGTTGCTTTATTTTTAGCACTATTCCCCATAGTAAGCATTGACATTGGCATTTCTTTTAGTTAACTAGACTCCTAAGGTACATCATTTCTTCTCATCATGAAAATAATACAAACATGTTAAAATTCAGGAAAAAATAGCTGAGTTCACCGTCGCCATACAAAATTCCTTTTATTGTGCATATACACACATATCTCACTATAGCATACAGGCTATTGTATTCTTTCTTTTCCACTTATCCTAACAAAATATTTATGTTTCTGCATAATATTCTTGATGTTTATGATAACTGAAAAATACTACACTGAATTGAATAAAAAATTCATGTTATTAGTTTCCTATTTTGGAACATGTTAGTTTATTTTCTACATTCTTTTTGACAACATTTCACTCCTTTTGTTCATTCATTAATTTATTTAACAAATATTTATCAGGCTCCAACCATATGCCAGGCACTGTTCTATGTTCTGGACACACTAAGGTAAATAAGATAAGCAAGGACGCTGCTTTCATTGTAGTAGGGGAAGACTGACAGACAATAGAAAAAAAATTAACTAAACATGATATTTTCTATGAAGGAAATAATCAGAAATGAATAGGTTTGGAGATCTCTTTGAGGAGGTACTGTGTGAGCTGACACCTGTAAGAGGAGTAACAGCCATGCATAAGCTTGGTGAAGAGTTTTCCAGGCAGAAAGAAGACCATGTGCAAAGCCTGAAATAGGAACAAGCTTGGTGAGTTAAAGGGAAAGAAAGAAAAGGCCAGTGTGCCTGGAGCACAGCTGAATTCAGAGAAGCATTGTACCCAGTGAAATTCTAGAGGGAGAAGGGAACCTACAGTTGATGCTAGGGAGGTTGGAAATTATTAATCAGAGAGTGGCTACTGTAGAGTTTTAGGCAAGGGATCTATAAGTAAAAACAGCAGACTGAATGTTACCACAACTCCCTTCTCTTTTTGTAACACTTGTTAACATACTGCAGCAGAGTTTGGGGCCCATAACCAATTAGAGCACATGTTACTCCCCAACCCTAGCTGCTAATGCCATTCCTCAACTAATTCACCATCTGACTAATAAACTCTTCTTGATGCCAGAGGTGGCTTCCTTGTTCCACCCTCAACCTCCATCACATACAGTTCTTTGTCAGTAGCAAACATTTGTGGGATACTCTCTAAAAAAGTAAGGGGGAAACTTACATGGATGGTCATGAAGAATGCATAGACACTGAGTACTGAACAGAATATCTTCAAAAGGAAATAACATACTAGACTTCTGACTAGGCAAAGGAATAAATGCATATTGTGATGTGACAAGTTAAGGCCAAGTAGCCCAGTACTTTTGGACAGAGATAGGCAAAGGGTGCATGATTTTTCTCTCAGTTGATTGGGTAATGCCATGTGATAAAACTAGCAAATGGGATTTCAAAAGCTTCATGGAAGAATGAAGTGAAGGGGCTGGGGTGTTTAAGGTAGTAAATTCTAAGCCCAAGTTATAGTTTTTGGAAGGGTTCAACTGTGAGTGTAGGTTAAAAAGATGAAGGGTATAAATAAATCCATTTCATTAAGAGGGAAGGATAGATGATGAATAGAAGCAAAAGGAAATGAGCATGTCTGAAGTGGCCAGATGAGTGGCTTTGAAGCCATTTGGACTTAATCTTTATAAACAAAAAGTAACTTTTAGCCTGTTTGTACCCATACTATTGAAAACAGCTGGACAGAAATTTAACAGAATTGATATAGTATAACTTAAAATATAGGCTAGGATGTGCCTCGGAGTATACCCCATAACAATTGTGAATCACTCTATTGTATACCTGTAATTTTTATAATATTGTACATCAACTATATTTCACTAAAAATAAAATAAAACAAAATGTCAATTAGTTGGATTCATAAATTTACATTTTCTATAGCTGTTATAATATACAAGGGGTTTCTAAATATCTACAATATTGGACTTACTTTTTTTCATCGTGGATATTTTCAAGAAATTAGACTAAGAAGATGCCATTTTGAAAATGAACAAATCTAGATTGGCAAACACTAAAAGCAAATGAGGATTTTGAGACTCTGAAAGTCAGTCTGAAAGGAATAATCACTCAATGGCCAAAAATGAGAGATACGCAGTCTGGGGGCCAAATGAGATACATTATGTGAACATCATCTGGTAGTTGATTGGAAAGGTAGTATGCTCTTTCAAGGGCAACTGACATCTAATGTAAGGAATGCTTGCTCACCCAAAGTGCAAGACAGCATTCTCTACTAGAGTAGACAAAACAGAGTCCCACTAAGAGGCTATATGCTTACTGACAGGAAAACCCTATTCTTTATCATAAAGTAGACTCTGAAGTTCAACATGAGGAGGTATGTGGCTATCAAATGTGAGACATATTCTCCTTACAGTGTTGAGATACTATGGCAGAGAAAGTAAACAGTGATTTCAAAGAGGAGCCCCAAAGAAATCCAACATCTGCATAATGTCTGAAATGTGTCACCAGTGTTAAGCTCTAAAATGGAAAGGTCAACTTACATATGAAATGGTAAGATCATATTGGGATCTTTTCCTAAGTTCCCCGGGCCCCTTGAAATCTTAATTCGAATAACAACATATGGAATTTACACAGCACTAGGTCCTACCACAGCACATTTCAACAGGGTATGGTTAAAGGGACAATTAATTCCATAGACATTGCCAATCCCCTTGGGTGACCCCTTTGCTTTCAAAGATCTGCATTTCCTGGTGAGTGGGTACTTCCATGACTATTCATAAATCACAAGGGCAGGCCCTTTGAATTGTAGGCACTGGCTTTCAATTGAGCTACTTGTCACATAGACAACTCTCCATAGCATGTCACAGAGTGAGTAGAAACAGGGATTTATTCATATGCTCCTTGTAGAATAGAAAGAAAAACACGATCTTTTTTTTTTAAAGCTATGTTACAATTATAAAAAAATATTACAATCCCATTTCAAAAATGTTTCTATTATCCTTCATTGAATTCTGGTTTATGAGTCTCTTAAGCAGTGCCAGATATTTCAGCTAGTCTTTAATACAATGAAAAGTCATCATCTCATGGAACAATAAAACAAAAGAATCTGAAATAAAAGCAAGAAGATAGGTTTTGCAGCAGTGACACAGAGTTGTGTGGCAGCACTATGGACTGACTAGAAATAAGGAATAGAGAACTGGAGTGGGCCATGAATTTGACTGTAGTCTTTGATTCAACTGTGCACTTGCCTTTAGATTGTTATCCAGACTTTATTTTTCCAGTTTGCTGATGAGGTACATCAGACACATTATCAAACTTGCTAAAGAAAAGATATGTCAGGTTTCCAATTAGCGCATTAAGACAATGGCTTATCTAGCGAGTCAACTTTGGAGGGTATACTAAAATAGAATTTTCCAAACTGTGCTCTGAGAAAAACTAGTATCTCATAAGATACTAGTAGTTGACCTATAAAAAAAGAGTTTCTTATCAAGTAAGTTTGGACACAATGGGTAAAAAACGGTAAACAACAGTTTAATGTGTATTACAAGGCTTCAAGGCTCCACATACAGTATGTGGTGTTCCCCAAACTTCTTTGACTATAAGATCATCTATTCCCCTCAAGTAAATTATTCATATCTTATGTTACACTGGGGTTCAGAACCCCAGTTTGGGTAAAGCAACTCTACAAACATATACATTCCAGGCCTCAGAATATTCTACCAGAGGCTGGCATTTGGAAACACTATATTTCAACACAAACCCAGTTATCCACCTAATCGTTTCTGCAAGCTTATTTCATATCAAACACTGTCCTACTCACTATTTTAAGCAAAATGTCCATGCCTTACCCAAAAGATACACTATCCGTTATCATAGTTTTATTTTTTTTTAGTGGTTAAAAGTCACGATGTTACACAAGTATTAATTTTCCATAAGTTAACTTCTTCCCTCTTTTCTTTTTAATTTTCAAAGGCAATCTTACATGGCATCTATGCAAATAATTTTCCTGAAAGTTTAATATTTTGAGGTTTATGCAGAATTGGGTTATTTTTTCAGCTTCTAGGATTTCTCATACTTGGAGCTAACAGCCACAATTATAACACATACATGTGGCTAACTCACCTAATAAATCATTACCTCATCAGCTGCCAGTATTCTGGCATTTAGGAAAAAACCACAAATTTTGCTGAATACTGCTTTATGGCTTTCAAAAGATCAAGAATTCAAGGCTCAGATTAGCAGGTGTGGATATGAACAGATTTTTGTCTTTGGGAGGAAACAAGGAGCCATTCTGGCTTTGAGTAATTCAGTTAAAAACTTCAGTAAATTAAGTCATTTATTGATAGAAATCATTTTGTTGATGGCAATTTATGACACATCACTCAAGAAAAATATTTTTAAGATAAATAGAAAAATATATTGGGAAGAAGCAAAATGAAAAAGGGTGACAGAAACAGGAAGTCTAGGACTAATGAAAATACTTCCATGTCATTGTCAGTAAAAAACTGATCAAAAAGTCTGCCCAAAATACATTAGGCCATACTGTTGAATACAGAAAATAAAGTAATGGCAAACTATAACCCAGGATTATTGAAAACTGAAATGTTTTCATAAGATGTGCTTTTAGAGAATTTATGAAAAGAGAAATGCAGCTTGATGCTAGTAGCACCCATATATATCTAATGAAATTCTCTTTAAAAATCATTTAAGTTAAGAGGAGGGGAAAAAACAAAAGAAACATAACTAGTAAGCACTGAACTAAGGGCAGGCCAAGGTAAGGCAGTAGACCCTGAGGGTGGGGGTGGAGGTAAAATGCCATAAAGATAATTTCCATAGTGATTTGAAAAACAGGTACTACTATAATGTCTCAGGTGTTTCTATTTCTGATTCCATCAGTCAAGTGATTAAGTTATAGCAAATCACTGGATACAGCCCAAGTAAGCAAGCACTCACATATATCTTTGCAAACAACCATCTGTTATGGTCATCACTTATCCTTAAATATAGCACACAGCATTTTAATTGCAATAACATTCTTTCCCATGAATGTTCCAGTCTTTGTCTTTATATTTTAGAAAACTATGATTATTGAAACCAGTGTCAGAAGATGGACTCCTTTTTGACACATAATACAAATTAAAAAATGATCAATCCTGAACATCCAAATACTTGATTTTGGGTGGTGGAGAAGTGCAAAATGTCTTGAGTGAGGACCTTCGAGCCCCAGAATGGCATTAATGTAACACAAAACCCAACCTGTGAGACAGGGTCTTTTTCCATCCACATAACAAACATTTACCAAGTTCCAACTTGATGCAAGGCATGGTGCTGGGGACTAGGGATTAACCTATTAATAATGCAGACAAGGTTCCTGCATTTATGGGGCTTATATCTGAGTAGAGGAAAACAGAAAAAAGCAAACAAGGAGATTGCAGAATATAATAATTTCTCTGAAGGTGATATGATAGAGAGTAATGGGGGATGGTGATGGAGGGGTAGGGATGGACTATTTTAAAATAAGATGGTCTGGGAAGGCCTTTCTAAAACGATGGCATTTAAGCTGAGATATGAGTGATAAAAAATGGCACTGTTATTTGAAGCTCTAACTGGGGGAAGTATACTCTAGGCAGAGCAAACAGAAAGAGCTAAAGCTAAAGGGTACACTGACTGTCATTGAGCAAGATGGTAGAACAATCAAAAAAGGCGAAGAAGACTATTTCATCGATGGACTAATGAAAAATATATAACAGGTAACATGACTACCATTCAAGACCTTTGACATCTTTAATAGAATCACAGAAGGATGTTAGAACTCATTTACTCTAATCTTTCTCACAATGTATTACACACAGATAGCCATTGCTCTACTGCTTAAACACCTTCAGTGTTTAAGGCATCTCACTCAATTGTGAGAAACTAGAAAGTCTTTTTCTTAATCTGAGCTGAAATTGGTTTTTTGTCAATCTCTCTTATTGACTCTAATTCTGCCCTTTCAAATATTCAAAGGCAAGTAGTATACTGCCCCTCAGTGCTCTGTTCTACGATCCAGGTCCTTCAACTGTTGTTTAGGGATTCCAGATCATCTAGATGTTATGATTCTTCTGGACACACTATAGGTTTTCTTAAAGTATAATTAATTTACAATATTATATTAGTTTCAGGTGTATAACATAATGATTCAATATTTTTATAGATTATATTCCATTTAAAGTTATTACAAAATAATGGTTATATTTCCTTGTGCTGTACAATGTATCTTTCTTGCTTATGTATTTTATACATAAGCAGTTTGTGTCTCTTAATCCCATTCCTCTATCTTGCCCCTCCCCCTTTCCCTCTCTCAAACCACTAGTTTGTTCTCTATTTCAGTGAATCTGTTTCTATTTTATTATATACATTCATTTTATTTTTTATATTCCACACATAAGTGATAATATAGAGTATTTGTCTTTCTCTGTCTTATTTCACTAAGCATAATACTCTCTTGGGCCATCCACATTGTTCAAATGGCAGGATTTTGATTTTTTACAGCTAAATAATATTCCATTACACACACACACACACACACACACACACACACACACACACACACATCACATCTTCTTTACCCATTCATCTGTTGAGGGACATTTAGGTTGCTTGCATATCTTTGCTATTGTAAATAATGCTGCTATGAACTCTGGCATGCATTTATCTTTTCAAATTAGTGTTTTCATTTTCTTTGGATATATACCAGGCAGTAGAATTGCTGGGTCATATGGTAGTACTATTTTTAGTTTTTGAGGAACCTCCATACTGTTTTCCATAGTGGCTACATCAATTTACAATCCCATCAATAATGTACTAGGGCTCCCTTTTTTCCATATCCTCACCAACATTTGTTATTGTGGTCTTTTTGATGATAGCCATTTTGACAGATGTGAAGTGATATCTCATTATGGTTTTGATTTGCATTTCTCTGATGATTATTGATGCTGAGCATTTTTTCATGTGCCTGTTGGCCATCTGCACATCTTCTTCAGAAAAAAGTCTATTCAGGTCTTTTGCCCATTTTTAATTGGGTTGTTTGTTTCTTGGATATTGAGTTGTATGAACTTTTTACATATTTTGGATATTAACCCCTTATTGGTCATATTCACTTGCAAATATTTCCTCCCATTCAGTAGGTTGCCTTTTCGTTTTGTCTATGGTTTCCTTTGCAAAAGCTTTTAAGTTTAACTAGGTCCCATTTGTTTACTTTTCCTTTTATTTCTTTCACTTTAATACTGCTATGATTTATGTCAAAAAGGGTTCTGCTTATGTTATTTTCTAGGAGTTTTATGGTTTCAGGTCTCATAATTAGGTGTCTAATCCATTTTGAGTTTATTTTTGTATATGGTGTGAGGAAATGTTCTAATTTCAGTCTTTTACATGTAGCTGTCTGTTTTCCCAGCACCACTTATTGAAGAGACTGTCTTTTCTCCATTGTACTCCACTGTATATTTTTGCCTCCTTTGTCATAGATTAATTGATCCTAAGTGCATGGGTTTATTTCTGGGTTCTCTATCCTGTTCCACTGACCTATTGTATCTGTTTCTGTGCCAGTACCATGCTGATTTAACACCAATACTAGTCAAAGACATTACAAAAAAAGAAAATCCCAGGCCAATATGTCTGACAAATACAGATGCAAAAATCCTCAACAAATATTAGCAAGTCAAATTAAAAAATATATAGAGAATTGAACACCATGATCAAATGGGATTTACTCCAGGGATGCAAGGATTGTTCAATATTCACAAATCAATGTGATTGTGATGCACCACATTAACAAAAGGAAGGATAAAAAGTATTTGCTTTTTTGACAGACACAGAAAGGGCATTTGACAAAATTCAACATCAATTCATGATTAAAACTCTCAACAAAGTTGGTAGAGAGAGAACACATCTCAACATAATGAAGGTCATTTATGACAAATCCACATCTAACATCATACTCAATGGTAAAAAGCTGAGAGCTTTTCCTCTAAAATCAGGAATAAGACAAGGATGCCCACCCTTGCCACTTCTATTTGACATAGTATTGGAAGTCCTAGCCACAGAAATCAGACAAGAAACAGAATTAAAAGGTATCCAAATTGGAAGGGAAGAAGTAAAACCATCACTATTCACAGATGACATGATACTATGTTAGAAAACCCTAAAGTCTCCATCAAAAAACTATTAGAACCAATAAATAAATGCAGTAAAGTTGCAGGATACAAGATTAATATACAGAAATATATTGCTTTTCTATACACTAATAATGAACTATCAGAAAGAGAAAGCAAGAAAACAATCTCACTCAAAATCACACCGAAAAGAATAAAATACTTAGGAATAAATATAATTAAGGAAGTGAAAGACCTATATTCTGAAAACTATAAACATTAATGAAGGAATTTGAAAATGAAACAAAGAAATGGAAAGATATCCCTTCCTCTTAGACTGGAAGAATTAATATTTTTAAAATGTCCATGCTACCGAAAGCAATCTACAGATTTAATGCAACCCCTATCAAAATACCCATGACACTTTTCATTCGAACTAAAACAAATAATCCTAAAATTTATATGGAAACACAAAAGACCTCAAATTGCCAAAGCAATCTTGAGGGGAAAAAATGAACACACTATAGTTTCTTAATAAGTTATTTTAAAGTCATACTGCCTCTAGACACACCCACAAAATTTGTAAGGTAAAGACTTAGGCCCCAATTGTCAATAACAGAATTGTAGCACATTCACCAAGTATATTCAACAGTCACCTGTTGACCACTTGTTGTATGCAAAGTATGATGTTAGGTGCTAGGGAGATTTAAAATCGAATTAAAACTGGTTCTTCTCTGAAGAAGCTTGCACTCTGGTTGGAGCAAGAGTCATGGACTTAAGTGCTCTAAAATAGGCATAGATACAATAAAATTGGCACCCAGAAGAAAACATGTGTTGCCAATGGGCTAGGAACCACTGCCATAATACTCCATTTTATTAACCACTTGCTGGCATATCAGACTTCCATCTGTATGCTTACTCCTATCTTTACACACACACACACACACACACACACACCAGAATTGTGGCACTAAGATTTGAACTGCTGTCAATTCTGGACTAATATTAAAGTTAAGCTAACGAAAGGTAATTACCAAATTAATATATTAAGGTTCCTTTTAAATTATTAGTGAGACTAACCATTTAGGATATATTTTACTCTGATTACAGAATGTTAGCATAAATTATCTTGGATGAATCTGGATCACAGTTGTGAAATCTGAGATACATGATATTTGAATTTTGGAAATTCAAACACTATCATTACTGATAGCTACTCACAGCTTTATTAAAGGCAGAACATTTGAAACAGACGTGTGTGTGTGTGTGTGCGCACACATGCATGTGTGTGTGATGCCTATGGTGATTAATAGGGTATTTTTTATAACTGGTCTGTATAAGTAAGTTAGAGGAGGCTGATAAAACAGGGTTAAGTATAGCTAGCTAGACAGCATTGCAGGTATTTTGACAGAGGGAACCAGATCTTTTATCCAACATTTATTCTAAGTCTTTTTAAAATGGAACTAGTTTCTGAGGTGGTTCCAAATCAGGGAAATAAAGAAGGGGTGTTTGAAATTTAGTTTGATTATTTTGTTTGAAAAGAAATTTCTGTACAGTATAGGTTGTTACTTAATACTATAAATATGTGGGTATACATGTACACACTATCCATCCCTGCATTGTGACGTTGTCTTTTACCTACTGAGCAATTTTTATGAGCAAATGTAGCAACATGCTAATACTTCTTTTCTTATTTTACTTTCATTGACGTGCACAAGGAAAAAGAAACTTCATAATTTAGAGGGACAAGTTGTATACATTATCATGTCAAAGCAAGACAATGCAAGGGATATTTGTAGAATGCTAATCACCACCAGCCTAGGAAACTCCTTTAGTACAGAGCTTCTATTCTCAAATAGTCAGATGTTTTTACCCAGGCCTGAAAGCACAGATGGTGTACAGCTGTCAGACAGCTGTCTTTGTTGAAGTTCTTTAAAAGAAATGTTCAGCATCCATTAAATGGAAAGAAATTTTCCTAAAGGTTGAGAGAAAAGGGAAACAAGAATATACCATTGAAAATTAACTTAAAAGTTGAAAATAGTAAAAAAGTTATTTTGTGTTCTTAAAGTAGCTGTATACTTCTGATATTTATGTTGCTTCCTTCCCTTTCCTCCCTCAATAAATATGTTTTTGCCAGGCACTATACTGGGAGCTGGGGATTCAAAGATAAATAAGGTAGTCCCTGCTCTCTAGGATTTCACAATTTATTAGAGGAGATAGTTATAAAATTAAGTAAGTGTAATACAGTATAATATATTCTATAATAGCAGAAAATACTATAGCTAGTGATGTTGCAAAGGAAGGAGTGGTCAGCTACGCCTGGGCTGTCAAAGAAGGCCTCACAGAGTGGAGATACATGAACTGAGTCTTGAAAACAGTAGAAGTTAATTTGGCGTCAGGAGGGTGATTCCAGGCAGAGTGCTAGCATGTGCAAAGGTACAGATACCTAAGGCAACATGGCCCTCTCAATAGTTAGACAGAGATGGAGTATAACTGTGTCTTAGAGAATGACAGGAGGTAAGACTGATGAATGAGGATGGCAAGGGTTATGTCAAAGTGAATGCATGGAGCAGTGGTCATGAGAAAGGTGGTAAAGGTTTGCAGTGGCAGCCACTGCCAACAGGAGAGGAGAGTATTAAGGACACATACAAGGATCGTTAAATGGTATGCTAAGGGCCCAGTCGAGGTCTTTAGAAACCATACTTTCATAGTATTAGCAATCTGCACAGTTGTGTCATTTGCTCCAGCAGCATTCAGCTGTTATGGTAAGAGGAACACACAGTTCCATAATCTGGAGAATAAGACCATTAGAAACTCAAATTGAATCTTAATTAGAAATATATCAAATATTCTCCCAAAGTAATTCCAAGTCCAAAAATAATTTTAAGAGTACCAAAAGCTCTAAGTACTTAAGCTCAAAATGAATAAATTAGACTAAAGGAGGCAGGGGATCTACTTGTGCTTTTGTTTTGCTTTACACATCTCAAAGTATTTTAATATGGTTGTTCTCAATTTATTCCTCTCCTAGTGAGGAAGATAGTAAAGGTATTATCCATGTAATTATTACTCCTGGCACCATGTACACACTTCTAACATGGCAATTACCATACCATATTGCAATTGCAGACATATATGTCCTCCACCAGATTGCGAGCTCTGAGAGCAGCACCTTGTTCACTATCTCATAGAAAACACTTGAAAACCTTTTGTTGGATGGATCAATTTACAGATGAAGACTATGAGGCACAGAATAAAAGGTTCACTCAAGAAAGCACAACTGCTTTTGCTATAGAATACAGTCCACTGACGCAGACCAGAGGTCTCAGTTTCTGTGAGGCAATATCTGGCTTTAATTTAAGATCGATAAGAAATCTTTATAAATAAAACCATATATTTTCAAAATTAGAGCATAAAACTAATGCTACATAGGACTCCTAAAAAAAGAATTGCATAGTGTAAGGGAAATATACATCACCATTACATTTTAATTTTCAATATAATGGCAAAAGAAGGCAGCTGAATTTAATAAGAAATCTGAGATTATTAGTACCAATATTTTAAAAATACTGGCAGTTAAAAAAGTGAACATGTGTTCTTCTTCATTCTAGTCTTGTTTAGCTGGCAAGCTTTTGCTTTGCCTTCTCCTGGTGGCATTGGAATTTGTTTTTAGAGATGAAAATGACAATAAAGAGTCTGATTCCATCTTTGATGTATAACTAATGATAGCTTTCAAGCCCCGCTCCTCTTATCTTTCCTCTTTTTTGTCCCACATCAGGGCAAGCTGATAAGAAAGGCCTAGGCACTCCTCATAGTTCTGGAAAGGAAGTTCAAACCATGCAACTCACAGCCAGCATAGTAAACTCTACCACCTAACCACCATAAAACCCAAAGCCACTTGCCTCTGCCTTTACTCAAGCCATTTCAGACCGGCTGGGGAGCCAGCTCCACTCTCCTCCAGAAAACCTCATTATGTCAGTAATAAACTTTTTCAAAGCCTTCTAGTGCATGTATGGCATTGTCAGACATCAGTATTTTAGATGAGGGAATTAACTGATCCTACCCCTCACAGGGCAAATATAAGATAAATGGCACTGTGAGTAGGATGTTGAAGCAATAGCCATCACCACCCAGGGTCTTTATTCTTTTGCTTTCTGTATGCTGTCTGCTGGTGAGGGTACACCTTGAGCTGTGCTGCTGCCTGCTGGCCAGCTTGTGCTATGAGTTGTGCTGTGCTACACTGTAAGTGCCAAGTCCTACTGAGCCTCTGTTATGGATTTAACCAACTTAATTAAGAAGTTTCAGTAAATGACATTTAAGGATCGGAATATGGGATTGGGGCCCTCCTTAAAGTAGCCCTGGGTTCTGTACGTTAGCAGGGGCCTATCTGTGTGTTTCATATTGAATCATGTGTTTTGATTTCTAGCATAAGGTATGGCTGATGCTAGGCTCCAGAAAATGACTCATCCGAAGACTGTTGGTTTTATGTGTTAACAAGGTCTCAGACCTCATTTTATAGAGTGTTCAGGGGCAAGACTGTACAATGCACGAGTCCATTGGATGGTTGCTTATATGATGAAGAGTAGTCATCATGTGGCATGCTGAAGTCCACTCTCGAAAAATCAGATGGCTCACAGGACCCTATGAAATGCCTTTGCAACTGCTGCTGCTGCCTGTGTTACAAAAAAAAAAAAAAAAAAAAAAAGATCCTGATCGTCAGGGTTATAGAAAGATATCCATGGCACCCAGTAGTTACATATGAGAAGCAGCCTTGAATACTTTACTCCTATTCATTTTAAAGGTCTAGAGGACACCATTACCCTACTGGACAACTGTAAAAAGGACCAACAAAGACTGGGTTCATCTGAGTGCCATGGCTTGTCAACATTCCAACAGGCTAAGCCAAAGTCAACTTAAGCCTGGGGTCCTTAAATCCAATCAAATGATGATCACCAATGTGAGATTAACTTTAACCCTGACGATGCTGAATTAGGACTCCCTGCAGGAAGAAACTTATAAATATGAGCAGGGTAGAGAGAACATCCTCCCATCAAAGTATGGCCAATAAAACCACGAAAACAAAAGAAAAAAACCTTGATGAAGGGAGAAAAAACAAAAACTAAAATGGAGGCCTATTATTTTATTCTGGCTAGAAATCCAAAATTTACTAAATTTTTTATGCATTGGAAAGGTAAACAGTGTGCCAATTGGCTTTTACTCTACAAAGATTCTAAATTAATTTTAACATCTACTGAGATGCACCAACTGGCCAAACTTCATGGCCTCCAATTATAATTATACCTGAGGATCCCACTAAATTTAAACAAGGTACTCCTTATACTTTTAGAGGAGTTACCAAACACAAAATAGAGGATAAACAAGTATGCCTCACCTTAACAATGGGAGCTATTAGCTTGTCTGCATTCCCCATGGTCATAGTGCTCACTGACCTAAAATATCTCATAATGGGCATTGATGCTCTGACTCAAAGAGTAACAGTTTGAAATAAAATTAAGCATTTGGCACTTACAAGAAGCTTGACAAATGGTACCCCAAGACCTCCCTCCCACACAGTTTAAATAATTAATATGGTGCAATGTGATTAAAATAAGGCCTATAGGAATTAAGACCCATTATATAAGACCTACTGAAGAAAGAGATCATTATTACCACTGTCTTGCCCTTGAACAGCCCAATTTGGCCAATGCCTAAACATGATAAAAATGAATGACATTTAAGAGTGGATTACCAATCTTAATGCTATGGTACTCCTAATTAAGGCTCCCATATGCAATAATCAATAAGGTCCTACTGTGTAGTACAGTACAGGGAACTATATTTGCTATGTTGTAATAGCCTATAATGAAAAAGAATATGAAAAGAAATATATACGTGTATCTATCTATCTATCTATCTCTCTATCTATCTATCTATCTCTCTATCTATCTATCTATCTATCTATCATCTATCTATCTATCTATATCTCTGAATCACTATGCTATATACCAGAAACTGACACAACATTGTAAATCGGCTATATTTTAATTAAAAAAAATCCCCAATAATATTAAAATTACTGACTCTATCCAATCAACAACTGAAAAATATTTTGCTTTCATAGATTAGGTTAATATTCAGTGCCTATTTCAAAAGCCTCTCAGATGCAATTTGCCTTCATTTCAAATCAATACAATACACATTTACCTGGCTACTCATGGGGCATACTTCAACAGCCGTGTTATCAGAGTATTTGCCAGCAAGATCTTAACTACATCCAATTTTTGCAGGTATGACACCTGACAATCTTAGGGTGGGGGCTAAGACCAATCATAGCATGCAGGATGGGGGCTTTAGGTGATGCAGTATTGATTGACCTAAAGACTGAATTCAGCCACATGGGTAATCAATCAACCAATCATGTCTATGTAATGAAGCCTCAGTAAAAAGTCTGGACACCAAGGCTCAACCTGGGTTGCCAATACTCTGTGTGTATTGACACATATTGATGCTGGGAGGGGAACTCATCCTGAGGACAAAGGAAGCCTCATGTTTGCAACCCTCCTTGATTCTGCTCTATGGGTCTCTTCTTTTGGTTGGTTTTAATTTGTATTCTTTCCATGTAATAAAGCACATACAGTAAATAGACAAGATACAAATAATAAAAATAATGAAATTAACAAAATAGGGATGAGAAAAAAGAGGAAGCCAAAATACAACAGTACAATTGCTGCTGTCATTGGTTATATAATTTGGTTCGGTGTATCCTGTCAAAATGGCAACTTATATTTATATAAAGTTTCATAATTTACAAAATATTTTTTATTCTAAAAAAATTTATTCATAATCTCATTTACCCCTTATACCCACTTGTAGAGGATGTATTTTTCTTAGCCCCATCCTATACTTGAGGAAATTGAAGATCAGAGATAGTGAGTGATTTATTTAAGGTCTCTGGTAGTACCAGGACTAGGAAGCCAAATCTTCTGATTCTAAAGTTCACATTAATTATACTGACACACTCAGGTCTTCTCCTGCTTCTGCTTCTCTCTTTAAATGGTATCTCTCTGAGTATTCCCTGTTAATAACCAGATGAGTGGACACCGATAGCTCTGATCCAATGCACGACAGGAACTGTTTCCCAATCTATTCAATAAAGGAAGTAGACCAGATGGCATCTAAGGTACTGTTACATGTTGAAAGCGTATGGCATTAGAAGTGGTTGCTAGGTAGACACACACAGGATCAGGTCTGGGAAATAACTCTGCAACTTGTCTTTAGATTATTTACTCTAAATGGGAGAATTGTGGTAGCAGAGGCAAAGACTAAGAAATCAATTTCCTCTTGTCTACTGTCTAAAATCTGCAATTATTATTTGTGTTTTTGAGACATGGTAGAAGTATCTAGTATGCCCTCCTCCAGTAATCCATATCCTACCCAGTATCCCGAGATTAATTCAATTCCAATCATCTTCATAATGTTTTCCCAGACCACTATAGCCCATAGCCATTTCTTCTTTCTCTCACTTCCATCAGTACTTATCTGTTCCACTCATTTTAGTCCTTACTCATATACAACAGTATTTTTTTATTTAGCAGTATCTAGAACAACAGCTGTTCAAAAAATACATGTTGTTATTTTCAATTTTTCCTAATTAGTGGATTGAATCCTCTTAAGATCTTATATGCCAGAGATTTTAATTCTCCTTATCTATAACATTTTCTTCCTTGTTTCCATCCACAACTGTATGTCATTCATTACTCAGTCACATTTCCAACTATTGTTTACTCTTCTTAATTGGTAGAGGTGTGGAGAGCATATAACCACATAATTTCTCTGTAAAAACACTGGGCAAACAGAAGTAATACAATAGAAATTGCATCATTCTATTCTCATAAAGTTCAAAGCAAGCTGGATTTAGCCAGAACTTAACCAGGTTCTTCACAAGTCCTGTGAGCCTTAGCATGGTTTAGTCTCTACCTACCCTTTACGCCTCCTCTTGCTTTATTCTCTCTCTCTCTTCCTCTCTCTGCTCCAGCTATACCTGAATCCTTTCATTTGTTCAAATTTGCCATGCTCCCTCCTCTTCAGGATCTTGTTCATGTCATTCCTTTTGCTTCAAACTCTCTTACCTATTTCCTCTTCTATCAACTTAACTCCTGCTCTTCCTTCAGATCTCAGCCTTATTATCACTTCCTCAAGAAAGCCTCCCACATTGTCAGGACTGAGTTAAGGCAGCCTAACATGCTTTCATGGCATCATATTTCTCTCTTTTGTAGCATCTAACAGAATCATAAAATTTACGTTTATTGGTGAATTCTGATGTCTCTCTCTCCCACTAAATTATTGTAACCTCCATGAGGATGGGATTCATTGTCTTTGGTCTGCCCCACACCACTGTACCTTCAGCACATAGCACAGTGCCTTGCATATTCTAAGTCCTCAACAAATATTTGTTGGATGAATAAACATGTACTTCCAGTTCTGTGAAAAACGTCATGAGTAATTTGATCGGGATTGCATTAAATCTGTAAATTGCCTTGGGCAGTATGGCCATTTTAAACAATATTGATTCTTCTAATCCAAGAGCATGGGATATCTTTCCATTTCTTTAAGTTGTCTTTAATTCCCTTAATCAATGTTTTGTAGTTCTCCATGTATAAGTCTTTCATCTCCTTGGTCAGATTTATTCCTACATTCACTATATATACAAATAGAGAAAAAAATATCTTCTGTATAGCACAGGAAACCACATTCAATATCTTGTAATAATCTTTAATGAAAAAGAATATGAAAATGAGTGTATCTATACACACACACACACACACACGACTGGGACATTATGCTGTACACCAGAAATTGACATTGTAACTGACTATACTTCAATTAAAAAAAAAAACATGTACTTCCGACAAAATATAAAAGGGCCTTAGCTTTATTGATAATCCCAATGTTAAATACTCTCTCCTGTTCATAGAACCAGTCAAGACTACTCATTTAGAAAATACTGTCACCACAGTCATACCCTAACACCAACAATAAATGATCTTTCTCCATTATACAAAGAAAAAAACTGAAGTCTAGAGTGATTAGGTGACTTCCTCAAGACAGAGCAAGGTTTAAAATCTAGATATCTTGATTACTTATCCAGTGCTCCTTCTACTACATCACAAAAGGTAGATGGTACAATAGGAAAATCATGGAATATCAGTTCAGGTAACCTGATCTTAAATTCTGTTTTATTTACAGTGTGACAATGGGTAAAGTACTTAACTTCTCCAAGCCTGCTTCTGTCTGTATATTGAAGATAATGTCTATCATAAAGGGTTTCTGTGACAATAAGAACAAATATAGAGAGCCCCCAGCATCATGCCTCGCACATAGTAGGTACTCAGTAGATGTGAACATGCTGTTACCTAAACCTCAGTTTGGGCATCTTAAAATTCAAGCTTCTGTATATTGTGTTTTCCTCTATCAGAACATATTATATACCAAGGCAAACACATGCATATAAATAATTTAGGACATCTATTTGTCATTTATACAGCTTTGAGTCCTTTTATACATACAGCATGTTCTGATCAGTATTGTCTGAGTTAGAGTACAAGCAGGGACAATAGCTGCTTAATTGCAACCAGTATCCTAGGCACATGGTTGCATAATTAAAGCATTTTGTGTTGGTGCTGAGTTTAATAACACAACCCGTTGTTAATTGCTGCAGTGAGTTTGACTTTAACACAAGAGGCGAACCAACATGGAAACTCCTACCTGGGAAAGAGTTAAAAGTTTGTATTAGTTTAGTTGAGCTTTGTCTCACTTTTCTAAGCAGAGAGGATAAAATTTTTTTGAAAAGATTTATCTTGGAAAGACATTTTTGGAGAACAAAAGAAAGGATATACCCAGCTTTAAAAATAGCCAGTGGCCCAGTACAACAACATATGTCTGATTGACAATAAAGAAAGTTAATTTCATCCATATCTGTTCACTCTTTTAACAGAGATTTGAGTACTTTCTCTGCACCACATACTGTAGATTCAGTAGTGAGCAAAAGCAGACATCACTCCTTTGAGTGTAGTGGGAGGGACTGACTACATAACTACCTGAGCCCCTCCAGAGGCAAAAAAGGCTAGGGTGTTTCTTAATTTCAAGGTTGCTGAAGCTCTTCCTATACTTCTTGTATAGGAAGATACAGAACAGAATTTGACATTAAGTTAGTTGGTCCAGGACATGTCTTTGGAGAATTAGGATGTTTCAGAAAGCCCTTGTTAAAAGAAATCCTTACCTCCAGGCAGTCCCAGAACAGAAAGCCAACGTCAACTAGGGTGATAAGACACAAAGCTCTGAACCAGGAGTAGAAATATGGTGCCACTTTCTGACTTTAGTCAAGTTACTTAACTTCTGTTCCTCAGTTTCCTCATCTGGATAATGTTCCAGCTCAAACAGTAACAATAATATCAATAACAAAGATTCTATGACAATATTTATAATGAGGCATCAGGGTATTCTACATTTCTATGCTAATTTGGTAGATACATACTGTAAACTTTTCCACCATTCTATGTAGTATTAAAAACTACATATTTATTTTGGTAACACGTTTTAATGAAATTATTTTTACAAAATCCAAAGTTTGGAAGGAGTACTAAGACCATTTAGTTACATGAAAATCATTCCCACTAGCCAATCATGTTAGAGGATTGCCTATCCTAATTCATAAGGCTTTTCTCAGGAGTGAGATTCAGCTATCTCCCTTGGTTGATTTACAAAGTAATTAATAAATCTCATTATTGAGCATTTTTTCCTTATGTGTAACCAAACACTCCCAGTATAGTTTAAACCTGTTTCTTTTAGCTTTGCCCTTGTGAGACGAGAACTGGTGGTTGGTATCCTCTTGTAATAATACTTCGTAGATGTGGAGACAATGATTAAATAACACCCTCAGTTTTCTCAGGACACTAAATAACTCTTTGTTTCCAACTCTGATTTCTATGATCCTTTGAGTTGTACATCTCAAAGAAATAATCAGACATCTTGTCTACTTGATGTAAATGAAATATCAGAAAGTAAAGCACATCCTCTCTCAAATGTAAGTTAGAATAGTGATGATTAAGACCAATATAATTCAATGATGTTAGGTATCATGCATGGTATGTGAACAATTTTTCTAAAACAAATTTTTAAAAAATCATGCTTTGAATACTATTTTTCAAACATTAAAAAGACAAAGTGCATTTTAATACAGAGAATGTTCACAGAAAGGTTGGTATGGATGCAGCTTAGAAATGTTAGTATCTGTATCAGCTATACATAATTATTTCGGGCACCTTCAAAAATCTTAACATACCAAAAGAAAAACAGCAACTACTGAATCTTCTCTTTGATTACTTAGGCTTGCTTCCTTCAGGTCTTTAAATGTAGGTGATTGGTTCCCAATCATGTAGAACCTATTTGTAAGCTTAGCACCTATCTACAAGATATCCTGGTAGTCAGGGACAGAATAAAGAACTCAAAATAATTTAAACAGAGTGGGGCCAGGTAGGTGTTAGACCAAAGGCAAAGCTTCTGACATTGCAAAAGTTTTCTTTCAGTATTCTATGGCCTTTATGCATGATTTTCTTTTTTATTTTAATGAATTTAGGTGAAACTGAGAAAAAAAAAAGCACAGATGTTGCCAGACAGTCCTTGGCAAGTGCTCATTACAGTTTGACAATGGGTTTAAATAGGCCCAACTTTTGCAGTCATAAGAGTTGTTCCAAATTTCTCTGGGAAGTGACTTGCCTAAGGTCATACAGTTGGTTAATGGCAAGCTAGGGCGCCCTCCTGACTCTAAATCCAATCTAATACTATTTCTTTTAAAAAATTAAAGTATAGTCAGTTTATAATTTGTCAATTTCTGGTATACAGCATAATGTTTCAGTCATACATATACATACAAATATTCCTTTTCATATTTTTTTCATTATAGGTTACTACAACATAGCGAATAGAGTTCCCTGTGCTACACAGTATAAACTTGTTTGTCTATTTTACATACACTAGTTAGTATCTGAAAATCTCAAACTCCCAACTTATCCCTTCCCACCCTCTTCTCCCCCTGGTAACTATAAGTTTGTTTTCTATGTCTGTGAGTCTGTTTCTGTTTTGTAAATTAGTACATTTGTATCTTTTTTTTTTTTTTAATTTCACATACAAGTCATATCATATGGCATTTTTCTTTCTCTTTCTGGCTTACTTCACTTAGAATAATGGTCTCTAGGTCCATCCATGTTGCTGCAAATGGCATTATTTTATTCTTTTTTATGGCTGAGTAGTATGCCATTATAGAAATATACCACAACTTCTTTATCCAGTCAACTGTCAATGGACATTTAGATTGTTTCCATGTCTTGGCTATTGTAAATAGTTCTGCTTTGAGCATTGGGGTGCATGTATCTTTTTGAATTAGAGTTTCCTCCGGATATATGCCCAGAAGTGGTTGGTCATATGGTAAGTCTATTTTTGTTTTTTGAGGAATCTCCATACTGTTTTCCATAATGGCTGCACCAAACTACATTCCTACCAACAGTGTAGGAGTATTCCCTTTTCTCCACACCCTCTACAGCATTTATCATTTGTGGACTTTTGAATGATGGCCATTCTGACTAGTGTGAAACCTCATTGTAGTTTAGATTTGCATTTCTCTGATAATTAGAGATATTGAGCATTTTTTCATGTGCCTATTGGCCATTTGTATGTCTTCATTGGAGAATTGCTTGTTTAGGTCTTCTACCCATTTTTGGATTTGGTTGTTTGGGTGTTTTTGTTTTTGTTTTTATTTTTTGGTATTAAGTTGTATGAGCTGTTTATATATTCTGGAAATTAAACCTTTGTCAGCCACATCATTTGCAAATATTTTCTCCCATTCCATAGGTTGCCGTTTTGTTTTGCTTATGGTTTCCTTTGTTGTGCAAAAGCTTATAAGCTTAATTAGGTCCCATTTGTTTATTTTTGATCTTATTTCTGTTGCCTGGGTAGACTGCTCTAGGAGAACATTGTTAAAATTTATGTCAGAGAGTGTTTTGCCTATGTTTTATTCTGGGAGGCTTATTGTGTCTTGTCTTATGTTTAAGTCTTTAAGCCATTTTCAATCTAATACTCTTAACAAAACATTTTTTAATGTTTAAAATTTATAAAATGGAACAAAGGATAATACAATGACTACCCATGTCCCTATTACTCAACTTAAGAAATAAAACATTGCCAATAGTGTTGAATTCCTATTGTGTACTCCATCCCTGATCACCTTGCTCTTCTTTGCCCAAAAGTTAAATGCCATCTTGAATTTTGTGTTTACCATTTTCATGCCTTTCTATGTATACTTCCAAGTAAAAATATATATATTTCTAAGTAATATATAGAATTGTTCGAGATATTTTTGAACTTTATATAAACTGTTCTGTTATGTGCATACATATCTTATTCTGCAACTTGCTTTTTTTGTTCAGCACTGTTTGTGATATTCATCTATACTGATTCGTGTAGCTCTAGTTCATTCATTTTCCTCTACTGTATAGTATTCCTCTGTGTGAGTATACTATAGTTCATTTATCTATTCGTCTGCTCATTGAGATTTAAGCTGTTTCCAATTTCTTGCTATTAAAACAATGTACCTTTAAAAATACAGTTAACCCTTGAAGAATGCAGGAGTTAGTGGCACCTCCTCAGATTCAACCAACCACAGATTGTTTAGTACTGTAGTACGTATTTCATGGAAAAAAATGTGTGTACAAGTGGACCCACATAGTTCAAAGCC
Source organism: Camelus bactrianus (assembly GCF_048773025.1). Classification (NCBI taxonomy): domain Eukaryota; kingdom Metazoa; phylum Chordata; class Mammalia; order Artiodactyla; family Camelidae; genus Camelus; species Camelus bactrianus. The sequence continues at coordinate 42,813,804 of NC_133575.1, forward strand.
AGGTTGTTCAAAGGTCAAGTGAATATTCATGTGCATGTCTCCCAACTTATCATGAGAGAATCTCTCCAGGAATTCACCTAGAAGAAAAAGTGCTGAGACATAGGTTATACACATATTTGACTTTAATAGATATTGCCATATTGTTCTCCCAAGGGGTTGACCTATTTATACTCTCACCAGCAGTGTAGAAAATGTCTCAATGTTCTATATTCTGGCCAAAAATTGGAACTGCCAGACTTGGTAACTTTTGCAAATTTGATGGTGTGAAATGTTAACTTCGTATTAACCTGCATTTTCCTGATTACTAGTGAGAATGATTATACAGGTTTTTGCTTCTGTTTATTGATTATACAGGTTTTCTCTTCTGTGAACTGCCTATTCAAACCATTTTTTCTAATGAGTATCTTTTATTTTTAAGTGATTTGAGAAATTTTAGGTAACAGCCCTTTGCCTGTTGCATGTGTTACAAGTATCTTCTCTCAGTTTGCAGGTTATCTTTTCACATTATAATAGTATCTTTTGATGAACAGAAATTTAAACTTTTAATGTGTCAAGTTTATCAACTTTTTATGTTATGGTTGATCACTGGTTTAGCTCAGGAATTTCTCTACTCCAAGGTCATAAGTACATTTTCCTATACTTTTACCTAAATTTTTATAAGTATTGTTTTAATTTTTTTCCCTATTGCACTGCAGTTATTTGTTTCAAAGAATGTAGTGTATGCAGAAAATACTATTCATTTTACTTAGCTGTCAGGCTCAGCTCTGGCCAACAAGGGACACGTCATAAATGTGGCTAAACAAAGCACTCCCTGGATCTAATCTGGAACTGTGCATGACCTTTTAAGTGATAAAAAGAGTCTCCACAATACTCTCAGGTGCAACATGATTCTGGAATTGGTAAATGTACAGAGGTCATGGAAAATATGAGACTTTGAGTTTCTTTAAGAGTAACTTCTCAAATACGCTTTGCTTCAAGGAATAGCAAAAGTGTGATATAGAATGAATTCTATAAAAGCAAAATTTACTTTCCTAAAAAGTAGAGACCTTCTCTAACATTTTAAATTAAAAAAAATGTAGTGACGAATGGATTGACAGTTACTATCATAACATACCATATTGGTGGCTGGTAGAACTTCAGACACTGCTTTTCCTTTGTGTAATTTTCTCAATTTCTTTCCCTTACTGACTAGCCTCTAGCCTCTCTTAGAACACTGAACGTTTTTCCATACCTGGGAATCCACTGATTCTACAGATAGCACCACAAACTTTTTTGATTTCTTATGATGTCTTTTGGTGTGTGACAGTTTTACAGTCTACCAGAAAGTCTTAAGAAATTCCACATCAAGTACTCTAGCTTAAAAACTGCTAAGGTATCAGGTTGTTTTTAATGATTTAGAGAATAATATTAAAAATAAAATATACTTGTTCTTTGGCCCAAAAAATTGCACTTCTGGGAATTTGTCCTGAGGAAATAATTAAGGATGTACACAAAGATTTAGCTAAAATTATGTTTACTGCACCATTGTTTGTAAGATCAAAAACTTGGAAATAATTTGGATGTCTAACAGGAATAGGTTATTAAGTACGTCAGGGAACATCCATATTATAAACTACTAAGTAGCTCCCCTTCTGAGCTTCAGAGGTTCACGTCCAATTCAACAGTTCTACCTGGCTATCCAAGGATGAGCTTCTGATCATCCTCTCACAAACTTAGTCCTTATCTCAGTGAATAGCACCAACTTCTATCCAATTCTCCAAGCCAGAAACCTCGAAGTCATCCTTAATTTTTCTTCTCTCAACATCTCATTAAATGAATCACCTCGTCTTGTTTATTTTACCTTCTAACTATCTACTGAAGCTAATCTTCAGCATCTTCACTGCCAACACTCTTGTCTGAGCCTCCATCAACTCACTTCATCAAATGTAATAGCCTCTTCACTGGTCTCCTCACATCCACTCTAGTCCTCCAAAGCATCCTCTGCACTGCAAAAAAGGTCTGTAGTTTAGTTATTAGTTTCCTAGTTTTAATAATTGTACTATGGGTTATTTAAGATGTTATCACTGGGGGAATACGGGTAAAGGATACATTGGAACTCCCCATATTGTTTTTGAAACTTTTTCTGAGTCTAAATTATTTCCAAATAAAAAATTAAAAAAAATTAATGTGAAGCTGATCACAGTATCTCCTACTTACTTAATGCCCTTTAGTAGTATCCTATCACTATTAGGCTAAAGGTTAAAACCCTCACTATGACTGACAATGCCCTGCAGAGTCTGACCTCTGCCTACATCTTATCTCTAGTTTTTTTTTCTTTTTAAACCACCCTTCTCTTTGTTCTCTGTGCTTGCCACACTAGTCTTCTTTTGGTCCTTTGAATATACCATGCTTTTTTATGGTACTGAGTCTTGGCACAGAGTGTTTCTTTCATCCAGAATCTCTCCTAGTCACTCCTTTTTTTGCCTAGTTAACTCCTGTTCATCCTGCAGATTTCAACCCAAGCATTTGTGTGAAAAGCATTTAATAATACTTGTTGTGTGAAAAAATATAGAAGGACAGGTGCATATAGTGAGCCCCTTACCAAGATATATGTAAATATATTTCATTTTGTTAAAGCCACTTGGAGTTGGGTTTTATGTTACTTATAGCCAGAGATCTTAATTGATAAAGATGATATAGTATGGTAGAATACAGACTACAAAATAAAACTTTCATCAGAGGGTTTCTGCTATCTTAACTGGGTTCCCTTGCAAACTACAGGTATGCCTTTACTTTGTGAACCAGATGTAGCCCTGAAAAGTTGAGTTAATCAAATTTCTATAAAATTAGAATTTGCCTATTGGTATACATTATAATTTCATACAACACAGTTTTCATTTATGATTGACCTTCAAATGGGTATCACATTTATTTTCTCTATCTTATCTCTCTTGTGGTGGTTAAGAACATAGATTTTTGGAGCCTGGTCTCCTGGCATTATATCCCAATTCTGTCACTGACAAGCTGGGTACCTTAGACATATTACTTTACCTTCTGTACCTCAGATAATTTTTTACTTATAGAGTTGTAATAATACAGTTCTCACAAAATGGAATTTTATGATAATTAAGCATTTAGTACAAGCAAAGCAATTAAAAAGGGCTTGGCACCAATATATAGGTATTTAATTTTGTTGCTATTCTATTATTTTTATCTTCAGAACTTCCCCAATTATCTCTAAATTTTATCAAGTACTTAGGTGTAAATATAGAATCTACAATTAATTTTCTAATTTTGTAAATTCAAATTTTGTTTTTAAAAAATGACCATGGGTTGTTTGTTGTAGAAGCTGGATGAACTATACACACATGGGGAGTCCATTATACCATTCTATCTGTGTCTATGTTTGAATTTTCCACAATACAAAGTAAAAAAAGCTTAAAGGAGGCACATCTTCCCTGTCACAAATTAAGTATAAGCATATATACCCTTCAAAGGGCAATGTTTTACTCAAATGAAAAGCAAAGCATTGTATTTCACTTACCATATTACTTCAATTGCCTGCTTTGGGGGCAGGTGTGTATGAGAAGATTACACAAATTTAGAACATTTGCTAAGTAAACAAGTAACAAGAAAAAAATAAGTAACAAGAAAATTCCTGGCTGCCAAAGTTTACAATTCATTCAAGAAATTCTATGAGGCACCTTGGACTACGGGTTGAATAGCTGGCACCAGTGGTATATTTAATATTATAGTGTAGAGTAGACCATCTAGAAATTTTGCTCCACTTACTCCAAGAAGACAGTCAGACATACGTTCATGTTAAATATATTGTTCTATAATATCACACAAAGTTGAGAACAAAAACAACAAGAGTTTGTTGTCAGGTGATTCATCCTTTGTTCTGCTATACTTTCAGGCCCGAATAGTCTTAGCAAATATAGAAGGTATGCTACATATATTAAGGGACTCCTGGCAGCAAGCTATTTCAGCCATTAAGTTGGTCACGCACTGGATATTCTGTCTTGATTAATGTGCTATCAACAGAACTAGGATTAAATAAACTATGTAGCTAAGCAGCTTAATGGGCAAAAGTAGGATCTGAACTCATTTGCTTGTGCTCTCTCTCTCTCTCTCTTTCTCTCACACACACACACACAGATCTTAACAAAGAGGACTTAAAATGTCTTCTCATGGCACAGGTCCTACTGACTTACTAGGTTTCCTTTATACATTTTTATTCACCAAACTTGTATGAATACTCCTAAATCAGAGCTATTAGGGTTTGTTAAGGATTGGATAGTTTAGTTAAGCAGCCACCACACTAATAGTCAAAAAGTACTCAAGATGCTCAAGATGGGCTCATAGAATAAACCTTGAGAAGGGGGCAGATATAGTTCAGTGGTAGAGCACATGCTTAGCAAGCACAAGATCCTGGGTTCAATCCCCAGTACCTCCATTAAATAAATAGGTAAATAAACCTAATTATCTCCCCTCAAAATAAAGTAAAATAAATAAAATAAAAGCTTTGAGAAACATCTTCTAAAGGGCTCTAAAACAGGCCTGGCAATCAGTAACTTTATTTTCAAGTTAGATCCAACATCAATATGTTATTTTAACACTTACCAATTACAAAGCATCTCTCTGCCTCAATTTTCCCTCTTATTTTAAGAAAGTTTGGCCACCAGCCACTTGAGATGTTAACGTACATTAACAGATCAACTGTCTACTTTCTTGAATGTATGACAAGAGACTATGTAACTGCAACTTGAAAAGTAGATTGTCTTATAAGGCGATGAATACAGAGAAGGAAGAAAAAGGAGATAAGGAGGGATACAGCTGGAACGTTTTTTAAAAAGCAGAAGGAAAGCAAGGTTTGCACAGTATCACTAAGATCAATGAATAGTTTTGAGAAGTTACATCAAATACAGCAGAGAGATCATGAACGATGAGGATTGAGTAAAGGTCAATGGGTTTGTGAATTTAGCCTGAAATTACATTGATACTGGTTTTAATAGAATGGTTACAGTGCATGAGTGCTATACCATACGGTATTAAGGAAGAAGGATAGAGAGGAAATAGAGATAGCCGGTCCAGGGCTTTCATTTGGAAAATTTGCCCCCAGAAGTCTCAGGTGACGTCTTCACCCAATATCTCTGTTAATTTCATAAATTCTTTTGTTTGGTCATTCTGCAGATACCTTTGGCTCTGCTAAGAAACAAGATCAGATTGTGTTCCCCACCATGACTCAAAAAATATCTTTTCTGTCATTCAGACTTTTCCAAGATTTTCAACTCCTCCAAGAAACCGTATCATCCAGTGAAAACTATTTCATTGCTTTGCTTAAACTTTTAACTCCAATGACAGTAGTGTACTTGCCCTAAGCCCCACTATGTTAAATTTTAACTGAACTTAATTTGCACATATAATGAATGTTAATTCCTTATTCTATAATTCTGTGTTGATCTACAGATGCATTTATAATTCAGATCTATCAAAGCAAGACTCAGATTCTGAAGACTACGACTATTTCTGTGACCTGGGTGAATGATCCGCAGAAAATAATTTGTTGATGTGGCCTCAATTCATTCTATACAAGAAGTAATTTTGCAATACAAGTGAAGGAAGGAGAAAATATCCTATATCAGTCACTCAAACCTCTTTTCATCTTGAGTGTAGGTACATGTTGTTTTGCTCCAGTAATAGTTTGAGAATTCAGACAGGTTATATTTTAGATGCTATGTCAAGTCTCCCAGTGCTAGGTTGGCTTCAAAGATCTTTTCATCTGTTAACTGACAACAGAGAAGCCAGGCATCATGTGCTTTATTGGCTTTCTCCTTAGCCTATGCCTGTGATTTCTTACAATATATTTAAAACAGAACTCTATCACTGGGACAACTCGATCAACAAATCCTCCAGGAATAAAGCTCCTCTACAATGAAACTGGCTCTGTTTAAAACAAGCACCACTTCATAATCACACAAAGCAGCACCAGTGTGCCTCATGGTCAGAGACAGTTGCTAAGCTACACATTTGTGTGGTCATAGGAGACCAAAATAACTTCTGGGCAAGGTTCCTTAATCCCTCCCCCTCCCTTCAGTCCAAGGCTCCTTGATGGCTGTTTAATGTTTTCTAACATTTATGGTTATTTATCTGCACACAACTGAAAGTAAACAAAACTGCTCAGGGGCCAAGAAATCTAATTTTCTGTGTGACTGATTCATCTTTCTATTCCTGACCCCTCATCCACCCCCATTCCCACCTTGGTGGGACTTCTAATTTATAGCATTTTTTCCCTTATCAAAAAACAAAAAAAGGGAAGATCTTGATAGCACCTTTCCACATCTCTAGACACTGCAGTCTGTATTCAGTTCCCTTAGTGGAAAAGAAACCAGGGAATGACTTGACTGTAGCTGCTTCTGGGAACAAAATGAGCATTGAAGATTTTTCTAAGATTTAGCCATATCCACAAAAGTCTGCTTAACACGTCTTTTCCCTGAAAATTCCCTCCCCAAATCATTCCTGTCTTAAAAAGTTCCCATTCGATGATACTCCAAAACATATATTTTACACATTTTAGGACATCATGTTTATTGTTTTTTAATGTTTTGATACTATACTTACCTTTTCTGGTATTTTTATCATTTATCACAAAGCTTTTGAAAATAAACTATGACAATAAATTGTCTTCTCTTTTTTAATCATCAATTTTCTGTCTAACAGATATAATTGGGTATCTTGGATACTGGTTATATAGGTAAACTTTGTTTTAAGCAATTATATGTTTCTGAAGACCACTTAAGAAAGTCATACAAAGCAATTTAATAGAAATTCCTCTAAATAGCAAACATTGCTAAGATATTCAAAGCATGATTAACTTAAACTTCACAAGAAAACCTCTACAACAGCAGCTGGCGATTTTTTTTTTTTGTAAAGGGCCAGATGGTAAATATTTTGGACTCTATGAGTCATACGGCAGTGTTTTTCACAACTACTCAACCCTGCCATTGTACTGTGAAAGTAGGCATAGGCAATCATAGACAACGTGTAAGTGAATGAGTGTGATGATGTTCCAATAAAACTTTATTTACAGGCAGATAATAGTAAGCATTGGTGAGAGTGTAGAGAAACTAGAACCCTCATAAACTGCTGGTGGGAATGTAAAATGGTGCAGCAACCTTGGAAAACATTCTGGCATCTCCTCAAAAGGAGCACAGGGTTCACATAAGACCCAGTCATTCTACTCCTAGGTAAATATTCAAGAGAAATGAATACATACGTCTACACAAGAACTTGCACACAAGTTTTCATAGAAGCATTATTAATAACAGCCAAAAGATGGAAACAACCCAAATGTTCATGAACTGATGAGTGGATAAATAAAATGTACTTTCATGTAATGAACTGTTTTTCAGCCATAGAAAAAAATTCAGTATTGATAAATGCTACAACATGTGTGAACCTTGTAAACACTATGCTAAGTGAAAGAAGTCAGCCACAAAGACCACATATTGTATTATTTCATTTGAAATGTCCATCATTGACAAATTCATAGAAATAGAAAGTAGAATAGTGGTTGTCAGGGGCTGCAGTCATTAAGGGGAATGGGGAGTGATTGCTAGTGGGTATGGGGTTTCCTCTTGGGGTGATGAAAATGTTCTAAAATTGATTGTGGTAATTGGTGCACAAGTCTGTGAATATACTAAAAATCATTGAATGTTACAATTGAAATGGGAAAACTATATGCTATGTGAGTTATATCTCAATAAAGCTACTATTTAAAGAAGTTATTTACAAAAATAAGCAGTGGGTTGGATATGGCATAAGAGCCATAGTTTGCCAACCCCTATTCTATAGGATAAAGATGTAAAAACTCTTGGAGATATTATTTATATTATATACACAAAACATTTATATACATATATAGGATTTAATCTGTATACTCTCTATTAATGTTTGTGTCTTCCATTATAAATGCATTATTTATACACATACATGTATATATATATAAATGGCTTAATAGATATTTTTTGTTAAGACCAGTAGCCACAAGTTTTGTTTCTGTCTTTAAAACACAAACACTAAAGTGACTGATAAAGTCCTCAGAAAATTTTGATGTTACATGCTTTGTCAGTTCTTGGCAGTCAAGTTGCACCATGGCCATAAAAGCCTTTTCTGCTGCTTCACAACATATTCACAAGTAACCAAAATGACATCAGAGAAGAAGAAAATTCACAGAGATAGAAAATAAAAGATATTCATCTGTTAGCTAGAGCAGAGGTCAGCAAATTATGGCCACTCAGGATTGCTGCCTATTTTTAATTCTTTATTGATGTGCAATTTATATAACATAAAATTAACCATTTAAAAGTGCACAATTTGGTGGCATTTAGTACATTCACACTATTATGCAACCATCTAGTTCCAAAACATTTTTATCACCCCCAAAGGAGACTCCATACCTTATTAAGCAGTCATTCCCCATTCCTGCCTCTCCACAGCTCCTAGGAATGACTAATTTGCTTTCTGCCTTTATGGATTTATTTCTTCTGTATATTGCATATAAATGGAATCTTATAATATATGACCTTTTGTGTCTGGCTTCTTTCACTTTGCATAATGCTTCTGAGGTTCATTCCTTTTTATGGCTGAATAATATTCCTTTGTATAGGTATACCACTATTTATTATCTATTCATCCATTGATGGACATTTAAGTTGTTTCCACCTTTAGCTATTGTGAATGGTAATTCTATAGACATTTGTGTAAAAGTATTTGAATATCTGTTTTCAATTTTGGGAGGTAAATACCTAGGACTAGAATTGCTGGATCATACAGTAATTCTATGTTTAACTTTTTGAGGAACTGCTAAACTGTTTTCCACAGTGGCTGTACCATTTTACATTCTAACCAGCAATATACAAGGGTTCCAATTTCTCAAAATCCTTACCAACACTTATTATTTTTAATTTTTCTTAAATTATAGCTATCTTGGTGGGGGTACAAAGTGATTATGACTTGCATTGCCCTAATGACTAATAATGTTGAACATCTTTTCATGTGCTTATTGGTCATTTGTATAAATTCTTTGGGGAAATATTTTTGCTTGTTTTTATAAATCCAGTTTTATAAGACACAGCTATTTTCATTTATTTATGTAGACATAGTCATATATAGACATAGTCATATAATTGGCTACTTATGCACTGAACAGACTTGAGTAGTTGGGACAGAGACCTTATGGCCCACAAAGCCCCAAATATTTATTATCTGGTCATTTACAGGAAATATTTACTGACCCCGAGGTAGAAGGTCAGACTAAAAAATTGTAGGAAGTATTTTTACTGCATCATTCTAAAAGTTCATGGATCCTTCACCAATTTGCTCAATTTTATCACTAAGAATACTTTGAGTAGCAAGATTCAAGCTGAAACAGGAGGTTGTCTTCACTACAATTTAAAAGTAAAGGGAGATAGCCAGACCTCTTATACTTTGTAAAACTAATGATTATTGTACTTAACAGCCAGCATAAAAATCCAATGAACCCTTCAATTGTCAAAACCACAGGATATAATCATGGTTTACCACAGAAGTTTTAGAAGGTTTACTTAGCAAGCTCTTCAAGAAAGGAAAATGAAGGGGCACTCAAAAGCCAGAATTGTCTAAATAAATCATGGAGGAGACATTTAACAAGTACTTCCCTGGCATTCAGACTTAAACCTTTAGTGGTATGGGTTTTAGATCATTGTTTATCACTGTCTAGGAGTCTGGCTTACCTCCTGCCTCCAGTTACTTTTTTTCCTCAGTCAATAATATTAGGGACCAATAGCAAAACCACATTTCCTTTCATTTATCTGTAGCTATAAAGATTCTCACTTTGGCTTACCAGCTTGAATTCAAATATTTAATGAAAATCTCAACTATATTTAAGGGTGCTTCTACTTGTCAGCATTTCTAAAATCCCAGCATACTAACTTTGACTTTTGTATTCCATTGCTATAATCGTATGTAAGTACCACTGGGAAAAACTTATACATTCAACATTATAAAAAAGGTTTGAATTAAAATTAAAAAATTGAAACTTCAGAAGCTCAACTACCTACGATCATTATATAGATTCGACAAGAATAGGAATTTAGATTGTTACAAAAACCGAGCAGTGTCTCTTATGACAGGAGTCATAAATCACATGAAGAGGAATCAATTCACAAGAATGCTTATTTACTGGAGGCCCATGTAAAACTCATTTCCTAAACAGGAAAAGGTATAAGTTTGTTTTCATATACTGCATATTCAACATTTATATGTATTTTTAGCAATTTTTTTTCTGAAATGCTAATTTATCTTCAATGTCATAAAACTATGTTATGTGGAAATGGCTTATCCTTAATTTGAGGGCAATTTCACAAAACTTCTCTTTCTCCATAAAACTCATATAGCATCACAAGTAAAATAATGTAGTCTAGCTCAGTTCATGGCTCTGATCATATCACATGACATACAAGAGAGTGACAGGGGCCACTTGAAGATCATAGTGAAACGGATAGAATTAAAGATGGAAAAGGATTATCAGAAAGATAAAACAAATTCTGTGAGTTAGTACTAACCTAGAGGACATTAGATAGTCTTTTATTCCCATATTGGCTTATGAAACACACAGATTAGATATACTAAACTTAGTGATGATAACCCCTAGCCCCCAAATGACAAACCATATATAATTACATTAATTAGGGTCTATCCACCCAAGATTTTAAAGAAACACAGGTGAGAAATCGAAATCACCATTTATAAAAGTACAACTTACCATGATTTATGGCTATCATTTCAAAGGTCTGAGGAGCTTTCAACAAAATACCTACCAATATATCCTTAATATTCATTAAAGATCTTTTTAGAACCACAAACTCAAAAATTTACAAAAATCTGTCTTAAAAACAAAACAGAATAATAAGAAACCATCACCATTAGATAATGAAGAAAACCTTCATAGATTTTGTAAAGGAAAATAATCTCTTGACTAGAAGCATTTGAATTTTTTGAGGAGAAAAAATAAGTTAGCCAAAGAATACTAATAAATATTTAGGTTTTGAATGATTTTAAGAATGTAGTCTCCAAAAAGGGACTAGACTTACCATATGACCCAGTCATCCTGCTCCTGGGCATATATCCAGAAGGAACCATACTTCAAAAAGACACCTGCACCCCACTGTTCATAGCAGCACTATTTACAATAGCCAAGACATGGAAGCAGCCTAAATGTCCATCAACAGATGACTGGATAAAGAAGTGGTGGTATATTCATATGATGGAATACTATTCAGCCACAAAAAAGACAACATAACACTATTTGCAGCAACATGGATGTTCCTAGAGAATGTCATTCTAAGTGAAGTAATCCAGAAAGAGAAAGAAAAATACCATATGAAATTGCTTATATGTGGAATCTTAAAAAAAAAAAAAGAACATAAATACAAAACAGAAACAAACTCATAGACATAGAATACAAACTTGTGGTTGCCAAGAGGGCGGGGGGTAGGAAGGAAGAGACTGGGATTTCAAAATTTGTAGATACTGACATGCATATGCAGAATAGATAAATAAGATTATACTGCATAGCACAGGGAAATATATACAAGATCTTGTGGTAGCTCACAGCAAAAAAAAATGTGACAATGAATATATGTATGTTCATGTATAACTGAAAAATTGTTCTCTACACTGGAATTTGACACAACATTGTAAGATGACTGTAACTCAATTGAAAAATGTAAAAAAAAAATGTAGTCTCCAGAATTCTAGGATATAGAGGTGCTTCAGGGGTTCTGCCAATACTCAAAATGAGAACAATTAAAAATATTTTTAGCTATTTTTAAAGCTATAGTAAAAATTACAAACTAACAACATAAACACCTATGTTATATACCAAATATATAAAGTTGAAGACCACCTAATCATTAACTTATTTTAGCAAGGCAACTAGTATTTGTTCAAACCTCAGAATAAATCTTGGCCTGTCATTTCTGTGCATTTATTTAAATTCTTTTGGGCAGGTTTATGATTGGGAAGTTCATACCTTTCACCTTTATCAGAGATACACATTTCTGCTTATATAAAATTTTAAAGCAAGAATAATATTATGGCAAATATGCCTAAGACTTGTCTGGAATTAAACTGAGCCTGTGTGCATCTGTTCAATGTATGCCTTTGCCGTGTTATAAGAATCAACTGTAAAATGTGAAGATGCTAATATACTACATTATCATTGATGCACTTATTTGTAAGTTTTGGATGTTTCTCTTATAATTTCATTAAAGAATATGAGCACTTGCCAGATAGTAAATGATTCAGTTTCAAAATAAAAGTTTCCTACTACTCTTCCTTTAGGTTTCATGATAACTTAATTAAATAATAATCTATGATTACAAGAAGGGCTATGAAAATTTGTTGGCATTTATGATTATTGATCGGTATCAATTAGGATTTTATCCATGATATGCATCAAAACCAAAATAAGGAAATATAATAAATGTTCAGACAGATATTGGATGTAACTATCATCTATAACATCCTTACTTCAAATTTTGGTGTTCATTAAAGCAATGATATTCTAATTTGTTGACTTTACAACAAATGATAAAAAATTGAGCTTATAAAATAAATTATACCAATTAGGTGATTTTTTATACAAATGATGGGATAAATTTGGTGAGTAATGATACAAACAATTTATAATGTGATGTGTTTCTAAGTTAATTGTATAAAAAAGAAACATGGGAATATTTCCAGAAGACATCAAATCTATGTGATGTCAAATCTATGTGAGGTTTTTAAAACTTTAAAAAGGTTTTAAAATTTTTTTTCAAGAAAGACAAAAAGAAGGCTATTATTCTTCTCTGTTATACTATGACATAAATATTTTAGATACAATATAGAATATTATAACATAGCTCTGGGGTTTATTTCTTAAGAAAGAATAGAAGTAGAGAAATGATTGAAGGGTTTAGTTGGGGTACAGAAAGGATGGTTGCTATATGATAATAGATTAAAAAGATGAGTGAGAACTCTTTAGTTTTGAAAGGTGATGACTAAAATGCGATATTATCATAGTCAGACCATAACATGAACAGCATGGAGGAGGTGAACCCAAACATGTCTGCCAAAAATACAGGGATCTGAGTTTAGAAAACACTAACAAAAACAGAAGGAATACTTCTCATGCTGGGCAGTAAACTTAAGAGAATCTCAAAAGATGGTTTAGGGTACAAATATAAATGATATTTGTTAAAAGTTAGATTCATGGATAATGGAGTCATAATATTTTCCTAGGAGAACTAGGATGCATGGAGCTTATCCTAAACATGGGAGGTTGGGGACAGCAAGAGCAATCATGCTTTTCTTTGTTCAAAATGGAACAATAATTTGAGGAGTACGTTGCAGGAGGAAAAGGTTTTCAGTTAGTTGAGTAGGCAGGGTTGGAAAATGAACAAAGAGAACAACCAAGATGATTAGGTTGATCTCCCTACTACATTTTTATATTTAACCTTTCAAATATGATATGTCTAAAGAACCTGAGGCTGTGCAAGTTCAGGGAAGTCTCTGGAGTCAGATTTCTCTGAGCTACCAGTAGAATTTTATAATTTAAAACAATACGACAGCTTTACTTCTGGTCAAGATGGAGTAACAGCCTGAAACAACCAAAACAAAGCAATGAAGTTTTTTTTTTTTTTTTTTTTTTTTACAAACAAAAATGTATAAAACAAACATTTTCAAGACCCTGGATGTCAGAAAACCAAAGAGAATGATCCCTGAGAGATGGGAAATGAAGTAAGTGCAATGATTGCTCCAGCTTAGTGCTATGAAAGGAAGAACTCAGGTGAAGGATGGCAGACTTTCTGAGCTGAAGAGATAGAGCTGGGTGTCTGAGAAGACCAAGGTATCTTGTTCTTATTCACAGGATGGAGTGCCAGAGAAGAGAGTGCAGCACAGAAAGAAAAACCTGGAGGTCTGTCAAAGGTTCCCACTTGAGTTTTCAGCAGAGTACTGATCAGTGCCAGTGCATGAATGTGAGGAAACTACCCAAAGCCAGAGGGGAAAGCATCCAAATGGATTAGAGGGAATAGCACCCAGTGATCATGCAGAGCCCAGGAATAATGTGTGTTCATGTCAGCTAGAGTGGAAAAAGCTCATATTTCATGAGTCATTGAGCAGAGTAACCACTAGGGTGCTGCCTAAGAGGTAGGGGATAATTAGTACTACATAGACTGAGCTCTTCTCTGTACTCCACTAACAAATCTTAAAAACAATATCTAAATGGATTAAACTGTTCCCTAGAAACTTTACTGCATCCCAGAACAGAGCTAAGGAATATTTAATGGAATACAAAAACATCCAGCACCCACAAAACTAAAAACTTTTGTATATCCAAGGACACTATCAAGAAAGTGAAAGGACAGCCCACAGAATAGGGGAAAATATTTGCAAATCCTATCTCTGGTATAGGATTAATATCCAAAATATACAAAAAATTTCTATAATTCAACATACAAAAAAACAAACAATTCAATGAAAAATGGGCAAAGGACTACAATAGATATTTCTCCAAAGATGATATGCAAATGGCCAATAAACACATGAAGATATTCAACATCATTAATCATTTAGAGCAATGCAAATAAAAATACAATACAATGAGATGCCACTTCACACCAATTAGGATGGCAATTACTTTTTAAAAAAGGAAAATAAGTGCTGGCATAGATGTGGAGAAATTGGAATCCTTGTGCATTAATGGTGGGAATATAACTCTGTGCAGCCACTGTGGAAAACAGTCTGGCAGTTCCTCAAAAAGTTAAACACAAAAGAAAAAAGAGGACACCAATGAACTCATCTACAAAAGAAATAGAACTTGCAGACATAGTAAACAATTTTATGGTTACTGGAGGAAAGGGGGTGGGAAGGGATAAATTTGGGAGTTTGAAATTTGCAAATGTTAACCACTATATATAAAAATAGATGAAAAACAAATTTCTTCTGTATAGCACAGGGAACTATATTCAATATCTTATAATAACCTTTAATGAAAAAGAATATGAAAATTAATATATATATATGCATGACAGAGACATTATGCTGTACACCAGAAATTGACACACGGTAAATGATTATACTTCAATAAAATTTTTTTAAAACTTCAAAAAAGTTAAACACAAAACTACCATATGATCCAGCAATTTTACTCTTAGAGATATATAACCAAAAGAATTGAAAGCAGGGCCGCAAATGGACACTTGCAGCATTCATAGCAGTGTTATTCACAAAAGTTAAAAGGTGGAAACAATCCAAATGTCCATCAAATTAATGGACAAACAAAATATGGTAGTTTGATGTAATGGGATATTATTGTCTTAAAAAGGAATGAAATTCTGATACATGCTACAATATGTATAAACCTTGAAAACATTATGCTAAGTGAAAGAAACCAGTTACAAAGGACCATGTATTGTATGCTTCCATTTACATGAAATGTCCAAATCTATAGAGAAAGAAAGTGGGTTAGTGGTTGCCAGGGGCCAGTTAAGTGGGAAATCAAGAGTGACTGTTTAATAGCTAAAGAGTTTATTCTGGGGTGCTGAAAATGTTCTGAAATTAGATAGTGGTGATGGTTGTACAACACTGTGAATATTATGTTATGTGAATTTTACCTCAATTTAAAAAAATTAGCAAATTGAAACTACCACTATATAATATGAATTATACAACATGATCATTCTAGGTATGCAAGGCTGGTACAACATTTAAAAATCAATTAATATGTTTCATTATATAATGAGTACAATAATCCACTACATCAACAGGATAAATAAGAACATCATATGATCATATCAACTGTTACATAAAAAGCATTTGACAAAATCCAACATCCTTTCATGAAAAAAATAGAGGAAGTTCCTCAACTTGATAAAGAGCATATATGAAATGTCCACAGCTAACATCACACTGTGTGGCATTGGCAGAGCAACATGTGCACAAATCAACAGAACAGAATGGAGAACCCAAAAATGGACACACAAACAATATGCCCAATTAATTTATTTTAACAGCTTTATTGAGACATAATTCACATACCATAAAATTCACCCTTTTATATGTATAATCCAGTGGTATTTAGTATATTCAGTGTTATGCATCCATCACCAGTGTCTAATTTTGGAACATTTTTATCACTCCAAAAAGAAATCTCATGCCCTAATATAATCATTACCCACTCTCTTGTCAACATCAGCCAGCACAAGCACCAATTTACTTTCTGTCTTTATGGATTTTCCTATTCTGAACATTTCATATAAGTTGAATAATACAATATGTGGCCTTTTACATGGAGCTTCTTTCAGTTAGCATGTTTTCAAGGTTCATATAAGTTTAAAGCATGTATAAATACTTTATTACCTTTTATGGCACAACTAATTTTTGACAAAGAAGCAAAAACAGTTCAATGGAGCAAGTATAGTCTTCAACAAATGATGCTAGAGCAATTGAACATTCATAAATTAAAAAAAATCCATCTTGAACTAAACTTCATCCTTATACAAAATTAAATCAACATAGATTACTATCTTAAGTGTAACATGCAAAACTACAAAACTTCTAGGAAAAAACAACATAGGAGCAAATCTTCAGAATCTAGGACTAGATAAAGCAGTCTTAGGGTTGGCACCAAAACCATGATTCATTTTAAAAAGTGGTAAATTGGACCTCATCCAAATTAAACCATTGGCTCATCAAAAGACCCTTTTTAAAAGATGAAAAGATAAGCCATAGACTGGGAAAAAGTATTTGCAAACCACAGAGCCAACAAGGGAGTAGTATGTTAAACATATAAAGAGCTCTCAAGATGCAATGGTGAAAAAAATCCAATTACAAAATGAGAAGAAGATGTGAAGAGACATTTCACCCAAAATGGTATACAGATGGCAGATAATCACATCAAGAGATATTCCACCTCACTGGCCATTAGGAAGATGTAACTTCAAACCATAATAAGATATCACTACACCCTATCCAAGTCCAAGTGGCTAAAATAAAAATTGGTGATAACACCAAATGCTGGCAAGGATGTGGAAAAACTGGATCACTCATCCATCGCTGGTGGGAATGGAAAATAACACAACTATCCTGGATAACAATTTGGGAGTTTTTTTTTTTAATATAAAACTAAACATGCAACTACCAGACAACACAGAAATAATCCCAGAGATATGGAAACTTATAAAACCCGGTATTAAAAAGTTCACATCAGGTTAATTCATTATAACCAAAAACTGGAAACAGACCAGATGTTCTTCAACATGTGAATGGTTAAACTGTAGCAATAAAAGGATAAACTATTGATACACACAACAACTTGGAACTGTGCATAATGAAAAAAGCCAATCTCAAAAGGACATATATTTTATGATTCCTTTTACATAACATTCTTGAAGTGAGAAAATTATAGAGATGGAGAATAGATTAATGGTTGCCATGATTTAGGTAGAGGGGAGGGCTGGTGGGTGTGGCTAATAAAATAGCAATAAGAGGGATCCTCATGGTAATGGAATTTTTCTGTATTTTTACCATAACAGTGTCAATATTCTAGTTGTTACATTATATTATAGTTGTACAAGATGTTACCAATGGGGGTAAATGGTACACAGGATCTTTCTGCATTATTTCTTACAAATGCATTCAAATCTACTATTATCTCAAATTTAAAAGATTATTTTAATTTTTAAAAAGAAGATGAAATAAAGACTTTCTCAAAGATATAAAGGCTGAAAGAATTCATCACCAGCATACCTACAGTATAAGAAATGTTACAGCACATCCTTCAGGGAAATGTGAGATGACAACAGACAGATATATGGATCCATACAAAGGGATAAAGAGCAACAGGAATGGTAATTACTTGGGTAAACACATAGGGTATTCTTTTTATTGTGTATACTATAAGCCCTAAAGCAACCACCAAAGTAATAAAACAGAATTTTAGCCAATAACCCAACAAATGCAGTAGAATTATAACAATACTCATTTAATCCAAAAGAAAGTAGAAAAATGGAAAGTGGAACAAAGAATAGACGGGAAAAACAGAAAACAAATGACAAGATGACAGACTTAAACCTAAATGTATCAATGGTCACATTAAATGTAAATGGTCTAAACATCTCAACAAAGAGGCAGAGACTATCAGACAGGCTAAGGAACAGTCAACTATATGTTGCCTACAAAAAATATGCTTTAAATTTAAAGACAGAAATATGTTAAAAGTAAAAGGACAAAAAAAGATATACCATTCTACTGCCAATCAAAAGCAAGCCATAGTATTTACATTAATCATACAAAATAGGTTTCAGAGCAATGAATATAACCAGGGACAAAGAAGGTCATTTCATAGTGATAAAGGGGTCAATTAATAAAATGGACAACAACTCAAAATATTTATGCCTATACATAATGACAGAGATTCACAATACATAAACCAAAAAGTGATAGATAGAACTGCAAGGAGAAATAGACAAATGCAGTTTTACTCACAGATTTCATTACTCTTTCCTCAATAATTGGTAGAATAAGTAGACAGAAAATCAGTAAGTGAACAGAAGACTTTGCAAGCTACTATCAACTGAGGTGAACTAATTGATATTTATAAAACACTAAGGATTTGAAGAGTACTTATTCTTTTCACTTCCACATGGAATCAAAATAGACCATATTCTGGGCTGTAAAATGAGTCTTAATAAATTTAAAAGTATTCAAGTCACAAGAAGTATTATCTCACCACAATGAAATTAAAATAGAAATCAAGAAGAGAAATATAGTTGGAAAACCATCAAGTACTTGGAAATTAAATAACATACTTCTACCTATTACATTGGTCAAGGAAGAAGTCAAATGGGAAATTAGAAAAAGATCTGAATAATGATGACTATATCAGAATCAATAATTTAGGGAAAATTTATAGCACTAATACCTATATTTGGAAATAACAGGAAAGTTCTCAAATCAATGACCTCAGCATCTTATGTTAAGTAAGCAGTAAAAGAAGAATAAACTAAATCCAAATAAGAAGAAATGTTTGTAAAAATTAGCAATTTGAACCTAAATTTATAAGGAAATGTAAAGCACCTAGAATAGTCAAAACAATTTTGAAAAAGAACAATGCTGGAGGACTTACACTAGCTTGTCTGGGACTTAATGTAAAGCTACAGTAATCAAGAATAAATGATCAATGAAACAGAGTCCCAAAATAGACCTGCTCTTATATTATCAATTGATTTTCAACAAAGGTGCCAAGGCAATACATTGGGAAAAGACTGTTTATTCAACAAATGGTGCAGAAACAAATGGATATCCATATGCAAAAAATAAATAAATATACCTTGATTCTTATGACACATTAGATACAGAATTAAGTCAATGTGAATCATAGACCTAAATGTAACAGCTAAAACTATAAAACTTCTGGACACAAACATAGGGGAAAACTCTATGCCCTTGAGTTTGCCAAATATTTCTAAATATGATAGAAACCACAAATTATAAAAGGGAAAAGATTAAATTGGATTTAATCATCATTAAAAATGTTTGCCCTTCAGAAGACACCACTGTGAAAATGTAAAGGCAAGCAACACACTGGGAGAAATATTTGCAAAACATGTATCTGACAAAGGACTTATATCTAGAATATATAAGGAAGTCTTACAATTCAATAAGATGATGACAAAAAACTTAATAAAAATAGGCAAAATACTTAGACACGTCACTAAAAATATATCTGGATAGCATATGAAATGATTTTTAATATCATTAGTCATCAGAGATGACTAAAACCACTATGAGATAATACTATACACTCACTAGAAGTTTCTACAATTAAAATATCTCACTACGTCAAGTCTTGGCAAGGATGTACAACTGTAACTCTCATACTTTGCTAATGCTAATGAAAAATTTGGACATTTGGCAGTTTTCAAAATGATAAATATATACTTACTCTATGTTCTAGACATTCCACTATTTCCTAAGAGAAATAAAAGCATATGTATGCTCTTGTACAAAAATGTTCTTCAGTAGCTTTATTTGTAATAGCTAAAAAGTGGAAACAAGTCAAGTAACTATTAGCTGAAAGAAAAACAAATTGTCATATACAATGTAATACTATTCAACAGTAGAAGAGTAATGAACTATTTATGCATACAGCATGGATGAATATGAAAATAATTATGCTGAGTGGAAAAAGCCAGATAAAGAGTTCATACTGTCTGAATTTATTTATAGAAAATTTTAGAATCTGCAAAGTAATCTGTAGTAACAGGAAGTAGATTAGTTGTTGCCTGGGAGGTGAATAGAGAGGGGATGGAGGGAATATAAAGGGGCACTAGGAAATTTTGGGGGGCAATGGATATGTTCATTATCTTGATTTTGGTGATGGGTGTATGCATCAAATTGTACACTTTAAAATGTGCTTTATTGTTTATCAATTATACCCCAATAAAAGTGTGGAAAAATATGACGTAGCTAACACAATCATTATGTTATATGCAACTATGTTACTACTTTTATGGACTTCTAAGTGTTTAAGATCAAGCCCCAAGAAAAGCCAGCTCTTTCTAGCCAAAGTCCAGGAAAATGGCAGACTAGCAAGATAGAGATGGAAATAGATTAGTGGTTGCCAGGGGTTAGGGATGGTGATGGATGGGAGGGGGTGGGTTTGAACTCAAACGGGTTAGGTAGCAAGCGGGAGATTTTCGTGTCAATGGAATAGTGGTGTATCTTGATTGATTACACAAATCTTCACAAGTGGTAAAATGACATAGAGCTATATACACACATTGTACAAATGTCTGTGTCCTGGTTTTGATATTGCAGTCTAGTTATGGGGGAAATTGGATGAAGGGTACATCAGACCTCTCTGTATTATTTTTGTAACTTCATGTGAAATTTATATTAAATTTTACATTAATTTAAAATGTCATATTAAAATGTATAATTTATACTAAATCATATTAATAATAAATGATTGTTTTAACATAAAATATTAAAAAAGAAAAAAATAAAATCAAGACATTGGAAACAACTAGAAGCACAATTCAACAAACATGAATGATGGTTATGAATGATTTGTAAGATTCTGCAGACTACAGAGACATCCTAAAGTGGGAAAACAAAGGCACTATACTTCATAGTCATCCAAACTACGTAGTACTGAATCACTGGCTACCAAAGAGAAGTGTAATTGAGGGTTACTTTAAATTCAACTATAGGTTACTCACCACTAGAGAATGGGCATTTTCAAACTAGGAGACATTATCTTTTGGATAACCATTGTAGATAGAACAATGCTGGTATACTGTAGGCTATGAATATATATTTGTTGGCTAAGCCAGTTTCCTTATTATCTATGTCACTGTTGCTACAACTCTCACAGCCTTTACCTTTTTTGGTGGTGGGGAGGGAGAGCAGAATTTTTGGCTATTTGGTGATAAATGATTGTTCCTCTCCTTAGGGTAAGAGTGTTAATAGAATTTTGTTTCCTCCAGAAATGAAGTAGTTAAAAAACCACTTTTCCCTAGCACCAGTTTCTAATTGTCAGGTGGTACCATGCCCATGACAACTTGATTTGGGGATCTTATCCAAATTATTTTAAGTTAAAGTGACTTCAAATTAATTTTGGTTTGGGAATTTCATGCTAGCCATTGATAAGATTATAAATACCTTGGGATTCCACCCTAGACGACAAGATGTCAGAGTGATCGAGATGCCATCTAGAGACAGTTATTCCTTGGAAAAACACAATGATCTCAGTTCCAGTCATTTATAATAGGGTTCCTTTATAAATATATGAGAGAAGAGATTACCTGATAAAGGTTTTATTTGGGTAGCATGCATAAAGAAAGGTGAGGAGGGGGAAAGCAGGAAGTATTTTTCAAAAATACAACAAAAACAAAGAAAAACTAACAGCTTTTTTTTAGTATCCTTCTCTTATTATGTAATTAATAATTCAATAGAGAATTCCCATTAGAACAGATGGTCTCAAGAGTAAGGAATGAATGGGGGTGGTAGTGTTGGAAGAAAGCTAAAATAAGGAAGGATAGGAAGAGATCTATTAGTAGAGTTCAGTACTAGACCAAAGTAGTGGCAGAGGGAAAGAACAAGGAGAGACATAAACTTTCTCTTGGTCTAATCTCATTATCCCCTTCTCAGTTCAAAAACTATCCCTTATGCCTACCTCTCCCTTTCTGACTATCTCATTGCTTGTCCCTATTATATCTACAGATATCTAATCAAGATTTATTATAGCATGTAAATGTTAGTCTGGCTTTCTAAAGGAAAGTTCGATGCAGTTGAGAGATGCAATTAATGTCTAAAGTCTCTAATCTAATTGATTTACTTTAAATCATACATGTGATACTAACCCATCATCATATCCTTTTTAGTCAGAGGACACTAAAACTAACTAATGCATCAGACAAAGAACTCCAAACCATGCTGTTTCGGGGAAAATGGCATAACGTCCCTCAAACATCAGGGGCTGTAGTTCCTTGTGCTATACATTAAGACCTTGTTGTTTATCTATTTTATATATAATAGTTTGTATCTGCTATTCCCAAACTCCTAATTTACAACACAGAATACAGCTAATATTTTATAATAACTATAAATGGAGTGCAATTTTTAAAGATTGTGAATCACTATGTTGTATACCTGTAACTTATATAATGTTATCCATTAACTAAGTCTCAATAAAACAAACAAACAAATAAATAAATAAATACAATATTGGGAGCTGGCCTCATTGCTCATAAGTGCTATAATGAATGAAGCATCTCTAGGGCTAGGTCCAAACATAACACATCAAGCCACTGATTGTTTTTATTTGGCAAGTAAGGCTATGAATAATTTACCTTCATTATACTGCTACAGTTCAGGTCACATAAGGGAGCAGTTGCAGCATTCTGCAGGCATAATTCATAGCTTTCCATTCAATCTAGATAGTTCAGTTGCATTGTCATATTTTCAAACTGATAAATACGATTTTCTTTAGAGAGCATACTACTTGCTCCCTTCAGAAAACATTTTTCATTCACCAATAAACATCTCTTCAGAGACATTTGAATGCCCACCAAATGTATGTTCCTACAATAGATACTTAGACAAAAAGCAAAAAAAAAAAAAAAAAAAAAAAAAAAAAAAAAGAAAGGGTGGAGGGAACAAATGTCTCTCCTAAAAGATTAGTCTAAAATAGATATACTGACGTGATCACATGCAGAGCAGGTAAACTACTAAAGCCCAAGGGCTTGTAGGAAAGATCCTTCACTCTCATAGAGGCCCTGTCTATTTCTAGAAAATGCTTTCATGCCTTAAATGCGTTCATATAAGGGCATCAGGAATTGCATTCTACCAATCATCTTTGTAAATCTTACCTTTCGTCATGAGTTCCAAAGAACATCAAACCAGACACATTCTACTAAAATCCAATTCAGAGCCATAAGATGCTAGCATCACAGCTCTATTTTCCAAAGCCCACAGCTAATCCAATATCACTCATATTTTTCTGGACACAAGGTGATATGTGAGTCTCTAGCTAACAATAATAGTAGCTCCTTTGTCCCAAACTACCTTGCAAAGAAGTAAACACTTTCCCTACTCAACACTATGAAGAATACAATCTTACCTACCAACATTTGAAAAGCCAAGAGTTTTAGCTATTGAACTTGCTGAGTTCTAATGACATCAACTTGTATTAATTTCATCCTTCAGGAAAGTGTAAGGGGAAATCACCTTTCCTCTTCCTTCTTTATCATTTCCACCCAGTTCACATTGCTGAATAAATGTACTGATTAGTGACTGATTGTCCATCACCTTAAAAATTAATTTGAAAAGTAGATTTGGAAAAAACATCATTTCTGTTTGGAGGCAGGCTGGCGTGCTCATGTACCACAGTCCACACATCTGAATTATACACACACTGTACCGAGTGTCACAAAATGCTTTATTCAACCAGCTGGAGACACAGATTTCACACTGAGGAGTGCAGTGCTTCCTAGAGGAACAATGCCCCTGTGGATCGTCAATAAATCTTTATTAAAAGCCTTCCTCATAGAGGGGAAAAAGGAGAGACAAGTGAACCAGGGTAGGGCTGGTTGCGTTTTTGTGACTGTTTCAGGAAAGAAGACTTATCGCAGACAAAAGGGAATGTCTGCATCCTTTCCAGCAGAGAGCATTGGGGACTGAGAGAAGGAGATACAAGTCATTCTGGAATAAAGGGGATTGAGCAGTCATTTCAAACCTTTGGCAACTAGATTGCTATTCACCAAAGATTCACAACATCCTGTTTGTAAAGCATTATTATATTTCTCTATTGCCACCAATAGCATCTGTTTTTTAAAAAGTAAAGGTCAGGTATTACATGCTAAATATATATACCAACACCTCACCTTTCAGCACTTTCCAACTACCCAAAATTAGCCAATAACCCAGAAGATGGCCAAAAATATACATTCTAAGAATGATCAAGCATTAAGACTAATGTTCTTCACTCATAAAAACATAGCATAACATAACAGTAGGTTTAGGTTCTCAAAAGAGTATTCCCTAAGTCCTCATTCAGTGTATCTCTTAAAGTTGTATCTAGAAGCAACAAGCATATTTATCTGGTTTCCAGGGGCACAACTGATTAGGAGTAGAGGAGCTGCCAAATACATCAAGTAGTAACAGCTGACAGCAGTAGAAGAGATTAAATAACTATAAAAAGCAGATATTAAATCTTAAAAGCAAAGCAGTCTGGGGACATTTAGTGTAGGGGCAAACAGCCCTATTCATATCAAATGTCCCCAGTGGAATTATAGTAAAGCAAAGCCAAAAACAGGTTCACAATGATGGAAAAACTCTAACCTTGTCCTGATTTTGTCATCTGGTAATATTAAACCAACAGCTCCAAGCAGAAGGCTTTCTTGAGGCGGTGTGACACATTGGGGGAGAAAACAAGGCATTTTCTAGTTATATGGCTTTAGATGCATCAGCTAATCATCAAGTCTCAGATCTTTTATCTGTAAAATGTAGACTTCCCTCACAAGACTGTCATAATGACAAAATAAGATACTGTAGGTTAAATCACTTCATAAAATATAAAGTGCTAAATAAGTGATAACTTTCCATTTTCTTTGTTCTGCTTGCTCTGAAATATGACTATAAAATCCACAGCGGTTATATTACTTTTTTCATAACTTTCTGTGCTTTCTAGTTTAACACATCTCTCTTCCCCTTATATTTGCAAGGGATTATGCTACCATCACTCTAGGGGGACCTGAACCCTGCACACATCTTTGATTCCTCCATTCATATCTAAGCAGTGACCCTATCCACCTTCCTTAACCCCCTCCTCCTTAGAGCTTTCTTTTCCCTTCCATTCCCTCCGATACATCTTTGTCCAGACTCTTAGAGCTCATCTCTCACTGATTCTCCTATATCTAGTTTCCCCCCATTCATTCGAGCTTTCCTTTACCTATTCTAAATACAGCTTTGTGTATGCCATCTCCTGGATCAAAAGCTTTCATTGGCTTCCCAGTGCCCTCAGGATAAAATCCAAACTCACCAAACTGGCATCTATAAAAACCCATGGGAGGAATTTCTCACAGGTCTCAAGAAAATTGTGCTTCTTCCGAGAAATTGGTTCATTTATACCTTGTAGATACCTGCAAATCTTAGAACTAGTATTTTCCTCCTTCATCTAGCTCCTTAGACATGCAGAGCCAAACATAAGAGCACAGCTTATAAAGTCCCCAGTGCTGGATACTTGGTGTAAACCTTACTCTGGCCTAATTTTAAATTCTTACGTTGATTTTCCCTTTGTACTCATTTCTCTGCCAATTTGTTTATCCTGTTATTATATTAATTTCTCAGTAAACCAACTCAAATCCTTGTTAGAATGAGGCACAGTATAAAATGATAGTGTGAGATTAAAGAAAATACATGACCATATGAACAGAGGCGGAAAAGAGTCTGGGTAGCAAGGGGTGGGGGCAGGAATGAAGATGAGAATGAGGATCTTCACTGATGTAAAGATCAATATTAGTTCAGTTGTAAGGAAAATAGAGAGAGAACTCTTTTGGGAACATTTACTATGAGAATTTGTAATGAGCTAATATGGAAACAAATGAAGCATTTATAATAACAAATCTGTTCCTGTCAACATCTCTGAAAATAGAAAGTTCTACTGCTAACCTTTTGTCTTAAAATATTTTACCAAACAAAAATTTAATGAAGTGAAAGCTAAGCAGACTATGATTATGACTTACATTTGTACTGTTTTACTGCTTACAAAGCCCTTTCACATATAATATCTCATTGGAACCATTCTGGACTATTCTTTTCTCTGTTGTAGAACACATTCACACTGACGAGAAGCTGTTACAAGCCGCATTCTCCATATCTGGGTCTCTAAAGGTGTGGTATTTGCTGTAATAGAGAATTCGTATGGTATGTTGTTTGCCCCTCTCTCTTAATCCTCCTCTGCTGGCATTGTACCTGCTTCTCTAAATCACCAAGCTCTACTATGCCAATGTCAGTCTGATCTCTTTACCCATTCTTACGTTGAGCCTCCTTTCAGACACATGATCCAAGCCCCCTTCCTTCTCCGTACTCCTCAGCCCCAAAGGAACAGCCTTCAACTTCTTTGCACGCCTGGGCCACTCCCTCTCCAACCTCCACCTTTCCAGGAAGGCACTTGTTTTTGAAGCATTTCAGCTATGAAGACCACCCACCATGGGGCTCACTTATTGTTCTCATTCCATATTGTACCGTACCAACTTGTATCTTTAGATTGTAAGCTCCCTAGAGAAAGGATTTTCTTCTTTGTTTAGTGCAATCAACCTATTGTAAAGAACTGTGTATACTTACAGACTATCACTAATGCGGTTCTTCCTGGGTTTCACTGGAATTATCCACTGAGTCATGTGACTTTACCTGGGCATCATTTGTCTTCCCCTGAATTATTTGGGGCCCTCTTCCAATTTTTTTCAAAGTAAAAAATTAGCACTTTCTGCTTTCAAGAGTGCTGTCAGCTACACATTTGAATGTACATGCTTCATCCTGCTTTATTCTATTTCTTACAGATAACAGTATCAAATTAAAAACTTTCCAAGAGGCTGCTACAAAGGTAAAACACAAAGCCATTTTCTTTCTTGACTAATCTACAGATAATCTTATGCACTCTTGCTGTACAGAAAAAATGACACCGGTCCACTTGGAATTGAGTATATTCCAGCTATCATTAGTTACAATGCTGTATCAGGGGAACAATGCTGGCAAAAAAAAAAAAAAAAAAAAAAAAAAAAAGTCACTGATTTCCTTAGAACAAACAGAGAGTAAAGAAACCTTAAGGTACACAGAGTTACCGAATAATAAATCTCATTCTTCAGTTAGTGCAAGTATTTAATTACTTGAGGTAAACTTTAAAAATCATAATGCATTTGAAGATAAACAGATCAGATTTACATAATTCTTGTGTGAAACTGAGACCCGGATATAATCCAAAACCTTAACCTCAGCAATTGGTTTCATAAGTTTCAATATAGAAAGAAAAAGATGGGGTCTCTCTTTGATTTGTTTGTTTGTTTACTTATTTATTTATTTTTGGACAAACTTGTCTCTTAAGTTTGTACTTAAGCTTTGCTCAAAAAAATTTGGCTGATTATAAGTGTTGTTCCCAGGTTTAAGTAATAGTGAAAAAATCCAAATATGGGCAACAGAAGAGGGAGAAGTAAGCACACTAAGATAATTCTTAAACTATGATCATCAAACCAGCTCTTTCTAAAGGCATAGGGTAACACCTTGATACTGAATCTTCTTCCTGTAGGAAAATCTAGTCCATGTCATCAAAGAATTTCATCCAAGACCCTTATTTCATCCAATTCATGAGCAACAGTCTTACCCTTTACCCGCTGAAACTTTTGGCTTATGCTCAATTATCTGGATGAATCACAACACCTGACCCTTGTTCTTTGTGTATATAGACAAAGATGGACACCTTCTAAACACTATACCTGACATCTGCAAGTCGTCTCAAAGTAAAGTTCCAAAGAAGAGCATATGGTAGTAGTGGAATTGGAGGGATACAAACATGAATTATTTTAGCATCCAAAGTACACTTCAGTATAAACCCTATCTCTGAGTGACACACAATAAAAATGCAGACAAATTGCTTGAAAATGATGACTCCATAGCCAAAAGATACTGTTATGTTCACATCTGTAGCCACATAAAGAGTATATATTCCATAGAGAGAGTCCATATTGAGGTCTTTGCACAAAGAATGTTAAACTCATCCTTCCACCAATACCTGCCAGTGTAAACATCTCAGGCCAGGTAGAGATTCTGCCACCACTGCCCCTTAGTGAGCATTTCAGAGGTGTGTGTCTAATAGAAAATAAAATATGATGTGACAGGTAAAGTCAGGATGATTAAATTTTGGATTGTTAAAATGACATCTTGACTATCTACAATGGGTTTAGTATGAAAGCTCAGCTTTCTCTTCACAATGCTTTGCAGTGTGCCTCCGGGCAGAATTAAATGTGTAAGATTTTCTTCCTTATGAACACAGTGTTGTTAAGAAGCTAATATAGTATCTGCTGGGATGAAGTTAGAATATCTTCTCAGTTATAAAGAAAGAGGTATGGACTATTGTAAGTCTTTAATATATGCCAGATGATAATCTTTTACCTACTAAAAGAGAGGCTTTGAGTTAAGATGATTTAACATAGAATACTCAGGATCACACAATCAATACTATTCAAAAAAGAGAGATTTTAACTAATGCTCAACCCTGAAAATCAGTTGGCTAAACAAATGTGAGCTATGATACTTGATCAACTAAGGTTGGTCAGTCAGCACCCCCTTTAATTACTAAATTATTTGCAGCACACTCTTTAATTACTAAAGAGACACAGCTTAACTAGTTTTTTCTTAGTCCAGCAGGATCTACCAGGAATTTCTCATGGGCTACATTCAGAAAAATGAGAAAATCAAAAGGATCAGGAGACAAACACTGGGAGAGAGAAAAAGGACTCATGTTCAATACAGGTAAGAGTTGATCACTAGCTGATATTCCCTCAACCAATACTGCCATTTCTTTGGTTTGAGTAGAAATTTTAAAATAACTGGCGTATTGCTAGAAATCACATTCCCAACCCATAGAACCAGAAATAGGAGAGCTCACCTCATGCTGTTTATGGTAAATTAGCAAGTGATCACAACCAAGCAGTAATGAGGAAAGGTTATAAAAGCAAACCCCTCACACCTCTTCCTTGGTTGTATTCTCTTCTTCCCCCACACAAAGCAGACACAAAACCAGATATTTGTATTATAAATTAGCTGTTACTGAATCAGGGCCAGAAAAAAAAATTTGCTTGTATAAGTTTACACAGTAATGTAGTTCACTGTAGTCAATGCAACAAAGCACCATTACTATAGAGCCTCCAAGAGGGGATGGAAAGATGTTTGTCTTTGAAATAGAATTTTACTTGAATAAAAGGGAAAATGTCCTGACTGTGAAAGTCTAAAACACAGAAATGACTTAGAAGGAGGTTACAAAGTTTCATTCCCAAGGACCCTTTAAAAATAAGATACTCATCTTTCAAAAAAGGGCTTAGGTAGAGTTGAGCTTAGAGGGAGGAAGATGGATGAGACCTCTCCGAACCCATGCAGCCCTACATAAATGAAATGAAATGAAATGAAGTGAAATAAAATAAA
Organism: Camelus bactrianus; assembly: GCF_048773025.1. Taxonomy (NCBI): domain Eukaryota; kingdom Metazoa; phylum Chordata; class Mammalia; order Artiodactyla; family Camelidae; genus Camelus; species Camelus bactrianus. Next base: position 42,843,573 of record NC_133575.1, read on the forward strand.
ATAAAATAAAATAAAATAAAATAAAATAAAATAAAATAAAATAAAATAAAATAAAATAAAATAAAATAAAATAAGTTTCTCCAACCTAAAAAAATAAAATAAAATAAAAAGGGTCTCAATTTTGCAGCACTCCACAAATAGAATAAGATAAATGTGCCGCTTGTAACTACTAACCTGATCCATTCACAGATCCTGACTTCTGCCATTTGAGGCTAACAAAACACCACTTGGTAGTTCTTCTAATATATAAAGAATGCAATTATAAGTCTTTTGGTTTAGAATACTTGGAAAAAACAGGAGGGAGGAGGAAGTCCTGGTTAGACTCACTTCTTTAAGAAAAAGATAAACTATAAGAGAAAGGATTTTTAAAAATTTCATCCATTCTTCTGACAGAAGTGATAGCCCCCTCCCCTCCAAAAAAAGAGAGAAAGGAAGGAAGAAAGAAAGACAAAAAGAAAGAAAGAAAGAAAGAGAAAAACAAAAGAAAAAACAAACAGTGAGAAGGATCATTTCTAAAAGGACACATTGAGAGTCATAATTTAGCTTTGAAGTAAACAGTGGTATTCGGGGTCTAATATCCTAATAGAACTTACATCAGCAGGGAGTTATCTATATTGCTTGTATGTAGTTGAGTGTTGTTAAGAGAATCTAGGGATTCTTCACCTGTCTCTGGGCCTTAAAAGGTTTTTATCAGCTCCTGTTCTGCAGCCACAAAAAGGCTAATCAAGTCATAGCAGGCACCTCTGGTCCTACTTCAGAGCCTCTCTAAACTTGTGTCTCAACTCCCAGGCAATTGCTTTCTCTGTCCTGGCTACTCTACCCAATGACCTAGTATTCTAGACCAGTCTTACATTCTTTGATGAGCCTCCCATCCAAGTGCTTACTTATTTTATCTTATTTAACAAACGAATAAGGATACTGCTTTAAGCACTTTATAAACATCAACACATTTAATCATCAACACAACCTTGTGAAGGAAGTTCTATTTTCCTCATTTTACAGACGATAAGAATTTAGCTTGGAGAAGGTTAATTAACTGACAAAGGCCATACTGCAAATAAGTGGTGAGGCAGAGATTAGAACCCAGGCAGCTCAAGAGACCAAGCTTATAGCCACTATACTATACTATCTCCACAAAGGAGACAGTCAAATGACGGTTGTTGGTTTACTGATTATCCTCAAGATTCTCTGCTTTTCTTTTTTGAAAAATATGCAATAATGTTAAAATTATAATTTTAAAGGCAACCATCATTACCAATCCTAACTTTGTTTACATAATGAATACTTACAACATATCACATAACAGGCTTTTCAAAGCACAGTCCTTAGTAATAAAGCTTTGCACACATGTGGGAATGGGCAGGAATAGAACTTTGCAAATCACCTTATTTTTTGTCCTTTTATCTAATCAACTTTTTTATAAACATAAGACTGTGCTTTTCATTTCCAAATGTTTTTCTACTATAGGTTTAACAGGTGTTTCTCTATATCCTATTAGCCTGAGAGTTAAAATCAAGGTACCTGGATCACACCGAAGGCAACAAGAAATATCAAATCCTGCCCAAGAAAACCTTCATCTTTTTCTATCTGTATCCCCTTGCAGGAGTTAAGACAGTTCTCTCACTCTAAAACACTTTTGCTTTCACTGCAAAAAGGCAGGTTTAATAGGCCCAAACTCCAATTTGTACCCTCTTTTCTGCTTTGAAAAAGATTACACTGAAAGTCACAGAAGAGGTTCTGTGGGCTTAAAAAAATCAAATCCTAATAGAAATTTGAAGAAATCCACCATTTCCCTTAATAAAATTTTACCCAAGTCTCCAAGAAGACACAATGGAGGAAAACTGTATGTAGGAGAACAGAAGTTTGGGTTGGTAGGGGTGGCTAAACCTCAAGAGTTGTGAGTCGTAATCTCTATGTAGCAACTCTCCCTAAATTATCAACCTTAGAGTATCTGGGTGTGATTTCACTAATGGAGCCAACCAGTTTCCTTAAAAGGCTTACTTGCAATATTTCCATGGCAACCTGGAGCAAACATGACTTCTTGCTTAGTGTTTGCATAAAGGAGAGGCAGCTACAATGCAAACAATGGGAGAAAGAGATGAGAGAGAGAGAGAGAGAGAGAGAGAGAGAGAGAGAGAGAGAGAGAGAGAGATGAGAGAGAGAATGAGGGGGGAGGCAGAAAATGGAAGAGACAGAAAATAAGAGAGAACAAAAGAGAGAGGATGAGAGCAAGAGAATGAGAGAAAACAAGAGAATGAGAGAGTGGGGAGGGGAAGAGGGGGTAGGGAGGGAGAAGTGGAGGATCTTGGTTTTCATAATTTAGCTTTTATGGCTGAATGTTTCTGGGGCACTCGATATTTTGGAACACAGATGAGATAAGTCAACTCCATTAGTAAGGCTTTTAGTATTTTATTTGTGGGGTCTCTTCCTTCTTAATGAGCTAAGAGTAGACTGCTTTGATGCTCCAGAGCACAAGAGAGCCAATGTAAAAAGATTTTGGAGCTCAAAGCCATGTATTTGTTTTCTTCCTTTGTGATAATTCTGATTAAAGGTTAGTTAATGGAAGACAGGAGGCAGAATCATTAGCTGGTAAGATCACCAATCTCAAATAGCATTAACTACAAGAACTGCTGCTCTGATCTGTTTGTGCAGTGACTTCCAAACCTTTCTACTGAAGGTACTTTTATTTTATTTTCACCCAAAGGACTCCATTTCTGAAGGGTTTAATCTCCTAGATAAATGACTTTTATTAATTAATCATTCTTTAGATTTTATCAATTAAAAACATATAGCTACCCATCAGAACTTGTGATCAGAACTTGTGAGATAATGAGTGTTATCAGGAGTTGATAGAATTCCAAGGCAAAGCACAGAAATGGGAATATGTTAATTAGCATGTGAAAAATGCTCAAAGATCCCCATTCCTGCCCTTCACAGACTCCAGGTGAATTGAGTATGATCTAAAGAATCCCATATAGCTCTTCAGTGAAAAAAACTAAGTGATGGAGAACTATATCTTTCTCTCTAATTGGTAAATAATCCTGAAGTCCAAAGCAGAGAGGAAGAGGAGTTAGTTGCAGGGTTGGTGCTATCTGGACACCATTTTAGGCAAAATGAGAGAGAGAAAAAAAATGAGCTCTAGAGTAGGCAGTCCTGGGGAGGGGGGGATGATTGCCAAATTCTATAACAAGAATATACCAGCTTGTACCCTTAGGCAAGTTATTAAGTTTCAAGTTCTTTATCTGAAAATGGGGATGATATCACCTACTTAAAGCACCATTATGAGGATCAGATGAGAAGTATATAAAGCACGTAGCAAATCCCCTCACCCCCATGCTTATTATTCTAAACCACAGTATCTTTTTGCTTAGCCTCTGACATTCTCTTTTCTCAAAGATCACCTGCTGGCCTGTAAAACCAATAGGTGGATATCATTCAGGGGTACAGTCCATAGTACTTCTCTAGCTTCTTGTGTTTTTTCACCAAAGTCTTATCTAACATGCAATCTTTTAAAAAATTATTTTATTTATTTATTTATTTAATTTGTTTATTTATTTAGGGGGTGGTAATTCGATTTTTATTTATCTTTTTAATGGAGGGACTGGGGATTGAACCCGGGGCCTCATGCACGTTAAGCACGCGCTATACCACTGAGCTATACCCTCCCCCCTAATATGCAATCTTTAATTACCTGCTTCCTCTGTTAACGTGGGCACAAAGATGTGCTGGAGTTTCTTTATAATATTGTCTTCACACAGTAGAGCCATGCATTAGATAGCAGTGCTATGACCAAAGATCACAGTAATAATTCCAATGATAAGCCTTATGGGAGGCAGAGGGCTTCAGAGCCAGACACCTTGGGTCAGAATTCCATATCTTCCCTGTCTTGCTATATAATCTTGGAAAAGATGCTTCATCTTTTTGAGCCTCAATCTCTTCCTCTGTAAAATTGGAATATAATACCTACCTAAATTGTCTGTAAGGATTAAATGAGATAATACATGCAAAGAGCGTAGCACAATGTCTGGCACACCGATGTTCAATAACAGGTTGTCAGTTTTATTATAATATCACCTTGATAGCTGAAGAGTATTACAGTAAAGCACCAATGCCCTGTTATCCTCACAGAGTACATCATTCACACAGGGAAGGCCTGAGAACTGAAAACAGGGTATCTAAGTCAACAGGAAGCATCCACTTGCTTTCTTCATGACATATTACTGACATCACATCACTTTTGCCCAGAGAAGTAGTTAAACTTCTCTTATAATACCAAAATAAGATTCTGGGAACATTATATAACTGTCTCTAAATCTGGTGTCTCATAAAATGTCTGCATCTCATGTAGCATGAAGTTTAAGTTCATTGATTCAGACCAGATGGAAATGCAACACATTTCCAAAATTAGCCGCCTTAACTATTGCCAGATCTTTATAAAACAGAAACAGGCCATGGATATTCTGCTAATGCCTGGGTATTGAACACATTTACCTACCTAGGGTACATTACCCTAAGATTTCATGAGCAGTTAACTCTATCTTTGGTTATACTTCAATTTTTAAAAATCACACAACTTTAGAGATTTACTAGCACCATTTTTCACTTGGATAGTGGTGGAAGAGAGCTTTAGGTACAGAAAAGCCAAGTCATATCATGGCGTGACACCAAGAGCACTTAATGGAAGTCAGAGACTGACTTGTTATATAGTCTTAGCCCAGAGAATTAGCTCTATAGGTCTAACTTTGCTCTTACGTAAATTAAGTGAATTGACACAGGTGATCTTTTCCAGCTCTAAGAGTCTACCATCTTAAGTTTGTACACTAATACAAATAAATGAGAGTTCATAATGCAAAAATTCATATATAATGTCTAATATTTAGCAGTAACTAGATAATATGGTCCAATCTTCTTCTATATCTCTACCACAAGCAATGCTGTAGGCAATTTCCACAATGATAAATGAGAAATGAAGATAGGAGAAGTAATAGTAGTAATAGGGGTGGTAGTGGTGGTGATGATGGTGATAGCAGCAGTAAAACTTTATTTCAATTTCCTTTGGGGCATATCTTGTTAAAAACACTTAACAAGCACTAACTCATTTAATCCTCACAACAGCACTAGAACAGAGGTATTATTATTTTCACTTCGTAGAAAAATAAGATGAGGCACAGAAAAGTAAAGTGACTTCCCTTAACCACTGGAGAGCCAGAATTCCAACCTAGCATTTCAACTCTGAATCACTCTGCAAAAAGAAAGCAGCAGAAGAGCACCAGACCAGGAATTCCACTTCTAGCCAAGATGGAGTAAAAGGAACCAGATTTAATCTCCTTCCTGAAACAACTGAAAATCAAGGGGAAAAAAAAGATGTAAAACAACATTTATCCCCAGATATTGACAACAAGTAGCATAGGACAGTGATCCCAACAAAAAGGGAAATGAACAAGGGAAGTGCAATTATTGCCCCAGTTTACTGTGTGGAGGCAGTTTCCAGGCCACAGTGCAAGGAGAGGGAATCCAAATTGAGACCAGTGGACTCACTGAGTTGAAGAGGCAACTACTGGAGTTCAGAGGAGCCAGTGTGGTTTAAAACTGTGGAGGAGAGTACAGGAGGTAAGGGGGCAACACAGAGTGTGAGCTCCAGAGATCCACAAAGAGGTCATCCTTGAGTCTTTGGCTAATTACCTAAACTATACATGCAGGAGAGGGAGCTACTCAAAGCTGGGGATAAAATCATCAGAAAAAAATAAGGGGAATGACTTCTAGGACAGTGACATGTGGAGCTCAACAGATTCAAAACTCAGCTAAAGAACCATAATTGGTTAAAATTATTAAAAAGTAACAACCACTAAAACTCTCTGGAAATTGTCCAAAGGGCACACAGCAAATAAAAAAACATTTCTTCAAGAAAATCTCCTAAATTTTGATTAAGAGCAATAAGTCTGTGGCATTTAAGACATGATCCATCCCCTGCCCCAACTCCCAGCTCCCAAGCGCAGCGTGACAACAACTACTTTGGCAGTTGCAGTCAACATCACAGGGCTCTCTCTCCCTTCAGCTCACAACCCAGGATTACAGTGTCATGTGGGGGTGGGGCAAAACTGCCCACAATAATCATCTCCCAACCCTGTGTTTCAGAAGCTCTAATCCAGGTGGGTATGGCTGAAAGGTCTGGGACTCCCTTCCTCTACCCAGCTACAACTATTAGGGCAGAAGCTTTATCCCAGGAATGTCAGGCCAAGAATACTAGGTCTCAAATGCCCTCACCTCAGCTCACTTATAAGATGAGGTTTCATATCAGGAGAAAAAAGCCAAGGAGTCCAGAAGCTACCACTCCACCCAGCACACTGTAAATAAAGCAAGGCTGTAACTGAGAGAGAATCAGGCTACTGTCTCAATCTCTAACTCTGGAAGAGTGGTATAGACGTTTCTTCCAGGGGCACAAGAAGGAAGGTCATAAGAATAGAGGACTCCTTAAATCTCCCAGAGGGAATTGATTTTATTTAGAACAAAGCATGAGTAAGTTTAAGCCTCAGAGCACTTTGAAAAACAGTGGAGATTTTGATGGTGAGCACTTAAAGGACTGGTTGCTCCATGATAGCAAAACTATACATTAACTAGAAGGTTAACAGAAACAGCCAGGGAAAGAAGAGACCTACCAGGGTCAGAATAAATCTCAGATACTGGTGTCAAACTACCCTGGCAAAAGGGCCTGAATTTAACTGGACCATATGGAGCAATTTATGCCCCAGGACACTGCCGAAAACAGTAAAACACCAGATGGCAACTAATGGTGGCAATAGCTGACTATGAGACAGACAACAGAGAGGAAGACAGAGAAAGAGACAATCAAATAGAGCCTGGCTGTAAAACCACTGCCATCCCAAGTTGACTATGCACATACCAAACTTTGTATCCTCTAAGGTAACATCAGGTTTCACACTGTGAGGGAAATAGACTTCAATGAACTAGTACAGACAAGTCACTAAACAAATAAATAACAAACAATAAGCCCTGGAAGGGTAGGAGCTGTAATCAGCATTCATATTGCTACAATACATCATCTAAAATGTCTGGTTTTCAACAAAAAAAATTACAAGACATGTAAAGAAACAGGAAAGTGTGACTCATACAAAAGAAAAAATGTAGGCAATGTAAACTTTGAGAGGGCTCAGATATTGGACTTAGCAAATAAAGCATTCAAAGTAGATAGTATAGATGTTTTAAAAAACTTAGAGGAAACCATGTTTAAAGAAGTAAAGGAAGTTATCATAACAATCCCTCATCAAATACGGAATCTAATTAAAGAGATAGACATAATTTTTTTTTAAAAAAAGAAGAACCAAAAAAAAGTTCTAGCATTGAAAAGGACAAAAATTGAAGAAAAAAATTCACTAGAGGGGCAGAATAATAGATTTGACTGACAGAAGAAAGAGTCAATGAACTTGAAGAAAGATCCACAGATTATGCAATCCAAAAAGCAGAGAATGAAGAAAAATGAACGGAGCCTCAGATCAATGCAGGACTCCATTAAAAACACCAACATATATGTAATGAAGTAACAGAAGAAGAGAGAGAAAAGGGCAGAAAAAGATTAGAAGAAGTAATGAATAAAAACTTCCCAAATTTGGTGAAAAACATTCACCTACACATACATGAAGTACAATGAACTCTAAGTAAGATAAAGGTAAAGCGATCCAAGCCCAGGCAAATCAAAGCAAAAATGTTGAAACACAAAGAAAAAGTTAAAATGTTAAAAGCAGCAAGAGAAAAACAACTCATCACATACAAGGCAATCCAATAAGTTTAACAGCTGAAGTTCCATCAAAGACAGTGGAGGCCAAAAGTCAGCAGAATGATATTTTCAAAGGAGTGAAAGAGAAGAAAAACTGTCAACCAAGAACCTTCTATTCAGAAAATTAAGGTGAAATAAAGATCTTCCCAGAAAACAGAGACTGAAAGAATTTGTTGCAAGCAGACCTGTCTTATAAAAAACATTAAAAGAAGTTATTCAAGCTGAAAGAAAGTGATCTCTGATGGTAATTTGATCCCACAACAATAACAAAAAAATAGAGCACTGGTAAAGGTAATTATATAATTATAAGTAATAGTCAAGTGTGTATTTTTTTTCTTCTTTTAACTAATTTAATTGTATGAGATAATATGTCTATTATTGAACTGTTGGGAATATAACATAAAAATGTAATAAATTTGACAGTAACAGCACCAGGGAGGTAGGTGAGAACAAACTGTATTGAAGTAAGGAAATGACACCAGATAGTAACTTTAATCTACAGGAGAAAATGAAGAGAACCAAAATGGTAATAAAAAGGTTACTATAATAAATTCTATAAACATATAGAATTGCTCTCCTTTATTGTCACAACTTCTTTAAACATTATAAATTATATAAGGTAATAAATACAATAATATATTGTTGGGTTTATAACATACATAGACATAGTATATATAGTAACAATAGCACAAAAGGGGAGGAGGGACTAGAGCTATATGTGGGTAAAGTGTCTCTATCTCACAGGAATTAAATTAGTGAAAATGTGAACTGGATTATAATAAATTAAGATGTATATGGTAATCTCTAGAGTAACAACTATGAAAGTAACTCAAAATTAGTGAAAAAATCATAAAGGTAATTATTAAAATGTTACACTAGAAAATAGTCATTTAATGCAACAGAAAACATCAAAGGACAAATAGAGGGGAAAAGACATACAGAAAACCAGAGTAAAGTGATAGGTATAACTCCAACTACACCAGTAACAACATTAAATATGAATGGCTTAAATAACCCAGTCAAAAGCCAGAGAATGTCAGACTGTATTAAAAATAAGATTCAACTATATGCTGTCTAGAGGACATATACTTTAGACTCAAAGATATAAATTAGTTGAAAATAAAAGAATGGAAAAAGTTCTATCATGCAAACAGCAACCAAAGAAAGTTGGAGTAGCTATATTAACATCAAACAAAATAAACTTTAGAATAAAAAACTTACTTTACTAGAGATAAACAGGGGCATTATATAACAATAAAATGGCCAATCCATCAGGAAAATGTAATAATGAATCATGTATGTACCTAACAAATGAATCCCAAAGTACATGAAGTAAAATCTGACAGAATTAAATGGAGAAACAGAAAATTCAATGATAAATAGCTAACTTCAATACCCCATTTTCAATAATGACTAAAACAACTAGGCAGAAACAAAGATATAGAATAATTGAACAAAACTATAAACCAAATAAACCTAACAGGCATTGATAGAACACTCCACCCAACAACAGCAGAATATATATTTTTCTCAAGTGTACATGGAACATCTCCAGGTTGGAATATATGATAGGGCATCAAACAAGCCTCAATAAATTTAAAAGGACATATATCATACAAAGTTTGTTCTCTGACTACAAGGGGATGAAATTAGAAATCAATAACAGAAATAAATTTGGGAAATTCACAAATATATGAACATTAAACAACACAATTCTAAATAATCTATGGATCAATGAAGAAATCACAATGGAAATTTTAAAATTTTGAGATGTATAAAAAATGAAAACATGACATATCAAAACTTATGGAATGCAGCTAAAACAATGCTTAGAGGGAAATTTATAGCCATCAGTGTCTACATTAAAAAAGATCTCAAATCAATAACCTTCTACCTTAAGACAAGAAAAAATAGAAAAATAAGAGTAAACTAAACCCAAAGCAACCATAAAAAAGGAAACAGTAAAGATTAGAATGGAAACTAATGAAATAGTGAATAGAAAAACAACAGAGAAAATAAACTCAAAATTTGGTTATTTGAAAAGATCTACAAAATTGAGAAACCTTTAGCTAGACTGACTAAACAAAACAAAGACAACAATCAAATTAGTGGGATCTGGGGAAAAAATGGAGAACACCACTACTGACCTTATAGAAATAAAAAATAGAACTTCTAGAGATTAAAAATGTGATATCTAAAATGAAAAGAATACTGGAAAATATTAACAACAGAACACTGCAGAAAAAGATAAATAAACTTGAAGACTAAGCAACAGAAATCCAAATGAAGCACACAGAGAAAAATGACTAAAAATAAAAGAAATTAGCAGATCATTGGACTCCCAGAAGAAGCTAAAGACAGAAAAAAAGTCATGGCCAAAATTTTATCAATTTATTAAAAATGATAAGCCTGAAAATTCATGGTCAGTAAATCTCAAGCAAGATAAACAAAAAAAGAACCATACTAAGTCACCCCTAATCTAATTCCTTTAAATTAGTGATAAAGAGAAAATACTAAAAGGTTCCAAGTTAAAGGCATTTTATATAAAGGAACACGTGTAAAAACGATTACAGACATTTCCTCAGAAACTACACTATTAGAAGACAGTGGAGTGACATCTCTAAAGTGATGAAAGAAAAATCTGTCAACCTGGAATTTTTTACCCAGTGAAATTGAGTGCTAAATAAAGACTTTTTCAGGCTATCAAAAGCTGAGATAATTCACTACCAGCAGATCTACACTGTAAGAAATTTTAAATGAAGCTCTTCAGGCATAAGAAAAATGATACCAGAAGCAAACTTTGATTTATATAAAGGAATAAAAAGTGCCATAAATGGTAAATATAAAAGAACTTTTATTATTCAAAAAATCTCCTTAAAAGATAAACGACCATTTAAAGCAAAAATAATAACAATGCACAGTGGGGTTTATAGCACACGTAGAAGTAAAATGTATGTATGACAACAATAGCACAAAGAATGGAAGGGGCAAAATAAGTATACATTTGTATGCTTCTTACACTATATGTGAAGTAGTATAATACCATTTTAAGTAAGACTGTAATAAGTGCAACCACCAAAAACAAAGACATACAGCTAACAAGCCAACACTGGACATAAAATGAAATCATAAAAAATTCAATTACTCCAAAAGAAGGCAAGAATAGGGGGAGAAAGAGTTAGAAAACAGGTGAAACAAATGAAATCCAAATAGCAAAATGGTAGATTCAATCCCAAATGTAGCCACAATTACATTAGCTGAAAATTATCCAAATATTCAAATTAAAAGCCTTGTAATGTCAGATTGAGTAAAAAAGCACAAGCAAACTATATGCTGTCTATAAGAAACCTACTTGAAATATAAATATACAGACAGTTTACAAGTGAAAGAACAAGTTTCAGTTCTGGCCTAGATGGAATAAGCCCACTCCAACCTCTCTCTCCTGCTGATACAACTAAAAATGGACAAAATACAAAAATCAAGTACCTGAAGGCTGAAAAGTAACCAAAAACATGTAGATTGTGAAACGGAGCTAAAATTTAGAGAAGTAGCCTGCATCAGAGTGGATGTCCCATATATATTTTTTTTCTCTTGCAGGTTTTCCCTGAGGGTGGATCCCAATTGCAGAACTACACAGCAGAGAAGTGGCATGGTTGGTGAAAACTCCAGTAGAAACCCTGAATCACAGGGCAGAATAATCACAAAAGGGACTACCATGAGCCCAAGAGTATGGGGGTAATTCTGTTGAGTTTTGTTGTGTTTTGTTTTTTTCTAGTAGCTTGCTCAGTCATGGAGTTGTTTGGCAATGATGACTGTGTGAGCAATTAAAAAACGACAACAACAACAACAAAAACAAGAGATACCCTGTATTTCTGGCCAGAGGAATGAGGAAAGGGGGTACCCATTGCCTCAAGAATGGTCTAATGAGGATATTCTATACAGGAGAGAGCTGGAGAAAAGGATCTCCAAATTCTGTGAGTAATTCTGTGAATAAAGTCCTGTACTCATTCCTACGCTGTGCATGTGCAGGAAATACCCAAGGATCACAACAAAAGCTTTGAAGAATGAACTAAGATATAGTCTACCACCCAACACTCAGACAAGCACCTGAGTGGCACATGCATGGAATAGAAATAAAACAGTAAACCAATGACTTGGAAATTAGAATTCCCATCCACAGAAGGCAGGACAGAAATTTGTGGTTTGAATCTAATTTGATTGAGTATTTTCTAAAAATTTCTCTAGGCAATTATAATGTAACCCATGGTTTATACAATATAACATTCACAATGCCCAGGATACAATCCAAAATTACTCAACATACAAAGAACAAGGAAAATGCGACCAAAAGATGCTACACCTTATATGACACAGATGTTGGAATTACAAAAGACTTGAATGCAGCTTATGACAAGCAGACCCTAAAATGACCTCTCAGTGATTTCTTGCCTCTTGGTAGCCATGGCTCTGTGTGGTCCTCTCCCCTTGAGTGCAGGCAGGATTTATGACTTGCTTCTAGGCAACAAAATATTCATTCTATGGCAAAATTGATGCTCTACCACTTCCTCAATTAGATTAAGTTATATGGCAATGTAATGAGATGCCACTTTGCCACTTTAGTGACTATGTTATGTTATACAAGACTATCTTTGGAGACTACAGAGAGAGATTCTTTGCTAGCCTTGAAGATACAATTTGTTGTGATGTGAACTGCCTATGGAGAGTGCCATGTGGAGGGAGCTGCAGGCTGCAAGGAGCTAAATTCTTCCAATGACCATGTAAACTTGGAAGAGGACCCCAAGATCCAAATGAGAATGTAGCTCAGGTAACAGCTTATTACAGCCTTGTGAGACTCTGACCTGCTAGCTCATGCCCAGCCTCCTGACTCACAGAAATTGGGAATGTATGTTGTTTTAAGCTGCTAAGTGTGTGGCAATTTGTTATGAAGTAAAAGAAAACTAATACACAGCTATTAAAATTATGCTCCATCAAGTAAAGATAAATACATTTAAATGTTAAGTATAGTAAGTTTAGAAAGTATATTAAGTATAGAAAGATAGTAGTTTCAGCAGAAAGAAATGAAACTATAAGGAAAAATGCAAACTCCAGAACTAAACAATGTAAGCTTTCAAGTTTGTAAAAACTGACTGGATGGGGTCAACAGTACAATGCAAATGACAAAAGAAAGAGTCAGTGAACTTTAAGATAAATCTACAGAAATTATCCAGTAAGAAAGACAAAGAGGAAAAAGGGAAAAAAAATAACAAATGCTCAAAGACCCGTGGAACAACATCTAAAGTTCTAACATTCATGTCATTGGGATCTCAGAAGACAAAGACAAAGAAATGGATATAGAAAATATATTTGAAGAAATAATGATCAAAACCTTCTCAGTTCGGTGAAGTCATGTTTACAAGATTCAAGAAGCTCAGCTAACACCAAACATGATAAACTCAAAGAAAACTAAAACGATAACCAAAGTGCTGAAAGCCAAAGATTTTTTTTTTAAATCTTGAAATCAGTTTCTTTTAAATACATATTACATATAGGAGAACAAAGATTCAAAGAGCCATGGATTTTTCATAAAAAACCACAGAGGTCAGAAGACAGTAGAAAATCATATTCAAAGTGCTAAACCAATAGAATTGTGAACCAAGACTTCTATATACAATGAAATATCTTCAAAAAATAAGGGGAAATAAAGACATTTTCAGATGAATGAAAACTAAGAGAATTCACCATCACCAGCTGATCTGCTCTAAAGGAAGTTTTTCTAGGTGGAGGAAAATGGTATCAGAGGGAAGCTTAGATTTTCAAGAATGATGGAAGAGCAACAGAAATAGTAAATACCTGGTAAATATTAAAAGTTACACTCAAGTTGTTTAAAAGCTGTATGACTACTGGAAGTAAACTCATAACATGGTGTGTGGAATTTTCAATGTATGTAGATGTAAAACATAAAAATTATAAAGTAGAACAGGGTAAACAAATCTGTATGGTTGTAAGCATCTATATTTTACTTGAAGTGGTACAATATTAACCCAAAGTAGATAGTGCTATATTAGGTATGTGGATTGTCAACTATAGAGCAAGTACCAAAATACAAATACGAGATAAAGCAAAAATATCAATAGATAAATTAAAATGGACTATCAAAAACACTCCAAAAGCAGGAAATGGGAAAACAAAGGAACAAAGAATAGAGGGGGACAATCAGAAAACAAATGATAAAAATGTCTAAATCTAGCCATACCAATAATTATGTTGAATATAAATTGTCTAAATATACCTAATAAAAGACAGAGATTGTCAAATTGGTTTTAAAAATACATATTGTGTACAAGAAACCCACTTAAAATATGAAGACATATTTAAGTTAAAAATGAAAGGAAGGAAAATTATAAACCATGAAAACTCTAATTCAAATAAAGCTGAAGTAGCTATATTAAAATAACACAAAGTAGATTTCGGAACAAGGAATATTACAAGGGATAAATAGGGAAATTATGTAGTGATAAAAGCATCAATTCACCAAGAAGTCATAACAATCCTGAATATGTGTGCAGCTAACGATAGAGCTTCAGAGTACATGAAGCAAAAAGTGATAAAACTGAAAAGGATAAATTGGGAAATTGACAATCATAGAGGGAGACTTTAACACTCATTTCTCAGCAATCAATAAAACAAGTTGACAGAAAATCAGCAAGGATATGGAACTGCACAACTCTATTAACCAACTTCACCTAATTGACATTTTTAGAACACACTACCCAGCAAAAGCAGAATACATAGTTTTTTACAAGAGCACAAGAAGTATGCGCCACATTCTGGTCCATAAAACAAACCTCAAAAAGTTGTTTTTTAATTGTGGTAAAAAAAAATACATAACATAAAAGTTACCATTTTTAAGTGTACAGTTGAAGTAGTGTTAGGTATATTCATTGTTGTGCAACAGGTCTCCAGAAGTTTTTCATCTTGCAAATCTGAAACTCTTTACTGATTATACTTATTAAACAATAGGTCTCCTTTTCTTCCTCCCATTAACCCCTGGTAATCAATATTATATTTTCAGTTTCTATAAATTTGACTACTTTACATACATTTTATAAGTGGAATCATACAGTATTTGTCCTTTTATGACTGGCTTATTCCAATTAGTACAATGTCCTTAAGGTGCATGCATGTTGTAGTATGTGACAGCAGGATTTCCTTGCCCTTTTTAAAAGATGATGACTCAGCAAAATAATTCAAATCACATTTGAGCAATGAGTCCAAATCAGTGAGATTATTAATGAATGCAATAATACATTAATAAATGTAAATTCCTGCATTTATTTTTCAACAATAATACCATCAACACCTCTACCAACAATAACTATAACAAAAGCTGCCTTTATTGGACACTTACTGTGTATTAGGTCCTATGCTAATAGTTTTATATGCTCAATTCCCTCAACACTTCTATAAAATAGGTACTTGATTATTAGGAACTCTATTTTATAAACGTGAAAACCAAAGCTTAGAGAGTAATAGCTTCAATGTCATATAGATGGTAAATATCTGCACTGAGATTCAAATCTATCTTGTCTGCTTCCAAACGTAATCTTTGCATGCTAATGCTTCTCAGAAAATCAGTTTAACAAATAAATACAGCATGGTGAAATCCTCAAGTAATTGCAGCTCTGTGAACTTTAGTTTACCACCATCTTAACAGAAGCATAGGGGCTATAAAACCGACACAATGTTAGGTGCCATGGGATATTCCTTACATTTTAAGGCTGAATAATATTCCACTGTGTGTATGTATCACACTTTGTTTATCCATTAATCCACTGATGGACATTTGGGTTGCTTCCACCTGTTGGCTACTGTGAATAGTATTGCTATGAACATGGGTGTGCAAATAGCTTTTTGAAACCCTGCTTTCAATTCTTTTGTCTATATGTCCAGAAGTGGAATTAATGGATCATATGGTAGTTCTATTTTTAATTTTTTGAGGAAATGCCATGCTATTTCCATAGTGGTTGCACTATTTTACAATACCAACAACAGTAAACAAGAGTTCCAATTTCTCCACAGCTTCATCAATACTTACTATTTCTGTTTTTTTATAGTAGCCATCCTAATAGGTGTGACAAAATGTTTTTTAGGAATTGAAATCATACAAATTAAGTTCACTAATCACAATGGAATTAAACTATTAATTAATAACATAAAGATATGCAAAAAAATCCTCTAAATGTCTGGAACTCAAACAACACATATCTAAATAACCCATGAGCCAAAGAAGAATTTTCAAGGGAATTTTACAACACTGTAAACTTAATGAAAATTCAATATATCAAAATTTCTGGGATGTAGTTAGAGCAGTGTGGACATGGGAAATTATACCATTAAATATATTAGAAGAGAAAAAAGGACCAAAATTAGAAGTCTAAGCTCCCAACATAAACCACTAGAGAAACAAAGCAAATTAAATTCAAGGCAAGGAAAAGAAATGATATAGATAGGAGAATAAATCAATTAAATTGTTTGTCTCTGTTAGTTTTCTGTTTTTAATCAAACCAAAAGATAATCTTTTGAAAAGATGAATAAAATTGATAAATGCATACTTAGACTGACCAAGAAAACAAGAGAGAAGACACAAATTACCAATACTAAAAATAAAAAAGGGGTATCACTATTAACCACACAAATATTAAAAAGATAATAAGGGAATACTACAAACAACTCTATGCACACAAGTTTGACAACTTAGACAAAATGGACCAATTCCTTGAAAACTGTAAACTATTAAAGCTCACTGAAGAAAAACAGATAACCCACAGAGTAAAACATTTATTTTAAAAAATGATTTATTGTTAAATATTGTACAAGAAGAAGTATCTCCAAGCCCAGCTGGCTTCACTGGTGAATTCTACCAAACATTCAAGGAAGAAATAATACCAATTTCATACAAGCTTCCATGAAATACAAGAGAAGGGAGAACCTCTCAACTCACTTTATATAAGGCTAGTGTTATCCTAATACCAAAGGCAAACAAAAACATTACAAGAAAGTAAACTATAGGCAAATAACCTCTCATGAACGTAGATGCAAAAATCTTCAATAAAACATTCAAAAGTTAATCAACATAATTCATCATAGCAACAGAAGAAGGAAAAGCAGATGATCTTGTCAATAGGTAAAAAAATGACAAACTTCAAAGTCTATTCTTGATAAAAATCTTTAAGAAAACTAGGAATAGAAGAAAATTTCTTGTTTGATAGAGTATTTATTAAAAAATCTAGAGCTAACAAGATAATGCTGAAAGAGTCAATGTTTTCTTCCTAAGACCAAGAACAGAATAGAATTTTAAAAGCAAGAAGATAATGCTACCACTTCCACCCACCTCTTAGCAGTCACTGCATAGTAGTAATATGCTTGCTGTCCTACAAACCTCAAAAGCTCATTCTTAAAGCCTTGTCTTGATGACACTGCCTCTGTCTGGAACATCTTTCCTTTTCTTTTCCACCAAGTCATATCCCTTCATCCTTTGAAAACCCTCCTCAAGACTCATCTCCTCCAGGTTGGATTCACTGAGTGATTAATTAATTTGCTCATTCAGAAATATTTATCAAGCACTTAATACATTTAGTTCCTGAGGATATGGCAGCAAACAAAACAAAAGAACTCTGTCATTCTTTACTAAACATACAATAAATAAATAAGTAAATGAAAACCATGTGAAGTAGTGGATAAATAACATGAAGAAAAACAAAACAGGAGATGTCAAACAAAGATGGTGAGCATGAGGGTTTTGTATGCTATAAAGGGTAGTCTGGGAAGGATATTGGTGATTTCAGGAAAGACTCAAAGGATGTGAGGAAGCAAACTATATGGTGCATATCTGTGAAAGAGGAGACACTCCAGACAGGATCAGAGAGTGCAAAGGCCTCAAGGCATGCTTGGCATGTTTGGTGCTAAGAGTAAGGGATGGAAGTGATAGAAAATGTGGTCAAAGAGGTAACTGTGTATGCCATGTTACAGGATGTTGAGATAAGAAGCCAATGGGAGCAGAAGGGTGACATGATTTAACTTTATGTTTTTAAAGGACCATTATGGCTGCTGTGTGGAGATGAAAATAAAATAGGGCAAGAGGAAGTGAAAGACCAGTTCGGAGGTTATTGAAATAATCTATTTCAGAGATGATCGTGGTTTATATCAGAGTAGTATCAGGTGAAAGAAAGAGAAGTAGTTTAGATACATTTAGAATGTTGAACTGATGGACCTGCAAAGGAATTTGCTGTGAGGTGTGAGAGAAAGTGAAGGAGAACTAGGATATAACTACTGGAGCAATGTCATTTTGTAGGCAAGAGGAGAAGAACACAGGTGGAGAGTTTGGCTTTAGATAAAAGCATAGACAGTTCCTCTAGAGTAACAGGAGAGAAGATAGAGAAAATAGGTATAGATACAAGTAGGTGAGTAGGTGTGGGAGTAAGAACTTTTGGAAGTTCACAATTGATTGCTTTCTCTTGAAAGGAGAAACATGGAACTGAAGGTGAAGAGGAGACACATGATGGAGATTTAAGGAGAGAAAAGAGGTCAGGAAATAGTCATCCAAGGATATCTACTCTGACCAAACTCATCCAGATCCAGTTACTCACTTCACCAAACCCTAGGCGTGTACACATCAATTTCTCCCCAAGTGGACTCATTTTTCTTAGTTGGTATATGTTCATCTATGCTCTGTATTTGCTCTGGCTCCTTCATTAAACCCTCACCCAAAAGGGTACTCTATATGTGCCGTTTACTAGGAAGAGAATAAGAGATACAAACAACCCATTTATTTATGGGGAGAAACCTCTACACCAAGGCGTATGGATGTATCTTATTTGCTACCGCTGTCACATGTCTTGAATCTATGCTCTCCTCTCCATCCCTACCACCCTAGTTCAGGCCTTCATCATTTCTCACTTGGACTATTGTACCAGCTTCCTAACTGTACCTTCCCTCTCCCTTTTCTCCAGTGCATTCCCCACACCCTGCCAATATATAGAGTTTATGCAACTTCCCTGCTTAATTTCCTTCATTATTACTTCTTTTTAGTTACTCTCCAAGACCAAATTTCCAGCTGAATGTGTCACTCCATCCCCTTTTCGTGCCTCACATCCTATACCCTGGCCGTGCCAAATTACATTTAACCCCTGAACACATCAAATCCTTCAATTCCTCTGTGCCCTTGCAATCCTGTTTCCTTTACCTGAAATGCATGTCTTCCCTTTTTCTACCAGATATCTTTACTAATCATGAGAGACGCAGCTCAAATGTTACTTTCTCAGTGGCACCACTGGCAGAGGTAACATCATTTCTGTTCTCACATGTCTCCCCTATAGTACTCATCTTAGTATCAGAAGTAATTGTGCATCAAACTTCCCCACTAGCTTTATTACTCATTTTTTATCATAGACACTTAGCACAGTGCCTGGCACACAGTACATCAACAAATATTTATGGAAGGAGTTTATTGTAGAAGTGAAAGGATTAGAAACAGCAATAAAACAAAAATATAAGTTGACAGGTAAAACATAAATAAAATTTAACGTACCCAAACAAGATATATTTCTATGAAACGTTTTAGAAATAGAAAAAAAAACTCAGAAATTCACATCAATCTTAAAGAAGCAGATTTAACTTTTGACAAAGATGGTAAAATGAGACGTGACAGGATAATGCACAACACAGCAAACACCTCTCTCTTCACCAAGTATACATGGCAATGGATAGAACAGGCTTTTACTCTGAAGTGTTTTTAAGGCAAATTTGTAGATTTCTGCTCAGAATAGTTGAAATGTCAGAAGTTACTGTGTATTATACACAGTAAAGAACAAATGTTGTCATTATGTGACTTCATAGTTTATAAAGCACTTTCACAGGTATTATCTCATTTAATTCCCACAACAACCCTGTCAGGTAGGTATTATTGTCCTCCTTTTACAGAAGAGGAAACTGTGGCTCAGGCAATCACTAATCCAAGATCACATTGTCAGTTAGAGAATAAGAGGCAGAGCTGGGGTTCTAACTCACGTGTGTGTGACTGTAAATCTATTGTTCACAAAACAGGCTAAGTGATATATTCAAGTACACTAAAGTGAAGCTAATAAATTGTTGACATGTTTTTTTTTGTACTTTCCATCTTTTTTTCCTCTTGGTTCTTCAGTCTGACTATTTTCTATTGACCTAGCTTCCAGTTGACCAATCTTCTCTTTAGCTGTATCTGATCTGATGTTAAACTCATCTATTAAAAACCTTAATTTTAATTGTTATAATGTTCAGTTCCAGAATTTCCTTTCTTTCTTTCTTTTTTAACATTTTTTATTGATTTATAATCATTTTACAATGTTGTGTCAAATTCCAGTGTACAGCACAATTTTTCAGTTATACATGAACATATATATATTCATTGTCACATTTTTTTTCTCTGTGAGCTACCATAAGATCTTGTGTATATTTCCCTGTGCTATACAGTATAATCTTGTTTATCTATTCTACAATTTTGAAATCCCGTCTATCCCTTCCCACCCTCCTCCCCCTTGGCAACCACAAGTTTGTATTTTATGTCTATGAGTCTATTTCTGTTTTGTATTTATGCTTTGTTTTTTTGTTTTTGTTTTTGTTTTTTAGATTCCACATATGAGCGATCTCATATGGTATTTTTCTTTCTCTTTCTGGCTTACTTCACTTAGAATGACATTCTCCAGGAGCATCCATGTTGCTGCAAATGGCGTTATGTTGTCAGTTTTTATGGCTGAGTAGTATTCCATTGTATAAATATACCAGATCTTCTCCTTTCTTTCATATAGAAGCTAGTTCTCTGCTGAAATTCTCCATCTTATCAAGCATTATGACCATATTAATCACAGTTAAAAATCTGAGTCTCCTAACTCTAAAATCTCAATCTTTCTATGTCAAGGCCTTTCTATTGTCTGTTTTTTCTAACAGGTTGAATTGTGTCCCCCAAAATACACATGTTGAAGTCATAACCCCTATTACCTCAGAATATTATCTTATTTGGAGATAGGGTCTTTACAGAAGTAATCAAGTTAAAATGAGGTCATCAGGGTGGGCCCCAATCTAATACAACTGGTATCCTTATAAAAGGGGGAGAATTTGAACAAAGAGATACACTTAGAGAGAGAACAATATTAAGAAACATAGGGAAAATATAGCCATCTACAAGCCAAGGAGAGAGACCTGGAACAGACCCTTCCTTCACAGCCCTCAGAAGGAACCAACCTTGCCAATATCCTGATTTTTTTCCTCCAGCATCCAAAATCATGAGACAATGAATTTCTGTTGTTTAAGCACCCAGTCTGTGGTACGTTGTTATGGTAGCCCTAGCAAACTCATACTGGTAAGCCTAGTAATTTTTGATTAAATGCCAGACATTGCATATTAAAAGTTAGAGGAGTTCTGGATGATATTATCTTCCTCCAGAGAACATTTATTTTTGTTTCTGCCAGGTGATGAAGGACAAATCACCTTAATCCTGCCTGAGATTGAGCTGATTCAAAGCTGTGCTTTAGTCTTTGTGGGGAATGGTATTTTTCTAGTTCATTCTTACTCCCAGTTTAGCCCTTTGGGGATTCCCAACTGAAAACCTGAGGTAATTACTGGGGTCCCTCCTCTTTGGCAGGCTCTAAATTCCAATTTCTGTCTCTCTAGCATTGTGAAATTGCTGAAAGCTCTGATTAGCTAACTCAGATTTGTATCTGCCAATTTCTGTTTAACTTCTCAACTTCTTTGCCCTGTACCACTTACAAATCAGCAAATGCACAAGAAAAAAAGTAGTATAAAATATTGGATTAAATTCATTGTACTTTCTTTTTCTCTGCCATCTTGGACCCTCAAGTCCTGATTACTATGGTAGCCTTGAACTTTTTGTCTCTACAGCCTTGTGAGACCACTGAAACCTCTGCTCAGTTTCTCTGTCTTTCAGTTTGGCTTTTCAGTCTCTCTACCCATACCACTTACATTGGCAAACACCTTAAAGGGAAAAGTAGCACAGAATGTTGGGTGCACCTCAATACATCCCCCCTCTCTGGGATTTTGATCACTATGTGCTTTAGCAGCTCTCTGATGCTTTCAAATAAGCATTTTGTAATTTTATCCAGCTTTTCTAATTCTTTTTGAGGGATAGTTTGTCTGATGCAAACTAGTCTGTCAAAGCCAGAAGCATAAGTCCCCATAGCCATGGTTTCCAATTCCTTTGACATGCCTGCCCTTGGTTTACTCATTCATTCTTTCTAAGATGTATTGAGCACATAAGATGTGTCAATAACACTGCAAGACTCTGGAAAAATAAAACATCTCTGCCTTTAAGAAACTCACAGTGGAATCAGTAGGGGTAAGACCACAAACACAAATGGTGAAAACACAAAGTGCTTTAAAATTAGGTGTGTAGAAGATGTTATATGGGAGAAATGGAAGTAACTATCTTTGTCTGGGGAAAGGGTCAACAAATGATCACAGAATAGAAGACATTTAAGGTAAGTGAAGAATATGCCAGATGAATAAGGAGCTGGAGAAACAGAAGAAAGTCACTTCAAGAGGAGATAACATTATACGAGTAAAGGTATGGCAGTAAGCATAGGAACTTAGGAGTAGTTTGGTACTGTTGGAGCTAGATAAGGGAAAGGATGAGCTCTGATTGTGGAGGGTTCTGTCTCTGTCCTAAAAGTTATTGTTCAGTTAGTTAATGGATAATAGCATTCCCAGAGGTTGATGTTCAGTCAGATTCATAGAGAATTTACCAAGAGAAATTTAAGACTTCTTCAGTCAATGGCTTGTAAATTCAAAGACAGCATTATCATGCTTACTAAGCAATGTAGTAGGATTTCTAAGCAATAAAGTCAAGTCATTGAGTCGCCTGACTATTGATGGGAATAAGAAATAAGCCTTTGAAAACATGGAAGTAGATACTGTGTGGTCAAGAAATAAAATGATTCAAGTCTCTTTTCCTAAGCTTATAAACTCAGTTATCTATTAGAAAGTTCAACAAGCAGCAACAAAGGTTCTAATCTTTCAGAGGCTATTTGTCCACTTTTGCCCTCAAGGACATTGCCATCAAAGAGCAATCTATCAAAAGCCTACTTACTTGTGAGATGAATATCCAGTAAGTCTGATAGGATTTCTCCCTTTTGTGGATTTAAAAATCTAAGATGCCAGACAACACAGATAACTATCCCACAGATACCAAGACAGCAGTATAAAAACACTAAACATTTACATAAACTGACAAGAAGAAGTGTTTACATGATCTACGCCTCAGGAAGCTGTCACTTCTGTGACACTTAGGTCAGCAGAGTTTAATGAAGGAGATGAGATTTCTAGCCCTCTCAGGCTGACAGCAGAGAAAGAGTTTGGCAGACAAAGGAGAGGGCATTATTCCAGACACATGGTACAATGTGGAAGCAGTCTAAACAAGAGGATCCTGCACAAAGAAGAAGTCAGAATATGTCTCTTTAAGAAAAGCAAAGTTATGGATTGCACTAAAGGAAGAGATAAGGAAAGAGCAGCGGGTCATAAAGATCAGAAAGCAGTCACCTGCAGTTTAGGCCCAAGGGCTTGGTCCCTTTTATCTATAGTTTTGCTGGCAAGTTACAATTCTATAATTGAACTTTAAGCATCTCCAACCTCCCCAACCACCACTAATCAATCCTTTATTCCCAGAAAGGACTCAAGAACACTCTACGAGCATATATACAAATCACATCTAGGAATCAACTCACCAAATGAAATATCATTGAGAAAACATAATACCTAGCCACTGCACACCACTATTTCATGATACCAAGGTGGAAAACACTAAACCTTGTGCCATGTCAATTAGACTTCTGATACTAGAATCTAAATTACTCAAGTCACAATTTGGCCATGATGCCAGTGCTTGCCCTCAAAAAAAATCTAGAACATTCAATGGTTAGACTCATCAAGATCCTAGTTCCAATCATCTCCAAAATTCTAAAAACAATTTGGATACCTATTCTCCCCAGGGGAGTAGGTGAGGAGATTTTTAAAAATAGGTGGAGAAAAGCAGGAAAGGTTGAATCCCTGAAGAAAACTCATCCTTAAGATTACATAATACTGCCCAGAAGTAACTGAACTACAGCAGAAAAATTTCAAACACATTCCAACATGCCTCTAATTAAGACAGTTTTGGGAGGTTCCAGAATTATAGCTATCAAACATGAAACCTAAAGAATTTACCAAGATTAAAAAGATTACCAACTTTAACTCAGAGGAAAAACACACTGGAAGAAACAGGTTAGTTAAAATATACTGGTAATGATGTCAATTTGCTGACCTTCATACAATTGCTACATCATTTTAGGTACAATCATTAGTGATAAACACCTGAATGACAATTGGTTGGGCATTGTATAAAATATAAAATTCAATATGATTCTTGCCCAGAGAGTTAAAATCAAGTATCTGATAAACTTCATTTTTCACCAGAAAAGTATGCTGATGTACTATAACCATTAACTTATTTTAAAATATAACAAGAAATACAGGTAGGACATACGATAATGTGAAATGTCTAACAAGCCAGAATTTTTGTAGCATGTAGAAGCAAGCTGGGTACCCACATGAGGTATGTATTTTGAAATATTTATGGATGGTTAACCAGAAAGGCTAATTTAACACCTACACATCAATTGCATGGAGACAGAGCTGTGAAATATTTGCATTTACTACTTAGTAAGAGGACCATCACCCTCACTGGCATAAGAATGCCAGTAGCAATTAAATTACATGAAATTTCACAATTTAAAAGATATGCAATCTCCTTTGCTGAGAACTTTAATTTACATAGGTTGGCTGGAGGGTTCTCAAAAATGAAATTCTGACTATAAAATTACAGTAAAGAAAAGGATAGCTATCAAAAGAGATAGCTATAAAAAGTTACCTATAATCTCAGATTTTTAAAATGTATAATTACAACAGTAATAGCATCTATTGAGTACTTACTCTGTATCAGGAACTGTGCTACATGCTTAATGTGTATTATCTCATTTAATCCTCAACAACCTTATGAAGCTGGTCCTACTATTAGTGGCATTGTTGTTTACATTTTATAGATAAGGAAATGGAAGCTTAGAGGTTAAAAACCAATCCCAAATCACACATCTTGGAAGAGGTAGAGATGAGGTTCAACCACAAGTCTGTCTGACTCTCAAGTTGGTATACATCATTCTGCTGATGTAACCAAGGAGACATAACCAATGATAATTACAAAAGAGTGCCATGTACCTGCAAAACGCTAAAAAAAAAAAAAAAAAAAAAAAAAGCAAGCCAAAGTTCTGAATGATCTGAGTCTTAGGAGGAGACATATTCTGAGGATAACAAAGGGGAATTTCAAACTGCCTTCAGCAATAATAAGAAAAGTACTGTTAGGTTACAAAGAGGGGAAAAAACCCAATTCCTACGTTATTTCCATGTATCCTCTGTTGAGAAAAATTAGAAGGACAAGAAAGGGTACAACAAACAATAGAAATTGAATACAGAGACATGAGAAAAGATTAAGAAGCACTTGTCCTAGAATAATTACATTCCAGTATACTGGAAAGACCTTGGGCTAAGGTTTTCAAACTGCTATCTAGATAGAATTGTAAATAGTGAGAGAGGGACAGAAGTCTGGAGAGAGGTAAATATCTTGATTTTCAAAAAGAAGAAAGTAATGTTTTTAAGCTGGTGAATTTGAACTAAATTCTAAGCAAGTTGTATAAAACACGTTATTAAACAGAAAAGAAGTGTTCTGGTTTGGGCAGAATGGCGTTTTGTCCTGCTGGAAATGGTACAAGAGACAACCAAAGGAGAACTCTAAAGGATCGTAAGAAGCTGAGCTGTTTCAGGATCCTAGGAGAGGAGCACCACAACAACAGGATGTCTTGCAACCTCACACCCAACAGAGAAAGGTCATCAGACCCAGTGTTTTCAGACCCTCCACCCTAACAAAAGAAGTCAGCCCAGGTTGGTTCATTCCTTTCCAGAGTTAAACAGCAGTCCCTCTGACAACATTAGGAGACCCCAGCATTACTAGTACAGGGGATCAACTGGGAGCTAGAAGGGTTCTGGACTCAATTCCAACATGTGGGGAGGGGATTTGTTTCTTCACCAAAAATTCTCCAAACCAGCAGAGTGTCCAAGAATTAAACTCAATCCTGACACTATCTACCTGAAGATAGCATCAGATTCTACAGGTTAAGGATTCAGTCTCACGACTGCCCGTTCTTTCCAACTTCAGACACCAGTCACACATCCAAGTTGTCACCTGTGTTTCTTAAAGACCACTTATAGATTGGAGGGTCCAACGACCCTCTCCTTGGGTTTGATTAATTTGCTAGAGTGGCTTACAGAACGCAGAATAAATTTACTAGGTTACCAGTTTATTATAAAAGGATAGTACTCAGGAAATCCAGATGGAAGAGATGCATAGGGCAAGGTATGGAGAAAGGGTGCAGAGCTTCCATCTCCTCTCTGAGCATGCAATTCCCCTCAAATCTCCATGTGTTTACCGATCTAGAAGCTTTCTGACTCTCTCACTTTGGGGTTTTATGGTAGCTTCATTACATATTAGCTTCATTACATATTGATTAGCTAAATCACTGGCCATTGGTCACTGATTCAACCTACAGCCCTTCGCCTCTCCCTGGAAATCAAGGGGTGGGACTGAAAGTTCCAACACACTAACCATGGTTGATTCCCCTGGCAACCAGCCCCCATCCTTTGATGCTTTCCAACAGTTACTTCATTAACAGAAACCCAGTTGTGGAAGAGAGCTTATGAATAATAAGACACCCATTTCACCTTAAGGATCTTAAGTGATTTCAGGAATTGAGGACAAAGACCAAATTTTATAATAAAACATATTCCCATTGCTCTTATCACTCAGGAAATTCCAAAGGATTGGGGAGTGTAAGCCAGGAACAGTGGATGAAGACCAAATATATGAGAAATATCTTTTAGTCATCTGAATGACCAAATACATATTTCTTATAAATCACAATATCACAGAGGCCTAGCCGGAAGTAAGCAGCCAGGCGAGGTACTTTCCTTTCCCATCAGGCATGAAGGGCCTTGCCCACCCAGAGATACTGAGGCTAACAGGCAGAGAATATAAGAGAGACCCAGTGACAGCAGACAGACCGGTCTGGGAAGCCTCTTTATCTCTATGGACCCCAAACTCTGCTCCTACCCAAAGACAATGGGAGAAAAGATGGAATCAGAAATGGGGCTCAAGTCACAAGAAATACTCCAATTCCAGGAAGCTTCTTTATCTCACACACCAAACACTCTCCTCTCTTGTCCAGAGACACTGGACCAGTGTGGGGGTAGTGGTATACTGAAGAAGGATCCCACTGTGCCCATTTTTCACTCAGAGACATCCAATTGCAGGCCTGGGGAAACCCCTCCTGCCCCTTAAGGCATCATCAGCAGGGACCAGTGGGAGTCCCAGCAGTACCAGATAAACCAAGCAAACCAAAATGATACCATAAAGTCTATAAAAAGCAAACTGTCATTGGAAACACAGTCTACAAAAGTAGGCCAAGACTCACATGCTAAGCCTAAATAATGTGGCTGTCTACTAAAATAAAAGATTTAAATAGGACGCAGAGTCCCCTAACATAATAGATACATATCCATGATACATTAAAAAATCACCCATCATAGCAAGAAAAAAGCAAATCACAACCTGAAGGAGAAAAGACAATCGAGCCCAACACTGGGACGAATGAGATGTTGGAATTATAGTTCACAACATTTTAAAGCGGTCATCATAAAAATGCTTCACAAATCAATTACAAATTCTCTTAAAACAAAGGAAAACATAGAAAACCCTCAGCATAAAATTAGAAATTATTTTTAAAAATCCAAATGGAAACAATATAAAACTGAAAAATATAATAACAAAAACTTTTTTTTTTAAAGTAAGATTGCTAGAGGGCTCTATAGTATATTGGTGATGACAAAGGATAGAATTAGTTAACTTTGGGAAAGAACAGTAGAATTCACCTAACCTGAACAACAGAGAAAACATAGACTGAAAAAACATGAATAGGGCCTCAGTTACCCATGGAACAATAACAAAATATTCAATACTCATATCACTGGAGTCCCAGAAAGGGAAATGGAAGGATATGAAGCTGAAGGAATATTTGAAGAAATATTGATTGAAGCTTCTAAAATTTGGTAAAAGACAAACATTCAGGAAGGTGAATGAACTCCAAACAGGATAAACTTAAAGGAAATCCATGCCAAGACATATCACAATTAATGTTTTGAAAAGTAAAGGCCAAGAAAAGAATCCTGAAAGCAGAAAGAAGAAATGACACATTACCTATAGGGGAACATCAATTCAAAAGGCTGAGGATTTCTATTCTGGAACCATGGAGGCTAACAGAAAGTTTCACAGTATTTTTCAAGTTCTGAAAGAAAACAACTCTTGGTCATAATTTCTATATCTGAAACCATCTTTCAAAAGTGAAAGGGGAATAAACACATTCTCAGATGAGGAAAAACTAAAAGAATTTATTGTTAGCAGAACTACCCTAACAGATTGACAAAAGAAGTTCTTCAAACACAAAGGAAATAATAAAGTAAACTTGGAACATCAGGAAAGAAAAGGAACAACAGAAAGAGCATTATTATAGGTAACACAAAAGAAGAACAATCTCAAATAAACAATTTAACTCACCAGCTGAAAGAACTAGAAAAGGAAGAACAAAAAACCCCAAAAGGCAGCAGAAGGAAGGAAATTATAAATATCAGGGAGGAAATTAATAAAATAGAGATTGAAAAAAACATAGAAAAATCAATCAAACCAAAAGCTGGTTTTTTGAAAAAGTAAATAAAATTGACAAACCTCTGGCCAAACTCACAAAGAAGAAAAAAGAGAGAGCACAAATTAGCAAAATAAGAAAGGAAAATGGAGAAATTACAACAAATAAAATAGAAATACAGAATGTCATACGAGAATATTATGAAAAACTATATGGAACCAAAATAGATAACCTAGAGGAGATGGACAAGTTTCTGAAAACATACCATCCACCAAGACTGAATCAAGAAGAAACTGACCACTTGAACAAACCGATCACTAGAAATGAAATCGAAATAGCAATAAAAAACCTCCCTACAAATAAAAGTCCAGGACCAGACGGCTTCACTGGGGAATTCTACCAAACATACAAAGAAGAACTCATACCAGTCCTTCTCAAACTCTTTCAGAAGATTGAAAAGGAGGGAATACTCCCAAATTCATTCTATGAAGCCACCATCACCCTGATACCAAAACCAGGCAAAGACACTACCGAAAAAGAGAATTATAGGCCAATATCACTGATGAACATAGATGCCAAAATCCTCACCAAAATATTAGCAAATAGAATCCAACAACACATAAAAAAGATTATACATCATGACCAAGTGGGGTTCATCCAGGGACACAAGGGTGGTTCAACGTATGCAAATCAATCAATGTAATACATCACATCAACAAGAGAAAGGACAAAAACCACATGATCATCTCAATACATGCAGAAAAAGCATCTGATAAAATTCAACACCCATTTATGATAAAAACTCTCACCAAAGTGGGTATAGAGGGAACATATCTCAACATAATAAAAGCTATATATGACAAACCTACAGCCAGCATAGTACTCAATGGTGAAAAACTCAAAAGCTTCCCACTAAAATCTGGGACAAGACAAGGATGCTCACTATCACCACTCCTATTCAACATAGTCTTGGAAGTCCTAGCCACAGCAATCAGGCAAGAGAGAGAAATAAAAGGGATCTAAATTGGAAGAGGTAAAAGTGTCACTATATGTCAATGAAATGTTACTATGTATAGAAAACCCTCAAAGGTCCAAACAAAAACTACTAGAGCTGATCGAGGAATTCAGCAAGGTAGCATGTTACAAGATTAACATTCAAAAATCAGTTGCGTTTCTTTACACTAACAATGAATCAACAGAAAAAGAAAGTAAAGAAACAATCCCCTTTAAAATAGCACCCAAAGTAATAAAATATCTGGGAATAAATCTAACCAAGGAGGTGAAAGAATTATACACAGAAAACTATAAACCACTGATGAAGGAAATTAAAGAAGACTTTAAAAAATGGAAAGATACCCCACGCTCTTGGATTGGAAGAATCAATATTGTTAAAACGGTCATACTGCCCAAGGCAATCTACAGATTTAATGCAATCCGTATCAAATTACCCAGGACATATTTCACAGAACTAGAACACATCATAATAAAATTTATATGGAACCATCAAAGACCTAGAATTGCCAAAGCATTACTGAAGAAAAACAAAGAGGCTGGAGGAATAAGTCTCCCAGACTTCAGACAATACTATAGAGCTACAGCCATCAAGACAGCATGGTATTGGTACAAAAACAGACATATAGACCAATGGAACAGAATAGAGAGCCCAGAAGTGAACCCACAAACTTTTGGTCAACTAATCTTCGACAAAGGAGGCAAGAATGTACAGTGGAATAAAGACAGTCTCTTCAGCAAATGGTGTTGGGAAAACAGGACAGCAGCATGTAAAGCAATGAAGCTAGAACACTCCCTTACACCATACACAAAAATAAACTCAAAATGGATCAAAGGCTTAAACATAAGACAAGATACAATAAATCTCCTAGAAGACAATATAGGCAAAACATTATCTGACATAAATCTCAAAAATGTTCTCCTGGAACAGTCTACTCAAACAATAGAAATAAAAGCAAGAATAAACAAATGGGACCTAATGAAACTTACAAGCTTCTGCAGAGCAAAGGAAACCGTAAGTAAAACAAAACGACACCTACGGAATGGGAGAAAATTTTTGCAAATGAAACTGACAAAGGCTTGATCTCCAGAATATATAAGCAGCTCATAAGACTTAATAAGAAAAAACAGACAACCCAATCCAAAAATGGGCAGAAGACCTAAACAAGTAATTCTCCAAGGAAGAAATACAAATGATCAATAGGCACATGAAAAAATGCTCAGTATCACTAATTATCAGAGAAATGCAAATCAAAACTACAATGAGGTATCACCTCACACCAGTCAGAATGGCCATCATTCAAAAGTCCACAAATGACAAATGCTGGAGAGGCTGTGGAGAAAAGGGAACCCTCCTTCACTGCTGGTGAGAATGCAGTTTGATGCAGCCACTGTGGAAAACAGTATGGAGATTCCTCAAAAGACTAGGAATAGACTTACCGTATGACCCAGGAATCCTACTCCTGGGCATATATCCAGAAGGAACCCTACTTCAAAAAGACACCTGCACCCCAATGTTCATAGCAGCACTATTTACAATAGCCAAGACATGGAAACAGCCTAAATGTCCATCAACAGATGACTGGATAAAGAAGAAGTGGTATATTTATACAATGGGATACTACTCAGCCATAAAAACCGACAACACAACACCATTTGCAGCAACATGGATGCTCCTGGAGAATGTCACTCTAAGTGAAGTAAGCCAGAAAGAGAAAGAAAAATACCATATGAGATCGCTCATATGTGGAATCCAAAAAAAAACAAAAAACAAAACCACAAACAAAGCATAAATACAAAACAGAAATAGAATCATAGACATAGAATACAAACTTGTGGTTGCCAAGGGGGTGGAGGGTGGGAAGGGATAGACTAGGATTTCAAAATTGTAGAATAGATAAACAAGATTATACACTATAGCACAGGGAAATATATACAAGATTTTATTGTAGCTCACAGCGAAAAAAAAATGTGACAATGAGTATATGTATGTTCATGTATAACTGAAAAATTGTGCTCTACACTGGAATTTGACACAACATTGTAAAATGATTATAAATCAATAAAAAATGTTAAAAAATAGAATGCAAAAAATATATATAGGTAACACAATTAGTCATCCCTTTTCTCATGAATTGCATAAATCTTATTTTATGATTGAAACAAAAATTATAACACCATCTGATACTCAAGATATTACATTTAAATTGGGGAAAGTAGAGACCTAATGTAAGTGAAGTTTTCACTGGAAGTGTTAAAATGTTACTAGTAGACCATTACAAGTCACATATGTATACGGTAATAGCCAGAGCAACTACTACAAAAATTATATAAAGAGATGCACTCAAAGATACTATAAATAAATCAAGCTAAAATGTTCACGTACCCCATAAGAAGACAAGAAAATAAGAAACAGAAGAATGAGAACCAGAGAAAACAACAGATAAAATGAATAATAAAAGTGCCATCAATATACGTATTTTACCTTAAATATTAACGGCCTAAATATACCAATCAAATAAAAAAAACCCAATCAAAAAATGGGAAGAAGACGAAAATAGACATTTTTCCAAAGAAGACATACAGATGGCCAACAGGCACATGAAAAGACGCTCAATATTGCTAATTATTAGAGAAATGCAAATCAAAACAACAATGAAATATTACCTCACACCTGTCATAATACCTATTATCAAGACCACAAATACAAATGTTGGTGAGAATGTGAAGAAACAGGAACACTTATGCACTATTGGTGGGATTATAAATTGGTGTAGTCACTATAGAAAACAGAATGGAGGTTCCCTATGAAACCAAATATAGAACTACCATATGATCCAAAAATTCCACTCCTGGGTATATATTGAGAAAAAGTAAAAACGCTAATTCAAAAAAAAAAAAAAATACACACACTCCAATGTTCATAGCAGCATTATTTATAATTGCCAAGATATAGAAGAAACCCAAGTGTCCATCAACAGACAAATGGATAAGAAGATGTGATACACACACACACAGACACACACTTCCATTATATACATATAAGGGAATATTACTCTGCCATAAAAAGAATGAAACTACCACTAGCAACAATATGGATGTACCTAGAGAATATTATGCTTAGTGAAGTAAGTCATAGAAAGACAAATGTTGTATTATATCATTCATATGTGAAATCTAAAAAATAATACTAACAAATGTATATAGCAAAACAGAAATAGACTCACAGATATAGAAAACAACTAGTGGTTACCAGAGAGGAGAGGAAAGCAGAGAGGGGCAAGTTAGGAGTATGGCATTAAGAGAAACAAACTACTATGTATGAAATAGAAAAGCAACAAGGATATACTGTATAGCACTGGGAAGTATAGCCATTATCTTGTAATAACATTTAATGGAATATAATCTGTAAAAATACTGAATCACTGTAGTGTACACCTGAAACTAATATAATATTGTAAATCAACTAAACTTATACAAGAAATTATACCAAAAACAGAGAGTTATAGAGTGATAAAAATATATGACCCAACTATATATTCTTTATAAAAAACCTCACATCAGATTCAACAACATAGGTAAGTTAAAGTAAAATTGTTGAAAAAGATATACTGTACAAACATTCCAAAAAGCAAAAATGACCATAATAATATCAGATAAAGTAGACTGCAGAGCAAAAAAATTACTACAAACAAACAGGAATATTACATAATGATAAAGGATCAATCCAGTAAGACATAGCAATTCTAAATGTGTGTATAACAAACAGTAGAACCTCACAACACATGAAACAAAAACTGATAGAACTAAATGTAGACATAGAAAAATTGAGGATTATATTAGGGACTTAAACATCATGTCCTCAGCCACTGATAGAACTACAAGAGAGAAAATTAACAAAGATACAGAAGATCAGAAAAATACAACCAATAGGATCTAAATTCCATATATATGACTCTCTACTTAACAACTGCAGAATACACATTTTTTTTTCAAGTGCTCATAGAACAGACCATATCCTGGCTCATAAAACAAACCTTAACAAACTTAAAAGAATTACAATCATACTGTGTTATCTGATTATAATGGAAGGAAACTGGAAATCAATTTTAAAAAAGATAACAGGAAACACATGGAAATACAGGAAACACAAGAAACAACACATGAGAATTAGAAAGCACAGTCATGTACAATCCATGAATGCAAGAGGAAGTATCAAGAAAGATTAAAAAAATACATAGAACTGAGTGAAAATGAAGATACAACATAGCAAAATATCTAGGACACAGCTAAAGCAGTGCTGTGAGGCAAATTTATAGCACTAAAAAAAAACCCATCATTAAAAATAAGGAAATGTCTCAAATCAATAATCTATTAAGTTCTTACCTCAAGGAACTAGGAAAAAGAGAGCAAAACACCCCAAGGGGAGCAGAAGGAAGGAAATAAAAATAAGAGAAGAAATCAGCAAAATTGAAAATAGAAAAACAAGAGAGAAAATCAAGGAAACAAAAATCTAGTTCCTTGGGGAGGGGGAAACAGTAAAATTGACAAAACTCTAGCAAGAATGACAAAAGTGAAAAGAGAGAAGACACAAATTACCAATGCCAAGAATGAAACTAAATCTTACAGCCATTACAAAGATAATAAGGGAATACAAAAAATAACTTTATGATTATAAATTTGACAACTAAGAAAAAGTGGGCCAATTACTCAAAAACCACAAACTGTTAAACCTCAGCCAAGATGAAACAGACAATCTGAATAGCCTTATAACCAACAGGAAAAGTCAATTTGTAACTTAAAAGTTCCTAAAAAAGAAATCTCTAGCCTCAGCTGAATTTACTGGAGGATTCTACCAAACATTTAATAAGAATTAATGCCAATTTTACACAGTCTTTTTCAAAAAATAGAAAGGAGATGATACTACCCAATTCATTTCATGAGCCTATATTGTCTTCATACTAAAACCAGACAAAATACAAAAGAAAAAGAAAAAGAAAACTAAGAACCAATATTGTCTCTGAACTTAGATGCAAAATTCCTCATCAAAATATTAACAAGTCAAGTCCAACAATATATAAAAATATTTATACACTATGACCAACTGAACAAGGCAGTTTCAACATACAAAAATCAATCAATGTAATCCACCACAATGAAAAAGCTGAAGAAGAAAAATTATATGGTCATATCAGTTGATGCACAAAGAGTATTTGACAAAATCCAACAGTCATTTAGGAACAAATATCTCTCAGTAATTTGGAATAAAGGTACCTCAACTTTATTAAAAGCATCTACAGAAACTCTACAGCTAACATCTTACTTAATGGTGAAAGACTAAATATTTTCCCCAAGATAGAAACAACGCAAGGATATCTGCTCTTGATACCTTTATGCTACACAGAATTAGAAGTCGGGAAAAAAAGACATATAGATTAGAAGAGAGAAATAAAACCATCTCCATTTCAGATGCTATATGTAGAAAATCCCAATGAAACTACAGAAATACTCTTAGAACCTATAAGTGAGTTCATCAAGGTTCACAGGATAGAAGATCAACACACAAATATACAATCGCTCTTCTAAATACTAACAATGAACATGCAGAAACTAAAATTAAATACACAATACCACTTACAATTGCTCTGAAGAATATGGGATACTTAGGTCTTAATAAAATATGTACAGGATGTATATGTTGAAAATTACAAAATGCTGATAAAAGAAATCAAAGACTTAAACAGATGGAGAGATATACTGTGTTCATGGATTAGAAGATAATACATTAAACATGTCAATTCTCCCCATGTTGATCCACAAGTTTATTGTAATTCCTATCAAAATCTCAGCAAGAATATTTTTAAAAGATTAACATTTTTTGGAAAATATCATCCCTTGTATTGAAAGGCTTACAGGTGGAAGTTCATCAGTTTACCCATGCTCAAATGCCTTGTAGCAGCATAAGCATTTCTAGGAACATAGAATTTTGGAATACAGCTGACTGCATTTAGGGGAAATTAGTTTTTCAAGATGAATTCCATTCTTTGTACCTCTAAAAAGAAAATGTCTGCATGCAGCAATACTCATCTTCAGCAAGAAATTTTGTAGACATAGGCAAACTTACTCTAAAACTTATGGAAAGGCACAGGCACTAGAATAGCTAGAACAATGTTGGAAAAGAACAAAAAAGTAGGAGGAATGACTCAACCACTTATTAAGCATTAGTATATAGCTACTATAATCAAAACAGCATGGTATTGATGGAAGAATAAACATATAGAACCACATAACAGAATAGGGACCCCATAAATAGGAATTGACATAAATAGTCAACTGATTTTTGACAAAGGTTCAAATTCAGTTCAATGGACAAAGCATAGTGTTTTCAACAAGTGGTGCTGGAACAGTGAATATTGACAGGCAAGAAAAGTAACCTTGGCCTAATCTTCATACCTTATATAAAAGTTAACTCAAAATAGATCACAGGTTTAAATGTAAAATTCAAATTATAAAAATTTTAGAAAGGACATAGAAAGGTCTTTGGGACCTAGGACTAGGCAAAGACTTCTTAGATATGAAACCATAAAAGGAAAAATGGATAAATTGAACCTCAACCAAAATTAAAAATATTTGCAAGCCATATATTTGAAAAGGAACTTATATTTAGAATATATAAAGAATTCTCAAAACTCAACAGTAAATTTTTTAAAAAGCAAATAATCCTATTAGATAATGGACAAAGGCATAAGGAAATATTTAACCGAAGAGGATATAGAGATGGCAAATAAATACATTCACTGATGTTTAATATCACTAGCCATTAGGAAAATAAAAACCAAAACCACAATAAGATATCACTGCACAGCTATCCAAATAGCTAATATAAAAAATAGTGACAACATCAAAAGCTGGCAAGGATGCGGTTAAACAGGATCATATATATACACTGCTGATGGGAATGTAAAACAGCACAGCCACTCGGGAAAAGAAAAAAACCCTAAACATACAACTACATATCACCTAGCAACTGCACTCCTGGGCATTTATCCCAGAAAAAATGAAAACCTAAGTTCATATAAAAGCCTGTACATGAAATGTTCATAGCAGCTTTATTTGTAATTACCAGAAAACTGGAATTAGCCTTGAAGTCCTTCAAAGGTGAATGGTTAAACAAATTATGGTACATCCATACTGTGGAATACTAGCCAGAGGCAGATACAAGGTTTTGTTGGACTTGAAGTATATACAAATTGCAAGATGTTCTTTAATGAAAAGAACACAAAATTATAAATACAAAATTAGCTAGAGGGCCTTGGAAGGGGCCCCTACAAAGGTGGGGCCTTGGAACTTAATCTTCATTACCTTTATAGTACTCTAGTCACTGTTGTAGCCCCAGTTCCTAGTACAGCTCCTTATGTGTGGTAGGTGTTCAATAAAATTTTATTGAATGAATGAATGAATGAACAATAATTTAGTAGCATAAAAAGGCTAATATCACCTGAAGCCACAATAACAGACATATGTGATCATCAGGCCTGGTCAGACCACATCTAGAATATTTTTCCTGTTTCAACAATAGGAAAAAAAAGCCTTCTCTGACCCCAAAAGCCTAGGTTGGAAACCATGTGCTATGTCCTTCCTGTATTGCAATCTTACCATCTTGTTTTGTGCTGTTTATTCCCTTGTCTGTAACTCACACTGGATTTTAAGTTCCATGAAGTCAGAGACCATGTCTGTCTCACACAGGCAGAAGGCATTCAGTATATATTTGTTTAATGAAGGATAATCCAGACAATGTCCAAATAAGAGTAGCCTCAGTAGTGAAGAGATTTAATACCATGTTTCTCTCATTCAAACACTTGTTATACATCATATACATTCAAATCTAAGATATAGGGGAGGGTAGAGCACATGCTTAGCATGCATGAGGTCATGGTTTCAATCCCCAGTGCCTCTGTTAAATAAAAGAAAATAATAAGTAAACCTAATTACCCCCCCCCAAAAATAAAATAAGATATAGTCTATCCTCTCAAGGAGCTCACAACTCAGACGATGTGTGAAAATACAGCTTCAAAATATGATCACAACACAGTGTGGAAAGTATAACAAAATAACAAAAGAACAGTTGAAAGAAGTTATTTAGCCTAGAGCAAGTGGGAGACAATTGACGAGGACGTGATGGTTTCTGTCTTCCATCTGAATGGCTATCAAATGGAAGAGAGTTTATGACTCCATAGAGGGGAGGGACAGAGTAGCTGACTACACTATTGAATTAATTCTAACAACAAATGGCATGGGCTGACTCCAGTGAGGGCAAATTCTCCATTAGTGACACATTTTCAAGCCTTGGATGATAACCACTTGGTAGAGATACTGTAGAGGTGATTCACAGAGGAGATGAGGACTTGAGCTAGATGACCTTTATGTCTGTTCCAATCCAGATTCTCTGATACTTTTGGTCTCTGCTTTAGATAGAAAGAGGCGAAAGAATCAATCTTTTCAAAAAGAATCCTATACCAAACATTTATGTCCAGCTCTGTCTTGAGTAAAAGATCAATACTTAGTAGAAATTATTTCTCTCCATGTAGTACATGTTAGACTTTAATCTCAAGTCCCAAATTCCTTGTTTTGTGGTAGTTTGAAACATTGCTGTCAGCCACAACATATACAAGATGAAGTGAACGGGTTCTTTGCACTTACATCTGCATCACAGTACAGCTAATGACAAGCTTCCCAATTTTTCTGGATGGGACTAGGAAGAGGTCCCTCCATTCCCCATTGGAATCAGCCATATTAGAGGCAGTGCTTATATTCTCAGATGTATGCAGAAAACCTATACATTCTCTCCTCCTTCATTCCCACCCTGATTATGGAACAGTGAACCTGAGGCTGATGTATTACTTTAAAACTGGTTATTGTTTTCCCAAAACAGATTTAACAAATTTGTTCCACCTACTCAATTACACTCCCGATTACTTTCTTGTGGTTTCATTTAAGTTTTTAACCCATTCCTCAAAGACCATGCTCCACATACAGACTCTGAAACATTGCTCCATTTCAGTGTTGCTCAAAAGAGTAAAGGTTGTGTGTGTGTGACAAAAATGGGAGCAAGAGAAAGGTCAATGTGTTTGTCACATCCTCTAATAAGCAAAGTGACTAAGGTCAAGCCCCTTCCAACCAAAGGGATTAGGGAAATAGGGATGGGGGAGCTGTGATGGGGGAGAAGGTGACTTGTTTGACAATCACTACTGTTTTCTCTGGCTGCTTAAGCAACTTGACTAAACAACAGCTCTTCCACACACATGCCAAAATCAATCAGATCTCTGGACAATGAAGTATGGACCAAATGACACACTGTACCAGAAAACATTTATAAATTAAGTGCTAAACATGCATTATTATTAATAATAATAATAATAATAATAATAATAATAATAATAATAATAATAATAATAATAATAATAATAATAATAATAATTCTACCTAACTCCTCCCAAACTACATTCTCATCCATGTCATCCAGATCTCTGACATGCCTCTAGTCTTACTCTTCTACTTTGTTACACCTCTTTGCTTTCCCACTGTAATTAAACTTCATGAAGAAATAGCCAGCAATAACTAATATTTATTGAATGCTTATACCATTACACCAACACATACTTCTTCATCTGATTTTTACAAAAATCCCCTGAAACAGATACTATAAAACTCATTTTACAGAAGGAGAAACTGAAGCTAAACAAAATTTAAGTAATTTGGCCAAGTTCATACAGCTACTAAGTGGCAGAGCCAGGCTGTTTGATTCCAAAGCACTTGCTTTTCTTAGATTCCTCATATTCTGAGCACTCGAGAACTAGTATTAATCAACTATTAGAGATAAAAACAACCATGACTTGCATGCTCTCTCACATTGATGATTGACTTCTCACTTCCCCAGATCTTCTAATTTTGCTCATTTCCAACACTGTTACCATGCAAGTCAATTTTCACTTATCACTAAGAGTAATGTCACTTAGCTCTCTCTGTCTCTCAGACTTCTCGTAATAGTCATTGATACTTTTCTGCTTAAATTTTAAACCATCCACATAATTTTTCATTCCTTTTGTGCTTCCTAACTTGGCTCTTCTCTTATGTCAAGTACATTTTATTTTGTTCTCTTCTTTCTTTCTT
Source organism: Camelus bactrianus (assembly GCF_048773025.1). Lineage (NCBI taxonomy): Eukaryota > Metazoa > Chordata > Mammalia > Artiodactyla > Camelidae > Camelus > Camelus bactrianus. Next base: position 42,883,371 of record NC_133575.1, read on the forward strand.
TCTACTTATTTCTTGTTCATGCTGCTCCTTATGCCTAAATTCCCACTGTCCCATCAGAAAGCTGAGACAAAATCATGATTTAAGGAAGGCTTCTGAAATTATTACAATAAATATTTAAGTGTATTCAATATATAAGCACTAGACCAGGAACTATGAAGGTCAAAGTTGGATAAAAACTCAACTAGCCCCTGATCTCAAGAAGATTAAAATTTAATAGGAGACATAAACATCATATACCTGTAACTGCAAGCCATACAATTTATATTTTAGGTCCTAAGAGTAGCTTAAAGCACTAGAAAAGTTAAGTAGAAAGGCAGAGGACTTTCTGTATGGGGTGACTGGGAAGCAAGGGGGAATTGGAAGTATTCTTATCTTTATTTTATATGTAAGGAAATCGAGGTACAGAGTGTAGTCTAGGGAGCTGATGTTTTTCAAAGGCGAAAAACCCTTAAATATTTGCAAATGATAGTCCCACTAGGATGAGTAAGCATTTACATCTTAAAACTATTCATGTAACAAAGTAATTCTGGTATCATCTAAATTGTGGCAAAAAGAGGTTCAATCCTTCATGCTTCCCTCTTATTCAAGATTTCTCCTATAAAAATTGGTGCTGAATCATCCATGGACTAGTCAAGATGTCGAAATTCCAATCAAAACTGATCCTCTCTTCATTCTGCAATTTCTTTTTCCTTTAACAATATTGTTCAGGTCAGCTGCAGGTCGGCTGCTCCAACTCCTGCAGCCTTTTCCCAAAGGCTGTGCTGCCCTCTCCTTTCCTCCTAGAGGGCAGAGACTTGAGTACAGTGCTGAGAAGGTTTCCAGTCAGTCCCTTTTCATTTAACTCAGGAGTATCACTAGTTTTGTTTGGGAAAGAAAGCTTTTCATCATCTAGGCTTCAGATAAACATTAGCTTCACAATTCCATTTGAAGTCAATGGTCTATAAGCGAGTCCACCCAAATAAGATTTGAACAGCAAATGTGGAAAATGTTGGTGCTTATAAGTTAACCAATCAAATGTAGGTATCTAGGCATAAAAATAAAAGGTCTAATACACAATTACAAATGCCTTTTCATTTGTTCAGTAAATCAGTCTCTAAGCAAATAGATTACTGATGAAACCAGCATGCAGAGATTCAGAGCTGAAGAAAATAATTCTTGAATCAGTGATTCAGAACTATGCTTTCAGAAATGCCTCTAGTCTCAAAACTGGTTCCTTTGATCTGGCCACAAGTTTATGACATAGTTGCTGAAAAGAAAAGCCTACAGCAATCTTAGTTTATACTGATAGAAGTCTAATGACTGGATTAAAGGAAGGCATAATTCCAGTATACTCTGAGTCAGACAAATAATCTCTAAAGTATGAGGTCCAGTTCTGTGTGCTCCATTTTAAAGGAGAAGTAAACAACTAAGAGTAGGTTCCAAATAATGTTTCCAGAATGATGAAAATTCTGCAAATCATACATACAAGGAAAGAATGAAAAACTGGGGATGTTTGGCATAAAGGTAAAATTAAGAGAAATCATAAAGGCTCTTTTTTTTACGTTTTTTCTTTTTTTTTTCTTGTGAGGGGCAATTAGGCATTTGTCTGTCTGTCTGTCTGTCTGTCTATCTAGCTAGCTAGCTAGCTATTTTTAACGGAGATACTGGGAATTGAACCCAGGGCCTCCTGCATGCTAAGCACACACTCTGCCACTGAGGTATGCTCTCCCCTCTCATAAAAGCTATCTTAAACATTAAAAGTACTGATCTGAAGAATATAGAATAGAGTTACTCTGTCAGGCTCTGGAGGATAGAATTTCTGGAAGTTCTATGAGACTGTTCACCTGCCTTCATCAGGTTGAAATTTCTCATCTGTAAAATGAAGGGAATGAATGAGACAATCTTGGAGGAGTCCCTCCTACTCTATGATTTTGCTGTTAGAATCAGATTTTAACTCAACATCTTTCCCACTAAGCCAATAAAATTGTCCAGTAATGGAAGGAGCTGCCTCAAAAGAAGAGTAAACTGATCATCCTTGAAGACGTTCAAGCAGGATACAGAATAATCTTTCAGGAATACTCTAGAAGGGATACTTGTAGTATAGGAGAGTCACTATATAGTGTATTGAGGAATGCAGTTCTGGAATTAGACTTGGATTTAACACCTGGATCTGTCCATTTTTAGCTATGCCAACCTAAGCAAATTAACCTCTCTGAATATGTTTCCTCATTTATAAAAATGCAGACAAAAATAGGATACATCTAGGAGTTATGAGGATTAAATGAAATGATACAGGTAAGCATTTATCACTGTGCCTGACATACAATGAAAACTCAATAAATGTCTGCTATCATCATTATCAAATAGGACTAGATAATCTTTAAAGTATCTTCCAGCTATAAGAGCTTATATATATAAAGGTCCATAAACAAACTTGGGTAATATCACCAAAGCAGATGCAAATCTGACTGTTACAACGCAAGAGTCTCTTCATCTATTGAGATTCATTTCCTGCGATCACAACAATGTGCCAACCAACAGGGTCTACTTTTCCCTGTAAGATACCATTTGGTCTGGTTGAGTTGGGGGCCTGATCCATCCCAGACAAGTAGGGAACACCAGCTGGGATACAGCAGAATTATAAGAGCTGGTGGCAATATATAAGTTAGCACAGGCATAGGCTGGGGAAAAAACAAAATAAGAGACCAGCAATGGCAGACTTAGTTGCAATAACAGGATAGGGTAAACAAACGTGGCTTGTTACCAGTAGTAACTTAGTTTGTATGCATCTAAAAAAATTAAACCATATTTAAGATCAAATATTCCAAAATCCATAATTTTTAATGCAGTCAGAGAAAGCTTTAATGAGCCTGTTGCAACACCCAGGTGGGTCACAAGAGAGAAGTTATTTTGACAAAGATTCCTTACAATGAGCTGGGTACTGTGCTAAATACTTACACACATTATCTTATTAAAACTTCACAACAACTCTTTAAAATACATGAAAATTGAAGCTCAGAGAAGTTGAATAATTTGTCTAAGATCACAATGCTAGTAAGGGACATGAGTTAGCTAAGGCAGGTCTCTTAAGAATGCACCCTTCAGGGCAATGGTTTAGCTCAAGTGGTAGAGCACATGCTTAGCATGCATAAGGTCCTGGGTTTGATTCCCAGTACCTCCTCTAAAAATAAACAAACCTAATTAACCCCCCCCTACCAAAATAAAGAAAAGATAATTAAATAATACAATAATGAATAAATAAAATATTTGAAAAAAAGGTAAAATTGGATAAGAGGTACATTTCTTTACCTGAATACTGTATACTATGATTTGAAAGGAGTTTTGATAACTTTTAGAACTGTACTAAATTATCATAAAGTTCATCCAAGTTCATTAAAAAATCATTATTTTCTCTCAAAATGTTAAAGTTATCTTAGAAATAGTGCTCCCCTTCAAGAACAGAAAAATTATTTCTATGGAAGTTTGATAGGAAAATGAAATTACTACTGAGATGAAAAAAGATGAAAATAATACAGAGCATGATAATTTATTATATAGGATCTTAGTTGTGCTTTTAGACTAAGCATGATTATTAATACTAAATTATCATAAACAAATGGCACCTAATTAAACTTACAAGCTTCTGCAGAGCAAAGGAAACTATAAGTAAAACAAAACGACACCTACGGAATGGGAGAAAATTTTTGCAAATGAAACTGACAAAGGCTTGATCTCCAGAATATATAAGCAGCTCATAAGACTTAATAAGAAAAAACAGACAACCCAATCCAAAAATGGGCAGAAGACCTAAACAAGTAATTCTCCAAGGAAGAAATACAAATGATCAATAGGCACATGAAAAAATGCTCAGTATCACTAATTACCAGAGAAATGCAAATCAAAACTACAATGAGGTATCACCTCACACCAGTCAGAATGGCCATCATTCAAAAATCCACAAATGACAAATGCTGGAGAGGCTGTGGAGAAAAGGGAACCCTCCTTCACTGCTGGTAAGAATGCAGTTTGGTGCAGCCACTGTGGAAAACAGTATGGAGATTCCTCAAAAGACTAGGAATAGACTTACCGTATGACACAGGAATCCTGCTCCTGGGCATATATCCAGAAGGAACCCTACTTCAAAAAGACACCTGCACCCCAATGTTCATAGCAGCACTATTTACAATAGCCAAGACATGGAAACAGCCTAAATGTCCATCAACAGATGACTGGATAAAGAAGAAGTGGTATATTTATACAATGGGATACTACTCAGCCATAAAAACCGACAACATAATGCCATTTGCAGCAACATGGAATGTCATTCTAAGTGAAGTAAGCCAGAAAGAGGAAGAAAAATACCATATGATATCGCTCATATGGGGAATCTTAAAAAAAAAAAAAGGAACATAAACACAAAACAGATATAGACTCATAGACATAGAATACAAACTTGTGGTTGCCAAGTGGGAGGAGGGTGGGAAGGCATAGACTGGGAGTTCAAAATTTGTAGATACTGACAGGCATATGCAGAATAGATAAACAAGATTATACTGTATAGCACAGGGAAATATATACAAGATCTTGTGGTAGCTCACAGCGAAAAAAAATGTGACAGTGAATATATGTATGTTCATGTATAACTGAATAATTGTGCTCTACACTGGAATTTGACACAACATTGTAAAATGACTATAACTCAATAAAAATGTTTTAAAAATACTAAAGTATCATTGTTTCACCTAATTACGTTCAGAAATTGGCATGTTCCTGTGTTAATGACAATGAATATCATCTTGGTTTATGGCAGGCAGGCAGCACAGAAAAAAAGTGTATTTACAGACTTTAATAAAAGAGAAGTCACTTCTAATGTTTACTTTATTAAGTTAGACCTGGCAAACAAAGACTAAAGCAGTAAAATAGGGGTGGGGTCAGCATAATGTGGAAGAAAAGGACATGAGAATTTCTTGAAAGTCTACCATGAATAGGAATTGTGCAAGAGATTTTACATATTATTTCACTGAACCTTAAAGACAAATCTGTGAGACAAGTCTCATTATCCCATTTTGTAAATGAGGCAACTGAGTGTCCAAGATGTTAGAAAACATGTAGCCAAGAACACACTGCCAGTGAGACCATTATATAGAGTTTACTTAGCTGTTTTCTAATTATTAATTTGATGTTTTCTTTCTGAAAAGGCTATTTATATTCTTTGAAAAGAATATAATAAAACAAAATAATACATAAAACAAAATTGACAAAACTTTTAAGCTAGACTGACGAAGTAAAAAATAAAGAAGACTCAAATTACTAAAATCAGGAATGAAAGAGGGGACAATACTCTTGACTGTACTAATATAAAAACAATTATAAAGGAATATTATGAACACCTTTACATATGCAAATTAGATAACTTAGCTAAAATGGTCAAATCCCTACAAAGAAAAAAATAACCAAAACTGACTGAAAAAGAAGTTGAAAATCTGAATATAACTATAACAAGCAAAAACTTAAATTAGTAATCAAAAATCAACTCACACACAAAAAACCCCTAGGCTCAGGTAGCTTCACTAGTGAACTCTAACAAGCATTTACAGAACAATTAACACCCATCCTTCACAAACTCTTCCATGAAACAGAAAAGCAAGGAACACTTCCCCACTTATGCTATAAGGTCAGTATTACCCTGACACCAAAATCAAAGACATCACAAGAAAAGAAAACTACAGACCAATGTTTCATGAATACAGGCATAAAATCCCCACCCAAATACTAGCAAAGTGAATCCAGCAACATATAAAAAGAATTATACACCATGACCAAGTGGGATTTATCCCAGGAATTCAGGTTTGACATCAGAAAATCAATTAGAGAAATATACTATATGAATAAAAGGGATGAATAAATATTTCAAAAGACAAAAACATAATAACAGCATTCAACAAATTAGGAATAGAAGGGAACTTCCTCAACTGGATAAAGAGTACTGAGGAAAGACCCAGAGTTAATATCATACTAAATGGTGAAAGACTGGACAAGCCAAGGTTAAATATTGTACTAGAGGTTCTAGCTATGGAATTAGGCAATATAAAGAAATAAAAAGCATCCACATTGGAAATGAAGAAGTAAAACTCTCTACCTGCAGATGACATGATATCATATAAAGAAAGTCCTAAGGAATCAAAAAAAAACCCATTAGAGCTAATAAATGAGTTCAGCACATTTGTAGGATGCAAGGTCAATATAAAAAATTAGTTGTATGTCTATATTTGTAATGCACAATTGGAAATGAAACTTTAAATAATTTAATTTCTAATAATTTAATTAATCTAATAATTTAATTTTTAATAGCACCAAAAATAAAATAAAAACAAATAAATAATCCAATTAAAAATGGGCAAAAAACCTGAAACATATTTTTCCAAAGAAGATATACAAATGGCCAACAGATACAGGAAAAGGTGCACAGTATCATTAATCACTAGGGAAATGCAAACCAAAACCACAATGAGATTATCACCTCACATTTGTTAGAATGGCTATTACCAAAAAGATAAGAAATAAACAAGTGCTGGTGAGGCTGTGAAGGAAAGAGAACACTTGTGCACTGTTAGTGGGAATGTAAATTACTATAGCAGTTATGAAAAACAATATGGAGGCTCCTCAAGAAATTAAAAACAGAACTACCATATGATCCAGCAATCCCACTTCTGAGTATATAACCAAAGGAAATGAAATCACTATCTCAAAGAGATATCTGTAACTCCTGTGTTCATAGCAGCATTCTTTTTTTTCCTCCCTTTCCAATTTTATTAGGTAGAATTATTATAGTTTGACTCTACATACACATTATATCATAGCAGCATTCTTTACAATAGCCAAGACATGGAAACAACCTGTGTCCTACAATGGATGAATGGATAAAGAAAATGTGATAACAACATGTATGGATGTGTGTGTGTGTGTGTGCGTGTGTGTGTGTGTATAATACTATTCAGTCATAAAAAAGAAGGAAATCCTGCCATTTGTGACAACATAGAGAAACCTGGCCTTCCATAGAACAGAGAGTAGATTGATGGCTGCCAGAGAAGAGGGGATGGTGGTGGGGAATGGGTGAAGGCAGCCACAGCCAAAGAGTACAAACTTCCAGTTATAAGATGAGTAAGTTCTGGGGTTCTAATGAACAGCATAGCAACTATAGTTGACAATACTCTATTGTAAACTTGAAAGTTGCTAAAAAAGTAAATATTAAAAGTTCCTTCAGACTATGAAACTGACACGTTTGTTGCCTTCTGTGCTAAGAGGGCTGTTTGTTTGCTTGATTTTTAATTGAAGTACAGGTGATTTAAAATATTTTATTAGTTTCTGGTGTACAGCATGGATGGACTTGGAGGGCATTATGCTAAGTGAAATACATCAGACAGAGAAAGACAAATACTGTAAGATATCACTTACATGTGGAATCTTAAAAAATACAACAAACTAGTGAATACAACAGAAAAGAAACAGACTCACAGATGTAGAGAAGGAACTAGTGGTTACTAGTGGGGAGAGGGAAGGGGGAGGGGCAAGATGGATCTGGAGGATTAAGAGATACAAGCTATCAGGTATAAAATAAGCTACAAGGATGCATTGTATAACATGGGGAATATAGCCAATATTTTATAATAACTATAAATGGAGCATAACCTTTAAAAATTGTGAATCACTATATTATATACCTATAACATATAATATTGTACATCAACTATATCTAAATTTTAAAAATATGATATTGTAGAATAAATACATAAATAAAGTTTAAAAATATATATAATAACATCTATGAAATCATGGATAGCAAACCCATGATTTAATAGATGTTATTGCTTAGGGACATGCTAAACTAAATAATGCCTACTTTATGTTTTGTTTTGTTTTGTTTTTTTTTCAAATTGTGTGTATTCAAGGAAGAATATTAAATAAAATACGACTCATGTCAAAAAAATAGTTCCTATCACACATACCAAAAAAATGGTAACTATATGAAATAATGGCTGTTAACAAACCTTACTGTGGTAATCATTTTGTAACATAAAATGCATATCAAATCATAAGTTGGACACCATAAACTTACACAATGTTATATGTCAATTAGATCGCAATATAGCCGGAAAAAATTAAATAAATTACTTAGGAATAAATTTGACAAAAAAGGTATAAAACTTATACTGCAAACTACAAAACATTGTTGAAAGAAAGTAAAGAAGATCTACATAAATGGAAAGACATAAATGGAAGACCTACATAAGTGGAAAGATTGGAAGATTTAATACTGTTATATATATGACAGTATTTCCCAAATTGATCTACAGATTCAACATAATCCCTAACAAAATTCCAGCCAGGATCTTTGCAAAAATTGACAAGCTGATCTTAAAAATCATATGGAAATTCAAGGGGCATATAATAGCCAAAACAATTTTGAAAAAGAACACAGAGGATTCACACTTCTTGATTTCAAAACTTACTATAAAGTCACAAAATGATCAAGACAGTGTGGTACTGGCATAAGGATAGACATACTTATCAGTGGGATTGGCCTAAGGATAGACATGTAGGTTGATGGAATAGAATTGAGAGTCCAGAAATAAACCATTACATTTACAATCAATTGATTTTTCACAAGGGTACCAAGATAATTCAGTTCAGTGGAGGAAAATGATAGTCTTTAACAAATGGTGCTGGGACAACTATATACCCATGTGCAAAAGAATGAAGTTGTACTTCATTCTTCATACCATACAGGAGTATTAACTCAAAGTGGATCACTGATTTCAGTGTAAGAGCTAAAACTATAAAATCCTTAGAAGAAAATATTGAAGTGAACCCTTATGAACTTGAGCTAGGCAAGAAATCACATCAGTAGCACAAACAAAAGAGAAAAATTAAAAAAATTAGACATTATCAAAATTAAAACTTTTTATGCTACAAAGGACACCATTAAGAAATTGGGGGGAAAAACCCCACGTGGTGGGGTGGGTATAGCTCACTGGTAAAGTGCATGCCATGCATGAGGTCCTGAGTTCAATCCCCAGTACCTCCATTTTAAAAAAACCCATAAATTGGAGGCAATATTTGCAAGTGATGCCTGTATCTGATAAGGAACTCAAATCCAAACTATATAAAGAACTCTTACCACTCAGAAACAAAAAGATAAACAACTCAATTTTAAAACAGGCAAAGGATTTGAAGAAACATTTCTCCAAAGAACATATACAATTAGCCAGTAAACACATAAAAGAAATGCTCAATATCATTAGCCTTTGGGGAAATATAAATCAAAACCACAATTGAAATACCACTTCAGACTCATTACGGTGGATGTAATCAAAAAGACAAATGATAACAAGTGTTAGCAAGGATGTGGGAAAATTGGAACCCTCATATGTTCCTTGTGGGAATATAAAATGGTGCAGTCACTTTAAAAAACAGTTTGTCAGCCCCTCAAAAAGTTAAACATAGAGTTACCATATGACCCAGCAATTCCATTCTTAGGTATATATTCAAGAGAACTGAAAATAAATGTCCACACAAAAACATGTACACAAATGCTCACAGCAGCAGTATTTATAACTGCTAAAAAGCGGAAACAACCCAAATGTCCATCCACTGATGAATAGATAAACAAAATGTAGAATCCATACAATGGAATGTTCTTTAACCATAAAAAGAATAAAATACTGATTCGTGCTACAACATGGATGAACCTTGAAAATATTTTGCTAAGTGAAAGAAGACAGTAATAAAAAAGACACATACATTATATGATTTCATTTATATGAAATGTCCAGAATAGTCCACTCGATAGAGACAGAAAGTAGATTAATGGTTTCTAGGGATTGGAGAAGAGGAAGATGAGGGGGAAATGAGGGAATGATTGGTTATGGCTATAACAGTGCTTCTTTTTGTGACTCAAGTTGATTTTGATGATAGGTGCACAATTCTGTGAATATACTAAAAAAACATTCAATTGTACACTTTAAGTGGGTGAAGTATATGGTATGTGAATTGTATCACATACAGCTATCATTTAACATAAAAGCAGTGGTGAGTAAAACTGCTGGCGCTTTGGCATGGATTAAGGCAGGGCACCAAACTATACTAGTGGCCAGGGTATTCTTTGCCACCATGCACTTCGGGGAAAAGAAATACCATTTCACTTAAGAATGTTCTTGATGAAGTATTAGAAGTGATACTTATTGTTCATTTAAAATGCTATTTATGTTAGCAAGCATTGGCTTTATTATTGTTATTTTTAAATAAATTAATAAAAATGTAAAGGCTATTGATAGAAATTATAAGAAACTTGTAATGCTACATAACATACTACATTTATATTGCATGCCACATCCTTCTGAACTGATTTCAGTTTGGTATGTAGCTTGTGGAGGTTAACAACTCTTGAACTGCACCAGCAACAATTAAAAACCCTGTCTTTCTCAAGAGGGTACAATAAACCCAAAAATATTTGGGTGACGGTGCTAGAAACCTATTTATTTTATTCTTAAAAATAAAGAAAGTTCTTTCTAAAATACGTTGCTTAGGGTCTTAATTTTTAAAATCAGTTTCACTGTATCTTGAATTGCACAATATGTTGCAATATGGCCTAATACGCTAGTTCTAGATATCATAGTTATTCCAAGTTTTGAAATGATTCTTCCAAATTATCGGTCCTAAATCTATTCATTCAAATATTTATTATACTATATTATAAAGACCCAGATATTATCAGCTAATAAAAGACAACATTTGAATAAATGTTCCCATGAAATCGTTTGCTGTAATCTTGCTACACAACACGAAAGATATTCACTAACTGGCTCTAAGGGAGAATAAAAATTAGTTGAATAATTTATTTCAAATATAAGAGCTGTTTAGTACTGCAGTACTTTTAAAATTAAATTTTAGTTTTCTCCATTATTCAGAAATACATCAGTTGTAAATGGTTTCATTTCAGGAAGTTTTCTTGGTTTTCTCTCTCTCTGGGTAGTCACTGAAAAGACTTTCAGGAAGATGCAAGTTTTCAGAAAAAAAGTGAAATAAGTAAAGAATACTGCCAAACTACTGTTTGTTCCAACACTCTATATATAAATGAAATAAAACAAAACTAAGAAGTTTAACATTGAAACTCTTCCCAAATAAATACTTATTTCCACCTTCACTCTCCAAGCTCAAAAGTTCCATGTTCTTATCCAATCTCATTCAAGCTCAGATTCTCTCAGTATTTTGGTGGGTAGAGATGTACAGCTATATAACATCTAATGAAATTCTAGGCCACAGTCACTGAATAAATGAGCAGAGCCAAACAAATGGCATTCCTTATCAAATAAACACTAACATGATTGAGCATACAGCATTTCAATCAGTCAACATCTGTTCTATAATTGTATTTCCTATGTTATAAATGTAGTGTGAGTGAACAATTCATTTTTATGGATTTACTGCCTCTTGCTGCTTCGCCATTGTATTTCAATTCTAGTTAGAGGGACCTGAACAGGAAAGTATATACTGAATGAAGGAAAACCTTGATTATCTATAACCTCTCAGGAATAAGTTATCCAAGTTGCCCAACTAGTTAAAAGTTTAATACTTCAGAAACAAACTATTTTTAATTTAATCTATTGGATAGAAATCTAAACACAACACTCACTGCTTGCTGATCTTCATAAGCATAATACAGTGGATGATCACAACTTACTTGTTTTTTGATGAATTTGGGTCGTTATTATGAACATCAATTACAACACTACATTATAATGCACTGATGCCCTCAGGGATTATTTAAGCAATATAGGGCTATTAGACCCACACTGCTGTGAGTCCTTGGCCTGTTTTTTGTTTTTTCTGTCTCCTTCCTCACAGTCAGCAGCCTTTCCCTCCTACTATCTTCTATGAGCCTTTCTAACATTTCTAAATTGCCTCTCCATAGCTGTTGGCTGGGAAATCTGATAATTATGATTTAAGCATAATGACAAGTAAATAAATTATGAGTAAGGATTTGAGGAGCTTACCCCAAAAAGTGCATGACCTTAAGTGCATGGATTTTGTGACACATCTATACAAAGCCTTTTTCTCCATCTTAGTTCATAGGTGAGGTTACTAGACCACTGAATTCCAGCTGTGTGATACCATATTTGAAAAAAACCTCCCTTTTATCATCAGGACAATTTATGATCTGGTACAAAGTCCCAAGGCAATTAAAACAAGGTTTGAGACAAATCTACTTCTTTTGCAACTGCAGATAAAAAAGCATAGTCTTTCTAAGCTGGAACACTCAGGATAACCTAAGAAATAAATTGCATAGAGATTAAATACTTTGGAAACATGACTTAGAAATCTGAAAATTGATACAAAACTAAGTATATAAATAGGAGAACAAATTCAATTCAATTCAAACAGTAAATGTTTATTGAGCATCTACCATGTTCAAGGCATTATACTAGACACCACAGAGAATATAAAAATGAGTAATACACAGTTGATGCTTTAAGAACTTAATATCTAGTAAGCAAGATTGAATACAAATGGTTAACATGAAAGGCAAAGAAAGGTAAGGGATGTAAGAAAAGCATAAACAAGATCTCATGGGAGTTCAGAGAAATGAGAGATTAAATTTAGTATGGGGAGAAGAATCAGAGACTCACAATGCTTTCCATGGAATAAATGGCATTTATGATGAGCCTTACAGGTTGGACAGGTTCTTAAGAGAGCGGGAGGAAGAGGCAGCAGTAGTAGACACCTCAGGCTGAAGAAACTGCAATCATTCATTCCACAAATATTTACTAAGCGTTTATCATGTATCAGGCACTGTTGTAGTTACTGAGACAGAATAATAAACAGACAAAAATCCCTGCCCTCACGGAGCTGATATTATAGTGGTGGGGATGAAGGGAGGAACAAAGAAAAATAGTAATAGTAATGACAACAATAACAGCTAACACATTAGCTAGCTTAACATGTGTCAGGCACTAAGTGCTTTACATATAAATTCCTTTCAGTCTCAAAACATCTCTATGAAGTGGATTACTATTGTCTATTTTTTTGAAGTATAGTCAGTTACAATGTATCAATTTCTGGTGTACGGGGTAATGTTTCAGTCATACATATACATACATATATTTGTTTTCCTATTCTTTTTCATTATAGGTTACTACAAGATATTGACCATAGTTCCCTGTGCTATACAGTAGAAACTTGCTGTTTATGTATTTTATATATAGTAGTTAGTATTTGCAAATCTCAAACTCTGAACTTATTGTCTCTATTTTACATATAGAAAACTGAGGCAGAAGTCAAATAAACTGCCCAAAAGCACACAAGGAGAAATGGAATTACAATTCAAACCTGGAGTGTCCAAGCTATAGACTTTGTGTTCTTAATCATTATGCAATACCAAATAAGTGTGAACTGTTAACATGTTACATGTTGATGTAAACACTATAATCAAGGAGCAGTAAGCCAATTTATCTGGAATACATAAGGGCAGAGTGAAGGATAGAGCTAAAGAAGTAGGTTGGGCTCATGCTATCTATGGAGAGGCTTGAGCCCAAGACAGAGGGGTCTGCCTGCTGAATTAAGTGCAATTGGAAGCCATCGAAGATAGTCATAATTAGTGCCTCACTTTGTAAAGGATGGACTGGGGTGAGAGGATAGGCCAGGAGAGGAGTTCAGGTTGACCACTGAACATTTACTAAGACTATTGACACAGCCCAGGTGAAGAGTAATTAAGGAATAGAATATGATATATGATACAAAATAACATAAATTATGGGAATTCCAAGAAACAAGAGATAAAACATATAAACACACAAACAATAATTTAAGAACTCATTCTTCCAGTTCAGAGCAAAACCTTGAAGTCATCCTTCATTCCTGTTTCCTCTCATATCCCACACTGAATCACTAGCAAATCCAGACACCAACAATCTTTCACCACTTTCACTACAACTACCCTAGTCCAACCCATCATCAACTCTCGCCTGGCTTACTGCAGCAGCCTCCTGACTTGCTCCCTGCTTCTACCTTTGCCCTACTATAGTCTAGTCTCAACCTAGCAGCCAGAGTTATCCTGCTTTGAAAAAAAAAAAGGGTACAGGGAGGGTATAGCCCAAGTGGTAGTGTGCATACTTAGCATGTACAAGGTCCTGGGTTGAATTCCCAGTACTTCCTCTAAAAATAAATAAATAAATAAACCTAATTGCCTCCCCTGCCCACCCCCCTGAAAAGGCAAATCAGGTTGCTCCTTTGCTCATAACCCTCCAAGGGCTTCCCATTTCACTTGGTAAAAGGCCAAAGTCTTTACGATGGCCTACACAGCCCTACATGATTTGGTCCTCTCCCCTCATATCTCTGATCTTACCTCCTCCTACTCGTCCTTCCATTCATTCTGCTTGAGTCAGAATGCCACCTTGCTATTTCTGGAACATTTACGTTATCCCCCATCTTAGGGTCTTTACACTTGCTAGTCCTTCTGCCTGGAACGCTCTACTTGTCTCCTCTCATACCTGCCTGGCTCTCTCCTGACCTACTACAAATCTCTGTTCAAATATCACCTTCTAAGTTAGCTTTCCTGGAATATACTTTACAATTGTGGGCACATACCTACTCTGTCACCATATTCCCTAGCCAACTTCTTTAATTTTTCTCCATATAACTTTCTGTTATCTGACATTTGATATATTTTACTTAACTGCTTGTGTGTCCTCCTCCATTAGAGTATCAGCTCCACAAGGCCCAGGATTTTTGTCTATTGTATTCACTACTATATTCTTAGTGGCACCTGGTAGTTCTCAATACATATTTATTTAATTAATGAATGAATTCAGGGAAACCAAAGTGAAAGAAACAAGAGACACTGAAGAATCAGAATTTATATAACAGGGCAACTGATGGAATGGATGGAGCAAGGAAGGAAACAGATCAAAATGCCTTCATGGTGCCCAGACTCCAGGAATGGCAGTAACATTATCAGAAATACATTGGTTAGGGGAAACTGATTGGAGAGGGAAAATTAATTCACTTTTAGTCATACTGAGTACGTGGCATGGGACACTAATGAGAGATCAAGCAATGCAAGCCTGGAGCTTAAGAAAGAGATCAGGGGTAAAGACATAGGTTAGAGGGTTATTAACATAGAGATAATAGTGTTAGAGGGGATAGCACAGTCAGAGAGGTAGAAAGAGAACCAAAATAATGCCATGTCATCAAGCCAAGAGAGGAAAAGAGTTTCAAAAACGTTGTGGTAAATCTGTTAAATATTACAAGACAAGTCAAGAGGTTTCTTAAAACAGACAGGTTGATTTGGCAATTAGGAAGCCATCGGTGACCTTTGAGAGAGGTGTTTCATTGAAGTGGCAGGGGTAGAAGCCAAATTCCAAGGCAGTTAAGAAAGGTACGTTCTTTCAGTAAGCTTAACAGAATAAAAATGTTTGTACCCTTTTGCTTAGCAATCCCACTCTTTGGGATTTATCTTTAAAAATGGTTCAACAAAAGAATAATAGTAAACAAATACATGAATTCAGGAAGATGTACTTTTCATTGTTGCCAGTAATAATAACAATTTGCAAACTACTTGAAATATCCAACCAAAGGAAAAATAGTTTAGTAATGTCTGATAGAGTAAGACAAAATACTTGTTAAATAGTAGAAAGAATATGAAAAAGGGAAATGCTTGATATGTTAAATAGAAAAAAATTAAAATTAAATTTAAAATATACACCATCCATTTGTTGACATTTAATGATGGAGCCCCTCCTAATATGATATGCACATACTTGATATACAGTGGCATACAAAACAGACAGGGCTGCTACCCTCATAAGACTTACAGTCTGTTATTAAAACTGTGGAAAAAGTGTATACATATACACAACCAGAGAAAAGTATACCCTCAAATGACAAAAGGTGTATGTTATGATGATAGGATTATGGCTCTTTTCTCTCCAATATATTTTAAGAAAAATAGCTCTTTCCAATAAATAAAGAGAAAAGTGAATATTTGTAGCAATGAAAAGAAAAAAAGAGTCGAGAGGTGGCTTGATGGGGAAGCGGGGTTTGAAGAAGTATTTTTTAGAAGCGGAAACCTGAGCATGTGCCAAGACAAAGGAGCTAGCACAGAGGCAGAGATTGAAAATTCACACATCTTTCTTGCTGCAACAGCTAATTTAACATATCCATTCTGAGAGCTCTTCAAATTCCTTGTAGAATGGACTTTGAATAGCCTAGAATAGCTGTCCTAGAGCTGACATTTAAACATGTCTCTTGTGAACGCTAATAAAGATTCCATCCTCTACCTAAAAAAAAGCTTGATTCAGACAATAAATTTCATAGTAAAACTACTGAACATGGAGGAAACAGTTACTGAACATTATTAGTTCTCATGAATTGCCTCAGACTATAGAATGTATTCACCACATTCCAATAATTTTGCTTCTAAATGATTTTCTTTTGAGTAGAGGAAAAATTGGCTGGGAGTCGGGTATATTTTTATTACCACTTAAAAGGAAGAGAATTTAATGAAAGTGTGGGGTAGCACAACTAATATGCTGACCTCTCAGATCCTTAACCTCCTCATCTTCAATGACTCTCCTTCCATTCCATGTCAGCCACCCACTCTTCCCATCTTAGAAGTGACCGTCATCCTTTAAAACTCCTCCAAAATCACTCATACAAATATGACATTATCTGATCACAACCTTCCACGTTTCTGGTTCAACTACTTCTGCTACCACCATTCTTTCAGCTCATCAAGATCTCCAGTTCACTGATTCCTTCCTCCTCTACTTTCTCCCTATTCATCAGAATTTTCCTCACTTCTCTCCTTATCCAGCTTAGGTTCCACAGTGTATCACTGTGGTAACACTATTGCTAAAACCACAAATCTCTTGCCCCACTATGATGTTGGGGATAATGATGGTTTTGTACTCATCTAGCCCAAAGTCCAATCACTGATCATTCCTACTATCCACTTTCTCTGCATCAGTATCCAGTAGCCAAGTATGGGGCAAATCACACAACAGGCAGATGGGTTTCAATACATAAAATAAAAATCACTACATATAGTAGGGCCCTGAACACTGCTCATCAATCTTGCTGTGTTTCTCTAGTCAATATGCTCTTTTTCACTCTCCTCCACAACTTTTGCAAATTTTCTCCACTCTCTTCAAACCTCCAGCACACAATCCCCCAGCTGTACCCCTTTTCAGAAAATGACCTTGCCTCTTACTTCCTAGAAGAAACAGGCTGTTAGCTTCTTAAGGCTGGCACATAGTAGGTACTCAAATATATAATAAATGGGGGGAGGAGGATAAAAACATGAAAAGGAGAAAAACTTGGCATAGTACCTTAAAGCACTTCCTTCTCTGTAGGCCTCAGTTTCCTCATTATGAAGAAGAGGTAGGTATATAGCATTATATACATAGCCCCCAGGTTTAAATGCTATGTGATAAAATTTGGGCTCACATGTCAGGACCTATGAATGCAATCTGTTCAGAGAAAGATTTCTCAAAAGTGTACAAGGGCAGTAGCCAAGAAATACCATCTTATGCCTGGCTTCCCAGTTTGGAGAGGTGCTATGATGTAATTCACTATTCAATAAATATTTACAGTTTACCCTTCAACAACAGGGATTTGAACAGAGCAGGTCCACTTATTTGGGGATTTTTTTCAGAACTAATTACTATAGTACTACATCATCTGTGGATACAGAGAGCTGACTATAAATTATTTATATAATATAAAGATTTTAATGTTTTTTTCTTGAGGGGGGGATTAGGTTCATTTATTTCTTTATTTTTAGAGGAGGTACTGGGGATTGAACCTAGGACCTCGTGCATGCTAAGCATGCGCTCTACCACTGAGCTATTCCCCAACCCCCTGTACTCAGATTTTTGACTGAGTGGAGGGTCAGCCCTACTAACCCCCATGTCGTTCAAGGGTCAACTGTATTGAGGTCCTTCTGGTGTAAGGATTTATAAGGGAAAATAAAGACTAGGTAAGGCTTTGCCTTCATGGAGATTTCAATCTATAAGGGGAAGAAAGACTTTATACAAATATCTCTAATACATGACATGTACAGCTCCTTTTAAAATGACTAGTGATTAATGACCTAGCACTTCTTATTGCTTCCCAATCAACTGTGAAAAACTCTGATGGCTGTCAAAAAACTGTCACTTCCTAAGATATGATTTAACAGCATGCGTTTCTTGCAAGCCCTGAGACTATTCAAAGCTACAGTTCGGAATGGGTGAGTAGAGAAATGTGCAGTTAGTCCTGACTTATTAAAACGGTTTTCAAATTTCAAGACACTCTTTACTTTTCAAAATGTTTTTCAATGGAAGAAACACATTGAGCATATTTATTAAACCTCTGCACAAATGTGATGGTCATGAAGTGATTCTGAATGTATCAGCTGGCTGAAAAAAGAAAAGGGAGGAGAAAGAAAAAAAATAGGTACTGACATGTCCGTGCCTAGAGTTCTAAACTTGGTCATGCATTAGAATCACTTAGTGAATTTTCAAAAAATACATATTCCTGTCTCCTCTCCCCAGGTTTACTCAGAGTCTCTGGAGTTTGGGCCTGTATTTGCATCTTTAAAGCTCCTCAGGTGATTCTGATGCACTGCCAGGTTTGAGAGACAAGATTAGATCATTTAGATCATTCACTATCCCCAACCCCACAAGAATTTCTGTATTACCGAAGAGCAAAATCAATTATTGATTTACTGTTAAAAACAGATTTCTTGAGGCTAGCAGGTTATTGTTTAATAAAATTTACTACACAATTGGGTTGTATCTTAAGGGGTTTATGCACACTTTAGAATGCACTGGTGCACCTTGCATGACTGCATATACTATATTTATGTCTGTTTTCTAGGACTTGGAGCATAATTTTTAACTATTTTAAATGGTTAGAGATTTACACTTCCTATATCTTTGCTTTTTTATGCCACACCACTGATTATATCTGTGATTTATTTCATGCTGAGTCTCTGGTCAGGTACACAACCCTCCATTATAAAATTGTTCCTATAGGATAATATGATGCATTTTATGATGGAGTTTTTAGGAACAGCATGTCGGTGAAAATCAGGGCCTACCTGTACAAGGTAACTCACTTTTCACAAAAGGTATGTTCCTCATTATGCTGTACACCAGAAATTGACACAACATTGTAAACTGATTATACTTCAATTTTTAAAAATTAAAATAAATAAATACATAAATAAATAAATTTACATTAACTATTTTTAAAAAAGAAAGGAAAAAAGAAACAAGAGGGTCGCCATCTGCAAGCCAAAAGAGAAATCTCAGAGGATGCCAATCCTTGCAACACCTTGTTTGTGAACTTCTAGTCTCCAGACCATAAGATAATAAATTTCTGTTGTTTAACTTTAAAAAAAAAAGGTATGTTCCGAAAAGTGGTATAAACGGAATTTCTATCAGTCAAATCATTTACAATCTACCCAGGACCCGCTTAACCTAAAATGAACTCTTCAGTAAAGAGAGGAATAGTTTTAGAAAATTAAAGCTCATTCTTATTTTATTTGCTCTGAAAGTTTAAATTTAGTGCATGGAGAGATATTAAAATAGGGCACACTAATATTTAAGTAGAAGCTAGTCTAGGCTACAGTGCAAATGGTATTTTTCTTGAATATCAAATTGCAGATCATATACTTTGGAGCCAAAAAAAAGTAATCACTGAATCCCCAGGCCAAGGAGGTTATCTTTTGTAGTGTTGTGCATTAATCTCGCAAAGAATGTGAATGACAAGTCTGTTTCTTTGTACTCTAAGATTTAAAGGGATCAGAGTACAGACAAATGCTCACACAATGTTCCTGTAATTGAGTGAAAATGGCAGGTGTGAGGATCCTCCTTTTCCAGAAGGAGAAATATAAGCACAGGTTGATCCGTGCAGCTTAAATGGTGAGGACTTCTGACTGCAGACAGGTAAACTAAATACTAGAACTGACTGAATACCAAAATGACTTGCTCTAAATAATAATACTATTCAAGCTAGCCACTTCCTAGGACAGAAGAGGGAGAGATGGTCAGGAAAGGCATGCAAGAGTACTTTGTAAATTCCTAAATACTATGCAAATATAGGAAGCAAAGTTCTCAGTTGAGAGTGAGAATGGGGGCAGTGGTGTTGGCGGTTTAGGGAGAGAGAAAGTATGAAAAAAAAAAAACTACAAAAGGGAAGGAGAGAATGGACTGAGTGTAGCATTAAGGGTCTAACTTGAGCTCTGTGGTCATGAATTTAAAGTGAGACCAGGCCATGTATTTTTCTCTAGCTTCTTTCATTGCATGGGTACAAGCACTAAGTAGGCAGAAAATTACCAGGATTGTGATTTTGCCAAATGAATGAAAAGAAGTGACACAGGCACAGAAAACAAACTTATGGTTACCAGAGGGGCAAAGGGGATGGGGAAGGATAAATTGGGAGTTCAGGATTTGCAGATACTAACTACTACATATAAAATAGAGAAACAACAAGGTCCTACTGTATAGCACAGGGAACTATATTCAATATCTTGCAGTAACCTATAATGAAAAAGAATATGAAAAGGAAAATATATATATATATATAAGTATGACTGAATCACTATGCTGTACACCAGAAACTAACACAACATTGTAAACCAACTATACTTCAATTTAAAAAAAAAAAAAAAGAAATAAGTGAGAGAAAGAAAGGGAGTTAAGGTATATGCATTCCAGGGGCCTGAATTAGAGTAGTGGTGTTAGAAATAGAAAAAGATAAGACTGAGATATTCCCTGAAGTTCAGACTGATACAATTTAGCTAACTAAGGTGCCTGAGAGGCTCAAAAATGCCTCCACATGAGTTTTAGTCAGGCAATAGCATTTGAACACTTGCTGGGCACAGAGTGCTGCACAGATGAGATTTCAGAGGTCAGCTGTAATCCTAGATTTCCTCAAGCAGTGCAGGGCTATCTGAGATGCATAGACAAGGCATATGCCTGGCAAACAGTGGGCTAGGGAAATTAGGAGAGGAAGACAAAGGTCATTTTGCCTAAACTGACAAAAGGTTTGATGGTGGTATAGGGAGCAGAATTTGCCACCCCAAAGCACGTCTCTTTGGAATACTAATTATTTTCAGTGGGTTATTTTCTAAGAAACAGCAGACATGGGAAAAACTCTGAAAACCAAGTAGGAATTACCCTTCCGTAAGAAACATTTACATCTGTAAAGGAAATCTCCATTTGTAAGGATGTCTCCCTGGCAGTAACTGGAAGAGGAGGATGACCAAATCTCTAGAAAATCTTTTCAATGGAGAAAGCAAAACTTAAATCTGCATCATGATCACCCTTGTTTACTGTGCTTTTCCTGGAATCTCCCATAACTGACTCTCCCCACCCTCAATATCCTCTTTAAACTGAGGATGGTATTTAGGGTGAGGACTTTAGCCATTTTGGTGAGTTACTCAGTTTTCCTAGGTCTCTCCCATGTGTCCACCGAAGAAAAACGCACAAGCTAAAAGTTGCAAGTTGTATTTTATTTGGGGACCTTACTGAGGACTGTAAGCAGCCTCTCAGAGAGCTCTGAGGAACTGTTCCAAAGAGGTAAGGGAGGAGCCAGGATATACAGGAGCTTTTGCTGGACAAAAAAGAAAAAAAAAATGTAGTCAGACATCAAAAGATGACTGCTAATCACAAAAACCAGACATCGCAAGTTAATGATTTTAGTGCTTTTCTACAAATGGGAAGATGCAAGAGTCTGAGCTCATTGAAATGATTCCTTTGATATGCCTTTTAGCTATCTCAGGCCAGTATCCCATTTTCCTCTATCCTGAATTTCCCTCAGGTGCACCACTGGGATGGCTGCAGTGGCTGATGGCTTTTTGGTGGGCAACATTCTTTGTTTACTTAAATGGCAGGTGACATTTTTTTGGTCTGCACATGTATACATGTTTTTAAACTTTGTTTGATTTTTCTCCTGTTAATCTGTCTCATGTCAATTTTAATTCTTAGACCATCCAGAAGAAGCTAGAAGGGTAGGGGAAATTTTCTTCCTCCCCAGCAGTAGGCAAGGAGGTCAGTGGACAATGGAGTAGATTATCACCTAAATGACAGTGAGTTAGAGAAGCAGAATGGCCTCCTAGGACAAGATCAGTAATGAAAACTGCAATCATGGGGTAGGGAACAAGTATTCTGTTGTGTGTGATTACGCTTGCCTCCTCTTACCCCCTCCAACCACCTTTTGCAGCATAATTTAAACTACAAAGTATAATATATATTCTACTGATGTAAATTATGGTGGCAAAACTTCTTAAGATATCTCACACCTGTGCACATACACATAACTGGAATAAATTCAGATGTGTGGGGAAAATCTGTGGTCAGAAATCCTTCAAATGTATACAAAAATGATCACAGGTATTATCACGCTAACAAGGAAATAGTGCAGAATAGAAGAAAGACAAAACTGGGGGGTCTGAAGACTTGGCTGCAAATTTAGTAGACTGAGTTTCAGTTTCCACATCTGTAAAAGAAGGTAATGACACCACACCCTCCCTAATAATCATAAAGTCTGTGCATAGGAATGTAAGGTTCCTGAGGGCAGGGACTTTTACTGTTTGTTAGTGTATCTCTAGCACTTAACCTGGCACAAAGCAGGTGCTTATGACTATTTATTAAGTGAATGAGTATAGGAAAGTGATTTTATATCTGAGAATTCTATACAAATCTCAAGTATGGGTTTTTCTTCTTAAAAATAATTCATATGAAATGAAACTGCTTCTGTGATTATAGCAATATAAAATTCTCTAACATTTTGATATACCTCTTTAAGCACTATATCTTATTTCTTTCGCATGAGATTGTTATGGACTGACAGTAGCTCAACAGGACAGTTGGAGAGTTTAAGCAGCTAATTTTAAAATTATTTTATGGACTAGCTCCATGGAGGCCAGAGGCAAAAGGTCAAAGACAAGAATGATGAACTTTTTGAAAAGTGAAGTTACTTTCTATTGGGAATATTTAATCTGGAAGCCTGCTCTAAAAAAAAAAAAAAAAAAGGAACAAGGCATCTGAAATATGTGTAGTTTTACTGTACAGAAATTATGCCACAATAAAGTTGTTTAAAAAAAGACACAAGGAAGGATTGTGTAATCACATATAAAATATATTGAGAAGTTTAAAATCTCTCTCTCTTTTTTTTAAGATGCACCAAAAACATGTCCCCGCTGTGCCTAATGATCACTTTACCTTTTCTACTTGCCCTTTACTTCTAGGCAATATCACATATTATAATTTCTGTCTTCTCTCAGTCTTTGACATTTATAATTATATACTTCACAGTTATATTTAATTTTAATTTTTACATTTACACTGTATATATAAACCCCTGAAATTCTTTGTTGAATGACTAAATAGATGAACTTCATCAAGACTCCAATATATTGAGCCCGTTCGTACCTCCCATCTTATTTCCCCTCCCTACCCAGTATATTCAATGGCCTACCATTACAATCACTTCCTCAATGTCCTTGCCTCTCTCTCCCATGTCGTAGGAGTCTGTACTTAGAATCTGAACTCTGCTGCTAACTGTGGCCAGGAGAACATGGGATCCTCCTGCTTTTACAACCTCATCTTGTACAACTTGCTGCCTCACTCACTCCTTCCAGGTCACACTGCTCCTTTTTCAGTTCCTTTAAAATACCAAGATCATCCTTCCTTCATGACCTCCACAAGCTTTCTTACTACTGCGTATAGGACCCATCCAGCACCCTCTTCTCATTCTATATCTCATTGTCCATGCTACCTCCTTAGCAAGGCCTTCTCAGTTCATTCTAATTAAAGTAGGTGCTCCCCTGTTATTCTCTCATTGCACACTCCATGGCTCTTTATAAACCCATATTTACTTACATACTGATTATCTCTGTCATTAGACCATAAGTTACATCAGGGCTGGGACACTATCTATTTTGTTCACTGTCATATGCCCAGCCTCTAATACACAGTACCTCACATAAACTAGTAACTCAATTATATCTTTGAAAGAATGAGTAACAAACACTCATTATTTCCTTTTCTTATGAGGGAGAGTAATTACGTTTTTTAAAAGTTTTATTGGTTTATTTATTTATTTTTTAATGGAGGTACTTGCATGCTAAGCATGTGCTCTGCCACTGAGCTATACTGTCCCCACCACCATCACTTCCTTTTTTTGTGGTGGGAGAGGAAATCAGTTTTATTTATTTATTTATTTATTTGTTTGTTTGTTTGTTTGTTTGTTTATTTATTTAATGGTGGTACTGGGGATTGAACCTAGGACTTCGTGCATGCTAGGCATGCACTCTACCACTGAGCTATACCCTTCCCCTGACAATCGTTTCCTTTTGAACTTCCCAATATCCTATGCAATAAGGAAGTTTGTTATCCCACAGTATAGGCAGAGAGTCACACAGCCGGTAGCAGAACCAAAGTCTTCTCACTCCAAATCCAATGCTCTTGTGTTAACACTACCTCGCCAGATAGGGAGTGTTCTTTGTTATATGAAAACAAATACTATAATAAACTCATTAAGTCACATTTCTCATAAAGATGTGGCAATGTCAACTCCAGTTCTTTGGCTTTAAGAATTTCTCTGAGATAGTACTACTCTTTCCACACCTGCAAGGGGAAAAGAACTATATTTCACATACCACAAGGAGACAAAGGAAACAGGTTTGGGTATTCATGTGCTTTTTTCATAGCATGTAATGTGATTCTGCTGGGAAGCTTGCTATAAGCCAATAAAAGTAAAGAAATAATAGCCCTACCTTATAAATCTGTCAGTAAGTAGGTTCCCAATATTTAGTCCCCTGACAGACACAACAATTGCTTTGCTTATACAAGTTAACAGAGTTACCATTTTCCTATTGACCCTGAGAATTAGATTAAATAGACCAGGCAGGCTGTAATTTACCAAGCCTCACATTTATATGCACTCAAAATTCACTGAAACCATTTCAGGAACTATCATATGCATTATCTAATATTTTATTTCATAAGAATTCAAAATATGACTAATTCTTTCTGCTGTCATATGTCTTTTGATGCATTCTATAAAAAAAGATAGCTATTTTTGTTGTGAGCTTACTATTTGTACTAAACATTATTCTAGGCACAGGGGATCCAGCGGTAAAGAAGAAATAGTGCTTGCTCACATTGAAGCTTACATATTTTGGCTTCCTCAGGTTAGTCACTTGGTTTTAGATTTTCCCCAATAACATTTTTATTAAGGTTGAAAACTGAAGGAGAAAAACATTTACTAAGGGTATCTACAATCCTGACACAAATTTGAGCATGTGGATTCTTTCCACACACCAACCAATTTCCTAACACCAGCTGGGGGTCCTACAATTTAACTCAATTCTGACACTATCTGCCTGGAGATAACATTAGATCCCACAGGTTAAGGGCTCAATCCTATAAGAGTGTCCCAGCCCTTTCAGAGGCCAATTTTAATTTCAGGTTGTCACTTGTACTTCTGATCCTACCAGCTATAGATTGGAGGTTCCAATGACCTCTTCTTTGGGCTTGATTAATTTCCTAGAGTGGCTCACAGAACTCAAAGAAACACTTTACTTACTGGATTACCATTTTTGTTGGTTTGCTTGCGGGTTTTTTTGGTTTTGTTCTGTTACTTTTTTTTTTATATTAAAGTGTATAACTCAGGAATAGCCACATGGAAGAGATGATTGGGCATGGAGCTTCCTTGCCCTCTGCAAGACACTCCCAGAATCTCCAATCTGGGAGCTTTCTGAACTCTGTCCTTTTTGGGTTTTTATGGAGGCTTCATTATGTTGTCATGATTGATTAAATCATTGGCCATAGCAATTGAACTCAGTCTTCAGCCCCTCTCCCCTCCCAAGAGGCCTGGAAGTGGGATTGAAAGTGACAACCTTCTAATCACATGGTTGGCCCCACTGACAACCAACCCCCATCCTTAGGTTACCTAGAGGCTTTCTAAAACTCAGCTTATTAACATAACAAAAGATAACTTGTCCACCCTCCACATTTAGGAAGTTCTAAAGGTTTTAGAAGCTGTGTGCCAGAAACTAGGTGAGGACCAAATATATATTTCTTTTATAAATCACAATATCACACTATCTTCAATAATTCTGTACATGTCTAGCTTTTCCCTCCCACTGTCATCTTCCAACTTCAGTTAAGAGAAGAGGCTTTGGAATCAGGGCTGGATTCTAGTCCTGGCTCTGTCACTTATTGGCTTAGTGGCCACAGGTAAGTTAACCTCTCAGAACTTCAGTTCCTTCCTCTGTGAGATCTTCACGCTGCAGGTATAGTATTATTTACTATTTCAAAACTCAAATTCCATCAAGTTCCTTCCTTACCTAAAAACCCTTCAATAGTTTCCCATTAGCCTTAAAACAAAGACCAAGTCCTCCCTCCTCAAGGCTTCCAAAGGTCCTGCATAGTCTCCTGTCTGCCTACCTCTCTGACCTCTTCTCATACCATGTTCCCACTTACCTTCTCTAATCCAGCTACTCTTGCCTTCTTTCAGCCTCTTAAATTAGGGTTACCAGCTTTAGCAAATAAAAATATAGAATGCCCAATTAAATATGAATTTCAGATAAACAACAAAATTTTTAATAGACGTATATCCCAAATATTATATGATATATTATAATTTCTACTAAAAAATTATTCACTTTACCTGAAATTCAGATTTAATTGAGCACTCAGTATTTCATCTGCAATTCTACTTAAATATGCTACCTCCCTCCTGCACCAGGGCCTTTGCCCATGTTGTTCTCGCTCCCTGAGAAGCTCTTTCCTCACTCTCCCACTGAAAGAGCTGTTGCAAGGCATATGTGAAACAAGATTTAGGAAGTGTATAGCACAGTACTTAGCACAAAGAAAATACTCAACAAATAGTATAAATAAGAATTCAAAGCTTTCTACTCTTGGTTTATCTTTTATATTATACAGATTGTGGCAGTTATCAACATTTTGTCATTGTAAATAAGTCATTCTCAATGCTCTTGGGTTCTTTATAAGAGTATTGGTAAATGGCAATATATACACATAACATATAGTATTTCCCTTACCAACTACTTTAATATATGTGCTTTCATATGTGGTCTTCACAATAATTCTGTAACATAAACATCACATAACATCACAGTAGTATGATTTTATTCATTTTACAGATGAAGAAATAACCAGGTAAGTTCTAAGTCACTTAAATAAATAATAAATAGTAAAAGCAATAATCAAACCTAGGCCTTCTAGCTTAAAAAGCTAAAATTTTGCAGCTATATGGTATTGTCTCCCTACCCATTATCAGTCTGTGACAGATCTATATTACTACTACTACTACTACTACTACTACTACTACCACCAGTGATAATAACAGTAATCAGCAATAACAACCATAACAGCTAACACTTACTCAACACTTTCTCTGAGCCATGAATTTTTCTAAGTGCTTTGCATGTATTATCGTATTCTCATAACAGCCTTAGGAGGTAGATAGCCTGTTATTATTCCCACTTTTCACATAAACTTTAAGCCTCGATTTCCTTCAGTAACTTGTTCAAGGTCACAAAGCTAGTGTCAGAACAAGGATTCAAAGCCATGCAGCTCAGGTCTTAAGTCTGAGCTCTTGTCCTGTCAGAGTCCAGAGGGAATGCACCCATGGAAGTCCTGGTGTCACTCCTGCTACACCATTATATTTACACATGCATACATTTAAGCAACAGCCTATCTTTTGGTTAAGACGGCACCAATCTCCCAGAAAGATACCCCTTTGTGTCATCTTATGGTAAAGGTAATAACTTTTTGATGAGCCAGCTACATTTTCTGTCTTGAAACAATAGCATGAATTCATAAAAATGACTGGTCTGGCTTAGAAGCAGAATGAAACAATCTGGTCCAGAATAATGTGATTTTCATTGGGAATTTTAAAGCCATCTTCCTCAATGTCCATTTTACTGACTCAGATGTTTTCTACTATTGTCCTGTATATGTCATATACACATAAACATATACACTCTCCCAACCACCACAGATCTTGCCAAATGCAACAAGCTACATGTAGCATAATTGCTTCTGCCTTTTATAATTGCCACTGCAAATGATAAAAAAGCATAGGCTTATAATTCGGCAAATTTTACATTTCTCAGAAAAACTGCTAGCAGCTTTGGAACCTCCAACTGGCTAGTTAAAACAACAGAACAGGACATGGTGATAATGCAAAGGCTGAGCAGTTATGTATCAGAAAATAACAACAAAATAAAACATAGTATGAGCCCCCAAATTTGTATTATCTGCTCTCATACTTGCCAGAAGGATTGGAATTTGAAAAGGAAACTAAATAAGATCTATGTTGTTTCAGATCACAGGCATTGGAGTCAAAATAGACCTGGGTTTAAATCCCAGGTATGCTATTTACTGTCTGTTATTTAATCTCTCAGAGCTTGTTCCCTCATCTGTAAAATAGGGCTAATACCTACTTTGCAGGGAAATTATAAAGACTGAATTAGAATACATGTAAATCTCTTAGTCCGATGGTTGACACTTAGCAGCACATGGTAGACCCTCAATAATCCAAATCCCTCTAATCCTCCTGACAGGCCTGGTGTTAGTGCAGAGCGGTTACAGAATCACAGTGATACTAATTCTGTTCTTTTCAGACCTAAGGAGCTGCCTGCCAGATGCCTACTTTCCTCCCTCCACTTTACCACAAACTTCATTTTCTCCTTTGGCATCTAAGGAACAGTGTTCATCTAGCCTTTGTCTCTGGGGTGGCAGAAATAAGGGAGCCAGTCTCAGCAGTTTAGGAGGGGGGAAGATGGTTGTGCTAAGTTCTTTTGTGTCCTCTAGTTGAGGGCCACTCAATTCAAGGTAACTTCATACCCACATCAACCTGTGCCTTGTATCTGAAGAGAGACCCACCTAGTTATAGTATCGGTTTAATAGTCACCATTTAATTTATTCATTGGAGTTATACAATTAATATGAATATTTTAAATAACTATCATTTCTTACATACTTTTTGCCAGGTAGTATGCTGAATGCTTTACATACATTATTTCATTTAATTCTTCAACAGCTTTCTGGGGAAAGTTAGTGCTTATTCATTAAACAGCAAATATTATTGATTGTAATTAATTATCGATTGTTCTGAATACTAAGAATATAATAGTAAACAAAAGGGACAATAAGTTCTGCCCTCATGGAGTTTACTTTCTACTTTGGGAGATACCAGAATGCTTAAGTAACCCACATGTTATCACCTAGTAAGTAACAAAGCCAAGATTCAAAAGCAGATCTGTAAATGAAATAGGAAGCCCAGAAAGAAATCCTCGCATATACAGTAAATTGATTTTTGACAAGGGTGCCAAAACCATTCAATAGGAAAAGGATGGCCGTTTCAACAAATGGTGTTAGGAAAACTGGATAGCCACATGCAAAGGAATGAAGTTGGACACTTATTTTATACTATATAGAAAAATTTACTCAAAATGGAGCAAAGGCCCAAATGTAAGAGCTTAAACTAAAACTTTCATAAGAAAACATAGGAGAAAAGCTTCATGACATGGAATTTGGCAATGATTTCTTGGACATGACACCAAAAGCACTGGCAACAAAAGAAAAAAATAGATACATTGAACTACATCAAAATTTTTAAAATTTTGCATATCAAAGGACACTAACAACAGAATAAGGCAACTCACAGAATGGGAGAAAATACTTACAAATCATATATCTGATAAGGAGTTACTATCCAGAATATATAAATAATTCTTACAACTAACAACCAAAAAACCAAACAATCCAATTAAAAAATGGCCAAAGGACTTGAATAGATATTTCTCCAAAGAAGTTATACAAATGACCAAGAAGCATAAAATGCTCAGTGTGCCAGTAATAATTAAGGAAATGCAAATCAAAACCATTAGGAGACACCAATTCACAAACACCAGGATGACTACTAAAAAAAAATAAAATAAAACAACAAGTGTTGGCAAAGATGTAGAGAAACTGGAATCCTTGTGCATTGGTGGTAGGAATATAAAACAGTGCAGCTGCTATGGAAAAGTTTGGTGATCTCTCAAAAAATTAAAAATAGAATTACCATGTGACCCAGCAATTCCACTGGGTATATATACCCAAAATAATTGAAAGCAGGGGCTCAAATTGATATTTGTACACTCATGTTCATAGCAGCATCATTTACAATAGCCTAAAGATGGAAGCAATCTAAGTGCCCATCAGCGGATGAAAGGATAAACAAAATGTGATACATACCTATCATGGAATATTATTCAGCCTTAAAAAGCAATGAAATTTCAATGCATGCTACGACATGGATGAACCTTGAAGACTATATACTAAGCAAAACACACCAGTTACAAAGGACAAACACTGTATGATTCTACTGATATGAGGTATCTAAAGTAGTCAAAGTCATAGAAACAAAGTAAATGGTGGTAGCCTGGGGGGAGGGGACAATGGGGAGTTATTGTTTAATGGGTCCAGAATTTCCAGTTGGGAGGATGAAAACATTCTGGAAGTGGATAGTGATGATGATTGCACATTGTGAATGTACTTAATGCCACTGAATTGTACACCTAAAAATGGTTAGAATGGTAAATTTTATGTTATGTATAATTTACCACAATAAAAAAATTAAAAAGCAGACTGATGATTCTTCTACCTATACTCTTATTTACTACAGTACAGTGCCGAGTAGTTGATGCTTAGACTAGTCCAGAGAAATCTTGGTTCAGCACATTCATGTTCAAATGTAAAATTGTGGGGAAGCCATAAAAAACACACAGAGCACTTGGCATCATCACAATGCTATTTGAGAACATAATTTACTTCGTTATCAAGCCCCAGTGCATTACTGAAAACCAATTTTAGATGAACCAGGCTGAATAAAAACCATTACTACAAATAGGAAAATAGCTAACTCGACTGTAAATGATTATCAGGAAGTTGTTTTTAAAACAATTCCCTCAAACTGGGGTTAAAACCTGTTACATAAGTTTTCCTAATCTAGCAGTCAGATTACAAATACTGAACTATTCATGAACTTCTCTTGCTTGTAATTCACGAACCTATCAGATGGAAACACCAGCTGTTTCTGGTACAACATGAGCATTTCTTCTTGTTTTTTTCTCCGTTTTTGTTTAATTCATTGGCAAAGTGTCAACATTTTTTTTTGGTGGGGGGTGGGGGAACTACAGTATTTCTTGAATTAAGAATCAGAAGTAAAATAGAGTTTTCAGTATTTTTTTTTTTTGGTTTTTATTGATTTTTGGAAGGAGAGGCAGAGCCTAAAGTATTAAGACAATGGAAATGTTTTTTAAGCTAAATCCACTGTGATAGCTGTAACCCTCATATAATGGGCAAGTGTATCACTGGAAATGTGATAGACTCTAGGTACCCACTTTACACTATTGGTAGCCTTTTTTCATTGCCACCATCACTACCACCACCTCCACCACCACTACCACTATTGCTACTACTACTGGCTAACATTTAGTGAGCACTTACTATAATGCCAAGCACTATGGTATAAGGTTCGTATGCATTTCCTCTTTGATTCTCATAAAAACTTTATAGAGTAGATATCTTACTATTTTTTAATTTTATACATGAAGAAATGGAGAAGAGTAGTAGAAGATTAGTAGTAAATGGCAGAGCTGGGATTCAAATCCTGGCTCCAGGCTGCCAAGCCCATGTATCTAAGTATCATGTAGACTACCTCCCCATAATACTCTGCTTAAAATGAAAAATCTTTTGACAACACTATGTTCTAACCTCAGTCTTCAGATTTTATATACACGGATCAGTTACAGAAGTTAAGTTAATTAATTAAGCTCGAAGCAGGGTAACTCATCTATCTGATATGGGTTTCTCCCAAGGCAGCTGGCTCACCACTCCTTTTGTCCAGATTCTAGAAGCAACTCAAAGAGTCCTTCTTTGCTCTCTAATTCCTTCTTTTCTTTGACTCTACACCAGAAAAAGTGCTCAGTTCTCTGAGGAATGAAACCTCCCACATGTTAATGGAAGGCAATGAGAAAACATGGTTCTGTATATAGAGTAGCACCTTAGTCAGTTGCTTCCTAATTTATCTCTTCTCTATGTAGAAGTAGACTTGTAGACTACTTGACATACATCATTTTTAGACTTTTATACATGTTCTTTATACTTTTTCTTCTCATTTGCTTTGAATATTCTTGAGTGACCATTTGTCCCAATGCTTTAGAATTCACCTGCTTTACGGCAGAGGGCCTGGACAAGACAGCCTCTTCAAATACTTCTCAGTTCTACTCTTGTGTGATCTCCCAGAGCAATGTTAAAAAACTGCTGGTTGAAAAGTTTGTTTGTCCCATCCTTCCAACCCCTTATCCTACTTGTAACAATGCCACAATCTTGCAACACCCCCACTGGAGTAAAATGGAAGAAGTGAGATGGCATGTCTGACAGAGCACAGCTAATCTTTCGTTCACCACACACAAGCCCAGGTCTCACCCAGAACAGAATCCTCTCAATAATTAAACAGCTATGATAACAAAAAGCTACAGTCACATAAAAGTACAGTTTCCCGGAACACTATTCTGCCTAGGGATGAAAGCTGTTTTGCCTAGGAATTCATAATAAAGTATCACATTCTCATTCTTTCTTTCAAAAGTTTGAGCAACAAAAACAAAA
Organism: Camelus bactrianus; assembly: GCF_048773025.1. Classification (NCBI taxonomy): domain Eukaryota; kingdom Metazoa; phylum Chordata; class Mammalia; order Artiodactyla; family Camelidae; genus Camelus; species Camelus bactrianus. The sequence goes on from NC_133575.1 coordinate 42,916,085, forward strand.
CAAGTCTGTGCACCTACTGTGTGTACAACATTGTTCTAGGCACTGAAGATATTAAGTCACATAAGACAGGGTTTAGGAAGAAAGGCAGACCGGTGAAATGACATTCACAGTGCATGGTATATTATAGTTAAGTGCAGTGACAGGAGTATGCCTAGAATCTTATGAGAACACAAAAGAGGATCTACTTCAGACTTGGCAGTGAGTAGTCAGGGGAAGTTTTTTGGAGTAGGTGACATTTAAACTGAGCTTCGGGTGAAAAAGGTAGAAGGTAAACTAAACTGAAGTGAGGGTAGATTTGAGGCAGTAGGCAATAAGAGGAGAGATTGAAGAAACATTAAAGATGTAGACTCCATAGGACTCAGTGTTACAATTTGGGTGGGGAAGGAGTGAGAAGAATAATTTAAAGCATTCAGATTTCTGGCTTGGAAATGGACAATAGTGCTACTCATTGAGATAGTGAACAGGGGAGGAGGAGCAGGTTTGGGATGAGAAGATACATGCAGTTTTGGATAAGTTGATTTTAACTGCCTATGGGAAACGAAGAGATTTCCAATAGAAATTATACTGGAGCTCAGTAGGTATGTAGTAAAAAGAGAGGTACAGGCTGCAATCTTGATTTCAAAGCTATTCCCACAGAGATAGTGGCAATCAAAGCCATGATTTTTAAAGAGTTCACAGTGGGAGAATGTATAGATTAACAACAGAAAAGAGACAAGGATGTAGACCTAGGGAATGTCAACAAGGCTGCAGACTTAGGGAATGTCAACATTTTTTAGAGATGAGCAGAAGATCTTCTAAAAGAACTTGAGAAGGAACAGCCAGAGAGGTAGGAAAACAAACAAGAAAGCCCATTGCCACAGAAATAAGAAGATAGACTTTAAAAAAAATAAGACTATAACACACAGAATGGGAGGGAATATCTACAAATTATCCCTCTGATAAGAGTTCAGTATCTAGGAAACATCAAAAACTACAATTCAGCCATAAAAAGATACACAATGAAATTTTAAAATGGGCAAAGGATTTGAAAAGATACTTCTCCAAAGAGGATATACAAATGACCAATAAGCACATGAAAAGATGCTCAATATACTTAGTCTTTGGGGAAATGCAACTCAAAACAATAATTAGTGCTTACTTTGGTAGCACATACACTAAAATTGGAATGACACAGAGAAGATTAGCATAGCCCCTGCACAAGGATGACATGCAAATTCGTGAAGCGTTCCACATTTTTTAGCAATGTTCTCCTAAGGTAGTCTACCTAGGCAATAGAAATAAAAGCAAAAACAAACAAATGGGACCTAATTAAACTCATAAGCTTGTGCATGGTAAAGACAACCATAAATAAAAAGAAAAGACAACCTACAGAATGGGAGAAAATATTTGCAAAAGATGAGACTGACAAGGACTTAATTTCCAGAATACACAAACAGCTCATACAACTTAATAACAAAAAAACAAACAATCCCATCCAAAAATGGGCAGAAGACTTAAACAAACATTTCTCCAAGGAAGACATACAAACGGCCCATAGGCACATGAAAAAATGCTCACCATCGCTAATTTTCAGAGAAATGCAAATCAAAACTACAATGAGGTAACACCTCACACTGGTCAGAATGGCCATCATTAAAAAGTCCACAAATCATAAATGCTGGAGAGGGTGTGGAGAAAAAGGAACCCTCCTACACTGTTGGTGGAAATGTAGTTTGGTATAGTCATTATGGAAAACAGTATGGAGAGTCCTTAAAAAACTGAAAATAGGCTTACCTATGATCCAGCAATCCCACTCCTGGGCATATATCTGGAGGAAACTCTAATTCAAAAAGATACATGCACCCCAATGTTCAAAGCAGAACTATTTACAATAGCCAAGATATGGAAACAACCTAAATGTCCATCAACAGATGACTGGATAAAGAAGTTGTGAGACACACAAACACACACAGTGGAACACTACTCAGTGATTAAAAAAGAATAAAATAATGCCATCTGCAGCAACATGAATGAACCTAGAGATCATCATACTAAGTGAAGTAAGCTAGAAAGAGAAAAATACCATATGATATCACATATATGTGGAATTTTTTTTTTTAGAAAAAAAGGACACAAATGAACTTATTTACAAAACAGAGACAGATTCATAGACACAGAAAACAAACTTATGGTTACCAGCGGGGAAAGGGCACAAGGAGGGATAAATTGGGAGTTCAGGATTTATAGATACTAAGTACTATATAAAATAGAGAAACAACAAGGTCCTACTGTATAGCCCAGGGAACTATATTCAATACCTAGTAATGGCCTATAATGAAAAAGAATATGGAAAGGAAAGATATATATATATATATATATATGTTGTACACCAGAAGTTAATGCAATATTGTAAATTGACTGTACTTCAATAAAAAATAAATTAAAAATTTTTAATTTAAAAAACAATGATTAGATATCACTTCACACCCTCTAGGATGGATACAATAAAAAACACAAATAATAACAATTGTTGGCAAGGATGTGAAGAAATTGGAACTCTTATATACTGCTAATGAGAATGTAAAATGGTCCAGCAACTGTGGAAAGCAGTTTGGCAGTTTCTCAATAAGTTAAACATAGAATTATCATATGACCCAGCAATTTCACTCCTAGGTATATATCCAAAAGAAGTGAAAACAGGTGTTCAAACAGAAACTTATATGCTATTGTTCATAGCAGCATTATTCACAATAGCCAAAAAGCGGCAACCATCCAAATGTTCCTCAATGGATGAATGGATAAACAAAAGTGGTACATTCTTACATTGGGCTACTATTCAGCCATAAAAAGGAATGAAGTACCAATACATGCTACAATAAAGATGAATCTTAAAAATATTGTTAAGTGAAAGAGGCCAGACATATGATTCCATTTATATGAAATATCTAGAATATGCAAATCCATAGAGACAGAAGGTAGGTTAATGGTTGATAGGGGCCAGTGGGGGAAGGGGCCATGAAGAGTGACTGCCAATGGGTACAGGGTTTCTTCTTTGGAGATATAAAAACATTCTAGAATTAAATAGTGGTAATGGTTGCACAATTCTGTGACTATACTTAAAAACCAGTAAACTGTACACTTTAAAAGGGCAAATTTTGTGGTATGTGAATTACATCTCAATTACAAAATTTTAAAACAAAACATAAACTTTACATTCAATAAATATTCACTGAGGAACATTAATAAATGAAATGACTCTATCCTATCACCAGTAAATTCAAAATGTCAAATGACTTTCTGTGCTTATTATTAAAAACTTTTTAAAATAACAAATAAAAAAGAGGATTGGGCAATACCAAACATGACAGAAAGTGAAATATGATTACAACAAGAATCTCATTTAATTTTACAATATGGAGATCATAAGTGACCTTAGGAAAAACAGATTCAGAAGTAAGGGCACAGAACCTAACCACAGGAAGATGAAGAATCAATGACTTGTTGACTTGTAGACAGCAAGTTTATTCCATTCTTTTCAGAAGCTTCACTATTAAGAGAAATGGGAAATAGAGTAGCTTTAGGGATATGTTGGATCAAAGAAAGTCCCTCCCTGCCAGATGGGAACATAATTATGTGCTAAGAAGAAAAAGACATTAGAGAGGGTTCAAAGATACAGGAGAGAAAGAAAATGACTGATATAGAAAGAACCATGAAAAACTGGAGGGGAGTGGGAGAGGATCTGAAGCCCAGGTGAAAGGACTAGTCTTGGACCAAAGGAACATCCTTCCTCTATGAAGACAGGAGCACAAGAGTGGGTCCAAATGGAGTTCAATCTGTAGGGATTCCAGTGAGTGAGGGGAATGGAACAGTTACAATTTTGGGGGCTTTGTCAAAGTAGGGAGAACTGGGGACAAGAAATCAAGAGACTTGAGGATAATTCCAAGAGGGTGATTGGAGTGACAGGTAAAAGGATCTAGACTGGTAAGGTAAAAAGTCCAGGCAGGTCCAAAAGAGAACATAAGCTGGTTGGCTTTACATCATGGGGCCACCGCTGTTCAGTTTTTTAGGAGTAATAAGAAGAAAGATCTAATCCTTTTGACTTCTTTTGTGTAATACAGGCACTGAGATTTCCCATACCACCAAAACTGTAAAATAACAGAGATAGACTACTCCAAAAGGAAACTGCAGTACTACTAAGAAAAGGAAATGGAAACTGAGTAGGCAATAAAGAACAAATGAACCATAATTTCATATTATAGTAGCATACTATCATACGAACTGTTGTTAGACAATATATAGACCAAATAAGTAAGGTTTATGGGCTCTAAGCCTTTACCCAAATGCACCTTTCATGCACCGTCTCAGTCTTTGCTCATGCTGCTCCCTCTACTCAGAATTCTCATTTGCAATTTCAGCTTCTCTCTAATGTCAGGGACTTATTGTATCTTTCTATCTCTTACAATGCGATGCAGAATGTCTGGCATGTCATAAATGCTGATTTGAGTTCAGATGAAATAGGGAAAAAAGTCACTAAGGACTAAGTGATCAGGAAAGGCTTCACAAACAAGTGTGAAATTTAAGCTTGTCCTTAAAGATGAGGAGTATTCTACTGTCAAAAAAGAGAATTTTAACAGGAGGAGTGACACAAGTGACAATGAAGGTAGGAACAGCAGTAAGAAAACCAATCTATATATATAGCTGGGGCTTCCTATTATGAATAGCAGATAATGCTGGCAAACCAACATTGATGTGGGTCTTGAATGGCTAGCTAAAGCATTTGGACTATACTTATTATGCCAGTGATTTTTAAGGTGGGGAAAGAGTTAAGAAAATCTGGGTGTGAGGGAGGAAAGCAATAGGGATTCTACTGAGCTGCACTGATAAAATTGCCAGTGTTAGAAGAGACCTTATAGGTCGCCAGCTTCAATTTCCAACATTTTACAGATAAGAACATTGAGAGCCAGAAAGGTGAAGTGACCTACATAAGGTGATCCAACTTAACCAGAGGAAAACAAATTGACTCATATCTTGGACCAGAACCTCTGTCTCCCAATTTCCAGTCTAGTTCTCCTTCTACCACGCATGGAAAGAAACTATCACATGGCCAGGCTGAAAGAAAGCATTTGCAAATATAAAAAGGAAATACAACTAAAAGCATGTAACATGAAGAATTCCAATGCCATCAATTCCTGTGAATTTATGTCAACAGTCAGGGCAACTATACGTAATATATAAGGTAACAATCAGGATAAAAGTTTTACACACTTGAGGAGACAAAGGGACACATTTATCAATACATCCTGTAGGAAATAACTGTACAGTTTTATATTTTTTACCTATATTTGTATTGGATCCTCAGAAAAGCACTGTGAAGGAGATACAGAAGGTATTATCTTTCCCATTTTACAAAGAAGGACATTGAAATGTGCTAATTGGCTTAAATGAAGAGCCAGAATTCATTCCAGTACTCCTCCCCCAACTTCCAGGACATACCAGTCTGCAAAATAGACCAAAACAAGCATGAGGCAACTTTGGTTTTGAAGGAGGAAGCAAGACTTTGTGAATGAGTAGGTAAATGCAGGGGCTGTGGAGAAAATGGGTTAATTGAAAGTGTGAAAAAGGAATTTATGAATTAGTAATACTATTTGGGCTTACATTTTTACCTGTGAGTCACATCTCTCTTATAAATGCTTGGCACATAGTAGGAAAAGAGTAATTATTTGTTGAATAAATAATTTAATGGCACAAATTTCAATCTGTACACACACTGTCTGTGGTTGGTAAATATGTGTTTATTATGTCATTGTCCTCAGGTCACAAACCATATGCTTTGTGAGTCTTGCTAAAAGATGAAGAAAAAAGAATATGAAAAAGAATATACATATGTAGGTAGATACATATATACATATAAATATATAACTGAATCACTATGCTGTACACCAGAAATTAACACATTGTAAACCGAATATACTTCAATAAAAAATTAAAGACTATAGAATCAGAAAAAAAATAAAAGATGTGGAAAACTCTGAAATTTCTCTTACTGGGATGATGTCAAAAGACAAAATTGTATTACTTACACAGCTGTGATATATAACACAACATTTACCAAAGGATAAAATTCTAGTGTTTAATACTTAAATGCGTACACACACAAACACAATCAATCTCTGCTGTCTCCTGCTCTCTCTCTCACTCTCTCTCTCTCTCACACACACACACACACACACACACACACACAAACACACAACAGGTGCACAAACATTAGCCACAACTCTGGCTTTTCCCTAGACCTTTATTATTTGGAACACTGGTATATTTTGTGTTACACAAGGTATAGAGGTCCTTACCTTAAGTGTTCACCTGTATTTACACGTTAAATGAGATATTGTTAAAAATACAAACGAAGGTTAGGTAACTCTGATATATAATAGGGAAAGGCCTTTGGCTTAAAAGGGAACTTGGGTATGAAGCCTCCCATGACCTGGAAAATCAGTTAGATTCTAAAGGCCAAGAAACTGAGGTACCTTTACTAGTCTGTGGGGGAAATTAATTCCAAAAGCATTGTAAAGACAAAAACTTGCTTGGTTAAAGAAATCAAGAAATACATAGCAGGTCAAAGTAGAATATGAGTGCCTGCTATGCGGAAGGCTTTTAAAGATTTGAAGGAGGGAGGAGGGTATAGCTCAGTGGTAGAGTGTGTTGCTTAGCATGCACAAGGTCCTGAGTTCAATCCCCAGTACCTCCATACAAACAAACAAACAAACCTAATTACTTCCCCAAAGATAATTATTAACTAATTAATTATTTGAAGGATGGAAAGGAACTGTGGGTGGAGGCTCTAGGGTCAAATATGCTTTCTGTGAGGGTGCCTGACCTGACGCAGGGCTCGAAAAGAAAAGAAGCCTTGGTGGCCGACCCCATTAATAACCACCTGAACCTTAAAGTAGCATGATATTCCCCTTAAGAAATGTGTACAACTGCACTTCAGAGTCCAATATTAGGGAGAATGTTTTAATATGTTAAGACTTGCTTGTATATTTAACTAAAGGAGTACAGATTAGCACTGTAGAAGGTACAAAGAAGTATAACACTGTCTCTGCCTTTGAAAACTTTCATCTAGTCAAGGAAACGAGATAAACTACAACACTGTAGTGTCAAATGAGGGGTTTAGAGAAGTGTTGAGATGGATGGGCAAGGGAGAATTCCCTTTAGTGGTAAGGTGTAAATTGAGCTTTTCCTTTCGGACCTGAAGGAATCTAAGAGGCAGCTGGAAGAAAGGACATGCTATTTTGGGGAATGAGTAAACAAAGGCCAGAATGTGAGAGGTCTATGAATGCACCTGTCTGGACGGAACAAGATTCAGATGAAGACTAGCAAGAAGAGTGGCAGAGCAGTTCAAGCCTGAGTGCAGAGAGGCTTAGAATGCCAGTTTAAGAAGTCTGAAGAGTGGCACTGGGGAGACAGAAGAGATTTCTGAGGAAGGGGGTCACACGACAAACTTGAAGAAAAAGAATCTAGCTGAGGTATGCATATGGAGGAGAGAATAAAGCAACTCTCAACAAGATAACCACTGTAGGAGTCAGGTAACTGAGGTAGAATCACAAACTTTCTTGGTTGGGAGAGACCTTGAAGATCATCTAATCCAAACACAACCAGAGTGGTCACAGTGGGACTCAAAAGAAAGGGAGTAATGCAAGAGACATCATGAACAGTATAAATCAACCTCACAAAATATGAATCAGCTTAGCAATTGATTGCTAGATACGAGTAGCAAGTGAAAGGGAGAAGTGTTAAAAAAAAAAAAAGCCTCCAAGGTTTAATGCCTGAGTGATTGGAAGAATGAAACTGGGCTTTAATTTTGAAAAATTCAGGGTATGTGGTGGGAGAGGGGAAGGACGGAGGTGAGTTCAGTTTAACTTAGTGAATTTGAGAGATCAGCTGGAACTCCAAGCAGAAACAAAGAGTACCAAAAAGATTTGTCTAACATCGTTAAGAAAAAAGTAGGTTTGCACTCCTTGGTTGACTCTTTGTAAGCTAAATCAGCTTTAAGGAATAGAGTCCCCACTAGCAATGTGTCTTGCACATAATATGCACTCTGTGAAGTGGTGTGAGTCAGGGGAACTCCTAAACTCTGCCCCTCTTCCTTCTCCCTCTCAATCTGACTAACTATGACAAGTGTTAATATCCTTCTTAATAAACCCTCATAGTTTCCCCAGCCTAAGCATTTAGACTACACAGCAAAAGTGCTTTAGAAGCATGTAATGCTTCTAGGCATGGAGCCATGTGGATTGATCCAAAACCTTATAAATGCTTATGCTATCATTGCCCTTGTAGACCACTGGTATGGCAGGATGAAACAGGAATAACAATCCACAAACGACCAAATAAAATTCAGAAGCAGTCTTTTGAAAATCAGTTTCATTGTGGCTGTTTATTTTCAACCCCTGCTATATGCCATTGCTCCAATAAAAATTACTCTTCATCTCCAAAATGCAGACCCATTGACAGGTGGATGTGAATGGAGAAGTTGTACTCAGCAGCCTATAATTTTAAAGTAATTTCAGCAGCTAGCAGCAGGGGAGTTCCCATAAAGCCAAGGAACCACCCTCCTCCTCTGGCTATTCCAAACACACAGGACTAACATCTAACTGAGGAACTGGCAACTGAAATCCCTCTCTCTCGCAAAGACACACAGTTTATGAATTGATTTCCCAAATAGTGTTCTCCAGAGATATTCATTAAGCATTTACTACCACCCAAGCTCATGGTCCAGTGGTCTTCAAAGGTTGTCCCAGTATCACAGATGATAAAGTCCTAATAATCCATAACAGGGGAGCTGAAGTTAGTCACAGGGAATCAAATGTCATCTCCTCTATACTCTTCCCTTTATTTCTTCCTTTAGAGCAATAAAATGAGCATCAACATCACCTGAGAAACCTTTTTTTCCCCAAACAATATATGCTCATGGCCCTCACTCTAAAGATTCTGATGACATATGTCTGAGTGTGGTAAAGGACATATGCATCTTGAAAAGTTTCCCTATGTAAGATTAATATGCACCCTTAGTTAAGAACCACTACAATAGATGATCTGTGTATTTTAATCCTATAATTCTGGAAAAAAAACTCTTAGTAGGATCAGGGAACAGCTAGGTATTTTGATCAAAGAGAATGAGGGTAAGAGAAACAGAGACAGAGATCATTCTGGGCCAAGATTCCTGATTACTATACGCCCACAATAATGCAAGTAGCCATTAGGCCCCATATTCACTCTAGCTTCTAACCATACCAAGCCATGCACAATTCTGTAAGTCAGAGATTCTCACTGTAGAGAGCACACCAGAATCATCTACAGAGCTTTTAAAAATTATAAATGACCAAACCCCAACCCCTGGAGTTTCTTACTGAGTTGGTTTTGGATTGGGGTTCCGTACACGTCAGTTAGGAGATAGATCTGAGGGTAACTGGGATGCAGTCTGGAAGACTCTCTTCCTTTAAAAATAGGTATCACTCAGAAACAACCAACACCTCTTACACATCTATTAACCATATTCTATATACCATACAGTTTTTACAATTATAGCTTTATTTAGATATAATTCACATACCATGGAATTTACCGATTTTAGGTATACAATTCAACATTTTTTAGTAACTTCACCAAGTTATATAACCATGATATATCTTGCATCATTTCCTTTCCCTCTAGTTCCACTACTACCACCTTGACCATTAAATCAGTTTTAGAATATTGTCATCCCTCCAACAAGCTCCCTCAATAAGCTCTCTCATGCCCATATTGACTTAGTCCCCATTTCCTCCACCTGCCTCAGGTATCCACTAATCTAATTTTTGTCTCCACATATTTGTCTATTCTAGACATTTCACATAAGCGGAATCATACATTGTGGTTTTGTTTTATGACTGGCTTCTTTCACTTAGTGTAATATTTTTGAGGCTCGTCCATGTTACAGCATGTGTCTGTACTACATTCTTTTTTATGGCTGAATAATATTTCACTGTAGAGAATATTACACCTCATTTTGTTTACCCATCAGCATTTGGGTTGATTCCACTTTTTGGCTATCATGAATAATGCTGCTATGAACATTCGTGTAGAGGTTTTTGTGTGAACATATGTTTTCATTTATCTTTGTTATAGACCTAGGAGTAAAATTGCCAGGTCATGAGGTAACTTTATGTTAACTTATTGAGGAATTGCCAAACTGTTTTCCAAATCAGCTGCATCATTTTACATTTCCACCAGCAGTGTATGAAGGTTTCCAATTCTCTGCACCTCTACTTCTTATTGTCTTTTTCATTATAGTCATTCTAGTGAATGTGAAGTGGTATCTCCATTGTAGTTTAAAAATTTTTTTAAATTGAAGTATAATTGACATATAACATTATATTAGTTTCAGCTATACAACGTAATGATTTAATATTTGTATATATTGTGAACTGATCACAACTCTAATTAAAATCTGTAACCATATATAGTGACAGAAATTTTTTTCTTGTGATAAGAACTTTTAAGATCTACTCCTTTAGCAACTTTCAAATATGTAAACAGTATTATTAACTATAGTTGCCATGCTGTACACTACAGCCCATCACCTATTTATTTTATAACTGGAAGATTGCCAATCTATGTATCTATGAGCTTGTTTTTTTTTTTTTTGATTCCACAGAGAAGTGAGATTATATGGTATTTGTCTCCATTGTGGTTTTAATTTGCATTTTCCTGATGGAAAATGATACTGAGCATCTTTTCATGTATTTTTTTCATGTAGTCATTTGAATTCTCTTCTGTGCTGAAATATTTATTTCTATCTTTTGCCCATTTTTATTTGGCTTGTCTCCTTATTATTGTGTTTCAAGAGTCTTTTATAAATTCTGGATACAAATAGTTCATTGATTATTTGTTTTGCAAACATTTTCTCCTAGTATGTCACATTTAATTCATTTATTAATGTTTCTTTCAAAAAAAGAGTTTTTATATTTTGATGAGGTCCAGTTTATTAATGCCTCTCTTTTTTGGATTGTGTTTTCAATGTTGTATCTAAGAAATCCTTGCCCAGTCCAAAGTCTAAAAGATTTTCTCCTATGTTTTTTTCTAAAAGTTGTAGTGTTCTGGCACTTACATTTAAGCTTATCATACATTTTGAATTAATTTTTGGCTATGGTGTATAGTGAGAGTCTAAGATGAGGCAGCTATGGCCTCAGGTAACCCCACATCAGGGCCTTTGCCCACTCCCACCCTGTAACCCTGCCCTGCCCCAGTCATTTGGAATGGGGGGTTCTATGCCCAAGAGGTCACTCTCAGTGGGGCTGGGAACTCCGTCATATTTTGTCCATTTATGTTCCTCCTTCAGTAATTGTCCCTGCATCCCTCCCCCATGCAGAGCCAGCTCTCCTACAGTGGGGGGGGAGGGGAGGTGAGATGAGGAAGTATCACAGCAAGGGGAGGGAAGGGGTGGGGCAGGGTGGTCTTTGGGTGATCTATCCAAATGTCCCAGCACCATTTGTTGAATAGTTATCTTTTCTCTCAATGAATTGTCTTTGTACATTTGTCAAAAATCAATTGACCATAAATGTAAGGGTTGTTTCTGAACAAAATTCTATTCCATTGATCTATATGCCTATCCTTATGCCAGTACCACACTGTCTTGATAACTGTGGCTTTACAGAAGCTGAGTTTTCTATTCCCTGAATATGCCATGTTATCTCTCACCTCCAGATCTCTGCACATGTTAATCCTGCTGCCTAAAACAGTCTTACAATAGATAACTTATTTTTCAGGTCTAAGCTTAGAAGATGCTTTGTCCAGAAACTATTTCTTGATTTCAAAAGTCTGGGTCAGATACTCCTCCTCATATATATAAAGGCATCCAAGTTCTAACAAAGCAATGAAGTACTATAGAGCCAAGATGCAGGCTAAAAAGAAAACTCAGAGATGCTGTTTTTTTCCTCATTGGCTGATCATAGCAGAGTCAGCTGAGAGACAACAGAGCTTTCGACAGGCTCATGGAGCTAAAATTAAAAAATTGTAACTCAAGGCCCATCAATGGGGGGGACCCTAGAAAAAGCATCAGATGTTGGGTTCCAACTGAGAAAGGATAGATACTAAAAGGAAGGCTAAAATAAAGGACAGCTTCAAATTACCTCAATCTCAGACTAGATTAAGATGATGTGGGATTGCTAGTGTCCACAACTACCAGCCAGAAGGAGGATAAATCCTTTCTAGATGAAGAAAAACAACAGAGGCCTCAAACCATCTCTACTGTAGTTTTTCATACACAACGTCTACCACTCAAGTAAAACTCACCAGGTGTATGAGAATACAAGGAAAAGTGATAAACAATCATGAGAAACAACAGATAACAAAAACATACTTCAACTGATTGAAACAACAAAGTTGCCAGATGAAGAATTTCAAATATTTGTACTTAATAAGTTTAAAAAAAGAAAATACTGAATTATAAATTATGGAAAAGAAATGAACACTATTTTTAAAAACAATCAAATGGAAATTTTGGAAATTAAAAAAATGTGAGAAGTGAAATTAAGAATTCAGTGGATGAGTTTAACAGGAGATTAGACAACGCTAATGAAAACATCAATGAATTAGAAGATAGGTCAGAAGAAAATATCCAGAAAATAACAAGTGTTGGTGAGGATGTGGAGAAATTGTGCATTGCTTGTGGGAATGTAAACTGGTGAAGCCATTGCGGAAAACAATTTGGCAGTTCTTCAAAAAATTACACAGAATTAGCATATGATCCAGCAATTCCACACAAAAGAACTAAAAGCAGGGACACATATACTTAAACACCAATATCCATAGCAACATTATTCACAATAGCCAAAAAACACAGACATCCAAAATATCCATCAAAACAGACATATAAACAAAATATGGTGTGTACACATACACACACACAGTAGGATATTGTTCAGCCATAAAAAGGAGTAAAATTCTGACACATACTATATCATCAATTAAATAACACAGACACAAAAGGACAAAAATTATATGATTCCACTTATATGAGGTACCTAGAATTAAGGCAAATTTAAAGAGAAAGTAGAATAGCAGTTACCAGGGCTAGGGGAATAAGGAATTATTGTTTAATGGGTACAGATTTTCTGTTTGGGAAGATGAAAGAGTTCTGAAAATAGATAGTGGTAATGGGTACATAAAATTATGAATGTATTTCATACCATTGAACTATACAGTTAAAAATGGTTATAATGGTAAGTTTCGTGTTATGTAGACTGTCACCCACTATGAATATTTGCAAATGGAAATTTTTTTAAATAAACAGGATTATTACAGGTGATTTCATACGAATGTCAAAGCCTTAACTTCCAGGTTTACATTTCGTATATGGGAAGAAATATGACAATCCAAGTTAATTATACAATAAACTCAAATATATAAATAAATAAAAATATGAAGGCTAAGCATGGCAAATGCAAGGTTGGTTTAATACCACATTGAAAGAACAGAGGGGAAAAAATCATATGATTATCTCATTAGATGCAGAAAACGATCTGAAATAATGCTATATCCATTCATGGTTAAAACAAAACTCTTACTAAACTAGTACTAAAAAAGAACATTTAAGTTGATAACTAGAAAAAATCTTAAAAAAAAACTACAACAAACATTATACCTAAAGATGGAATGTTAAAAGCTTTTTCATCTGACATTGGGAATAGGACAAAGATGGCCTATTACCATTATTTCTATTCAACATTGTTCTGAAGGTTCAAGTCAGTACAATAAGGTTAGAAAAAAATGTTAAGTATACATATTAAAAAGGAAAAAATAAAAATAAAACTTGTCATTTTTCACAGTGTGATAGTGTATGTTGAAAAGCCACAAGAATCTACAGTTAATTTACTAGGATTAATAAATGAGTTCAGCAAGATGCTGGATACAAAGTCAATAAATAAATATTAACTGTTTCTAAGCACCGTCCAGAAGCAACTAAAAATGAGATTTTTTTAAATGATATGGTCCCAGGTTGATTTTCCTGTGAAGCAGACTGGGAGACTTAGATTATCAAGCACCACTTTTACTAGGAAGTGCTTTTGGGACAAACATATGTGCAAAAAAAAAAAAAAAAAAAGGAAAAAAGCAATCCAAAAAAGACCCTAGCCAAATTCACGGTGAGCTCTGGAACTGGTATGGCCCTTCAAAGGTTTCTGGATTTGGGGAAGGCGCAGGCATTTATACTTTCTCATTATCAGTCACTGGATAAGGGATGTCCTGGAAGGGAGATTCTCCTTGGTTGAGATAATTTTCTTCAACCAAGACAAATTCAAAAGAGGGCTGTCAGCTGAGATCTGTCTTTTGGCAGCACTCCCAGCAACTGAGGAAATAAATCCTCCATTCCTGGAGGAGGACTTGGGTGATGGATCATAGCCTCCATTGCAGATATTTTAAATGGCTTCAAAATTACCAAATACCTTGGAATTAGTCTAATTAAAGGTGTACAAAAGTTCTACATAGAAAAGTATAAATCACCAAGAAAAATTAAAGACCTAAATAAATGGAGATACAGACCATATTCACAGATTGGAAGACTCAATATTGTAAAGATATTAGTTCTCTCTAAACTAATTTTTAGATTCAGTCCATTCAAAACAAATATCATGGGAGTGTTTTTTCCCTTAATTTTATTTTACTGTGGTGAGAACACTTAATATGAGATCTACCCTCTTACCAACTTTAAGTATACAACACATTATTGTTGACTATAGGTACAACATTGTACAGCAGATCTCTAGAACTTACGTTGCTTAAGTAAAACTTACTGCATTTTGATTAGTAATTCCACATTTCCCCTCATGCCCCCAGGTCTAGGAAACCTATTCCACTCTTTGATTCTGTAAGTTTGACTATTTTATATACCTCATATAAGTGGAATCATAATTTGCCTTTCTGTGTCTGGCTTATTCCACTTAGTATAATGTCCTCAAGGTTCATCCATATTGTCACATATGGCAGAATTTCCTTCTTTTTTAATGCTGAATAGTATTCTTTTGTGTGTATATACCACATTTCCTATATCTATTTATGCATCGATGGATATTTCTATTGTTTCCACATCTTGGCTAATGTGAATAATGCTGCAATGAACATGGAAGTACAAACATCACTTTGTGATACTGATTTCAATGTTTTTGAATAAACACCCAGACTTAAGATTTCTAGATTATATGGTAGCTCTATTTTTAATTTTTTGAGGAAACTCCATACTGTTTTCCATAGTGGCTGTACCATTTTACGTGCTCACCAACATTGTACAAGGTTTCTAATTTTTCCACATGCTTACCAACACTTGTGTTTGTTTGTTTGATAATGGTCATCCTGACTGGTGTGAAGTGGTATCTCACTGTGGTTTTGATTTGCATTTTCTTGATGATTAGTGGTGCTGAGCATTTTTTCATATACATGTTGAACATTTACAAGTTTTCTTTAGAGAAATAATCTATTCAAGTCTTTATCCTATTTTTCAGCTAAGTTATTTGTTTTTGCTATTGAGTTGTAGGGGTTCCTTATATATTTTGAAAATTAACTCCTTATCAGATATATGGTTTGCAAATATTTTCTCCCATTCTATAGGTTGCCTTTTCATTCTGTGGATTGTTTCCTTTGCTGTAGCTTGATTTAGTCCCACTGTTTACTTTTGCTTTTGTTGCCCATGCTTTTGGTGTTATTCCCATGAAATAATTGCCAATATTATGAAACTTTCTTCTATGTTTACTTCTAGGTGTTTCACAGCTTCAAGTCTTAGATTTAAGTTTTTGGTCCAATTTGAGTTGATTTTTGTGGATAAGGATCCAATTTCATTCTTTTGCATGTGAATATCCACCAAATGTGGATTTCCCCATTGTGCATTCTTGGCACATTTTTCAAAGATCAGTTGACTGTACATGTGTGGATTTATTTCTAGGCTCCCTGTTACATTCGATTGGCCTATATACTTGTCTTTATGCCAATACCATTCTGTTTTGATTATCATAGCTTTGGGATGTAGTTTGATATCAGGATATGAGATGCCTCCAGCTTTGTTCTTATTTCTCAAGATTGCTTTGGTTATTCGGGGTCTTTTGTGGTTCCATACAAATTTTAGGGTTGTTTGTTCTATTTCTTTGAAAAATGCCATTGGACTTTGATAGGGATTTCACTGAATTTGTAGATTGCTCTGGATACTATGGACATTTGAACTATATTAATTCTTCTGATCCATGAACATGGAATATCTTTCCATTTGTTTCTATCTTCTTTAAATTCTTTCATCAATGTTTTTCAGTTTTTAATATATAAGTCTTTTGCCTCCTTAGTTCAGTTGTAAGTGATATTCTTTTTATTCTCACCAAAATGAGATTGTTTTCCTAATTCCTTTTCAGATAGTTCACTATTAGTGTATAGAAATCCAATTGATTTTTGTATGTTAGTTTTGTATCCTGCAACTTTACTGAATTTATTAGTCCATGACATCTGCAAATGGGGACAATTTTACTTATTCCTTTCTGATTTGGGTAACTTTTATTTTTTCTTGCCTAATTGCAGTAACTTCCAGTACTACGTTGAATAAAAGGGATGAGAGTGGCATCCTTGCCTTGTTCCTGATCTTAGTTTTTCACCTTCAGTGTTTCACCATTGAGTATGATGCTACCTATGAGCTTTTCACATATAGTCTTTATTATGTTGAGGCATTTTCCTTTTCTTCTAGTTTGTTGAAAGTTTTTATTATGGAAGAGTGATGAATTTTGTCAAATGCTCTTTCTGCATCTATTGGGATGATCATGTGATTTATATGCTTTATTTGGTTAATGTAGTTTATCACATTAATTGATTTTCATATATTGAACCATCTTCACATCCCAGGAATAAATCACATTTGGTCATAGTGTATGATCCTTTTAATGTGCTGTTGGATTTGCTAATATTTTGTTGAGGATTTTTACAGCTATATTCATCAGGGATATTATCCTGGATACTGGTAGTTGTATTTTCTTTTGGTTTCTTTGTCTTGCTTTGGTATCAGGGTGATCTCATAAAGTGAGTCTGGAAGTGTTCCTCCTCTTCATTTTGAAGGAGGAGTTTGAGAAATGTTTTCTTCTTTACATGTTTGCTAGATTCACCAGTGGAGCCATCTGGTCCTGGGCTTTTCTTTGTTGGGAGGTTTTTGATTACTGATTCAATCTCCATACTAGTTATAGGTGTGTTCAGACTTTCTAATTCTTCATGATTTAATTTTGGTAGGTTGTATGTTTCTAGGAATAAATCCATTACTTCTAGGTTATTCAGTTTGTTGAAATATAATTGTTCATAGTAGTCTCTTATGATCCTTCTTACTTTGCTTTTGCTGTATCCCATAAGTTTTGGTATGTTGATTTTCTTTGTGTGAAGGTATTTTCTAATTTCCTTTTTGGTGTCTTCTTTGACTCAATGGTTGTGCAGTGTTTAATTTCCACATATTTGTGAATTTTCCAATTTTCCTATGGCTTTCAAGAAAAGACACCTAGTATGATTTCAATCTTCTTAAATTTGTGAAGACTTGTTTTGTGACCTAACATGTTATCTTTCCTGGAGAAAGATATGTATGCTTGCAAAGAATGTGTACTCTGCTGCTATTGGATGGAATGTTCTGTATATGATTTTCAGGTCCATTTGCTCTATACTGTTGTTGAACTACAAGGGAACTGTCTTTTTCCTTATAGTTCTTTTCTGTAGATGTTCTATCCATTACTGACAGTGGCATATTGAAGTCTCCTATATAATTATATTGCCATCTATATTGCCCTTTGATTCTGTCAATGTTTGCTTTATATATTTAGGTTCTCTGATGTTGGTGCATATATATTTATAATTGTTATATCTTCAGGTTGGATTTACCCTTTTATTGTTATAGAATGTGTTTCTTTGTCTCATCTGATAGTTTTTGACTTAAAGTCTATTTTGTCTGATATAAGTATAGCTACCCCTGCTCTCTTTTGTTTACCATTTGCATAGACTATCTTTTTCCATTCTTTCACTTTCAGCCCATCTGTGTCCTTAAATCTAAAGTGAGTTTCTTGTAGAATGCATATAGTTGAGTCTTGCTTTTGTTCATTTAGCCATTCTACGTCTTGGATTGAGGGAAATTTCTCTATCTACATTTAAAATAATTATTTTTAAAATAATTGTTGATAGGGAAGGATTTACTATTGCCATTTTTTATTGAGTTATAGTCGGTTTACATACTATTGCCATTTTGATAGTTACTTCCTGTAAGTCTTGAGAGCCTTTTGTCTGTATTTTTTCTCTTGCTGTCTTCCTTTATGCTTTGTTGATATTTTTGTATTGATAGTCTTAGATTCCTTTCTCTTTCTCTTGTGTAACTTCTAGAGGTATTTTTTGTGGTTACCTTGAGATTTACATAAAACATCTTTTAACAATCTACTTTAAGCTGATAAGAACTTAAATTCAATTGCATACAAAAACTCTACACTCTAACTTCTTCCCCATTCGCACTTTATTATTTTTGTCACATTTTACATCTATTCATTGTGTACCTTTTGATAGTTATTTTTAATACTTTTGCCACTTAACTTTTATACTAGATATAAAAGTGACATCCACTACCATTACAGTAACATAGTATTCTGTATGTGTCTATATATTTATCTTTACCAATGAGTTTCATACTTTCTTATGCTATCATGTAGTTGTTTAATGTCCTTTTATTTCAAGTTGATATACTCCTTTAGCATTTCATGTAAGGCAGGTCTAGTGGTGATGATGAACTTCCTCAGCTTTTATTTGTCTAGGAATGTCTTTATCTGTTTTTATTTTTGAAGGACAGTTTTGACAGGTATAATATTCTTCGTTGACAGGTTTTTTTTTTTTCTTCTTTAAGCACTTTGAATATGTCATCCCACTCCCTTCTGACCTGCAAGATTTCTACTGAAAAATATGCTGATAGTCTTTTGGTGGTTCCCTTGTGTATATTACAAGTTGCTTTTCTCTTGCTGCTTTCAAAATTTTCTCTTTGTCTTTAACTTTTGACAATTTAATTATAATGCATCTTCATGTGGATTTTTTCTTGGTTTATTTCTTTGGTGTTCTTTAGGCTTCTTGAATCTGGTTGTCCATTTCCTTCCCAAGATTTGGAATGTTTTCAGCTATTATTTTTTTGAATACGCTTTCTGGCTTTCTTTTCTTCTGAGATTCCAGTACTGCCTCTATTGGTCAGCTTGATGGTGCCCCATAAGTCCCTTAAGCTTTTTCACTTTATTCATTATTTTTCTTTTCGTTCCTCTGACTGAGTTATTTCCAATGAGCTGTCTTAGTTCACTGATCCTCTCTCTTGCTTTATCTAGTCTGCTGTTGTATCCTTCTCATAAAATTTTCAGTTCAGTTATTGTGTTCTTTAGTTCCATGATTTGTTTGGTAGTTTTAAAATATTTTCTCTTTCTTGAATTTCTCATTTTGTTCATGCATTGTTCTCTTGATCTTGGTGAGCCTTTTTATAACAGTTATTTTGAACTGTCAGGTAAATATTATAACTGTTTTATTAGGGTAAGCTTCTGGAGATTTAATGTGTTCCTTTGTTTGGAACATCTTTGCTGATTCTTCATTTTCCTTTACTCTCTGTTGGTGTCTGCATATTACATAGAGCAAGCACCTCTCCCAGTCTTCATGGAATTACCTTGTACAGGAGAAGACCTCCACCAATTAGCCTAGTAAGAGATTCTGGGGGCCTCTACCAACTCTTTTCCTCCCCAGGGAGAAGCAAGCAGCACTGGTTTCAGTCTACTCACTTTGTGCTGAGGGGAGAAGCAGGAGCTATGGCATTTACCAGTCTAAAATGCTGTCTCCACTCACCTCCAGGTGGCTGAATTGTGCTGGATCCATCAGAGCTCCAAGCCTGGCAAGACAGTTGCCAGTTCTTTTGGCAGCCCCAAAGAAGTTTTGGCACTGAATACACAGATTTCCACTTTCATCTCCAAGAATAAGCTGCAAGCTGGGATGTTTCATTCACTCTCTCTGTACTGAGAAGGGAGGAGGATATATGGCATCTACCAGTCCCAACCACTGCCTCTGTTCTCCTCCAGGATGCCAGAATGTGCTGGACCCCTCAGAGCTCCTAGATTAGCAGGTCACATGTCCGTTCTCTGGGAAGCCCTGGAGAAGTTGGAGCACTAGAGGAACAGATAAACGCTGTCTAGGGGAATGTTGAGAGCTAGGATTTTTTGTCTCCTTGCTCTGTGCTCAACAGGAGTGAAGATCTATGGTGTTTACCAGCCCAAGCCACCATCTCTGTTCTCCCCTAGGCAAACCCCTCAGAGTTCCAAGACTGGAAATGCAGAAGCCATTTCTCAGAAAACTTGGGGTGCTAGATGTGTGAATCAACCCCTTGCTCCCTAGGAGAAGCTGGGAGCTAGGGGGTCTTTTCCTCAGCATGTAGTGCTATGGTGGTGGCAAGGACTCTGATGAGAGGGTGCCTCAACTCTCCCTATTGGCTTCAGTGAGTCTAGTTTCATGTTCTCCTTGAGTACAGGAGCTTTTGAACTAGTTCTTGGATTTCTCACAAAGGGAAGTTGTCCATGAATTGCTGCTGAACTGGTGTGTTTGTGGGGGAAAGAGGGTCCAGGATTTCCTAATCCACCATCTTGCTGATGTCATTCTCTTAAGAATTACTCTTTTTTTTTTTTTTTTTTTTGGTCAGATATGACAAGCTGATTCTAAAACATATATAGAAAGGCAAAGGGCCAAGAACATCCAAGATACTTTTAAAGAAGAAGAACAAGGTAGAAGGACTTGCTTTACCAGATATCAAGAGCTTATTATAAACTCCAGTAATTAAAACTATGGTATTGGTACAATGATAAATAGACTAGTAGAACGAAACAAACATTTCAGAAACAATCTCACACATATGCAGACTCTTGATTTATGACAAAGGTGACACTATAGAGAAATAGGGAAAAAAGACATTCTCTATAATAAATGGCACTGGGTCAGTTGACTATCTATACGGCAAAGATGCAGCTTGGCCCCTATATCTCACTATACACAAAAATAAACTCCAAGTGGATTGTAGATCTAAACGTAAATGGCAAAAACATAAAGCTTCTGGATGATAATATGGGAGAATATCTACATGATCTCAAGGTAGGAAAATACTTCTTAAATGGAACACAAAAAACAGTAGCCATAAAGAAAAATAATGAAAAACTAGACACCATAAAATTAAAAACTTCTTTTCATCAAAGAATACTATAAGGAAATTTGAGAAGGGTTTGCAACATAAAAAATACAAAAGTAGTTCATAGCCAGAGTATATAAAGAATTCCTACAAATCTGTAGGAAAAGAACTAAAGCTCAATAAAAATGTGCAGAAATGTACAAAAATAGACACTTCACAGAAGATAACTAAAAAAGATAATAAACATATGAATAGGAGTACAACTTGATTAGTCTTCTGAGAAATGCCAGTTAAAATCACAATGAGATATTACTACAAACTCAACCACCAGAATGGCTATAATACGGAAGAGTGATAATAACAAGTATTGGCAAGGATGTGGAACAACTAGAATTCTCATACATAGCCAGGGAGAATGTAAATTGGTGCAATCACTGAGAAAAACTGTCATTATCAATAAATTTGAAAATGTGCATTCCCTACCAGAAATTCCAATCCTAGGTATATACCCAATAGAAATTCAAGTACATATAACCAAAAGACATGTATAATAATATTCATAGTATCATTATTTATAATAACCTCAAACAATAAATAATCCAAATATTCATTATCAGTAGAATGAATGAATAAACTGTGGTATATTCAAACAAGGAAATAATATACAAAACTATAAATAAAAACCCACAGCAGCATGCAACATAATGGATATCACAAACATAGCATTAAGCAAAAAAGACCCCCCAAAATACATATTGTTTGATTTCATTTATGTCAAGTTCAAAATGGACAAAACTAATTTATGATGTTAGACATCAAGATAGTCATTTACATTGGAGAAGGAGGATGGTATACTGATAAGTATGGTCTTAAGGTGGGGGTTTTAAGATGCTACTTCTATTCCTTAATCTGGGTTCTGGTAACATTAGTATGTTCACTTTAAAATAATTCATTGAGTTGTACAATTATAATATGTGACCTTTTCTGTATGTATATTATACTTCAATAGAAACATGGGGAAAAATGTCTTCCTTCTGAGACAGCCCTGCGGTCAGGTGGCTGGGGTAGTATGGGAGACTGAGGATGGTATGTTCAATTGCAAAATGTAAAGGGGAACTTCGTGAATGCTTTAAAGTACACATGATCACATTCTAGCACAGGGTTAATTCTCCAAGGCCTGTTCTTGTTTGCAGCTTTCTAACTCAAGCTTTATATCTGGCCAGGCATCACCAGCTATTGGCACATCAAGAAACTGCCCTGTAAGACTCACCAAGGACTGTGCAAAGTTGCCTGTATTGGGGAGTGGCATCCTGCCTGAATGGCCTTCTTTGTGGCTTGGGCTGGGCAGAAAGGCTACCATCACCGCACTGAGATCAACAAGAAGATCTGTAAGATTGGCCAGGGCTATCTCATCAAGGATGGCAAACTGATCGAGGACAATGCTTCTACTGATTATGGTCTGTCTGACAAGAGCATCAGCCAAGCAAGTGGTTTCTCTTGGTAATGTTCTTAGGGATTAAATGGCCTCAGAAGTTCTCTAGTATAAGAGATCTTCTCTTGGAGGTAGTCACAGATAAATTACAGGTTATTTTTCACAAAATCTAAGAGAGAAAGAGAGAGATGAAATGATACTGTACAGAAAACGTTTTGCATCATCTTAGAGGTAATATAGTTAGGGCTCTTCTTCATTTCACTACCTAATGATTCTAGAAACCAGTGAAACATTACCAGTGGAACTATTTATTCACCTAAGCATAGCTGGCAGTTCACAGGCTTAGCAAGACTTGAGGAACACAGGCCTGTTACAAAGGTCTTTGTTTTACACGAACACTTCCAGAGGCCTGCAATAATATCCAAGTCAACAAGTATTGAACTACCCTAACTATAACCAGCACTGTGTCAGGTATTGTGGAAAAAGACAAAAAAGAGGGCAGGTTTCTAAGGAACCCTAAGACACACAATTTGTTAAACACAATAACAGCAATAACAACTAGACAATGATTCCAAGACAGGATACGGTGGGTGAGTTGTAGGAGTAGAGTTAGAGAGAAAATGGGATAGGCATAATGGAGTCAGTTGACCAAAAGCCTTGAATGTCATACTGAAAAGTCTAGATTTAAACCTATAGAAAACTATTTTATCTGGATCCCACTCCTCTAAAAAAATTCTTGTATTTAATGATTCCTAGTCATTTTCTAGATCAACCAGCCTTAATAATTAATGTCAAATCTGGATACATTAATGTTCTATCTAGTTAAACCAAGAGATGTTTTGTAGAAAGTTAAGGTTGACTTCTACAACATCACTTCAAATAATTAGGAACATATTCCAAATATCACCAAAAGTCCCCAATAAACTCTTAATAATCTACACGTACATATTTTTCTAAACACTTAAACCTTAGAGTTTCAGTTAGAATATCCCTTGGGATAATCATTTGAATGAAATACTACCTTTATTTGTCTCTCCCACAAAATAATGTTTCAATCATTAAAAGATATCAAACACCTAATACAGTGCTGGTTCATAGCAGGCTTTCTATTTATTGAACTAGATTGTCAAATTGCACCAGTATATTAACCTTACTCATATCTCTCATGGTTTGGTAGACTTTGATCATATCCCTCTCAACCTCTTTTTCTCCAGACTGAAAAAACAACTAGAAAGTCCCTCCAACATTTTGACCAATTTAATTGGGTTTCTAAGGATTTTTATCAGCTGAATTTTTGTCCTTTTAAAAAAATTTGCATTCTTTTTTATTGAAGGATAGTCAGTTTACAATGTTGTGTCAATTTCTCATGTACAGCATAATGTTTCAGTCATACATATACATACATATGTTCATTTTCACATTCTTCTTCATTATAGGTTACTACAAGATATTGAATATAGTTCCTTGGGTTACACAGTATAAACTTGTTGTTGATCTATTTTATATATAGTAGTGTCTGCAAACCTTGAACTCCCAATTTATCCCTACCTACCCCCTCTACCCACTGGTAACGATAAGTTTGTGTTCTATGTCTGTGAGTCTGTTTCTGTTTTGTAAATAAGTTCATTTCTGTCTTTTTTTAAAAAAATTCCACATATAAGCGATATATGATATTTTTCTTTCTGACAGCTGAATTTTTCTTGAGGAGCAGCTACCAGAATTACATATATGATTGTGAATGCAAATCCATTTTTGCTCTTTTATATGGAAAAGATAAAGGTTTTTTTTTTTTTTTTTTTTGGTCATTGTTTTCAATACCCTTCCTGATGATGCCTTAGCTTTAAGGACCACAATCACAACTGGGCCAACTTCTTCACCGATTGATAAATGGTGATTTTTATTTTTCACTCTAACAGTAATATCGTGTATTGTCCAACTCAGAGACTAATGGAATGTATTTGGCTCCTGAGGTCATCCTCAGTGAGTTTCCAGATAAACCTACAGATATTGAGCTCTTCCAGCGGAAGGAGACAGGTATGATTCCAGAAAGTCCAAAGTGATCCTCTCTCTCTCTCTCTTTTTTTTTTTATCATCAGCAACTGTGTCCCCACTGGAGAGGCTTTTCTAATAACTGCCTGGAAGAACTTTGCTGATCTCTCTGCTATGTATCTTGACTGCCCTAATTTCCTTCCATATTCTGTTTTGAAAGTTTTTAAATTGAAGGATGTCATATATACAACTTTAATGATTTCTAGATCCCTTTCTTGAGTCATAACTGAGCCCATCATCTCATGAGCATAGAAAGGTTTGCATGACCTTATACAATGAAATGCCTCTGACTTTTCTGCCCACTTAGTTTCATGAGATTTTCCTGCAATTTATTCTCATCAGTTTGCCTTCACTCCTTGCAGATAAACTGGTGAGAAACCTGAATGTTCTGCCCATTGAAGGGTGTATATTTTTATCTTTCTTCCTCTCCATCTAAGACTTGCTGTAACAGCAGCTGTTTGTGTTGAAAACTAAAATATAAAAATATGACCTACGTGGCCAAATCCCACAAGGCTGTTTACTTCCTTATTTATGAATCAGATTCTGTCAGCACAACTTAGAATCTTGACTGTCAGCAGATACTACAATCAAATGTCCTTGCAAAGCCAGCAGAGGGTGCACCAGGGCACTAGAAATTTTACCCAAGATGTAGTAGTATCCGTTCAATTCTAATAGCCAATCAGCATCTCCCTTTTTTTTTTCATACACTAAAACTAACATCCTCAAAAAAACTTAAGTTGAACTGTACTAAATTTCCTTCAAAATGTACTCTAATTCTCCTGAAAGAGAAGTTCAGGAAGAATAATAAACTTAGTTTGGCCAAAATGTAGGTAGAGTAGAAGAAAATGATGCAGAGCCAAGCCCTCTACTGTGTAAAAATTCTATAATAAAACTACACCCAGCTACCCAACAAAGGGCCCCAGGAAGCAGTATATTACAGGGGGATGGGCACTGAACTGGGTGTCAACTTCCATTCTAATTTTGATGATAGTTGTATGACCTTGGAGAAGTCACTGCATCCTCAGGAATTCTGTGTTCTCCCATGGGCACGAACAAAATGGACTCATGGCCCTTCATAACTCTAAAAAACTCTGATATCAGTTGATGCCCGCAAATGTTAAGAGCCAATATGCTCGCTTCTACTCCTCAAAACAGAAAGAATAAAGGGCAGAAGAAAGGGAGCTGTATTCAAACCTAGACAGAACTATTAGAAATGCCACACAAAGGAAAAGCAACTAAATGCCATTGTAGACCCTGTGAGAATCCCACACCATCACAGATGCCCTAGAAGACAGCTGTCCTGCTAATCCTTTACAAACATTCGTCTGTCCATTCTGAATGCCAAAAAGCCTTGGCCACGTTTTGACTAAGGAAGTTCAATTGCTCCTTTTTTTCACAGCCTATCAATGTTCGGCTGCTAAGTATTTCTACTGGCCATGGTTGGGGGTGGGGGTGGATAGATAAAGGGAACCAGAATCCTAGTTAATTATCATTTAGCCACAGTGTTTAAATTTCAAGTATGAGAAGCATGTCTACTGATTCTCTTCTTTGATAAGCTGTTATACAAGTTGAAGTGTGCTAGCAAGACATTTTAAGGCTCAGAACAACTTTACAATGCAAAATGCAGAAAATGTGTCAGTCCTAACATTACAGTATTTTCATGAATATGATGCCAGCTTTGGATGGGTGGTCAAAGTAGCACAAATAATGTTAACAGAGTATGACAGTGACTCTGGATGTGGTAGTAAATATAGAAGGCCTGGGTTCCTCACCTCAAGGAACTTATTTGCACAACTTGCTCTCTTCTCCAAGAGGAACAAACTATTATTAACTACCTCAGAAGGATTCTTGGATGCTTCTCTTAAGTTTTACATGAGACAAAACATGGCAACCAAGAGAATACTTCTTTTAAGTGCACTAAATTTACTTAAATAAAGAGCTATATAAAAAGTAGAAAACAAACACCAAAGCTGATAGTTTGCTAATAAGGGCACAAACATCATACAGATTGTAAAAAACAAAACCCAAAACTGCTCTTGAGAGATTATTCTTGAATGATTATTCCATCAGTAGAGTCCTGCTCTCAAGTTGGCAGTAGTTGAAGACACTTCACACCAACCCTCCCCACTCCACTCCCCAAAAAAGAGTCAGAACCGGCATGCAAAGGGTGAGTTTTATTTCCATAGATTTTTAAAATTGCTGTTCAGAAGTTGTCTAGCAAGACAGCATATTTCTACCAGAATTCCTCAGGGGCGCAGATCCTCACTAGAACACCGAGGACAATCCGTCTCAAATTGCAGGTAAGTGTGAACAAGCCCCCGTTCTGGTCAGCGCACCAGGACCCCGCGCTGAAAACAAGGTTCAAAGTTGTCTCAAAGGGCGTGGAGCGGTTATTACAGCTGTTTACAACTCCAACTCCAAACGAGAGCCTGCTCGTGCTGGCATCAGCTCCGGACACGAAAAAACAAGCACCGCGGGCAGAGACTCTCACCGGGAGCAGAAGGGCCAAGCTGCTGCCGTTAGTCAGCCAGGGGGGCAGCGCCGGCACCTCCGCGCCGCCGCCCGGCCGGGAGCGCCGCCAACTTTTCCCGAGGCAGCCGGAGCCGGGGGCGGCGGGCGCCCGCCAGAGTTCCCCGTCCAGGGGTCCCGAGAGACTCAGGGTGAGCTGGGCCAAGAGACCGCGGACAACCTGCCCTGGAACGACCTCTCCCTGGCTCGGCCGCCCCCTCCCCGGTCCCGCCGTCGAACTCCGCTGGAGGTGGCGGAGTCTTCCCGGGGCCCCTGCCCTGCCCACGTGGGGAGGGGGTCCTGCCCCTCCGGAGTGACTCACCTGGTGACCGTCCTGGGAGTCTGAAGGGAGTGTGGCTTCTCCCGGTTCCAGCGGCGGCTGCTGTGGGTACTGCCGCCCGAAGCGGCGGGTGATGGGACCGTCGGGGTCGAGGCCACCGGGGCTGCTCAGGGTGCCAGAGGTGCCGGGGGCGCCGAAGCGGGACTCGGCTCCCCGTTCCCGCCGCAACTCGGAGCGCAACTCTAGGTAGCAGCACAACGTCAGCAGGTGGAGGGCCAGCGAGAGGCCAAAGAAACCCAGGAAGAGCCGGCAGCTGTTCCCTTCGCCTGCCCGGGCAGGGGCCCCGCGACAGCCGCAGCCCTGGCTCCCCCGCTCCCGCGGCGCTGCCGCGGGCAGGGGTTCCCTGCGCTCCACCTCGGGGTAGCCCATGGCCTCCAGAGACACCCACTCTCTGAGGCCCGGGAGCAGCCGCGTCTGCCTCAGCCTTTCACGACCCCTGACAGGCGGCTACTGTCCTGCCATCGGCTGGGGGCTGCAGGGACCCGTTCCTGCGCGACGGAGGCTGGGCGGGACGGAGCAGGGAGCAGCCGCATGTGCAGCTCCACTCCGAGGGGTGGGAAAGGGAGGAGGAGGGGCGGGAGAGAGGGGCGGCTCGGCCCGCCGAGGGAATGAGGGAGGAGGCCCTGGCCGACCCCGCCCCGTGCCTCAAGCGGCTGCCGGGACGCCCAACCAACGCGCCCGCCAAGCCTCGGCGCCCCGCCCCCTGCCGTTCCACCCGGGGCCTCCAGCCGCGGGGCGGGGTCTGGGGGCGTGTGGGTTCGCCTCTGCCCGGCGGCCCCACCCAGCTTTCCTCGCTCGCCCTGTTCCAGTTGGTGACTGCCACTGTCGTTCATCCCTGGACTCCGCCCCAATTTAACCCTTGAGCGCCAGTACGGGAGGGAGGAGGAGGGAAGGAGGGGGAGGCTGAGAAGAATTGAGGAACCTTGGAAAGAAAGAAGAGCAAAGAAAAGGAGGCGGAAACTAGTATTAATAGAAATATTTGCAATTAACTGCAGTTGTTAATAACATCATCCAGTACTTATCTGTTGCTTTCAATCTTCAAAGCATTTAACAGACGTTAAGCTAATTAAAACAGTTCTGGGTTTGGAATGAAACCATGCCTGCTGTGTTTGCAATCCAATGGCACGCCAGAAGAAAAGGAGACCCAGGAGCCTGAGAGCAAACGGAGTGAGAATGGGGTGGGTGAGAGTCAGACCCACTCCTGGAGTGAGTCCAAGGCCTCAATCTAAGTGACCAAGAAGCCCATCTGTGCCAGGTGAAACTGAAGTGATGTTACCCCACTCAGGATAAAACAGTCCCTCAGGATTTCTTGATCTATTAATTCAATGTATTGATCCCTTTACATTGCAGAAAGTTCTGTATGAGAGAATCCTCAGCCAGGATAGTTTCTCTTCTTCCACCGCAGCAGTTTTAAGTGAACAAGTGTCTTCAATGAGCAAATGGAGAAACTGAGGGCCACGATGAGGTGGATTTTTACAAGAATCCACAGAATGGCCAGACAAGTATATGGCATCTCTGTTTACAGGCAACTCTTCTGGCTTCTCCATCCCTCTCTTCCTCTCCCTGAAGTAGTCCCTGGGGGAAGTTCAACAAGTCAGCCAAATGTTCCAGATGTACACTGCTGCAACTGCAGCATCTTCAACAGCTGTACCAATCAGAAAAAGGTTCAGAACAACAACAACAAAAAACAACAACAACAAAAAAAAAGGTTGCAAATGTCAGAACAATAGAACCTGACATGAAGGACGGAAAGGATTAGTTGAGTCAAAACTGACAAGAGTTACTACTGTGAGATGATAGACAGATAAATGACCATAGAAGGGGGAAATGTATGCTTCTTATTCATTATGCCCTCCCATTTACGTGTTATGAATAATTAGCAGTATTATTGACCTGAAAAGGGTAGGCCTAAGATCTAGGCTGGTGGGAAATAAAAAACACAGGGAGAAATTGAAAAGAAGGCAAAAGAAGAGAAACAACAAAACAAAAGCAAAGCATATGTTGAGGGAGTCAGTCCAGAGAGTACAAAGGTTGTAAACCTTAAATATATTAGCCACAGCCAAACTTTCCTTCCAGACACTTTGTGAATGGTCTCAGGGCTTCAGAAACATCTTTGTGTCTCCTCATTAGCCCTTACTCATGAAATATAAAGTTTGCAAAGAATATCATCATCACACAGATGAGAAAATAAAAAGGGGCACTAAACAGCTAATCTCAAGTCCTGCTTGTTCAGTTAAGGAATTCTAGATGCTAGGGGAACTGCCAAGCTGATTTACCTTAATTATCACAGCCCAGGATTATTAGGAAAAATACTAGACTAAGAGTTAGTAAACCTGACCCTGCTACTGATTTGCTGGGTCACTCTGAGCAAGTCACTGTGGGGACTATAAAATGAGGAGTTTGAGCTTAAACAACTATAATGCTGTATTTTATCTATTGACTTGGTTGTATATATGGTTCAAAAAGAGGCTGCCGCTTCTTCCCTTGAAGTGAAAAGGGAACAAATAACAGCCATCTCCTGCTAGTGGCGGTGGTGCTCAGGGGCCTTACTGGTCTCTGCTTACCATGTTCTACCAGGCTTTTAACAGGTTGGGTTGCACCATGGCTCTCAGAAGTCCTGCAAGTTGCGTTTGATCTGGGACCTCACTTTGGTTCTCCAGAGGAAGAGCATATGGCTTCTGATGCAGTAGAAATATTGGAATGGGGCGATCCAGTGAAGAATGTACATAGTTATTTTTAAAAAGTGTTTTGAAGTGTTAATTCAGTTAGCTTCTATGCTTCCATAAGTACCCTATAGCACAGGTCTCAAAATGATTGCCTGCAGGCTATAGGCAGCAAACAGATGTGCTGTGTTTGGTGCAGTGTTGGCTAAAACTGAATTAAAAAAAATAATTACCAGGATTTTGAAATCAGGAGATTTCACATCAAAAATTCAGATTCCCTGCTTCTCTCTATTTTTTGAAAGCCTACTAACACAGGATCCACATTCCCATCTGGCTACAGTCAGCTAGACCTGCCCCCTTGAGACAAGTATGGGCAATCAAGTTCCACACAGTCATCCCCACCTCCTTCCTTTAGTCTCCATTAGTGTCCTTGTCACCCATTTACCTTACCTGTCTGGCCCCATGTACTCTAGGAAACAAGATACCAGCTCCTTAGCATGACCTATATTCCGCCCCTCCAACCTCATCTTCCGCCATCCTACAAGGAACCCATACTCCTACCATCCTAAAGTCACTGACACTTCTCACACTTACGTGTCTTTGCACAAGCTGATTTCTTTGCCAGGAATGCTCCCACCTTGGAACACTGATAAATTGCTCAAGAATCAAAGCATGTGCTCCCTCTGGGTAAGCCCTACCCCTCATTCTAAACAGATTTCCCTTTTTTCTTTCACGGCACCCTGGACATCTTTCAGTGATATCTCTTACCACACTGTGTTTTTATTTTTTCACAGGTTTTTTCACCACTAACCTGTGAACTACTTGATGGTAAAAACCTTGTCCTTTCCATTTTGGTAGTCCCAGTAGATAGCATAGCACCTACCACACAGTAGATACCAGTACTATTTGCCAAGTGAATGGCACATGAAATCTTCTGTGGTAGTCTGGACTACCTAGAATTCCCCGAATGGAACTGGGCCAAAGGATGGCTGTCAGTACCACTTATGAAGCACCCACTGTGTGCAGAGCTGTATAACACACTATTAAAAGATATAAAGGAAATAGAACCAAATGACAGTTATGCAATTATCTTCTTATTCGTGCAGCTATTGGAGTTGTGGATAATCCAAAAGAGTAAATAATCCAGAAGTTCAAATATAATTGGTTTACAGTACTTATTGGCTCTCTGTCCCATCAAATTTCCCTTTCTAATTTTACCTGGGCCTAATATTCAACTAATATTGGTTGACAATATCTGAATAATAAATACCCAAAATAAAACAAAACAACAAAACACAAACAAAAAACCCCCACAAAAACCACAAACAAAATAAGTTGACAACCTCTGAACACCCACCAACTGAACAGAAAATGCTAAGGAGCTAAGCAGGGACTGGTTTTTGAATACCTCTGAGCTGTGGTTAATTCACAGAACAAATTACTGACATAGAGATGACAGAGTTGACTTTCTGACTGCCTTAGTAATGAACAGGTAGATAGTCAGGAAGAACATGGGCTTAGGACTTAGATCCTGGTTTGAATTCCAGCGTGTTCACTTACCAGGTATGTGACTTAGGACAAGTCATTTTTGCCTGTCTTGCAAACTCAGTTTTGTCATCTGTAAAGTGAAGATGACAACATATGCTTTGTAAGATAGCTGTGCTGAAATGGTACTTTATATGTCAAAGTGTCTGCACATAGTAAATGCATAGTAAATGTAAGTCTCTGCTAAGAGATTTTCATCAAAAAGAAATGAGAAGAAAACATATAACAGTACTCACAAACATGGCAGAAATGCAGAAAAGCAACTACATACTTTGCTCTTGTCAAATGCCTATCCCCATTTTTTATTCTTAAAGTTTGAGATCGAACCTTTACCGAAGTTCCTATTATCCTCTTCCAAACTCTTGACTCATATATTTAACTTCCTCTTCTCCATTTCCACTTGCATGTCTAGTAAACATCTTAAACTCAAAATGACCAAAACCAAAGCTCTTCTCCCACAAAATGTGCTTATCCCTAGACTTCTGTGTCTCAGCAAATGGCAACTTCATCCTCCCATTGCTCAAGACAAAAACTTTTTTAAATGTTATTTTTATTGAAGTGTAGTTGATTTACAATGTTAGTTTCAGGTGTACAGCAAAGCAATTCAGTTATACATACATATATATACACATATATTTTCAAATTCTTTTCCATTACAGCTTAGTACAAGAAATTGAATATAGTTCCTTGTGCTATACAATAGGTCCTTGAAAAACTTAAAAAAAATTTTTTTTTAACCGAGGTACTAGGGATTGAACCCAGGACCTTGTGCAAAGCATGAACTCTATCACTGAGTTATTTCCCTCTCACACAAGACAAAACCTTTGACGTCATCCTTGAATTCTGTCTTTTTTGAATATCCCACATCTAATCTCTCGGTGAATCCTGTCAGTTCTGCCTTTAAAGTATACCCAGAACCTATCTACTTCTTACCACCTCCTGGTCACTATCCTAGTCCAACACCCATGTCCTCTCACTGGGTTACTACTTTAGCCTTCTCCCAGGGCTCCATGCTTTTTGCTTTTATCCTTGCTACTCTCCAGTCTACTCCCTAGCATGTAGTCAGAGACTTTCTGTTAAAATGTCAAGTCAGATTCTATCACTTTGCTCCAAATCCTCCAATGGCTCCCTGTCTCTCTCAGAGTCCTTATCTTGGCCTACAAGGACCTTCATGATTGAAGAGCTGGCCACCTCCTGAGCTCCTCTCCCACTGCTATTCTCCTTGCATTCTGCCCCAGATGTACTGAACTCTTTGCTGTTCTTTGAACTTGAGAAGCATGCCCCCACTTAAGGGTCTTTTTACCTGTATTTCCTTCTGTCTGGAATGCTTTTCTCCCAGCTAACCACATGGCTTCTCCCTCACTTGTTCCAGGTCTCTTCTTAGATGTCATTTTATCAGAGAACCTTCCCTTGACCAATTTCCCATCACTCTGTATCCCCTTCCTTTGCTGTCTTTTTCTTCTTAGCACTTATCACTGTCTGACTTACTATACATGTGTTTATTTATTGTGTGACCCCTGTCATCACAATTAGAATATAAGTTCCACAAGAGCAGAATTTTTTTGGTCTGATTTTGTTCACTGCTTTATCTACTAGACCAAAAGCAGTACCTGACACACAGTATACTCTCAGTAACTGTTTGTTGATGGAATCACTGAATTCCTTCCCTGATAGAGTAAGAGGAAGGAAAAAGGAGGACTGGTGAAATGTGTTACTCCAGTAACACCGATAGGCAAGGACTTTTCTTCCAGCATAGTAAAGCAGGAAGGAACTACTCTTTCATTTTCCATCAGGCAACTCCCTCAGAGAAAGAGACACAAAGGACCACACAGCTAATTAAAGGGAGGGGTAAGGAAGGAGAGGAACGTTGGTTGACCATCTATCGCCTATGTGCCAGCCTTTCTCATTAACTTCTGTGTGAAGTTCGTGTTGTGAACATTTCATGGATGAGGAAACTGAGGCATTTAACAGAGAGGTTAAATGACAACCCCCAATTTTGCATAGTAACTAAGTGTCTAGTAGAGTCTGAAATGGAATCCGGGCAAGACTGGCTCAAAAATTCCATACTTGTCTCAAACTTACCTGCCACCTACTGGCAGATAGATTAAAAAATTCAGCTTTATAGAGCTAGACACGCAGAGACAGTGAGATTCCTGGAGTGGCAGAGTTATAAACCAGATGGAAATCAGAGTTCCCTCTCCCACCAAGCTGACTGCTGCTGCCGAGACAGGAGGGAAGGGGGCAGGGCATGACCATTAAAAGAATGACACAGCCATTGAGGGTATGACATAAACTGGCTAGAACCAACTAGGCCCAAAATGGCAGAATATTCAACTCCCAGTAGACCTTGAGCCTTATTACACACTCATTGTAACACATGAGCATGCTAACTGACACACCCACAGGTGCCATGATAGTTCCAAGGCTGACCATAAAAGGCCAAAAAGAGGGTTGGGGCTCAATTCCTGGAAATCCCCAACCCTTCCCCAAAATAGTTTAAATAATCCTCTCACTCATTAGCATATGAAATTCCCCAGCCCATAAAGACTAACCACCCCCACACCTCAGGGCCAGTCTCCCTTCTGAGTGAGATGAACCACATTCTGCCTATGGAATGTGTATCGCTCTAAATAAACTTGCTTTCACTTTACTATGGCTCGCTCTTGAATTCTTTCCTGCAGGAGACAAGAACCTACTCTCCAATAACACTGCCACCACATTTTTGCCCCCAATTCCAAGGCCACACTGCATACTGTGACTAGATGAATGTGCTTAAATCTGGTTCCCAATCAGGTCATTCTTCTGTACAGTAATTCTTAATAGTCTCATTGACTACAGAAAAGAACAATAACCTAACTCCTTAGCCTGACATCCAAAGCCCTCCGATCTGGCCCTCAACTACCATTCCAGCCGTGCTGTTGCTAGGCCTCAACAAAATTCTGTCTCTGCATAACTGCAGCTCTCATTGTCCAGGAACAAACATCTACATTCCTGCCTATTTGCCTCTTGCTGACATTACTCCCCTTCCTCCTTCCAATATCCAGTCCCTTCCCCTTTGCCTACTTAAAATAAGCACATTCTTCAAGGCCCAGCTCAAGTTCCCTCTCCCGCCCCTGCCTGCCCATAGTGCTCTCCACCAGGACACTGCCTGTGCAACTCCTCTGGCATTTAGAATATGCCACTCACAATTGTTATTTCTTCCCCCATTCTGTGTCCCTCATTCCCCCAGATTATAGCCAATGCTCTTCAAAGGGCGAGGCTTTGTCTTAGCCCCCACAGGGCTTACCTTGAGCAAGTGCCTCCCCAATCTTTATTTATGGATTAAAGACTCTGTAGAGATGAATTTTAAGCAAGGTTTTGAAAGCAGAAAGGGTCTGGGTTTGATGGAGGGAAGACAACTGTTCTAGGTGGAAAGTAAAGTAAAATAAAATGCCCAGCACATTTAATGTTTAGAAAAGAATTGTAAAACACTCACTGAAGAAAGGGAAGAGCAACAGACCTCTAACTGGCTAGATGAAATGACTATAGCCATGGCTGGCATAGAAATGTTTATAGAAATCCATGAAGCAATGATAAAGAGATAAACATTCTTGCCGTAAAGGAGCAAGATTGCACAAGATCAACATGGAATATTCATTTTTGCAATAAAGTCTTTGGCTACTTACAGGGTAACTGAGCTTATGGGGGGGCTCTCACTTCATGAGATACATTTTTCATTCAAAAAATAGAAGACTTTGTTGCTGGCAGAATGTTATTTGCATCTGTGTCCCTTGTGATATGTGTCAGTCCCACCAAGTAGCCTAGAAACAAACCGCATAGTCCACAGAGTCACTGACACATGTCACATCAAGACAGTGAGATTGTGGGTTCAGTTTTTGACAGAGTAGGGCTTTAAGAGACTCTCTGGCAGTGTCTTTACAGGTTCTCACATCTTGGAAACAACTATTTGTGGTAGATAGAGTGGCCATTGCCTTCATTTAAGAGGGGAGGAAACTGAAGCTCATAGAGAGAAAATGACTTATCCAAGGGCACAAAGTCAGGGTACCTGACTCTTAGACTAGGGCTCCTTTTTTAAATTAAACTTTCATATTTTTTTTATCACACTTATGTTTGCCAGGGGATTGGATCTTGGCTCCATGATTAGCAATCCGTGACAGGACTTGGAAGACTCTAGAGCTATAATAACTTTCCCAAACTTGCTCCAACTGCCCCCGCTCCACCCTCCCACCCACTAGATTATATTGAGGGAATACTGTTGGCTTTCAGTGGTTGAAGTATCATATCAATTCAACAAATATTCCTAGAGTGTCTGCTATGTGCCAGGCACTCTTCTAAGTGCTGGAGATGCACCAATGGAAAAAACAATACAGTATGCAGTAATACAATCTACTGTCAACTAAAGAAAAACGCACAATCTAAAAGTTGCGAGTTAGGTTTTATTTGGGGACCTTATTGAGGACTGTAGAGGCCCCTCAGACAGCCCTGAGGGACTGTTCCAAAGAGATAAGGGCAAAGCCAGGATATACAGGAGCTTTTGCTGGGAAAAAAAATAAACAAACATGTAGTTGAACATCAAAAGATCACACAAAACAGACATCTCAAGTTAATGACTTTAGTGCTTTTCTAAGTATGGGACAGTGCAAGAGTCTGGGCTCATTGAAATGATTCCTTTGATATGGCAGCTTAACTGTGTAGAGCTAGTATCCTGTTTTTCTCCATCTTAAATTCCCCTCTGGGTGCACCCTCGGGGGTGGCTGCAGTGGCTGATGGCTTGAAGGCTGGCAATATTCTTTGTTTACTGAAATGGCAGGCGACACTTTTTGTCTGCAACTACAATTATTTTTCGAAAAATGGGAACTGTTTTTTCACAAACACAGTTTAACGGCAAAGTGCCTTTAAATGGCCTTATCCGTCCTCCCACTGAGATGGGGATGGGCCAGATGCACAGGCACACTCCCAGGTTTTGGGAAATGCCATCTCTTAACAGTTTCAGGGTCTGAAAATGTTGAACAAATGGACAGATTACCCCAATTCAAAGGCTTTCCTCTAAATAACTCAGGAAAACCAGCAAATGCAGCCCTGGGCTAAGAAATGCTAAGTAAACTCAGCCTATCATACGAAGTGAAGCACTACTCTTGCCTGCTTAGCACTTGCTGAGTAAAAGCCCAAGAAAGGAATCTATGGGTAACAATCTGGCTCCTGGGAGGATAAGAAGCATGAAAGCCTACTTCCAGGGCGAACAGTCAGTGCCTGAAGATAAGCTCCAGTTGAACTTGAGTCTTAGGGCATCAATGTCTGATAGACATTTGTGTGTATGTATGTGTGTCCATTTTATACATATGAAATGAGTAAGATAAGTTATGGGAGAATGCTTTGTAAATTGGAAAGTGTACACAAATGTTAAGTATTAAGATAACAGCTACCTCATATTGAGTACCTACTATGTGCCAGACACTATGCTAGGCAAAGTTAGATATGTTTATCTCATTGAATCTTCAGGAACTGTTACCGAACCAAACTCAAGTCCACTCGCCAGTGCCCAGTAAAGCCAATCTACTGACACTGGGTTGTGGTGAAGGAAAGTGCAATGTTTATTGCAGGGCACCAAGCAAGGTGTCCAGGGCGACTTGTGCTCAGAACACCCAAACTCTCCGATGGGTTTCAGCAAAGCATTTTTAAATGCAAAGTGAGGGAGAGGAGTCCTAGGGCATGTGATCAGTCTGTGCACAATCCTCTGATTGGTTGATAGTGAGGTAACAGGGTGGTGTGACAGGGATTAACATGATCAATCCTTGGGCTCCAGTAGAACTGTGGGCTATGTGCTTATGGTCATCAAGTCGTTAACTTCTTCCATTTGGTGATTTTTTTCACACTTATAAAACAACTCAGGAAAGGTGTGCATCAGATACTTTTATCTAGGTACTTTAGAGAGAAGCTAAAGCAGAGGATGTGGGGGAGGGGTCTGTCCCAGGAAGGCCCCACAGGGTCCTGCTCTGTTATAAAACTTTTTTTTAAATTTTATTTTTATTTATTTTTTTGGAGGGAGAGGTAATTGGGTTTATTTATTTATTACTTTAATGGAGGTACTGGGGATTGAACCCAGGACCTCATGCATGCTAAGCACGTGCTCTACCACTGAGCTTACCCTCCCCCACAGGACAACTTTTTGAGGTAGATTGCTAGTTTTCCTACATGTTGTTGTTGTTTTTTTTTTTTTTTTTAAAGAAACAGGCCCAAAGAAAAGTGGAGAAATGTGTCTAACGACCCCCAGCTAGTAAGGGGTAGTACTAGGATTCAAATCCAGGTCTGTCCTAATTGAAACATCCACACTCTTTCCATTACGCCATGATGAACAACTTATTTTGCATACTCAGGAACTCAAGAAATAAGGAGTTTTCTGTAATTTTCAAGCTGGAATCTATTAGATGTTAGATGGTGGTGCTCTTTCTTCACCCCAATATGATCTTACAGTCTAATGGGAATATATGATACCAAAGAGAAATGAAATTAGATCTTGAAAATAGCAAAACTGAATAAGAAAATTCTAGCAGCAGAAAAATCGAGACCCTGGAGAGTATAGGAGATAGAACCAAGGAGAAGCAGTGTGTGGTGGCAGAAAGGATCTTCAAAGTGTTATCGCAAAGGAAAAGTCTCAGTGGAAACTTCCCAGAAGGCATTATATTGATTCTTTCATTTGTCCATTTGTAATTTTATTCATGTATCTCTCTCGACTTTTCAAAGAGTTATGGAGTACTGGTTGTAGGCACTCATAGATCACAGAACTTCCATGAACTGTGGAAACTAATGAATGAATATTCAGAAGGCAGAATCCAGCAGGTCCATAGGCTTGTGGAAGTCCTGACCACCAGCTTAACCCTTCTTTTCATACAAGGTCAACTCAGTTGATTTAGGGATTTCATTTTTCCTGTGGGAACCTAGCTCCAATTAATTCTAGGAATACAGGTTTTGCTTGACTACAGTGTGCTTTATAGCAATGGCCACTGAAGAATAAGTTTCTGTAAACTTATTCCTTTGTGAGGAGTCTGTAAGCTAAGCTTTACCTAGCAATAAAAAGTGGGATCCCTAGAAAGTGGAGTTGAGACACCAAGCCTATGCCTAAGAGAAAGAGCTTCCTTTAGGAATGTGCCAAATTGCTTGGGAAAGGAGATTGACCTCCGAGAGGGAAGGAGGTGGCAGCCCAGAAAAGTGGCCTGAGTGTCACTACTACCCCTCAGAACTTGGGCACTTGGGCCTATTACTGAACCAAACTTGGTCCATTCGCCTACCACAAGGCAAAGCTAATTTACTGATACCAGGTTGTGGTGAAGGATCAAAGGTTGGGGAACACAGTGGGCCAGTGTCCTCAGCAGGGGCCACAGGGCCTTGGCAGGCATCAGTTGGCACCACAGAAAGTACAGCATTTATTGTTTGTTTACAGGGCACCAAGCAAGGAGTATGGGCAACTCATGCTCAAAAGACCCGAACTCCCCAATGGCCTTCAGGGAAGGATTTTTTAAAGGCAACAAGTGGGATAAGGGCTGCAGGGTGCATGACTTTCTTCTGATTGGTTGGTGGTGAGGTAACAAGGTGATGTTTCAGGAATACTAATCATCTAGGGTGTTTGCGTTCAGCTTGTAGTCACCCTCCTCCACCTGGATGGTTGGGGGTGGGGTAGGGAGCTTTTAGTTCCTGCATAACAATTCAAAGATGTGTAAAATTGTTATGTATATCCCTTGAGGAGGAACTAGGATTCCGTTTTATCCCTGAACTATTATTATTACTTTTCTTGCTTAACTGCATTTCCTTTGTATCTGTATTCCCTCCCCTTCTGAATTAATAAGTGCATGTACCTACTCTTTTGGAACTCAGGGAAGGCTTAGGAGACTAAAGCCTTTATCTAAAAACAAGAAACAGGGAACATGGAGGGGGGCTTTTATACCTAGGAGAGCCCCACAGGGTCCTGCTTAGTTTCAATCCCCCCTTTTCTTTGATATTTCTCAATCTTGAGGGGAACAGGGGAGAGACAAGAAAGGGAAAAAAAGTTTTGAATAGAGGGGTTAATCATAAACTCAATAGGGGAACTTGGTTTTAGGGGGAGTTGGTTTCAGGCCAAAGGCCTTATCCCTGCAAGAACAGGTGTGACACCCTTAGTTAAGCAGAGCTTCACTTTGTTTAACCCCCAGAGTTTCTAAAGCCACAGCAATTTTTCCTTTCTCAGCCTCTACAATTGACTCAAGAAGTCAGAACTAGAAGGCCCTTTGGAGACCACCTAGTCCAACCCATTCATTTTTCAGAAGAAACTGAAGCTCAGAAGGCCAACAATCATGCCCATCACTTTAATGAATTAAGTAGGCTGGAACCAATTGCTCCTCCCTCCTTTCCTCTCAAGCAACTCACTTATGTATCTATACTGGACAATCTTAAAGCATTTTCAAAGCACATGAATTAGTTCCATTTTACTTCTTCTGAGCCAAAAGCAGGAAACAGGAAATTGACTAGAAATCACTGGCTTTGCTTCTGACTCCTAGTCCTATTCCCTCCCAA